>NC_092350.1:84911550-85549550 GCF_963676685.1 Mytilus edulis
CATTTCGGTCATGTTGACTTATAAGTAAATCTTACTTTGCTGAACATTATTGCTGTTTACAGTTTATCTCTATCTATAATAATATTCAAGATAACAACCAAAAACAGTAAAATTTCCTTAAAATTACCAATTTAGGGACAGCAACCCAACAACGGGTTGTCCGATTCATCTGAAAATTTCAGGGCAGATAGATCTTGACCTGATAAACAAATTTACCCCCTGTCAGATTTTCTCTAAATGCTTTGGTTTTTGAGTTATAAGCCAAAAACTGCATTTTACCCCTATGTTCTATTTTTAGCCATGGCGGCCATCTTGGTTGGTTGGCGGGGTCACCAGACACATTTTTTAAACTAGATACCCCTATGATGATTGTGGCCAAGTTTGGTTTAATTTGACCCAGTAATTTCAGAGGAGAAGATTTTTGTAAAAGATTACTAAGATTTACGTAAAATGGTTAAAAATGGACTATAAAGGGCAATAACTCCTAAATGGGTCAACTGACCATTTCGGTCATGTTGACTTATAAGTAAATCTTACTTTGCTGAACATTATTGCTGTTTACAGTTTATCTCTATCTATAATAATATTCAAGATAACAACCAAAAACAGTAAAATTTCCTTAAAATTACCAATTTAGGGACAGCAACCCAACAACGGGTTGTCCAATTCATCTGAAAATTTCAGGGCAGATAGATCTTGACCTGATAAACAATTTTACCCCCTGTCAAATTTTCTCTAAATGCTTTGGTTTTTGAGTTATAAGCCAAAAACTGCATTTTACCCATGTTCTATTTTTAGCCATGGCGGCCATCTTGGTTGGTTGGCGGGGTCACCAGACACATTTTTTAAATTAGATACCCCAATGATGATTGTTGCCAAGTTTGGATTAATTTGGCCTAGTAGTTTCAGAGGAGAAGATTTTTGTAAAAGCTAACGACGGACGACGACGACGACGGACGACGGACGCCAAGTGATGAGAAAAGCTCACTTGGCCCTTTGGGCCAGGTGAGCTAAAAAAGGGGGGCCCCCTAAATCAGCCTCTGGACAAGCTGGGGCTACGGAACCCGGCTTGTGGCCCCTGTCTTGCAAAACTGCCAGTGGACATTGTAATCCTCGACTATGCCAGACAAGCTTGGGTGTTTCTTGGACACCCTGCTGTTTTTATCGCAAAAATCTCTGACTTTGAAATACTGTCAAACTGAAAATCTTTATGCTTCCTGAACAGGGAGATCAGCAGTAACTGTGTAAATAAGTTAACTGTCAAAATATGTTTAATATTTTTAATTAACACCATAATTTGTGTATTTTAAAAATGTTTGACAAAATAATTCATGTAATTTGTGTTTCTTCCCCCGATTCTATCACCCTTCACAAATCCTTAAGGCCAAAAAAACTTATTTAATTTAACAAACAATAGTTAATTTCAGCCCCAAAGATTGTTTTTATTTGAATTTGTGATACAGATTATATTATTTCTTAAGTCCCAATACCAGGAATCATTAAGGACTTTATTTCGGTTTATTCATTCAGGAAGAAAGTGTAAAGTTTCTGAAAGCATGGAAAGTAGGATGAATGTTGATTCTAATGCAACAACGTTTGTAAAATTCATTTTGATTGGATAACGTCACTTTCTTACATGGCATCAATTGACAATTGATGCTATGGGACGTACGCTCAAGCGCAGACGGCATATGACAGATTTTAAATACATGTTTTAACATTGTTTTCTGTCAGTTTCATTAGAATGGAGATAACAACATGAACAATATTGTATTTTAAGCTCCGACGGCATCAATTTGGGATTTGATGGTCGCAAATACCCGTTTACTGTCTCTGCTAACGCGTCGCCAGTAAACTTAATTTGCGACCATCAAATCCCCAATTGATGCCGTCGGAGCTTAAAATACAATACAGTTATCTCCTAAAGGAAAAGTCCTGACATATCCTGGTCTATATTATATTTATTTTTGAAAGTCTTGAGATATCCTGAGAATTCCCCTAGTTTAAAGCTGCTTGATTTGAAAGTCCTGACATTTCCTGTATATCAACTTTTTCCCTAAAAAAGGGGCTAAATGCTTTACAGGATATTTTCAGGATTTCCCAGGTTAATCTTGAGATATCCTGTTTAAAAAAATTGTCAGGATTTATTTCTGCAAGGGTTTTTGGCCCCTAATTCCTAAACTGTTGGACCAAAACTCCCAAAATCAATTCCAACCTTCCTTATTATGGTCATAAACCTTGTGTTAAAATTTCATTGATTTCTATTTACTTATACTAAAGTTATAGTGCGAAAACCAAATGTCTTCGGACGACGACGACGTCAACGTGATACCAATATACGACCAAAAATTTTTCAATTTGTGGTCGTATAAAAATTGAATCGTAATTTTCTGTCTATATGCACATCTTTTTAGTATGTCCTCATTATCTACAAAGTTCATGAATTTCTGTTGTGTGGTTTTAGAGGAGTTGCAATGACATGAACAGGACTGACGGACGGACAGATGAACAGAGAGACCGACGGATAACAGTGTACCATAATACGTCCCGTAAACAGGCTTATAAAAATGTAAGTGGGACAAAAGAGGGAAGGGAATTTGATTGCCACTGGAAAAAAGGGTATATGATTGATGGGAATAGACATGTACATTAAGCCTTCCAAGAGTAATGAGTTGTTGCCATGGTTCTTTTATGCACAGCCTTTATAAACATACTGTATGTTCAGGATTTCAGGATAATAATATTTCAATATAGAACTTTTATTCTTTTCCAGAAATAAACAAGAGTGCACACGCTGAAATGTCTCGCCTTTTATACTGATCATTGATATTATGTTGATAGTCCTAAGTATAAAGCTAAGCTTTATAACAACTGTCACATAAAATTAACATTAACCAAGATAACTAAACATAGACCAATGAACCTTGAAAATGAGGTCAAGGTCAGATGAACCATGCCAGGCAGACATATACAGCTAACAATGCTTCTATACAACATATATAGTTGACCGATTACTTATAGTTTAAGAAAAATAGACCAAAACACAAAACCTTAACACTGTGCAATGAACCGTGAAAATGAGGTAACAGTCAAATAAAACCTGTGCGATTGACATAAAGATCATAAAATATTTCCATACAACAAATATAGTAGACCTTATATATAATATAATGGCATATAGTATTAGATAAAAAGACCAAAACTCAAAAACTTAACTTTGACCACTGAACCATGAAAATGAGGTCAAGGTCACATGACATCTGCCCGCTAGACATGTACACCTTACAATCGTTCCATACAACAAATATAGTAGACCTATTGCATATAAGTATGAGAAAAACAGACCAAAACACAAAAATTTAACTATAACCACTGAGCCATGAAAATGAGGTCAAGGTCAGATGACACCTGTCAGTTGGACATGTACACCTTACAGTCCTTCCATACACTGAATATACTAGCCATATTGCTTATAGTATTTGAGATATGGACTTGACCACCAAAACTTAACCTTGTTCACTGATCCATGAAATGAGGTCGAGGTCAAGTGAAAACTGTCTGACAGACATGAGGACCTTGCAAGGTATGCACATACCAAATATAGTTATCCTATTACTTATAACATGTATAATCAGAGAGGATTCAACATTACAAAAATTCTGAACTTTTTTTTCAAGTGGTCACTGAACCATGAAAATGAGGTCAAGGACATTGGGCATGTGACTGACAGAAACTTCGTAACATGAGGCATCTATATACAAAGTATGAAGCATCCAGGTCTTCCACCTTCTAAAATATAAAGCTTTAAAGGAGTTAGCTAACGCCGCAGACGCCGTAGCCGCCGCCGCCGGATCACTATCCCTATGTCGAGCTTTCTGCAACAAAAGTTGTGCAGGCTCGAAAAAAATTGCATAGAAAAACTGCATTTATTTCTTTCATTTCAAAATCCTGGGTATTTTGGGAAAAAGGACCCTGGGCAGTCTGGGGGAATATTTCACACAATTTTCAATGAAATTGGGGAAACCCAACAAATATACCAGATGTGAGTTTTGATGTGTATAGTTCTTTAGAAATTACCTCTTTTGTGAAAATAAGAAAAAAAGAAACTACATGATCACGATGATTGCCATTTATAATTCTATTTTCCTGTCCTTTTCGTTTTTAAACTTGACAACATGGCATCAAAATACAGTACTTCTTATAACCCACATGTGATAAGATTGTTTTCACCTTCAACATTTGTTCAAAGACAGAAACCATGGTAACAGTTAATAAATTCTGGGATAGCCTATACAATAAGATTTTTTTTTTAACTGGCCAAGCAGGCCAACACTTTTCTAAATTCACTTACCCTTCCAGATATTTACTTTTCCTTCAAAATTGAGAAAGAATTACCTCATAGATCTGTAGTAATGTGTTTAGTTAGCCTTTGTTAGTCTTTATATGTTTTGGAGTTTAGTGTGACGTCCATTTTCACTGTCTAATACACAATTTTATTTAGGGGCCAGCTGAGGACCACCTAAAGGGTGTGGGATTTTCTCGCTGCGTTGAAGACCCATTGCTGGCCTTCATCTGTTGTCTGCTCTTTGGTCGGGTTGTTGTCTCTTTGACATATTCTCCATTTCCATTCTCAATTTTATTATATTATACAAATATCCAATGTCAATTTATTTTTAGTGAGGAAGAAAGTGAAAGTAACATTTTATTAGATTTATACATGAACATTTGTTAACTCTTCCAATTAGTTTCTGTAAAAAAATATATTACTTTTTTCTTTTTTCATGTTTTTCTTTTTCATAATTTTCAATTCAAGAGTTTTATTTGATTGTCACCTATGGCGATTTCAGGCGATTTTATTTTTAATTTATTTTTTGTATTTGTTTGGTAAACCCAGAATTAGCCTTGTCCACTTCCTGAATCTGGTCCAGTATTGATTTTGTCTACATTTCCAGTTTATAGCCGCCATTTGTCGAAGTTGTCATGGTTGTATTTTGTCAGTTGGATATGTTTTTCACTCGGTTTTACACATTGCTTGTTTGCCATTTTCGGCATAAAGCTAGCAGTTGACAGTCAGGGGTACTACTTGTAATAGTTATTTTTATTTACTCGAAGAAGTGATATTAATATACTTATATAAGTAAATTTGTAGGATACTTATACAAGTGATTATATTTACTTGTATCTAGGTAAAAAAAATATTGGCTGAGTTATGTCCCTTAGACATTCAGATTTTTTTACTCAAAAGTAGAGAAGTAAACTAGAGGCTCTAAAGAGTCTGTGTCACTCACCTTGGTCTATGTGAATATTAAACAATGGACACAGATGAATTCATGACAAAATTATGTTTTGGTGATGGTGATGTGTTTGTAGATCTTACTTTACTAAACATTCTTGCTGCTTACAATTATCTCTATCTATAATAGTACTTTCTGTGGAAAATGTTATTGAAAATCTTCAAATTTTAAGAAAATTGTTAAAAATTGACTATGAAGGTGTAATACCACCATTGATTTTCCCCTATCAGTCTTTGTTAAATTTGCACTTTTCAAAAAATTGTGCAGAATTTATCTTTGTTTCAAATAAAGAAATACTTGGTATGAGTAAAGTTTTATCCTGTCCAGTTCTATAGAAAAAGTTTCACATAACATTTCATTGCATATAAGAAAATAACCATCATTGTAAGTTAACCAATCAAATTTCTCCCCTTATTTTATCTGTATACAAGGTTTAGTCACCATGTAACCTCAAGATTACAAAATTTTCTATAGAAATCACAAATAAAAAATAATGGTGTTTTGAAATACCCAAGACATATGTTTATGACACAGAAATAGTTTTACTGCAATAAAATGTAGGATTAATTACCTACAATGGTCAAATTCAAGGGAATATTTTTTTAGACCTACTTTCGTATGCAACCGGATGTGACGTACCATGATCATGATGATTTGGTGGTATTACACCTAAAGAAGACCTTTTGTTCAATAAACTGAATGTGACTTTTTCCCTTTGTAATACTGGTTATTTCAAGCATTTCTGTCAAGTTTTGTCATAATCAGTTCAATAGTTTGAGAAAAATCTAGTATATTGAAAGACGACATCTACAGCGATTCGAGCAAAATTTCTTCGACAAATCTAAACCAAGTCGCATCAAGATAGAATAGAGTGTGGACCAATAAATGATCAAATATCTATCTTATCTGCCTACAAACAGTTGAAAATGATACACAAGATGATTTAAGGAACATAAAATACCACTAATAAACCTCTTTGTCTTCTTTATAAGGTCTCTTTGGGTCAATTTATACCTCTCATTTCCTCAAAATTTTAACTTTTCAGGCCAATAAATAAAAATATTGGGGTAACTTTCAATCATTTATGGTGGAAATGTTATAAGAAATGAGTAATTGAAGCATTTTAGAAGAATGAACAATCCATATAAAAAATTAAAAACCAATTGTTCAGAGAACAATTGAAGGTCTTTCCATCAAAACAATGTATTTTGATATGAAAAGTTGTGAAACTAAGTTTAAAATGTCATTTCAATCGTCAAATGATAGCTCCTAGTAAGCTGATCCCAAAAATATATTGTTTCCATACATTTTTTTTAAATAAGGGAGATAATTTGTTACTTCCAGTTTGAAAAATGTTACTTCCGATTATATTTGAATATTTACTGGACACTGATTCCAAAAATATCTGGTTCTATATACTTTTATATTAAAAAGTACAAAAAAATAGCTATTTCCGGTTTACAAAAGGTCACTTCCGGTTGTTTTTTACAAGGTTAAATGGTTTGATATCTTTTTCTAAAAGTTGTATATCTTTATCATGTATACATATAGAATAAAAGCAAAGGTCAAAATCTAGAACGTCAAATTAAGCTATGACCTTGAGATCAGTTTCAAGGTCATAAACCAAGGACCTCAAATCAAAAGACTATAGGTCTTTATTATATTTAGTTAATGAGTTATATCACCAAACGCATATTTTTAAATACAAGAGGGGAGAAAACTCCCTTTTACATTCAACGTACGCTTGCAATCAAAATTTACATCTTACGACATGTCGCAACTAACAATTTAGTAAAAATAATTTGTTGATATCTTATACAGTCTTTGGATATAAGTGAAAATAAGCCAAATTCAAATATTAGAATATGACCTTGACCTTTGACCTTGATCTAATTTTCATTTTTTGGGACCAAGGACCTCAAATCAAAAGATCCTAGGTCTCTATCACTTATGATTTATAAGATAGAAATTCATATCACTTATATCAGATGCATCAGGGGAAATAACTCTCATATGGAGCGGTCATATCGCTTCGGTCAAAATAGGACAAATCATGCGAAGGATATAACGAGCAATTTTGTAAAATAAATTTGTCATAATCTTTTACGTTGCGAAGGAGATGCGCTAACAAGGAAAACAGTGTTTGGGGAGATAACTCCTACAAAGAAAAGTATTCGTTTACGCAGGGTAAATTTCAAAAGTGCATAAACTGTTCGATATCATATACCAAATATCTAAGCGACATATTGCGAAACAAATGTTTATCGCAAGAACAAAATTAGGCGGAAGAAAAAAAAAAAAAAAAAAATAATCAGAAGAAAAACAATAGGTCTTTCCACAGAAAAGTGGAAAGACCTAATTACTGTCTCCATGAAGGTTTCAATAAGTCCTTACGTAAAAATTAAATTTACGCCGCGTTCCAAAGAGGGACATAAAAGGCTTCTCTTTTAGTGAATAACTTGTCGTTACAACATTAAAAATAATTTCATCTACTTATAACTATATATTTATTTAAGTATTACCTAGGAAAATGTTATATCATAGCAAAATATAAGAAATAAGGAGAAAAAGCCGGGACCCCCCTCCACAAAAATGAATATATGCACTTAGTATGGCTTGTTCTGTCAACTGAATATTCATGGTACAGTCCTATTTCAAGACAATTTTCTCATAAAATGTGTTTTGAAGACTCAATCCACTCAGAATATTTCATTTTTTGTATTATTTCACTTAAATAGCAAGAAATTTTAACACATGAAATTACTCACAAGGCCATAGGTGCATGTACAGCTTCCCATATTAGGTGTAATACCACCATTGATTTTCCCCTATTAGTCTTTGTTAAATTTGCACTTTTCAAAAAATTGTGCAGAATTCATCTTTGTTTCAAATAAAGAAATACTTGGCATGAGTAAAGTTTTATCCTGTCCAGTTCTATAGAAAAAGTTTCACATAACATTTCATTGCATATAAGAAAATAACCATCATTGTAAGTTAACCAATCAAATTTCTCCCCTTATTCTATCTGTGTACAAGGTTTAGTCACCATGTAACCTCAATATTACAAAATTTTCTATAGAAATCACAAATAAAAAAAAATTCGTAAGGGTTCCACGGAACCCAGTGTCTCGCCTACGTTTGCTGTTAATCGCAGACTCAACAAAAATGAGGAAAAACATCAATAAAAATTTCCCTCTCGATACTGTCTTTTGATTGAAAGACAATGAAAGAAGCTTCCAAGTTTGGTAAAAAATCCAGGATAGTTTATGAATCTAAAAAATGTTTTATAAACTTTAACTGCAGACTGTATGTAATGTTAACTGGAAGAAAAACTAAGTCCATTTATAAGTAAAATACGGAAAAAGTGAATTTTTTTTTTACAAAATTTACTTCTGAATAATATCTTATGATCAGAAACAAGCTTTTGTCTAAGTTTGGTAGAAATCCAGGATAGTTTAAGAACATTATAAAAATTTTAAAAACTTAAACCACAGAGTGAATGTTTTGTTTCTGGCAAAAAAACTAAGTCCATTTATAAGTAAAATACGGAAAAGTGGAAATTTATTTTTACAAATTTTCTTCTTGATACTATCTTATGATCATCAGATCATAAACAAGCTTCTGTCCAAATCAAGGATAGTTAATGAAAGTTATCAAAATTTTAAAAACTTTAACCACAGAGTGAATGTAATGTTTCCTTGCAGAAAAACTAAGTCCATTTATAAGTAAAATACGGAAAAGTGGAAATTTATTTTTACAAAATTTTCTTCTTGATACTATCTTATGATCATAAACAAGCTTCTGTCCAAGTTTGGTACAAATTAAGGATAGTTTATGAAAGTTATTAAAATTTTAAAAACTTTAACCACAGAGTGAATGTAATGTTTCCTTGCAGAAAAACTAAGTCCATTTATAAGTAAAATACGGAAAAAATGGAATTTTATTTTTACAAAATTTACTTCTGGATACTTTCTTATGATCATAAACAAGCTTTTCTCCAAGTTTAGTAGAAATTCAGTATAGTTTAAGAAAGTTGTTAAAATTTCAAAAACTTTAACCACAGAGTGAATATTTGTGGACGCCGCCGACGACGACGACGACAACGACGACGGAATGTAGGATCGCTTAGTCTCGCTTTTTCGACTAAAGTCGAAGGCTCGACAATAATGGTGTTTTGAAATACCCAAGACATATGTTTATGACACATAAATAGTTTTACTGCAATAAAATGTAGGATTAATTACCTACAATGGTCAAATTCAAGGGAATATTTTTGTAGACCTACTTTCGTATGCAACCGGATGTACCATGATTTGGTGGTATTACACCTGAAGGGCAATAACTCCTTAGGGGGTCAATTGACTATTTTGGTCATACTGACTTATTTTTAGTTCTTACTTTGCTGTACATTATTGCTGTTTACAGTTTATCTCTATCTATAATAATATTCAAGATAATAAGGCCACGGTTTTTTAATTTGATGGTTTACGGATTTTCCCCATGAAAAAGTCTGGTCGGTCGGTCAGGAAAAAAAAAAGAAAAAAAATCATCTTTGAAGACAGAAAAATATGCAAAATCAATATATATTTCACCTTTCTAACAATATGTTTGTTATGCTATTTTATCATCATTTCTTAAATTTTAGTTCGATGAAATATTATTGCTCAAATGTTATAAACATCGCATGACATTGTCTAATAAATTACAGTAAAAAAAGGGGGGTGCACGGACAAAGACGAAATTAAATCGTCATATCAGAAACAAGAAAAATAAATTCATGTAGCTCTTTATCAATTCCAGAAAACTTGGTGAATAATGATCTTCAAGCACGAAAACTGATAAAGAAAAAAATGTAAAAACGTCGTACGAAAATAAGTTTCAACACACGTGTTAAAAACCTAATAGACTCGTCCACTGGAAAACGTGATTATCGGGTTAATCTGTTGTCTCGCATTCCCGTTTTTTATCCAAATGGACGATATTTTTTTTATTATCTATGAAACAAGAAAATTCCAAATGATTTGTTAATATTCAGTACTTCAACTTGATGCCTTTACCCTGTCCACATTTGGACAAGTCTATTTCTATGAGATGCCAGGTGAGCTAAAAACGATCACAGTTTTGAACGATGGCGCAAGACATTTGAACGATGGTGCAAGTCATTTGACGATGGCGCAAGACATTTGAACGATGGCGGGGCGCCATCGTTAAACAGGTCATGGAGATCCCTGGCTAATAGTTCTTCCAACAGGGCTAGTAAAATCCTGCTAACAATAAGCCCTGGGCTAGTGAGCTTTAACAAAATTTCTTAACCCCTGATACTCCAATCATGTGATAAGAATCATGAGAATACTAGGTTGTTTTATACCCCAATCATGTGATAAGAATACTACATTTTTTTAACCCCAATCATGTGATAAGGCAGATTTTACAATAAGAAGGAATTATTGTTTTTTGTATCCATCAAAAAAGCAATTGCTGAAACTGTGAAACAGACTGTGTAATAGAGTAATGCATTATGTTATTGAATAAAATGTGTCTTTCTGAGTAAATAAAAATAAAAATTACTCTGTGTTTGTGTTTTATGTTAGAATTAGAGGGTTTTCAATTTCAAAATATTGGACATGGAATAGACATCATGACCTACTTTACTGACATCCAGCTTATTTGGAGTGGAATTTTGAAGTATTATTTATAAGTGGAGCCTAATAACATGGACTTATATTTTAATAAAAAGTCTTCTTTTGTGTTTTAATCATAACTTTAAGGCAGATTTTTATTGGTAAAGGCTAAAAAAGGTAATTTAATAATATTGTTGCTAACGTCACGTCTTTTCCGTCCATTGTGGTATGTCACGATCGCAATTTTCTTGTTAGTTCCCAGACAGCCCATTGTAGTTATTTTTATCCCGGGTTTTATAAATAATTGAAAATAGCAATCATATTAAATTTGGATGACGTAAGGGGGTCAAAGGACTTGAGGAATCAATATCATTGGCTGTTTTATTTTTTGCGAACGTTACTGTTCGAGGTTTCCGTCCAAATCAGTGTCACGTGAGCAACATATATTTATATCTGTAACTCTCCTGTATAGGAGTTACGATATCGCCCTTTGCAGAAATAGATTCGGAGTCAGTTCCTTCACATGATGGGGAAGCAAAGAAGGTAAGTTGTATGTAATATCGTTACAAGAGGACCTTAAATGTATTCCGTCCATCAAAAAGACGTTCGCAACAAAACATAATGTCATGATAGTAGATGTTGCTAATGTTACTATTACGAATTGGTTTCTTGTGTATTCATTTGATATAAAGTACACCTGCAAGTGACATTCTGTATATTTAGAAATTCTAAACCAGACTGTACAATTTTATTACTCCAGGCATATTTTAAACATCACTGTGTGCATACATTTTAACTTTTAAAGATGTTGTTGCTCATGTGACATGTCCAAATGTCGCTAACGTTACTAATTTTTTGGTTTCTTGTGTATTCATTTGATATAAAGTACACCTGCAAATGACATTCTGTATATTTAGAAATTCTAAACCAGACTGTACAATTTTATTACTCCAGGCATATATTAAACATCACTGTGTGCATACATTTTAACTTTTAAAGATGTTGTTGCTCATGTGACATGTCCAAATGTCGCTAACGTTACTCATTTTTGTCTCCGTCACATTAGCAACATGAAAGTAGGAGACAGAACACAATACTGTAAAATCTGCCATAAGAATACTACGTTGTTTTATACCCCAATCATGTGATAAGAATACTACGTTGTTTTATACCCCAATCATGTGATAAGAATACTACGTTGTTTTATACCCCAATCATGTGATAAGAATACTACGTTGTTTTATACCCCAACCATGTGATAAGAATACTACTTTGTTTTATACCCCAATCATGTGATAAGAATACTACGTTGTTTTATACCTCAATCATGTGATAAGAATACTACATTGTTTTATACCTCAATCATGTGATAAGAATACTACGTTGTTTTATACCCCAATCATGTGATAAGAATACTACGTTGTTTTATACCCCAATCATGTGATAAGAATACTACATTGTTTTATACCCCAATCATGCCAATCATGTGATAAGAATACTACGTTGATTTATACTCCAATCATGTGATATAAAGAATACTATGTTGTTTTAAACCCCAATCATGTGATAAGAATACTATGTTGTTTTAAACTCCAATCATGTGATAAGAATTATGAGAATACTACGTTGATTTATACTCCAATCATGTGATAAAAATACTTTGTTATTTTTAACCCCAATCATGTGATAAGAATACTATGTTGTTTTTAACCCCAATCATGTGATAAGAATACTACATTGTTTTATACCCCAATCATCAATGATCATGTGATAAGAATACTACTTTGTTTTATACCCCTATGTTCTATTTTTAACCATGCGGCCATCTTGGTTGGACACACTTTTTAAACTAGATACCCCAATGATGATTGTGGCCAAGTTTGGATTAATTCGTCTCAGTATTTTCAGAGGAGAAGATTTTTGTAAAAAGATTACTAAGATTTACAAAAAATGGTTAAAAATTGACTATAAAGGGCAACAACTCCTAAATGGGTCAACTGACCATTTCGGTCATGTTGACTTACTTGTAAATTTTACTTTGCTGAACATTATTGCTGTTTACACTTTATCTCTATCTATATTAATATTCAAAATAATAACCAAAAACAGTAAAATTTCCTTAAAATTACCAATTTAGGGGCAGCAACCAAACAACTAGTTGTCCAATTCATCTTGACCTGATAAACAATTTTACCCCATGTCAGATTTGCTCTAAATGCTTTGATTTTTGAGTTATTTATAAGCCAAAAACTGCATTTTACCCCTATGTTCTATTTCTAGCCATGGCGGCCATCTTGGTTGGTTGGCCGGGTCACCGGACAACTTTATTAAACTAGATACCCCAATGATGATTGTGGTCAAGTCTGATTTAATTTGGCCCAGTAGTTTCAGAGGAGAAGATTTTTGTAAACGACGGACGACGACTGAAGCGGGACTCAAAGTGATGGGAAAAGCTCACTTGGCCCTTGGGGCCAGGTGAGCTAAAAAAGGTAGGACTTTGTAACTACAGTAAAACCTGTATAAACCGGCCGGCTACGGGACTACGAAAAGGGGCCGGTTTGGACAGTGAGCCGGTTTATTCAGGTTTCCGTTTTGACCGGAAGTTAATGACTTGTGATGTCCGACAATTTGCATATAAAAGTTCTCTCTGATTGTAAATTATATCTGATAATTTAAAATACTTTCACTTCGTTTTTCATTTGCATCATAATGTTCGCAATGTTTGGATTGTAAGACGAGAGTTTTGATTTACTCCCATGATCAATAATTTGAAATGTTGGAATGGACGATTAAAAAGCCAGAATATTATCAAACGTAATTTCATCACATTCGAAAGGTTGTCGTACAATGTACAATATCCATTGATTGTTGTCATCCGGGTGTTTTTCATTATCAAGGTCATTTGTTTAGGGGTTCACAACAGGGAACCCAGGATTTCAAAATCACGATGTGAATTTCTTACTCCGCGATTTTAATTTGTTTATCCAAGTTAAAACGTAAGTTCAATCCGAGATATATTCGGTGTTTCTTTTCGTTTAATTGACACGTTTATAATGTTTTAATAAATAATACGCTCACTACTGTACGATTGTAGGTTCACAGTTTGACACCTGACTAATTGATTATCCCGAAAAGCCATATTGTATAAACAAATATGTTTTGATTACATATCGATCATTTAAATTAATTAGACAAACCGGTTTTGACAGGTAATAATTAATGCAATTAAGAGTATTGGGACTTCATAATTAGACCGGAATTCGGAATACACAGGGTCCGGTTTACAAAGGGTATTTTAACAAAGACTTTGAATGGAAAAATATGGGACTTTCATTTTCGGCCGGAATGGACAGGAAACCGGTTTATTCAGGGTCCGGTTTAATCAGGTTTGACTGTACGTAAAAATTTCTAACCAGCAATGAAATTTCTTGTCAAAATTGGGTGTCAAAGTTCCCCCCAAAATTTGCTCTCAGACTCCAGACGTAAAAAATGGCTTCGGCGTTATGACGTCGTAGAAAGGCGTCCCAGAAAAAAAATGAAATAGCCTAGCCAGAAGTCATAGGGGTCTCATTAGGGGGTTCTGATCCTGGATCCCACATTGTTTTGTCAGATTCCCGTATCCCGCTTACACTATGTACGTAAGCAATTCTTATTTTGTTGTCATTTCCTGGGTCCCGCTAGACGTCATTTCCCATTTTCACAACACAATAGTTTGACTTTCAGGTGTCAGGCTTACAAAAAATAGGCAATCCCACGTCATGCTTAGACCCCAATGAGACCCAGTCATAATGATTTGGACTAGGTATGAACCTGAAATTTGAGCATGAATTGACAGCAAAATACGGTTTTGAAGAGGAGAGGTGAAAAAAGTAGTTGGGTACCTTCTCCTAAATATACGTTGATAGTGGTTCTTCCCATGGATAGAAAAAAAAGTGTTCAGACAAGCTTTTTATAAAAAAATACTTGTTTACAAAAATGTGGACAAACATCAGCGCCGCCTGGTGTCTAAAAACTATTCAATAGTTCAATGCACGTTTTGTACTGACTTTTAACTTTCAAATTTGGTTTCACAAATACTTTTACCTTGAAGAAAATAAAATTACTCAGTTAAATGTTCAATTGAAAATGTCTTCTCAGTCATTGTTCCGAACATGAATACAAAGAAGAAGAGATATGGAAACCCGGAAATATGTCAAACTGTGTTCAAACTGTAAAAAATATTTTTAAAATCACCTAAAATGAATGTGTCATTTCTTCACCCGAGTCAGATATAACAGAAATATTAAAAACTTACCCTTTAAAGCCATTGAAATGACGTCTTCTTGGTGAAAAAGAATTGTTTGCAGTCTGTCGATAGCAGTTAAATTCCGAGAAGAGCAGGAAGTTTTTGTCAAAACGAGACACTGAATAACGGTATTAATGAGGACAAGTCGGACCAAGAAAACTCGGACCAGCTTTAAAGAAACTCGGATAAGATTGACAGACAAATCGGACCAGTTTGAAACACCGATTGGGCCGAATTAAAGGCGATTCTTAACCTTTTCTAAAACAACTAGGAGCAATGGGAAACACTGATTGGGTCCATTTGAGAACGCTTCATAGTGGTTGATCAGAAGGGGGGAGGGGTTGCTAAACGGCGGAAACTGAACGGAAACGGAAACAAACATTTATATAGACGGAATTTAAGGGTGGAAATAAAGAACTATGAAAATCAATAGATCTTGTCTTGCTGGTAATTTTTGCTATTTAAAGTTTCTATCTATTTATCATATATAGGGCACTCTATTTCAATATAACAGGCGAACATGCGAGTGAGAAAATTCGTCATAGAAGGGTGATAACTCCTTAAAAGAAGCCATGAGAATGAAAACGGGGAATTTGTCAAAGAGACAACAGCCCGACCAAAGAGCAGACAACATCCGAAGGCCACCGATGGGTCTTTAATGCAACGAGAAAATTTCGCACCCGGAGGTGGTATCAGCTGGCCCAGGCCCCTAAATAAAATTGTGTACTAGTTCAGTGAAAATGCGCGTCACACTGAACTCCAAAACATATAAATGAGATAAAAATTTAAAAAAAAAACAAACAAGACTAACAAAGGCCAGAGGTTTCTGACTTGGGACAGGCGCAAAATGCAGCGGCGTTAAACATGTTTTGTGAGATCCCAACCTCCCCTATACCTCTAGCCAATGTAGAATAAACTACATATGAAGCAATACACACAGTAAAACTAATTTTAAAAGAAGTCCGCCGGTCCGATGTCAGATTAGACATGTTTTTCACATCAGGTTTTCGTTATTCATAGCGTTTTTTTAAAAGACAGCACTTGCATGTTATCCCTATGTTTTAATTGTAGCTATGTCGGCTAACTTGGCTGACGGGCAGGGTTATCCAATACAGTTTTTAAACTAGATACACCAATGGTAATTGTTGCAAAGTTTAACCGAGACTATCAGGCGACTCCCTAAAAGACATATGTGCAATAACATTTGGCCCAGTAGTTTCAGAGACTGCGAAGTTTTGTAAAAGTTAACAAAGCAAAATCGTACGACGAACGCCAAGTGACGAGAAAAGCTCACTTAGCAGGACCAGGTCACATCAAAAAAAACTCTCTCAAAGTATACCACTAACGACTAAAGCAGATCTTAGTACCAGCAGAAGAATTACTATAATTGTATCAACTAAGAAGACATCAACTAAATATGAACCACTAAATAAACCGTTACATCCAAAATGGAAAGACATAATAACTTAAGTATGGGCGAGAACAAAATTAGAATATTGATTCAATCGTACAAAGTATGAGGGCAAGAAGAAATAGGCCATAGAATGTAAAAAAAATAGACCTTAAAAATAGAGAATGGATTAGCAGCTATCATATTATTATTAACTATTTTTTTAACAATCATCAATACTAGTGCGATACCTGATGAATGGACAACAGGATTCATTTGTGCATTTCCGCTAATTAAGTGTCTCAAACATGCATTCTCTGCAAGATGCTGAAACACATAGTATAGTCCAACATAATGTGTTACCGTCTAGATTAGTGTAATATCATCAATGCTTTACGTCTTAGATGCATGATTTTTTTATTAGTTGTTAGTGGCTTTGAACTAGCTGTCAGTTAACTGCGAACTAGTGCTCTCAGATCTGTACCTAGTATCTTTTTGTTATTGAGATGTACAAGTACCCGGCCACGTCCACTTGTATTTGTGTCTATTTGATGAGATAAGCCTTTTCAACTGATTTGTATAGTTCGTTCTTATGTTGTAATGTTATACCACTGTCCCAGGTTAGGGGAGGGTTGGAATCCTGCTAACATGTCTAACCCTGCCACGTTATGTATTTATGTATAAAAAAAGAAGATGTGGTATGATTGCCAATGAGACAACTGCCACAAGAGACCAAAATGACACAGACATTAACAACTATAGCTCACCATACGGCCTTCAACATTGAAAAAGCCCATACCGCATAGTCAGCTATAAAAGGCCCCGATATGACAATGTAAAAGAATTCAAACGAGAAAACTAACGGTCTTATTTGTATAAAAAAAATTAACGAAAAGCAAATATGTAACGCATAAACAAACAACAACCACTGAATAACTGCAGGCTGCCTGTCTTTTGTACATAAATTAGGCCGCTAGTTTTCTCGTTTGAATTGTTTAAAATTGTCATTTCGGGACCTTTTATAGCTGACTATGTGGTATGGGTTTTGCTCATTGTTGAAGGCCGTACGCAAGCAAAGAGTCGTGGTAAATTAAACAACCTCAAACAGGTCCAACATGCCGTTGATTCTTGGGGATCTCAAGGATCTTCTAGGTCAGGTCTTATTTAGTAATGCTATCAGTGATATCTTGGAAAATCGGGTCAGGTGTTATTTAGTAAATGGTATCAGTGATATCTTGAAAAATCGTGTGTATGGCCAGTAGAAACACCCAAACGATCAGATGCGTAGCGTGAAATAAAGTATCATTTCCGTCATAAAAATAGAACAGAGCAGAATGAGTTTTCAGTTTTCTTGACATAATCACTAAAGACTACCAATATACGTAAAAGTTCTTTTCAAATTTCAATATTCTTTTTGTGTGTGTTAACGGGTGTCACATGTGGAGCTGGATCTATTTACCTTGGTAGCTTTCAAATTTCAATATTACTTTTGTGTGAATGTATATGAATACATGTCTATGTTAACAGGCGTCACATGTGAAGCTGGATCTATTTACCCTTCCGGAGCAGCTGAGATCACCCCAAGTTTTTGGTGGGGTTCATGTTGCTCAGCCTTTAGTTTATATGTTGCATTTTGTATACAATTAATTGTTTGTCTGTTTGTCTTTTGGTCTTTTTGACTTTTTTTCTTTTTTAGTCATGGCTTTGACGGTTTGTTTTCGACTTCTGAGCTTGAATAACCCTTTGGTATTTTTCGCCTATCTTTGTATGTTTTCTACTATAGTAGAACAGCATACCGAATAAGGGACACTATTTACAATTGTAATATTATGAAACAAAAGTCACGGCTGCTTGAGAGGAATTGAATTTTCAGAGTAGAATTAAGCGGCATGATATTCAACATGTTTAAAGCAGCGTGGACAATTTGATTTTGAAAACCTTAGGATATTACTACGACTAACTTGGTGAGGGCACTGTGCAAATCGTATATATCCATGTAGGCTTCTAATTGTTCGCCACTTTTTGCACATTAATTCGTATTTATTGATTTAAATTCAAGAAGATATAATGCTTTTCCTATGTAAATACCAAACAGCATACTTCAAAATTGCAAGGATTTACTATACAAATCCTTGAGTATTGTAAAAGAGCGAGAAAGGCTTTGTGTAGTGAGAGGGATTTTGTCATTTTTTTTCTTAAAAAAAATGAAGTACACACAAGTTTCTATTCTAGTTCCCTGGTTTCCATATTGCATTTTTTCCATACAACATTGTCCTGTTTCTTTTATGTTTTCTTTCCCGCATTATACAAGAAAAGATACAACGAAAATCACCAGTGCAGAACAACCCAGCTCAAGCTAGCAGCCACTTGCAGAACAACGCAACAAGATACAACACATCACTAATCTTAAATCAAGGCAATTAAAAAAGTAGCACAAAAAAAGATGCAAAGGATGTATTACTTTTTTATTAAAAGTTTATTACTTACTTATTAAAAGTTTATAACTTATTTCTTAAAATTTTATTACTTATTTATTAAAAGTTTATTACTTATTTCTTAAAAGTTTATTACTTATTTATTAAAAGTTTATTACTTCACAACCTATAAGAATCGAGGCCGATGTCAATGTTTTTTATGCCTATAGTTTATTACTTTACAACCTATAATAATCGAGGCCGATGTAAATCTTTGTTAAGGCCTATATTTTTTTTTTTGTGTTGTTGGGTTGCTATTGACATTGATCAAACTTATATAAAAAAAAGAAAAGTCGAACAGACTATCCTGAATCGCACGAACGATTACACATGACATTATCAAATATTTCAAAAACATACTACAGTGTATATAGTCTCCTCATCTGGTAATTATTTCAATACTTTTTGCTTTAACATCTTTTATTTTAAATTTATTCCTCTGTTTTTTTCCTTTTGAACATGTGTATACTATATAAAACATGACTATGTAGATAAAATAACCAAAAAGAAAAGATGTTAATTCTTCCTGTTTCCGTTTTCCGTTCCTTATTCCGTTCCGTTTTCCGTTTCCGCCGTTTAGCAACACCCGGTACGTACGACCCGGCACACCGTTTCATTGATCCGATTCGTCTTTTAAACAAGTGTGATTTGTCTTAAAAAATATAATCAGACTTGTCTTAAAATGATTTTGACAAACTGTCAATGCTTTATACATAAATGTCTATACATAAATTATTATTATTAATTATCATATTATTAATCATTATTATAAAAAGATATGTCAAACGGAACCATTGAATCACTAGATTTGACAATGAATATTGACTGATTGCTGCAATTCCCCCAACAGGAGGATCTTTTACTTTGCCACCTCCGTGAGTGAGGGTCTGGAATTGGGGGATCATTAGAAACAGGCAAACGGTACCATCTGACTGGAACCACGCAAACCGCGTCACACCTGTATTATAAAAGGGGATAAACATAACTACAGACCTATATCCTTAACATGCATAGCTTGCAAATTACTTGAACATATTCTTACAAGCAGCATGATGCAACATCTAGAAATCAATAACACACTTTATAAATTACAACATGGATTTAGGGCAAAACGATCATGTGAGTCCAAGTTATCTTTCTGATTCATGAATTATCACAAAAAAATGACAAGAACATACAAACAGATCTCATAATCATGGATTTTGCTAAAGCTTTTGACAAAGCACCACACAAAAGATTACTATACAAAATGAAATACTTTGGTATATCAGAACAAATCATAAACTGGGTCGATTCATTTCTTTCAAACAGAACTCGAACAGTACCTTTAGAAAACTTTGTCATCATCAAAAATACCAGTCATATCGGGTGTCCCACATGGTACAGTGCTAGGACCTATACTTTTCCTTATTTACATAAATGACCTTCCAGAATACATCCAAAATAGCAACATCAGACTCTTCGCAGATGACAGTATAATTTACAGACAAATTAAATCTCAAAACGACTGCATCAAGCTTCAAACCATTAAAGACTGCAACAAATTATCCTCCGACATAACTAAAAGAACCACTACAGAAACCTTCAAGGATATACTCACTCACGATGTGCTCCTTGATACCTATCCACACCTGAAGTAAACAGGCAATCATGATTTTATATTAAATCAAAAGTTAAATAAAAAAAACAAAATATAAGAAAAATTAAATAAAAACGAAAAATCTAAAAACAAAGAAAAATTGTAAAAATTGATAGTATATATATAACAAATATATAACATAACAAAAATATTTATTATGGAAAACAAAACAAAAATACTAATACTTTAAATAAATTATAAATTTGGACACATTTACCAGACATGCGCCAGAAAGTAAACATCAGTTTTTTTTTTATGGTTTTCTGAAACGGAAGAAGAGATGAAAGATGAATAGAAGAAGAAGAGGGGGAGACGTTGAACAACTGACCAATCAGTGACATATGTAATTACAGAAAGTCACATTTTCCTTCGTCACCTCAGTGACACATGTAGTTTCAGAAGTCAATTGGCTGTTTTTTGTAGAATAGTTTATTTGTTTTGCACAATTTCAACTTGTATGCATACATGCGAACACAGACATGTGCACTTTTCATATTTCAAGAAAAAAAATATTGACCTGATCCTTTGCAGGATTTACACTTCCGAACACAAAAGTCTTAACGCTTTCTGATATGTCAAATCCTTTGTTTGCTAAGAAATTATCTCCTGGTTAAAGCTTCGTTAAGGGAGCTCGCTTCTCAGTTTCAAAATAATTAACTTTTCAAAACACTAGTTTATATAGATAGGGGGTTAATAAAGGAATCCAAAGAGCAAAACAAATATATAGCATTTTATAGGTCACCTTGCTTGTTTTCGAGATATTACCCATTGACATTTTGGCGGGAAAATATTCTCTCTTGACTTTTCATAGCTTTATGATGGACAAGTTAAAGTTCTCAAAAACTGTTAAAAAGTAAATAAAATTTGATAAGACTTTTACAGTTAGTTTATCATTATACATGTAAAAGATTTACTAAAAGAAAAATGGGGTCACCGAGCAATTTTTTTCAAGGCATTCAAATGGATAAATTGGGTAAAAATATAATGATTACAGACAAGAAAAATGTCAAGAGTCCAGAAGTTATTACAAGATAGCCATTATTTTTAAAGATAAAGAATAACGAACGAAAATATTAAAGAATACAGAAATGAACCGGGACTCCCCATCCACACCCTCATATAATGACACAGATAAACAAATCAAAAACTGTACAGTTACTTGACGTTGGTTACTTATTCCCTATTCCCCATTCGTTACCTATTCCCTATTCCCTATTCGTTACCTATTCGTTACCTATTCCCTATTCCCTATTCCCTATTCGTTACCTATTCGTTACCTATTCCCTATTCCCTATTCGTTACCTATTCCCTATTCGTTACCTATTCGTTACTTATTCCCTATTCCCTATTCGTTACTTATTCCCTATTCCCTATTCGTTACTTATTCCCTATTCCCTATTCGTTACTTATTCCCTATTCCCTATTCGTTACCTATTCTTACTTATTACTATTACTTATGTGTATCTTATTTGATTTTTATACGTTCTACCTTTTAAATGTTTTATATTCGTATGTTTGAAGATCTGGTTCTTGGTTCGAAGAGGTGAAATCACCTTTTAGCGCTTGTATAAAAATGAAGATGTGGTATGATCGCCAATGAGACAACTCCCCACAATAGACCAAAATGACACAGACATTAACAACTATAGTTCACGATACGGCCTTCAACAATAAGCAAAGTCCATATACCGCATGGTCAGCTATAAAACATGTTAGCGGGGTGTACATCGTTTCGGAGCTTGACTAATACCTTGTTTATAACACGCGTAGTATGCGTTGCACGTTTTAGAAAATGATTTTCAATTGTGTTCTTGTCTCTGGCGGTAACTATGTATTCTTAGAGATGAAATAACACTATTAGCGCGTATGTACACGTTCCAGCGTTCGGTTTATACCCTATTACTTATTCGTTCCTTAATCGCTTTTAATACGCATGGTAAACGTTGCACCATTTAAAAAAAAGATTTAAATTGTTTTCTTGTTTCTAGTGGTAGATTTCGTTTCTAAGAGGTGATATACCCCTATCAGCGCGTATGTAGCAGTTTCAGCGCTCTACTGATATCCTGTTACTTATTCGTTCCTTATTCCCTTATAATACGCGTGTTATACGTTGCACATTTAAAAAAAGATGATTTTCAATTGTTTTCTTGTCACTGGTAGTAAATTTGGGTTCTAACGGGTGATGTAACCCTATAAGCGCGTATGTACCCGTTTCAGCCCTCAACTGTTACCCTGTTACCTATTCGTTTCTTATTCGCGTCTCATGCGTTTGTTATACGTTGCACCTTTTAGAAAATGATTTTCATTTGTTTTCTTGTCTCTTGTGGTACCTATGTGTTCTAAGAGGGGGAAAACCCTATAAGCGCCTATGTACCCGTTTCAGCGCTATACTGTTATCCTGTTACTTATTCGTTCCTTATTCGCTTATAAAACGTGTTTAATACGTTCCAATTTTAAAAAGAATCATTTTCGTGTCTCTGGTGGTTACTACCGGTTCTTAGAGTTGAAATAACCCTAATAGAACATATGTATCCGTTTCAGCGCTCGATTGATACCCTGTTACTTATTCGTTCCTTATTCGCTTTTAATACGCGTGGTAAACGTTGAACCTTGAAATAAATCGATTATCGATTGCTTTCATGTCTCTGGCGGTAATTATGTGTTCTCTGAGGTGAAAAAAACCCATTAGCGCATATATACCTGTTTCAGCGCTACATTGATACCCTGTTACTTATTCGTTCCTTAATCGCTTATAAAACGTGTGTTATGCGTTGTACCTTGAAATAAATAAATTTTCAATGTGTTAATGTCTCTGGTGGTTACAATGTGTTCTTAGAGATGAAATAACCCTATTAGCGCGTATGTACCCGTTCCAGCGCTCGGTTAGTACCCTGCTACTTATTCGTTACGTATTCGCTTATTATACATGTGTTAAACGTTGCACTTTAGAAAAGGATTTTCAATTGTGTTCATATCTCTGGTGGTAACAACGTGTTTTTAGAGATGAAATAACCCTATTAGTGCGTATGTACCTGTTCCAGCGCTCGGATAATATCCTGATACTTATTCGTTCCTTATTCGCTTATAATACGTTTGTTATACGTTACACCTTGAAATAAATCTTTTTTCAATTATGTTGATGTCTCTGGTGGTAATAATGTGTTCTAAGAGATGAAATAACCCTATAAACACATATGTACCCGTTCCAGCGCTCGGTTAGTACCCTGTTACTTATTCGTTACTTAGTCGCTTATAATATGTTTGTTATACGTTGCACTTTTTAGAAAATGATTTTCAATTGTGTTCATGTCTCTGGCGGTAATAATGTGTTCTTAGATATGAAATAACCCTTTTACCACGTATGAAACTGTTCCAGCGCTCGGTTAGTACCCTGTTACTTATTCGCTTATTATACATGTGTTATACGTTGCACTTTAGAAAAGGATTTTCAATTATGTTGATGTCTCTGGTGGTAATAATGTGTTCTAAGAGATGAAATAACCCTATAAACGCGCATGTACCCGTTCCAGCGCTCGGTTAATACCCTGTTACTTATTCGTTACTTAGTCGCTTATAATACGTTTGTTATACGTTGCACCTTTTAGAAAATGATTTTCAATTGTGTTCATTTCTCTGGTTGTAATAATGTGTTCTTAAATATGAAATAACCTTTTTACCACGTATGAAACTGTTCCAGCGCTCGGTTAGTACCCTGTTACTTATTTGCTTATTATACATGTGTTATACGTTGCACTTTAGAAAAGGATTTTCAATTATGTTGATGTCTCTGGTGGTAATAATGTGTTCTAAGAGATGAAATAACCCTATAAACGCGCATGTACCCGTTCCAGCGCTCGGTTAATACCCTGTTACTTATTTATTCGTTACTTAGTCGCTTATAATACGTTTGTTATACGTTGCACCTTTTAGAAAATGATTTTCAATTGTGTTCATTTCTCTGGTTGTAATAATGTGTTCTTAAATATGAAATAACCCTTTTACCACGTATGTTCCCGTTCCAGCGCTCGGTTAGTACCCTGTTCCTTATTCGTTACTTATTCGCTTATTATACGTTTGTTATACGTTGCACCTTTAAGAAAAGGATTTTCAATTGTGTGCATGTCTCTGGTGGTAACAATGTGTTCTTAGAGATGAAATAACCCTATTACCGCGTATGAAACTGTTCCAGCGCTCGGTTAGTACCCTGTTACTTTTTCGTTCCTTATTCACTTTAAATACATTTGTTGTACGTTGCACCTTGAAATAAGTCGTTTTTCAATTGTGTTCATGTTTCTAGTGGTAACGATGTGTTCTTAGAGATGAAATAACCCGGTTAGCGCGTATGTATCCGTTCCTGCGTTCGGTAAATATCCTTTAACTTATTCGCTTATAATATGTTTGTTATACGTTGAACCTTTTAGAAAAGGATTTTCAATTGTGTTCATGTCTCTTGTGGTAATAATGTGTTCTTAGAGATGAAATAACCCTATTAGGGCGTATGTACCCGTTCAAGCATTCGGTTAAATTAAATACCCTGTTACATTTTCGCTTTTTTTTATTTAATCGCTTTTATCGTTGCGCCTTGAAATAAATCGATTTTCAATTGTGTTCATGTTTCTGGTGGTAATTATGTGTTCTTATAGATGAAATAACCCTATTAGTACGTATGAAACCCGTTTCAGCGCCTGACTGATACCCTGCTAATTCTCTAATAATAGGTGTGTTTTACTCTGTACTTTTTAAAAGAAATATTTTCGTTTCTCTGGTGGTAACTATGTGTTCTTAAGGGTGAAATAACCCTATTAGCACGTATCTATCCGTTCCAGCGCTCAGATTATACCCTGTTACTTATTCGCTATTAATATGAATTGTATACATTGCACCTTGAAATAAATCGTTTTCAATTGTTTTCATGTCTCTGGTGTTAACTATGTGTTCTTAGAGATGACACATCCCTATTAACGCGTATTTACTTGTTACAGCACGTATTATCCGAGTGCTGGAACGGGTACACGCGCTCTAATAGGATTATTTTATTATTAATAACACATTGTTACCACCAGAGACATGAACACAATTGAAAAACGATTTATTTCAAGGTGCAATGTATACCTCGCGTATTAAAAGCAAATAAGTAACAAATAAGTAACAGAGTATTTACCGAGCGCTGGAACGGGTACATATGCGCTAACAGGGTTTTATCCTGCAATTGGGTGTCCTACTATACAGATACAGCCCTACAGATATCGCTATGCTGTATCTGTATACTATACAGATATCGCTTTAAAGCTCCGCCCACTGCCGGACTGAGTATTGTTTGAACCTGTGTGACCTCAGAATGTGTATTCCAGTTGCATTCCAATGACGATGACAATTGTCGATTTAAAAACTTGAATGTGTATGATTGTGTTACAAAATCAACCATGTCAATTTCAGCATGCATGTTTAGTGAATGTCAAGTCTGAAGCGTAGGACAACTCGTACACTTCTGTTTCAAATTTGACAATGTTTTGTTATTTGTTTTTACTGTTGAAATTAGTTGTTATGTTAAAATAGATAATTATTCACCTTGAGCGATGTATTATTGTTGACCATTCGAGATTCTTTTTTGCGAACCCGTCTTCAGCGTAATGTGTGATTTTGATATTACTACGCGGGCTTCAAGGGATTACAAATCGAAAATAAATGCTAAATATGTTAGTTTTTGTGTCTTTCAAAACACAAACAATATACAGAATTAATTGCAGGATAAAGACAATAACTGTTTAGTGTCTTTAAATATCAGCTGTATTTGTACTCGGCTCGAAACAGGTGTAGTAGCTCGCTAAAAGCTCGCATACACCTTGTTTCCTAGCCTCGTACAAATACAGCTGATATTTAAAGACACTAAACAGTTATTGTCTATATATCATTTCTAAGAACACATAATTACCACCAGAGACATGAATACAATTGAAAATCCTTTTCTAAAAGGTGCAACGTATAACAAACGTATTATAGGCGAATAAGTTACGAATAAGTAACAGGGTATTTACCGAGCGCCTGAACGAATACATACGCGCTAAAAGGGGTTATTATATCTCTAAGAGCACATTGTTACCACTAGAGACCTGAACACTATTGAAAAACGACTTATTTCAAGATGCAACGTATAACAAACGTATTTAAAATGAATAAGGAACGAATAAGTAACAGGGTATTAACCGAGCGCTGGAACGGGAACATATGCGGTAATATGGTTATTTCATCTCTAAGAACATATTGTTACCACTAGAGACATGAACGCAATTGAAAAACCTTTTCTAAAAGGTGCAACGTATTATAAGCGAATAAGTAACGAATAATTAACATGGTATTATCCGAGCGCTGGAACGGGTACATACGCGCTAATAGGGTTATTTCAACACAAAGAACACATTATAACCACCAGAGATATAAACACAATTGAAAAACCTTTTCTAAAAGGTGCAACGTATAACAAACGTATTAAAAGCGAATAAGTAACAGGGTATTAACAGAGTGCTGGAACGAATTCATACGTGCTAACAGGGTTATATCATCTGTAAGAGCACATTGTTACCACTAGAGACATGAACACAATTGAAAAACTATTTATTTCAAGGTGCAACGTATACCACGCATAATAAAAGCGAATAAGTAACGAATAAGTAACAGTGTAATATCCGAGCGCTGGAACGGGTACATACGCGCTAATAGGGTTATTTCAACTTTAAGAACACATTATTACCACCAGAGACATGAACACAATTGAAAATCCTTTTTTTAAAAGGTGCAACGTATAACAAACGTATTATAAGCGAATAAGTAAGGAATAGGTAACAGGGTATTAACCGACCGCAGGAACTGATACATACACGCTAATAGGGTTATTTCATCTGTAAGAACACATGATTACCACCAGAGTCATGAGCAGAATTCAAAATCATTTTATTTCAAGGTGCAACGTAAACCCTGTGTATTCAAAGCGAATAAGGAACGAATAAAGAACAGGGTATCAGTGTAGCGCTGAAACGTGTACATATGCGCTAATAGGGTTTTTTCACATGAGAGAACACATAATTACCACCAGAGACATGTAAGCAATCGATAATCGATTTATTTCAAGGTGCAACGTATACCACGCGTATTAAAAGCGAATAAGGAACGAATAAGTAGCAGGGTATCAGATGAGCGCCGGAACGGGTACATATGTTCTATTAGGGTTATTTCACCTCTAAGAACCGGCAGTAACCACCAGAGACACGAAAATATTTCTTTTTAAAATTGGAACGTATAATACACGTTTTATAAGCGAATAAGGAACGAATAAGTAACAGGATAACAGTGTAGCGCTGAAACGGGTACATAGGCGCTAAAAGGGATTTTTCCCTCTTAGAACACATAGGTACCGCCAGAGACAAGAAAACCATTTAAAATCATTTTCTAAAAGGTTCAACGTATAACAAACGTATGAGACGCGAATAAGAAACGAATAAGTAACAGGGTATTATCCGAGCGCTGGAACGGCTACATACGCGCTAATAGGGTTATTTCAACTCTAAGAACATATTATTACCACCAGAGACATGAACACAATTGAAAATCCTTTTCTAAAAGGTGCAGCGTATAACAAACGTATTATAAGCGAATAAGTAACGAATAGGTAACAGAGTATTAACCGAGTACTGGAACTGATACATACACGCTAATAGGGTTATTTCATCTGTAAGAACACATGGTTACCACCAGAGACATGAGCAGAATTCAAAATCATTTTATTTCAAGGTGCAACGTAAACCCTGTGTATTTAAAGCGAATAAGGAACAAATAAAGGACAGGGTATCAGTGTAGCGCTGAAACGGGTACATATGCGCTAATAGGGTTTTTCACCTGAGAGAACACATAATTACCGCCAGAGACATGTAAGCAATCGATAATCGATTTATTTCAAGGTGCAACGTATACCACGCGTATTAAAAGCGAATAAGGAACGAATAAAGAACAGGGTATCAGTGTAGCGCTGAAACGGGTACATATGCGCTAATATGGTTATTTCACCTCTAAGAACCGGCAGTAACCACCAGATACACGAAAATATTTCTTTTTAAAATTGGAACGTATAACACACGTTTTATAAGCGAATAAGGAACGAATAAGTAACAGGGTAACAGTCGAGCGCTAAAACAGGTACATACGCGCTTATAGGGTTAAATCACCTCTTAGAACCCAAATTTACCACCAGTGACAAGAACACAATTGAAAATCATTTTCTAAAAGGTGCATCGTATAATACGCCTGTTATAAACAAGGTATTAGTCAAGCTCCGAAACGATGTACACCCCGCTAACGTTTAATAGCTGACCATGCGGTATGGACTTTGCTTATTGTTGAAAGCAGTATCGTGACCTATAGTTGTTAATTTCTGTGTCATTTTGGTCTATTGTGGGGAGTTGTCTCATTGGTAATCATACCACGTCTTCATTTTTATACAAGCGCTAAAAGGTGATTTCACCTCTTCGAACCAAGAACCAGATCTTCAAACATACGAATATAAAACATTTAAAAGGTAGAACGTATAAAAATCAAATAAGATACACATAAGTATCGAACATAAAGCAACAGGATCGGTTGAGCACAAACACATATAAATATATAGGTCATAAAAAGGTCATTTTACCTCAACAAATTTAGAACTATAACCAGAGATCAGAATATAAACAATTAAAAAGGGGGAAGGATATCAAAAATCGAATAAGTAACGAATAAGGAATAAGGAATAAGTAACGAAAAAGGAAAGGAATAAGGAATAAGTAACGAATATGGAATAGGGAATAAGTAACGAATAGGGAATAGGGAATAAGTAACGAATAGGTAACGAATAGGGAATAGGGAATACGTAACGAATAGGGAATAGGGAAAAAGTAACGAATAGGGAATAGGGAATAGGTAATGAATAGGTAACGAATAGGTAACGAATAGGGAATAGGGAACAAGTAACCAACTTGACGTCCAATTTGACCAGGCTTCAGCACGGGTAAGTAAATTCTAAGGTGTCTAACACAGTACAAAACAATGTTACAAAAAACTTACCCTGTCACAGAAATATGTAACTTTACGCTGTCACAGAAATATGTAACTTCATGCTGTCACAGAAAAATGTAACTTTACGCTGTCACAGAAATATGTAACTTTACGCTGTCACATAAATATGTAACTTAACGCTGTAACAGAAATATGTAACTTAACGCTGTCACAGAAATATGTAACTTAACGCTGTCACAGAAATATGTAACTTAACGCTGTCACAGAAATATGTAACTTTACGCTGTCACAGAAATATGTAACTTAACGCTGTCACAGAAATATGTTACTTTACGCTGTCACAGAAATATGTAACTTTACGCTGTCACAGAAATATGTAACTTTCTGCTGTCACATAAATATGTAACTTTACACTGTCACAGAAATATATTACTTTACCCTGTCACAGAAATATGTAACTTTACGCTGTCCCAGAAATATGTAACTTTGCGCTGTCACAAAAATATGTAACTTTACGATGTCACATAAATATGTAACTTTAAAAATGTGTAACTTAAAGCTGTCACAGAAATATGTAACTTTACGCTGTCACAGAAATGTGTTACTTTACGCTGTCACAAAAATATGTAACTTTACCCTATCACAGAAATATGTAACTTTACGCTGTCACAGAAATGTGTAATTTTACGCTGTCTCAGAAATATGTAACTTAACACTGTCACGGAAATATGTAACTTTACACTGTCACAGAAATATGCAACTTTCTGCTATCACATAAATATGTAATTTTACGCTGTCACAGAACAAGTACAAGTTCACATTATAATTTGCACTAAAAAAAAGCTTGTGTTGCAATTAGTTGGAGGTTGAGTGATTTTAGAGCTAAATTGACTAGGCTACTAGTCCGATGCCCCAGACTAGTCAAGTCTTATTCAGATTAGTAAGTATTTGATAAAAATTGTTTACACATAAGCAAAATGTCGGAATATTGGTCTATGGACTAGTAGTTAGAAAGGATTTTGGGACAGACTATGACCACATCACATTTGTTTCTCTTTTTTCAGATGAAGACATTTGTCAGCCTCTTGATTCTAGTGTCAAGCTATCCAACAATTCTCTTTATAAAAATCTATCCAACAATTCTCTTTATAAAAAGCTATCCAACAATTCTTCATTCTGCAATTTGGTTTGGAAAACTACTTGAGCGACAATTTTATCTTTTTCAAAATCAGGGTTTTTGCCTTTTTTTGTTCGAAAAAAGTGTTATATAAAACATGAAAGATTTTGATATCCCATTAAAAACATTCTGACTTTGATTCATAGATTTCTAACTCACAATTACGGTTTTGAAAGTAACATTATAATTTACCCATTGTCTTGGCAGTTCTTCATGGCTAGGTATTATAGACTCTGCTTAAATAAATAGCTTTTGGATATTACTACACGGGATAGTATCGAATTTCTGTGATGAACATTCTCCAAGGCCGAAATTGTTTGCCCGAAATCTCGAAAAAGGCCAAATTCTATAAAATACGCATTTAAGATACCCACTTTCCAACCTATTGTCTCGGCCGTTCTTTGTGGCTAGGCATTAAAGAATCTGCTTTGATAATAAGCTATTGAATAGTACTACAACGGGATAGTAGTTAATAGAATTTCGGGGGTCAGCATTTTCAAAGGCCGAAAAATTTCGTCCGAAACATTTAATAAAGCCATATTCTATAAAATACGCATTGGGGTTACCCACTTTTCAACTCATTGTCTCTGCCGTTCTTTATGGCTATGAATTATAGACTCTGCTTTTTAAAACAGTTATTTGATAGTATATACTTCAATAGGATTGTAAATAATTTCTTGATTAAGCATCCTAAAAGGCCGAAACATTTCATCTGAAACATTGAACAAAGAAAAATTCTATAAAATACGCATGGGGGTACCCTCTTTCCAATTCATTGTCTAAGTAGTTCTTTGTGGCAAGGCATTATAAACCTTGCTTTAATGAATAGTTTTTGAATGGTACTAAAATGGGATAGGATCGAATTTCTTGAGTAAACATTCTCAAAGACCGACAAATTTCGTCCTAAACAATGGAAAAAGCCAGATTCATTGGGGGTACCAAATTTCCAACTCATTGTTACGGCCGTTCTTTATGGCTAGGGATTATAGACTCTGCTTAATAAAATAACTATTTGATAGTACTACAACGGGATAGCAAACAAATTCTGGAGTAGGCATTCGTAAAGGCCAAAACATTTCGTCCGAAACAGTGAAAAAGGCCAATTTATATAAAATACGCATCCCCTAGTTTCTAAGATGTAAATAACTTATTTTCCATAAATTGGTTCATAAGAAAAGGGGAGTAACTTGATTAGGATCGGTTTCTTATAAAATACAAACTTCCTTTTGTAGTAAAAGTTCAATGGTAAGTCATCGGTTACTTATAAAATACAAACTTCCTTTTGTATTTAAAGTTCAATGGTAAGTCCTCGGTTACTTATAAAATACAAACTTCCTTTTGTATTTAAAGTTCAATGGTAAGTCCTCGGTTACTTATAAAATACAAACTTCCTTTTGTAGTAAAAGTTCAATGGTAAGTCCTCGGTTACTTATAAAATACAAACTTCCTTTTGTAGTAAAAGTTCAATGGTAAGTCATCGGTTACTTATAAAATACAAACTTCCTTTTGTAGTAAAAGTTCAAAAGTAAGTCATCGGTTACTTATAAAATACAAACTTCCTTTTGTAGTAAAAGTTCAATGGTAAGTCATCGGTTACTTATAAAATACAAACTTCCTTTTGTATTAAATGTTCAATGGTAAGTCAATCGGTAACTTATAAAATACAAACTTCTATTTGTAGTAAAAGTTCAATGGTAAGTAATCGGTTACTTATAAAATACAAACTTCCTTTTGTATTAAAAGTTCAATGGTAAGTCATCGGTAACTTATAAAATAGAAACTTCCTTTTGTAGTAAAAGTTCAATGATAAGTCCTCGGTTACTTGTAAAATACAAACTTCCTTTTGTAGTAAAAGTTCAATGGTAAGTCATCGGTTACTTATAAAATACAAACTTCTATTTGTAGTAAAAGTTCAATGATAAGTCCTCGGTCACTTGTAAAATACAAACTTCCTTTTGTAGTAAAAGTTCAATGGTAAGTCATCGGTTACTTATAAAATACAAACTTCCTTTTGTAGTAAAAGTTCAATAGTAAGTCATCGGTTACTTATAAAATACAAAATTCCTTTTGTATTAAAAGTTCAATGGTAAGTCAATCGGTTACTTATAAAATACAAACTTCTATTTGTAGTAAAAGTTCAATGGTAAGTAATCGATAACTTATAAAATACAAACTTCCTTTTGTAGTAAAAGTTCAATGGTAAGTCCTCGGTTACTTATAAAATACAAACTTCCTTTTGTAGTAAAAGTTCAATGGTAAGTCATCGGTTACTTATAAAATACAAACTTCCTTTTGTAGTAGAAGTTCAATGGTAAGTCAATATTGACATTAAAAGAAGAGATGTTCAGATCCCCGAACCCGGAGGGAGAGGCTATTGGAACAATTTGTGTTTTAAAAATAGGGAGATGTGGTATGATTGTTAATGAGACAGATAAACAGTACATAGTATAACTGGAGTCTCTCAAGAGCCTGTGTCTCTCACCTTTATCTACTGTGGTCTTGGAAATCATGTAAAATAAGGTTAAAATGATAATAAATAGTATTATAGATACCCTAATAATGATTTAGGCCAAGTTTGGTTTCATTCGGCCCAGTAGTTAAATTTAAAGCAGTTCATCCCATTGTAGTCTTACAATAGTTACTGAAAACACCTTATCATTATTTAAAAAAAAATAGTTTTCAAGTTGTGACCATTTGAAATTGTTTTTTTACAATTTTCCAATAGACATCTATAGTAAACCCCCATGTTCTATTTTTAGCCATGGTGGTCATGTTGGTTGGATGACAGGATCATCGGATACATTTTACAATCAAGATACGCTATTGAAAATTGTTGCTTAGTTTAATTGGTAAGTCATCGGTTACTTATAAAATACAAACTTCCTTTTGTAGTAAAAGTTCAATGGTAAGTCAATCGGTTACTTATTAGATAAAATACAAACTTCCTTTTGTAGTAAAAGTTCAATGGTAAGTCTAGGATCAATCGGTAACTTATAGAATATAAAATTCCTTTTGTAGTAAAAGTTCAATGGTAAGTCATCGGTTACTTATAAAATATAAACTTCGTTTTGTAGTAAAAGTTCAATGGTAAGTAATCGATTACTTATAAAATACAAACTTCCTTTTGAAGTAAAAGTTCAATGGTAAGTCAATATTGACATCAATCGGTTACTTAAAAAAATACAAACTTCCTTTTGAAGTAAAAGTTCAATGGTAAGTCAATATTGACATCAATCGGTTACTTAAAAAAATACAAACTTCCTTTTGTAGTAAAAGTTCAATGGTAAGTCATCGGTTTCATATTGGATAAAATACAAACTTCTTTTTGTAGTAAAAGTTCAATGATAAGTCAATATTGACATCAATCGGTTACTTAAAAAAATACAAACTTCCTTTTGTAGTACAAATTCAATGGTAAGTCATCGGTTACTTATTAGATAAAATACAAACTTCCTTTTGTAGTAAAAGTTCAATGGCAAGTCAATATTGACATCAATCGGTTACTTAAAAAAATACAAACTTCCTTTTGTAGTAAAAATTCAATGGTAAGTCATCGGTTACTTATTAGATAAATACAAACTTCCTTTTGTAGTAAAAGGTCAATGGTATGTCAATCGGTTACTTATAAAATACCAACTTCCTTTTGTACTAAAAGTTCAATGGTAAGTCATCGGTTACTTATTAGATAAAATACAAACTTCCTTTTGTAGTAAAAGTTCAATGGTAAGTCAATCGGTTACTTATAAAATACCAACTTCCTTTTGTAGTAAAAGTTCAATGGTAAGTCAATCGGTTACTTATAAAATACAAACTTCCTTTTGTAGTAAAAGTTCAATGGTAAGTCAATATTGACATTTAAAGAAGAGATGTTCAGATCCCCGAACCCGGAGGGAGAGGCTATTTGAACAATTTTTGTTTTAAAAATAGGGAGATGTGGTATGATTGTCAACGAGACAGATAAACAGTACTTGGTAAAAAATAAGGAGATAAGGTATGATTGTCAATGAGACAGATAAACAGTACTTAGTATAAAAATAAGGAGATAAGGTATGATTGTCAATGAGACAGATAAACAGTACTTAGTATAAAAATGAGGAGATGTGGTATGATTGTCAATGAGACAGATAAACAGTACTTAGTATAAAAATAAGGAGATAAGGTATGATTGTCATAAGACAAATAAGCAGTTCTTGGTATATCAACCAAACAACACACGATGGATGGTTGGTGCTTTATAGTTATTTTGTCCTGAATTATGTACGACGTAGCTGTTTTCAATCTACTATGACATACTGCTGTCGATAGTATGAAAATAGTATACATTTCGTATGTAGCTATCGATAGTGCGACCAAAGGGATACGTAGTGTATACATCTCTGGCTGACAGCTATCGAGAGTATGACAAAAGGGATACGTAGGGTATACATCTCTGGCGTACAGCTGTCGATAGTATGACTAAAGGGATACGTAGTGTATACATCTCTGACGTACAGCTATCGATAGTTAATTAAATGGATACGTAGTGTATACATCTCTTTCGTACAGCTATCGACAGTATGACTAAAGAGAAACGTAGTGTATACATCTCTGAAGTACAGCTATCGAGAGTATGACTAAAGGGATACGTAGTGTATACATCTCTGACGTACAGCTTTCGATAGTATGATCGCCTAAAGGGATACGTAGGATATACATATATGACGTACATCTATCGATAGTATAACTAAAGAGATACGTATGGTATACATCTCTGACGTACAGCTATCGATAGTATAAAATAAAGGGATACGTCTGGTAAACATCTCTGACGTACAGCTGTCGATAGTATAACTAAAGGGATACGTAGGGTATACATCTCTGACGTACAGCTGTAGATAGTACATGTATAATTAAAGGAATACGTATGGTATACATCTCTGACGTACGGCTATCGATAGTATAACTAAAGGGATACGTAGGGTATACATCTCTGACGTACAGCTATCGAAAGTATAACTAAAGGGATACGTAGTGTATACATCTCTGACGTACAGCTATCGATAGTATGCCTAAAGGGATACGTAGTGTATACATCTCTGGCGTACAGCTATCGATAGTATGACTAAAGGGATACGTAGTGTATACATATCTGACGTACAGCTATCGATAGTATGACTAAAGGGATACGTAGTGTATACATATCTGACGTACAGCTATCGATAGTATGACTAAAAAGATGCGTAGGGTATACATCTCTGACGTACAGCGGTCGATAGTATAACTCAAGGATACGTATGGTATATATAAAAATAAATACGTAAACCAACAACACAAAAAATACACTACTAGACATCTAGAATTAAAGAGTATCGGTTTAAACTCGCCTGTATGAATTTAATCAGTTTTGTTTTAATTCTATACAGTCATGTTATACTTTTGGGTCATTTTTTCATACGACGTTCAGTTACATGGGGCCGATTTTGGAACAGTGTTTTTTTATACTCTGATGATATGAAATGTACTATGTCGTAAAGTTCCATTGTCGGTGCTTCATTGAAATGCTCAAAGCGCGCCAAATTCTTAAAATATTGTATTTTCTTTAAAAAGGTGCGGGTAAATCATAGTTTTCTTACTAAATACGCATTTGACGAATAGTTTATCCGTATAAGATAACATATCAGTATGATAAATCAAGTTATGCTGTGTGTCTCTTATACATATGTTGTTCTCAAACTTGAGTTAAACTTGAGTTTAATTAATTTTAGTTTGCTTTCATTACTGGTTTTCGTTTATGTCCTTTACCCAATCAAGACTAAGGAATGTGTTTGCCACTTGTTGGAAGTTGTGGACATCATTATTTGGCAGTTACGTTTGCATTTCCGGGGGCATATTTTTTAACTGATTTCAGAAATTGTTTTCTTTTAACAATAAACAGGAACGATTTATTTCTAAAGTAGAAGGATACATGCATATTTAGGACGAGAAGATTTAAAGATCGATCCGCTGGGTCGGTTTATTTTACGTTCTAGTTCACAAGGCAAACAGTCAAACAGACACCAGGAACACAATTGCTCTACCCGAACTGATTATTCTGACTTCTGGCTGATCAGTCTATATTTTTACTTCTTATACAATATCACGTGTTTAGCGGAAAAGCTAATACCAGTTTTAAAAGTTATTGGTTTGACCCGGCAAGTGCTTGAAGCCATGACACGGATCTGAAAAACCTGTGCAATAACTTTTTAATTATGTCTGGTTAAACTGATCAACTGATATATATTTTATGAGAAATAAAAGCAAAGTTGGGCACATGTGGCGCAGTATCTGCTGTCATTTGTGATGTTTTTTCAGCTTTAGTAGGGTTTTGTTCAGTCTTCAGATTTCAGGTAGTTTGTGTAGACTTATTGTTTGCCTTTTTATTGTTTTTTTTTATTTTTTATTTTTCGTTATGGCGTTGCCAGTTTGTTTTAAATTATAGGAGATTGATTATCCTTTGGTACATTGTATTTTCAGCCAGCCTGCAAATTGTTTATTTTGTTATTAAATTTGTTAAGAGAAAACAAACCCATTGACCATAATATATATCTAAATGTAAATATGGTATGATACATATATTATTCAATACGCTCGTGATTATTGAAGCAATCTTTGTGTAAGCCTTTATAACAATTTATGCAATCGCTCTTTTTCCGATGACGACCGACAAATCATTCTCTATCCGAACACACGCAACAATCCTTATACTTGGACTCTTTCCGATGACGACCGACATATCAGTCTCTATCCGAACACACGCAGTAATCCTTATACTTGGACTGTTTTCGCAAAGACGATCTCTTTGGTCTGCCAGGTTTAACTCGTGAATTGATTTCTCTGGATAGAGGTTTCCTGATTTGCTACTGTACCAACCCAGGGGCGGATCCAGCCATTTATAAAAAAGGGGGATCCTAACCCAGGATAAAAGTGGGGTTCCAACTATATGTCCCTATTCAAATGCATTGATCGTAAAAAAAAGGGGGGTCCTGGATCCGCCACTGCAACCATAGTGCGAATTGGGTTTCACTTGGATATTTTTCTTTTGTTAAAGCAAACAAAAGTGTGTGTGCTTGAATATTTGTTCAAGAAACCGTTGCAAGTAACTGTTGCACGAAATTTTTATGGCAAACACAAACTGAACTTTGAAGCACATTTATATACTATTTTATAGTTGCAAATTATTCCAAATTCTGCTTATACATGATAAAACTATTTTTGTTCTATATATACACAAATCAAAAACAATACCTTAAACAAACAGAAACACGAATCTATATAAAGAATCTAAAGGTCGTGTCAACTCAGTTCGTGTAGGTATAATAGTATATTATAGGTCAAAGAACGACCTTCAACACGGAACCTTGACTCACACCAAACAGCAAGCTATCAAAGACCCAATATGACTAGAGTAAAAGCCGGTGTCACTCATTCACGATTTTTACTGCCGTTCTTGATAGGACCATTTCCGATTAAAATATGTCAAAAGTCTGATCAAGATCCGGTGAATCGCGATTGGAAATTAAAAATTTAATCAAGACTTTTTGAAAATATGTATTTAATCACGACAAAAATTAGATATTGTTTCCAGCCAAATTTGTCCCGATTATCCCGTTCTCAATCCGATTCTAATTTAATTTGTATCTTTCACATGGCAAAAAACGACCGAATATGTCCCGACAGCGTCCCGAGTCCGCCGAATATGACCCGACAGAGATCAGACAGTGACCAGACAGTAAACCGATGCTGACGGAAATTATCCGTTAGTAAATCGTTTCATGTGAAAGTTCCGTCCTAAAAAAAATTCGTCATATTCGGGATGATCAGGTACATTGTACTACCGGAACGCAACCCACGCAAAATCTGCTGTACCGATTGTGTCTAGTCGGAATGCAATCGTGACTATGTCGTGACAGATTCTGATGTATCGGATTAAAATCGTAAAAATGTTCTGTGTTTTCTGGACGTTGTTCTTTGGAACGAGCATGATCATGAGAAATTCATCATTGCTGTTTTTTGGCCGATTGAGTCCAGATTTTAAACAGATCTTGCCGAATGCGAACAGTCTTTGTCGAAACCGTTTCGGAATAGTCCCGTTATTGGTACGAAATTCGGCAATGATATACACGTCAAAGTCCCGACAATTACAGATAACAATACGACAGAGTCCTGACAAACCCGTTTGCAATGCGTTACAGCAGACTGTGATAGGATTGCGTTCCGACTGTTCCTGATCATACCTAATTTGGCGACAATTTTCTAACGGGTATCTTCCGTCAGCATCGGTTCACTGTCTGATCTCTGTCTGATCTCATTCGTTAGAATCGGGACGCTGTCGGGACAGGTTCGGTCGTTTTGTATCTTGCGAAAGATACAAATCGGATAAGAATCGGATTGAAAACGAGTTGATCGGGACTAATTCGGTTGGAAACGGCTAAATTTGGACGCTTCCTGAGAAATATCTGATTGTTTTCGTGATTCAATAAATGTTTTTACAAATTTTAATTGAAGCTGGAATTTCCAGCCACGATTCATAGGATCTTGATCAGACTTTTGACAAATTTAAATCGGGAATGGTCCTATCAAGGACGGCAGTAAACATCGTGAATGTGTGACCACAGCTTTACGAGACGCCTCTAACTGTCGGGGTCCTTGGTCGACCTCTCCGGACTATGCCCAATCCATAGGTATTTGTTACGAACGTATTCGACTGCGTTCAGACAATGAAAGGACATTCCAGATCATTCAGGATAGTTTTCCGACTTATTCACTTTTCGTGTCTTAGCGCTGTCTGATCTCAAACGGGAGCCATAATGTGCAATGTGTCAACGCCGCATTAAGCAATTCAAACAGGCAAACCAACGGTCTAATCTATATAAAAAACGAGAAACGAGGTCTATTTGATAAATGCACTTGTGCACTAAACTAAATACTCTCATATAGAATAACAAACAAAGTGTTCTAGAAACGGTGAAATCGTTATCAAATAAAAAGTTAAGAAAGTTTGTGCTGATATGTAATTCGATTCCTTTAATCTTATTATGATGGATAAAATAATCTCCTGCATCAAATGATACCTCCAACACAACACTTAACGGTTGAGTTACGTACCAGCCGTACCTGATACGTAGCAAATCTGGAAACCTCTGATAGCCGATAATCGCGTGAGAGATCCTCTATAACTGATTGTACAATCTGTAATCTACTGCTTGATCAGAAGTGTTTTACAATGCAATATAGATGCATTTTTTACAGCTACAAAAGGTTAAACGTAAGTTTCTTCCAAATCTTAAAGGTTTTCCGATTGTCATTATAATGAGTAACCATCATATCTACCAAATCAACACCGCTCATGTTTTTAGCTCACCTGGCCCGAAGGGCCAAGTGAGCTTTTCCCATCATTTTGCATCCGGCGTCCGTCGTCGTCCGTCGTCGTTAACTTTTACAAAAATCTTCTCCTCTGAAACTACTGGGCCAAATTAAACCAAACTTGGAAACAATAATCATTGGGGTATCTAGTTTAAAAAATGTGTCCCGTGACCCGGCCAACCAACCAAGATGACCTCCATGGCTAAAAATAGAACATAGGGGTAAAATGCCGTTTTTGGCTTATAACTCAATAACCAAAGCATTAAGAGCAAATATTAGAGGGGTAAAATTGTGAATCAGGTCAAGATCTATCTGCCCTGAAATTTTCAGATGAATTGAACAACCCGTTGTTGGGTGGCTGCCCCTAAATTGGTAATTTTAATGAAATTTTACTGTTTTTGGTTATTATCTTGAATATTACTATAGATAGACAATAATAGTGCATTGACTTGACATACCAACGATATAAGGATGAGGCTTAGAAACGGGGAAATGCGAGGCTGTGCCGAGCTATTTCCCTGTTTCGGGCCGAATCCTTATATCGTTGATATGTCAAGTCAATGCACTATTATTGTCTTTATACTGCAATCTAAAACAACCTTTTCAATGGTTGTTTAATGCGTTAAGGTTATTTATTGGATTTAAATATTGGGGAAAATCCCCTTTAAAAAGGCCTCATATCATGCTCGCGGAGAAATATACAACACAATGAAATGTACATATTTACCTGTTGAAACTCACACTCGATGGTGAACGAAATCGTTTGAGTCTGGACTTAAATAGCAACCATAAGCACGAAACATAATAATTTATAGGTTGCAAACAAAAAATATTAACAAATGAAATATGTTTTTCCAATAATTGCAAAAGAAACAAGGTTTAGTCGATCCACGCGTCGTTGTATTCATTGGAAACAAGAACAGGTTGAAGAGGTCGTATGCATAATTAAATATTATTTCGGCATTTTCTATTTAAATATTCATGAGGAAAAGTGATATCGGGTCAGTGACTGTATATGACATAGAAATATACAGTCAACGCATTTTGACTGCTCAAATAGAACGAGTGCAGTATAAATAGAGATAAACTGTAAACAGCAATAATGTTCAGCAAAGTAAGATCTACAAATAAGTCAGCATGACCGAAATGGTCAGTTGACCCCTTTAGAAGTTATTGTCCTTTATAGTCAATTTTTAACAATTTTTCGTAAATCTTAGTAATCTTTTAAAAAAAATCTTCTCCTCAGAATTGACTAATTTGACTAAAAAAAAATTTCCGGTGAAATGTGAGTGTTTTACATGTTACTGAAGAAATCACAAACTTCCGTCGCAATGGAGAAGAAGTAGATCGTTTAAACCTTTCATAATCATCATTCACCCACCGAATAGTCATTGCTGGGTAGACCAACCAATTAACGCATTTTTCAAATCACTTATTATTAAAAGTGTGTTTATCCCAACGAATAGGTTATCTGGGGTTGTTTGATTCATTCAATAAAATTGAGAATGAAACATATAACATCCTTATAATTCTATCAATCTCACATGTCTTATATCTTTGAGTATTAAGTCACGGCCGATTTGAATACAGAAACCAGCTTTGTGCGCATAAAACATATCCTCAATAAAAATACTATGCTTGTGCGATCTCTAAGGTTTTGTGATAAGAAGAGTATGACGAAACAGCGGTTCATAAACAAAGACTCACATTCAAGAACTAGCCACTGTTTTTCTTACTGCCTGAACATTTTACCAGGTGATTACTTCAAGTCAAACAATCCTTGCGATTTTATTTGTGAATGGAATCTTGATTTATGGAAGTAAATATGCCTTGGTAAAATATCATTTGTATACAATATGGACTTGTTTAATCTGTTAGGGAGAGGGAGCGTAAATAAAAGAAAACACTTCCAACATAAATCTGCCTTGGTAAAATATCATTTGTATACAACATGGACTTGTTTAATCTGTTAGGGAAAGGGGGAGTAAATAAAAGAAAACACTTCCAACATAAATATGCCTTGGTAAAATATCATTTGTATACAACATGGACTTGTTTAATCTGTTAGGGAGAGGGAGCGTAAAGAAAAGAAAACACTTCCAACATAAATATGCCTTGGAAAAATATCATTTGTATACAACATGGACTTGTTTAATCTGTTAGGGAGAGGGAGCGTAAATAAAAGAAAACACTTCCAACATAAATCTGCCTTGGTAAAATATCATTTGTATACAACATGGACTTGTTTAATCTGTTAGGGAAAGGGGGAGTAAATAAAAGAAAACACTTCCAACATAAATATGCCTTGGTAAAATATCATTTGTATACAACATGGACTTGTTTAATCTGTTAGGGAGAGGGAGCGTAAAGAAAAGAAAACACTTCCAACATAAATATGCCTTGGAAAAATATCATTTGTATACAACATGGACTTGTTTAATCTGTTAGGGAGAGGGAGCGTAAATAAAAGAAAACACTTCCAACATAAATCTGCCTTGGTAAAATATCATTTGTATACAACATGGACTTGTTTAATCTGTTAGGGAGAGGGAGCGTAAATAAAAGAAAACACTTCCAACATAAATCTGCCTTAGTAAAATATCATTTGTATACAACATGGACTTGTTTAATCTGTTAGGGAGAGGGAGCGTTAATAAAAGAAAACACTTCCAACATAAATCTGCCTTGGTAAAATATCATTTGTATACAACATGGACTTGTTTAATCTGTTAGGGAGAGGGAGCGTAAATAAAAGAAAACACTTCCAACATAAATATGCCTTGGTAAAATATCATTTGTATACAACATGGACTTGTTTAATCTATTATGGAGAGGGGGCGTAAATAAAAGAAAACACTTCCAACATAAATATGTCTTGGTAAAATATCATTTGTATACAACATGGACTTGTTTAATCTGTTAGGGAGAGGGGGCGTCAATAAAAGAAAACACTTCCAACATAAATATGCCTTGGTAAAATATCATTTGTATACAACATGGACTTGTTTAATCTGTTAGGGAGAGGGGGCGTAAATAAAAGAAAACACTTCCAACATAAATATGCCTTGGTAAAATATCATTTGTATACAACATGGATTTGTTTAATCTGTTAGGGAAAGGGGGAGTAAATAAAAGAAAACACTTCCAACATAAATATGCCTTGGTAAAATATCATTTGTATACAACATGGACTTGTTTAATCTGTTAGGGAGAGGGAGGGTAAATAAAAGAAAACACTTCCAACATAAATATGCCTTGGTAAAATATCATTTGTACACAACATGGACTTGTTTAATCTGTTAGGGAGAGGGAGCGTTAATAAAAGAAAACACTTCCAACATAAATATGCCTTGGTAAAATATCATTTGTATACAACATGGACTTGTTTAATCTGTTAGGGAGAGAGGGGGAGTAAATACAAGAAAGCACTTCCAACATTAATATGCATTGGTAACATATCATTTGTATACAAAATGGACTTGTTTAATCTGTTAGGAAGAGAGGAGGCGTAAATAAAAGAAAACACTTCCAACATAAATATGCATTGGTAACATATCATTTGTATACAACTTGGACTTGTTCAATCTGTTATGGAGAGGGAGCGTAAATAAAAGAAAACACTTCCAACATAAATATGTCTTGGTAAAATATCATTTGTATACAACTTGGACTTGTTTAATCTGTTAGGGAGAGGGAGCGTAAATAAAAGAAAACACTTCCAACATGAATATGCCTTGGTAAAATATCATTTGTATACAACATGGACTTGTTTAATCTGTTAGGGAGAGGGAGCGTAAATAAAAGAAAACACTTCCAACATAAATATGCCTTGGTAAAATATCATTTGTATACAATATGGACTTGTTTAATCTGTTAGGGAGAGGGGGGCGTAAATAAAAGAAAACACTTCCAACATAAATATGCCTTGGTAAAATATCATTTGTATACAACTTGGACTTGTTTAATCTGTTAGGAAGAGGTAAATGAAAGAAAACACTTCCAACATAAATATGCCTTGGTAAAATATCATTTGTATACAACATGGACTTGTTTAATCTGTTAGGGAGAGGGAGCGTAAATAAAAGAAAACACTTCCAACATAAATATGTCTTGGTAAAATATCATTTGTATACAACATGGACTTGTTTAATCTGTTAGGGAGAGGGAGCGTAAATAAAAGAAAACACTTCCAACATAAATATGTCTTGGTAAAATATCATTTGTATACAACATGGACTTGTTTAATCTGTTAGGGAGAGGGGGGCGTAAATAAAAGAAAACACTTCCAACATAAATATGCCTTGGTAAAATATCATTTGTATACAATATGGAATTGTTTAATCTGTTAGGGAGAGGGAGCGTAAATAAAAGAAAACACTTCCAACATAAATATGTCTTGGTAAAATATCATTTGTATACAACATGGACTTGTTTAATCTGTTAGGGAGAGGGAGCGTAAATAAAAGAAAACACTTCCAACATAAATATGTCTTGGCAAAATATCATTTGTATACAACATGGACTTGTTTAATCTGTTAGGGAGAGGGGGGCGTAAATAAAAGAAAACACTTCCAACATAAATATGCCTTTGTAAAATATCATTTGTATACAACATGGACTTGTTTAATCTGTTAGGGAGAGGGGGCATAAATAAAAGAAAACACTTCCAACATAAATATGCCTTGGTAAAACATCAATTGTATACAACATGGACTTGTTTAATCTGTTAGGGAGAGGGAGCGTAAATAAAAGAAAACACTTCCAACATAAATATGCCTTGGTAAAATATCATTTGTATACAACATGGAATTGTTTAATCTGTTAGGGAGAGGGAGCGTTAATAAAAGAAAACACTTCCAACATAAATATGCCTTGGTAAAATATCATTTGTATACAACATGGACTTGTTTAATCTGTTAGGGAGAGAGGGGGAGTAAATAAAAGAAAACACTTCCAACATAAATATGCCTTGGTAAAATATCATTTGTATACAACATGGACTTGTTTAATCTGTTAGGGAGAGGGAGGGTAAATAAAAGAAAACACTTCCAACATAAATATGCCTTGGTAAAATATCATTTGTACACAACATGGACTTGTTTAATCTGTTAGGGAGAGGGAGCGTTAATAAAAGAAAACACTTCCAACATAAATATGCCTTGGTAAAATATCATTTGTATACAACATGGACTTGTTTAATCTGTTAGGGAGAGAGGGGGAGTAAATACAAGAAAGCACTTCCAACATTAATATGCATTGGTAACATATCATTTGTATACAAAATGGACTTGTTTAATCTGTTAGGAAGAGAGGAGGCGTAAATAAAAGAAAACACTTCCAACATAAATATGCATTGGTAACATATCATTTGTATACAACTTGGACTTGTTCAATCTGTTATGGAGAGGGAGCGTAAATAAAAGATAACACTTCCAACATAAATATGTCTTGGTAAAATATCATTTGTATACAACTTGGACTTGTTTAATCTGTTAGGGAGAGGGAGCGTAAATAAAAGAAAACACTTCCAACATAAATATGCCTTGGTAAAATATCATTTGTATACAATATGGACTTGTTTAATCTGTTAGGGAGAGGGGGGCGTAAATAAAAGAAAACACTTCCAACATAAATATGCCTTGGTAAAATATCATTTGTATACAACTTGGACTTGTTTAATCTGTTAGGAAGAGGTAAATAAAAGAAAACACTTCCAACATAAATATGCCTTGGTAAAATATCATTTGTATACAACATGGACTTGTTTAATCTGTTAGGGAGAGGGAGCGTAAATAAAAGAAAACACTTCCAACATAAATATGTCTTGGTAAAATATCATTTGTATACAACATGGACTTGTTTAATCTGTTAGGGAGAGGGGGCGTAAATAAAAGAAAACACTTCCAACATAAATATGCCTTGGTAAAATATCATTTGTATACAACATGGAATTGTTTAATCTGTTAGGGAGAGGGAGCGTAAATAAAAGAAAACACTTCCAACATAAATATGTCTTGGTAAAATATCATTTGTATACAACATGGACTTGTTTAATCTGTTAGGGAGAGGGAGCGTAAATAAAAGAAAACACTTCCAACATAAATATGTCTTGGTAAAATATCATTTGTATACAACATGGACTTGTTTAATCTGTTAGGGAGAGGGGGGCGTAAATAAAAGAAAACACTTCCAACATAAATATGTCTTGGTAAAATATCATTTGTATACAACATGGACTTGTTTAATCTGTTAGGGAGAGGGGGCATAAATAAAAGAAAACACTTCCAACATAAATATGCCTTGGTAAAACATCAATTGTATACAATATGGACTTGTTTAATCTGTTAGGGAGAGGGAGCGTAAATAAAAGAAAACACTTCCAACATAAATATGCCTTGGTAAAATATCATTTGTATACAACATGGAATTGTTTAATCTGTTAGGGAGAGGGAGCGTTAATAAAAGAAAACACTTCCAACATAAATATGCCTTGGTAAAATATCATTTGTATACAACATGGACTTGTTTAATCTGTTAGGGAGAGAGGGGGAGTAAATAAAAGAAAGCACTTCCAACATAAATATGCATTGGTAACATATCATTTGTATACAACATGGACTTGTTTAATCTGTTAGGGAGAGAGGGGGAGTAAATAAAAGAAAACACTTCCAACATAAATATGCCTTGGTAACATATCATTTGTATACAACATGGACTTGTTTAATCTGTTAGGGAGAGAGGGAGCGTAAATAAAAGAAAACACTACCAACATAAATATGCCCTGGTAAAATATCATTTGTATACAACATGGACTTGTTTAATCTGTTAGGGAGAGGGAGCGTAAATAAAAGAAAACACTTCCAACATAAATATGCCTTGGTAAAATATCATTTGTATACAACATGGACTTGTTTAATCTCTTAGGGAGAGGGGGCGTAAATAAAAGAAAACACTTCCAACATAAATATGCCTTGGTAAAATATCATTTGTATACAACATGGATTTGTTTAATCTGTTAGGGAAAGGGGGAGTAAATAAAAGAAAACACTTCCAACATAAATATGCCTTGGTAAAATATCATTTGTATACAACATGGACTTGTTTAATCTGTTAGGGAGAGGGAGGGTAAATAAAAGAAAACACTTCCAACATAAATATGCCTTGGTAAAATATCATTTGTACACAACATGGACTTGTTTAATCTGTTAGGGAGAGGGAGCGTTAATAAAAGAAAACACTTCCAACATAAATATGCCTTGGTAAAATATCATTTGTATACAACATGGACTTGTTTAATCTGTTAGGGAGAGAGGGGGAGTAAATACAAGAAAGCCCTTCCAACATTAATATGCATTGGTAACATATCATTTGTATACAAAATGGACTTGTTTAATCTGTTAGGAAGAGAGGAGGCGTAAATAAAAGAAAACACTTCCAACATAAACATGCATTGGTAACATATCATTTGTATACAACTTGGACTTGTTCAATCTGTTATGGAGAGGGAGCGTAAATAAAAGATAACACTTCCAACATAAATATGCCTTGGTAAAATATCATTTGTAAACAACTTGGACTTGTTTAATCTGTTAGGGAGAGGGAGCGTAAATAAAAGAAAACACTTCCAACATAAATATGCCTTGGTAAAATATCATTTGTAAACAACATGGACTTGTTTAATCTGTTAGGGAGAGGGAGCGTAAATAAAAGAAAACACTTCCAACATAAATATGCCTTGGTAAAATATCATTTGTATACAATATGGACTTGTTTAATCTGTTAGGGAGAGGGGGGCGTAAATAAAAGAAAACACTTCCAACATAAATATGCCTTGGTAAAATATCATTTGTATACAACTTGGACTTGTTTAATCTGTTAGGAAGAGGTAAATAAAAGAAAACACTTCCAACATAAATATGCCTTGGTAAAATATCATTTGTATACAACATGGACTTGTTTAATCTGTTAGGGAGAGGGAGCGTAAATAAAAGAAAACACTTCCAACATAAATATGTCTTGGTAAAATATCATTTGTATACAACATGGACTTGTTTAATCTGTTAGGGAGAGGGGGGCGTAAATAAAAGAAAACACTTCCAACATAAATATGCCTTGGTAAAATATCATTTGTATACAACATGGAATTGTTTAATCTGTTAGGGAGAGGGAGCGTAAATAAAAGAAAACACTTCCAACATAAATATGTCTTGGTAAAATATCATTTGTATACAACATGGACTTGTTTAATCTGTTAGGGAGAGGGAGCGTAAATAAAAGAAAACACTTCCAACATAAATATGTCTTGGTAAAATATCATTTGTATACAACATGGACTTGTTTAATCTGTTAGGGAGAGGGGGGCGTAAATAAAAGAAAACACTTCCAACATAAATATGCCTTGGTAAAATATCATTTGTATACAACATGGACTTGTTTAATCTGTTAGGGAGAGGGGGCATAAATAAAAGAAAACACTTCCAACATAAATATGCCTTGGTAAAACATCAATTGTATACAACATGGACTTGTTTAATCTGTTAGGGAGAGGGAGCGTAAATAAAAGAAAACACTTCCAACATAAATATGCCTTGGTAAAATATCATTTGTATACAACATGGAATTGTTTAATCTGTTAGGGAGAGGGAGCGTTAATAAAAGAAAACACTTCCAACATAAATATGCCTTGGTAAAATATCATTTGTATACAACATGGACTTGTTTAATCTGTTAGGGAGAGAGGGGGAGTAAATAAAAGAAAGCACTTCCAACATAAATATGCATTGGTAACATATCATTTGTATACAACATGGACTTGTTTAATCTGTTAGGGAGAGAGGGGGAGTAAATAAAAGAAAACACTTCCAACATAAATATGCCTTGGTAACATATCATTTGTATACAACATGGACTTGTTTAATCTGTTAGGGAGAGAGGGAGCGTAAATAAAAGAAAACACTACCAACATAAATATGCCCTGGTAAAATATCATTTGTATACAACATGGACTTGTTTAATCTGTTAGGAAGAGGGAGCGTAAATAAAAGAAAACACTTCCAACATAAATATGCCTTGGTAAAATATCATTTGTATACAACATGGACTTGTTTAATCTGTTAGGGAGAGAGGGGGAGTGAATAAAAGAAAACACTTCCAACATAAATATGCCTTGGTAACATATCATTTGTATACAACATGGACTTGTTTAATCTGTTAGGGAGAGGGAGCGTAAATAAAAGAAAACACTTCCAACATAAATATGTCTTGGTAAAATATCATTTGTATACAACATGGACTTGTTTAATCTCTTAGGGAGAGGGGGCGTAAATAAAAGAAAAACACTTCCAACATAAATATGCCTTGGTAAAATATCATTTGTATACAACATGGACTTGTTTAATCTGTTAGGGAGAGGGGGCGTTAATAAAAGAAAACACTTCCAACATAAATATGTCTTGGTAAAATATCATTTGTATACAACATGGACTTGTTTAATCTGTTAGGGAGAGAGGGGGAGTAAATAAAAGAAAACACTTCCAACATAAATATGCCTTGGTAAAATATCATTTGTATACAACATGAACTTGTTTAATCTGTTAGGGAGAGGGAACGTTAATAAAAGAAAACACTTCCAACATAAATATGTTTTGGTAAAATATCATTTGTATACAACATGGACTTGTTTAATCTGTAAGGGAGAGGGAGCGTAAATAAAAGAAGACACTTCCAACATAAATATGTCTTGGTAAAATATCATTTGTATACAACTTGGACTTGTTTAATCTGTTAGGGAGAGGGGCATAAATAAAAGAAAACACTTCCAACATAAATATGCCTTGGTAAAATATCCTTTGTATACAACATGGACTTGTTTATTCTGTTAGGGAGAGGGAGCGTGAATAAAAGAAAACACTTCCAACATAAATATGCCTTGGTAAAATATCATTTGTATACAACATGGACTTGTTTAATCTGTTAGGGAGAGGGTGCGTAAATAAAAGAAAACACTTCCAACATAAATAGGCCCTGGTAAAATATCATTTGTATACAACATGGACTTGTTTAATCTGTTAGGGGGAGGGAGCGTTAATAAAAGAAAACACTTCCAACATAAATATGTCTTGGTAAAATATCATTTGTATACAACATGGACTTGTTTAATCTGTTAGGGAGAGGGAGCGTTAATAAAAGAAAACACTTCCAACATAAATATGTCTTGGTAAAATATCATTTGTATACAACATGGACTTGTTTAATCTGTTAGGGAGAGAGGGGGAGTAAATAAAAGAAAACACTTCCAACATAAATATGCCTTGGTAAAATATAATTTGTATACAACATGGACTTGTTTAATTTGTTAGGGAGAGGGAGCGTTAATAAAAGAAAACACTTCCAACATAAATATGTCTTGGTAAAATATCATTTGTATACAACATGGACTTGTTTAATCTGTTAGGGAGAGGGAGCGTAAATAAAAGATAACACTTCCAACATAAATATGCCTTGGTAAAATATCATTTGTATACAACATGGACTTGTTTAATCTGTTAGGGAGAGGGAGCGTATATATAAAAGATAACACTTCCAACATAAATATGCCTTGGTAAAATATCATTTGTATACAACGTGGACTTGTTTAATCTGTTAGGGAGAGGGAGCGTAAATAAAAGAAAACACTTCCAACATAAATATGTCTCGGTAAAATATCATTTGTATACAACATGGACTTGTTTGATCTGTTAGGGAGAGAGGGGGAGTAAATAAAAGAAAACACTTCCAACATAAATATGCCTTGGTAAAATATCATTTGTATACAACATGGACTTGTTTAATCTGTTAGGGAGAGAGGGGGAGTAAATAAAAGAAAACACTTCCAACATAAATATGCCTTGGTAAAATATCATTTGTGTACAACATGGACTTTTTTAATCTGTTAGGGAGAGGGAGCGTAAATAAAAGAAAACACTTCCAACATAAATATGCCTTGGTAAAATATCATTTGTATACAACATGGACTTGTTTAATCTGTTAGGGAGAGGGAGCGTAAATAAAAGAAAACACTTCCAACATAAATATGCCTTGGTAAAATATCATTTATATACAACTTGGACTTGTTTAATCTGTTAGGGAGAGAGGAGGAGTAAATAAAAGAAAGCACTTCCAACATAAATATGCCTTTGTAAAATATCATTTGTATACAACATGGACTTGTTTAATCTCTTAGGAAGAGGGGGCGTAAATAAAAGAAAACACTTCCAACATAAATATGCCTTGGTAAAATATCATTTGTATACAACATGGACTTGTTTAATCTGTTAGAGAGAGAGGGGGAGTAAATAAAAGAAAGCACTTCCAACATAAATATGCCTTGGTAAAATATCATTTGTATACAACATGGACTTGTTTAATCTGTTAGGGAGAGGGAGCGTAAATAAAAGAAAACACTTCCAACATAAATATGCCTTGGTAAAATATCATTTGTATACAACTTGGACTTGTTTAATCTGTTAGGGAGAGAGGGGGAGTAAATAAAAGAAAGCACTTCCAACATAAATATGCCTTGGTAAAATATCATTTGTATACAACATGGACTTGTTTAATCTGTTCGGGATAAGGGGCGTAAATAAAAGAAAACACTTCCAACATAAATATGCCTTGGTAAAATATCATTTGTATACAACATGGACTTGTTTAATCTGTTAGGGAGAGGGAGCGTTAATAAAAGAAAACACTTCCAACATAAATATGTCTTGGTAAAATATCATTTGTATACAACATGGACTTGTTTAATCTGTTAGGGAGAGAGGGAGCGTAAATAAAAGAAAACACTACCAACATAAATATGCCCTGGTAAAATATCATTTGTATACAACATGGACTTGTTTAATCTGTTAGGGAGAGGGAGCGTAAATAAAAGAAAACACTTCCAACATAAATATGCCTTAGTAAAATATCATTTGTATACAACATGGACTTGTTTAATCTGTTAGGGAGAGGGAGCGTAAATAAAAGAAAACACTTCCAACATAAATATGTCTTGGTAAAATATCATTTGTATACACAACATGGACTTGTTTAATCTCTTAGGGAGAGGGGGCGTAAATAAAAGAAAAACACTTCCAACATAAATATGCCTTGGTAAAATATCATTTGTATACAACATGGACTTGTTTAATCTGTTAGGGAGAGGGGGCGTTAATAAAAGAAAACACTTCCAACATAAATATGTCTTGGTAAAATATCATTTGTATACAACATGGACTTGTTTAATCTGTTAGGGAGAGAGGGGGAGTAAATAAAAGAAGACACTTCCAACATAAATATGCCTTGGTAAAATATCATTTGTATACAACATGAACTTGTTTAATCTGTTAGGGAGAGGGAGCGTTAATAAAAGAAAACACTTCCAACATAAATATGTCTTGGTAAAATATCATTTGTATACAACATGGACTTGTTTAATCTGTTAGGGAGAGGGAGCGTTAATAAAAGAAAACACTTCCAACATAAATATGTCTTGGTAAAATATCATTTGTATACAACATGGACTTGTTTAATCTGTTAGGGAGAGAGGGGGAGTAAATAAAAGAAAACACTTCCAACATAAATATGCCTTGGTAAAATATAATTTGTATACAACATGGACTTGTTTAATTTGTTAGGGAGAGGGAGCGTTAATAAAAGAAAACACTTCCAACATAAATATGTCTTGGTAAAATATCATTTGTATACAACATGGACTTGTTTAATCTGTTAGGGAGAGGGAGCATAAATAAAAGATAACACTTCCAACATAAATATGCCTTGGTAAAATATCATTTGTATACAACATGAACTTGTTTAATCTGTTAGGGAGAGGGAGCGTTAATAAAAGAAAACACTTCCAACATAAATATGTCTTGGTAAAATATCATTTGTATACAACATGGACTTGTTTAATCTGTTAGGGAGAGGGAGCGTTAATAAAAGAAAACACTTCCAACATAAATATGTCTTGGTAAAATATCATTTGTATACAACATGGACTTGTTTAATCTGTTAGGGAGAGAGGGGGAGTAAATAAAAGAAAACACTTCCAACATAAATATGCCTTGGTAAAATATAATTTGTATACAACATGGACTTGTTTAATTTGTTAGGGAGAGGGAGCGTTAATAAAAGAAAACACTTCCAACATAAATATGTCTTGGTAAAATATCATTTGTATACAACATGGACTTGTTTAATCTGTTAGGGAGAGGGAGCGTAAATAAAAGATAACACTTCCAACATAAATATGCCTTGGTAAAATATCATTTGTATACAACATGGACTTGTTTAATCTGTTAGGGAGAGGGAGCGTATATATAAAAGATAACACTTCCAACATAAATATGCCTTGGTAAAATATCATTTGTATACAACGTGGACTTGTTTAATCTGTTAGGGACAGGGAGCGTAAATAAAAGAAAACACTTCCAACATAAATATGTCTCGGTAAAATATCATTTGTATACAACATGGACTTGTTTGATCTGTTAGAGAGAGAGGGGGAGTAAATAAAAGAAAACACTTCCAACATAAATATGCCTTGGTAAAATATCATTTGTATACAACATGGACTTGTTTAATCTGTTAGGGAGAGAGGGGGAGTAAATAAAAGAAAACACTTCCAACATAAATATGCCTTGGTAAAATATCATTTGTATACAACATGGACTTTTTTAATCTGTTAGGGAGAGGGAGCGTAAATAAAAGAAAACACTTCCAACATAAATATGCCTTGGTAAAATATCATTTGTATACAACATGGACTTGTTTAATCTGTTAGGGAGAGGGAGCGTAAATAAAAGAAAACACTTCCAACATAAATATGCCTTGGTAAAATATCATTTGTATACAACTTGGACTTGTTTAATCTGTTAGGGAGAGAGGGGGAGTAAATAAAAGAAAGCACTTCCAACATAAATATGCCTTTGTAAAATATCATTTGTATACAACATGGACTTGTTTAATCTGTTAGGGAGAGGGAGCGTAAATAAAAGAAAACACTTCCAACATAAATATGTCTTGGTAAAATATCATTTGTATACAACATGGACTTGTTTAATATGTTAGGGAGAGGGGGGCGTAAATAAAGGAAAACACTTCCAACATAAATATGCCTTGGTAAAATATCATTTGTATACAACATGGACTTGTTTAATCTGTTAGGGAGAGGGGGCGTAAATAAAAGAAAACACTTCCAACATAAATATGTCTTGGTAAAATATCATTTGTATACAACATGGACTTGTTTAATCTGTTTGGAAAAGGGGGCGTTAATAAAAGAAAGCACTTCCAACATAAATATGCCTTGGTAAAATATCATTTGTATACAACATGGACTTGTTTGATCTGTTAGGGAGAGAGCGGGAGTAAATAAAAGAAAGCACTTCTAACATAAATATGCCTTGGTAAAATATCATTTGTATACAACATGGACTTGTTTAATCCGTTAGGGAGAGGGAGCGTAAATAAAAGAAAACACTTCCAACATAAATATGCCTTGGTAAAATATCATTTGTATACAACATGGACTTGTTTAATCTGTTAGGGAGAGAGGGGGAGTAAATAAAAGAAAGCACTTCCAACATAAATATGCCTTGGTAAAATATCATTTGTATACAACATGGACTTGTTTAATCTGTTAGGGATAAGGGGCGTAAATAAAAGAAAACACTTCCAACATAAATATGCCTTGGTAAAATATCATTTGTATACAACATGGACTTGTTTAATCTGTTAGGGAGAGGGAGCGTGAATAAAAGAAAACACTTCCAACATAAATATGTCTTGGTAACATATCATTTGTATACAACATGGACTTGTTTAATCTGTTAGGGAGAGGGAGGCGTAAATAAAAGAAAACACTTCCAACATAAATATGCCTTGGTAAACTATCATTTGTATACAAAATGGACTTGTTTAATCTGTTAGAAAGAGGGGGGCGTAAATAAAAGAAAACACTTCCAACATAAATATGCCTTGGTAAAATATCATTTGTATACAACATGGACTTGTTTAATCTGTTAGGGAGAGGGAGCGTGAATAAAAGAAAACACTTCCAACATAAATATGTCTTGGTAACATATCATTTATATACAACATGGACTTGTTTAATCTGTTAGGGAGAGGGAGGCGTAAATAAAAGAAAACACTTCCAACATAAATATGCCTTGGTAAACTATCATTTGTACAACATGGACTTGTTTAATCTGTTAGGGAGAGGGGGGCGTATATAAAAGATAACACTTCCAACATAAATATGCCTTGGTAAAATATCATTTGTATACAACATGGACTTGTTTAATCTGTTAGGGAGAGGGAGGCGTAAATAAAAGAAAACACTTCCAACATAAATATGCCTTGGTAAACTATCATTTGTATACAATATGGACTTGTTTAATCTGTTAGAAAAAGGGGGGCGTAAATAAAAGAAAACACTTCCAACATAAATATGTCTTGGTAAAATATCATTTGTATACAACATGGACTTGTTTAATCTGTTAGGGAGAGGGAGCGTAAATAACAGAAAACACTTTCAACATAAACATGTCTTGGTAAAATATCATTTGTATACAACATGGACTTGTTTAATCTGTTAGGGAGAGGGAGCGTGAATAAAAGAAAACACTTCCAACATAAATATGTCTTGGTAACATATCATTTGTATACAACATGGACTTGTTTAATCTGTTAGGGAGAGGGAGGCGTAAATAAAAGAAAACACTTCCAACATAAATATGCCTTGGTAAACTATCATTTGTATACAAAATGGACTTGTTTAATCTGTTAGAAAGAGGGGGGCGTAAATAAAAGAAAACACTTCCAACATAAATATGCCTTGGTAAAATATCATTTGTATACAACATGGACTTGTTTAATCTGTTAGGGAGAGGGAGCGTGAATAAAAGAAAACACTTCCAACATAAATATGTCTTGGTAACATATCATTTATATACAACATGGACTTGTTTAATCTGTTAGGGAGAGGGAGGCGTAAATAAAAGAAAACACTTCCAACATAAATATGCCTTGGTAAACTATCATTTGTACAACATGGACTTGTTTAATCTGTTAGGGAGAGGGGGGCGTATATAAAAGATAACACTTCCAACATAAATATGCCTTGGTAAAATATCATTTGTATACAACATGGACTTGTTTAATCTGTTAGGGAGAGGGAGGCGTAAATAAAAGAAAACACTTCCAACATAAATATGCCTTGGTAAACTATCATTTGTATACAATATGGACTTGTTTAATCTGTTAGAAAAAGGGGGGCGTAAATAAAAGAAAACACTTCCAACATAAATATGTCTTGGTAAAATATCATTTGTATACAACATGGACTTGTTTAATCTGTTAGGGAGAGGGAGCGTAAATAACAGAAAACACTTTCAACATAAACATGTCTTGGTAAAATATCACTTGTATACAACATTGACTTGTTTAATCTGTTAGGGAGAGGGAGCGTAAATAAAAGAAACACTTCCAACATAAATATGCCTTGGTAAAATATCATTTGTATACAACATGGACTTCTTTAATCTGTTAGGGAGAGAGGGGGAGTAAATAAAAGAAAGCACTTCCAACATAAATATGCCTTGGCAAAAATATCATTTGTATACAACATGGACTTGTTTAATCTGTTAGGGAGAGGGGGAGTAATTAAAAGAAAACACTTCCAACATAAATATGGCTTGGTAAAATATCATTTGTATACAACATGGACTTGTTTAATCTGTTAGGTAGAGGAAGCGTAAATAAAAGAAAACACTTCCAACATAAATATGTCTTGGTATAATATCTTTTGTATACAACATGGACTTGTTTAATCTGTTAGGGAGAGGGAGTGTAAATAAAAGAAAACACTTCCAACATAAATATGCCTTGGTAAAATATCATTTGTATACAACATGGACTTGTTTAATCTGTTAGGGAGAGAGGGGGAGTAAATAAAAGAAAACACTTCCAACATAAATATGCCTTGGTAAAATATCATGTGTATACAACATGGACTTGTTTAATCTGTTAGGGAGAGGGAGCGTAAATAAAAGAAAACACTTCCAACATAAATATGCCTTGGTAAAATATCATTTGGATACAACATGGACTTGTTTAATCTGTTAGGGAGAGGGGGAGTAATTAAAAGAAAACACTTCCAACATACATATGCCTTGGTAAAATATCATTTGTATACAGCATGGACTTGTTTAATCTGTTAGGGAGAGGGAGCGTAAATAAAAGAAAACACTTCCAACATAAATATGCCTTGGTAACATATCATTTGTATACAACATGGACTTGTTTAATCTGTTAGGGAGAGAGGGGGAGTAAATAAAAGAAAACACTTCCAACATAAATATGCCTTGGTAAAATATCATTTGTATACAACATGGACTTGTTTAATCTGTTAGGGAGAGAGGGGGAGTAAATAAAAGAAAACACTTCCAACACAAATATGCCTTGGTAAAATATCATTTGTATACAACATGGACTTGTTTAATCTGTAGGGAGAGGGAGCGTAAATAAAAGAAAACACTTCCAACACAAATATGCCTTGGTAAAATATCATTTGTATACAACATGGACTTGTTTAATCTGTTAGGGAGAGGGAGCGTAAATAAAAGAAAACACTTCCAACATAAATATGCCTTGGTAAAATATCATTTGGATACAACATGGACTTGTTTAATCTGTTATGGAGAGGGGGAGTAATTAAAAGAAAACACTTCCAACATAAATATGGCTTGGTAAAATATCATTTGTATACAACATGGACTTGTTTAATCTGTTAGGGAGAGGGAGCGTAAATAAAAGAAAACACTTCCAACATAAATATGTCTTGGTAAAATATCATTTGTATACAACATGGACTTGTTTAATCTGTTAGGGAGAGGCGGCGTAAATAAAAGAAAAACACTTCCAACATAAATATGCCTTGGTAAAATATCATTTGTATACAACATGGACTTGTTTAATCTGTTAGGAAGAGGGGGCGTTAATAAAAGAAAGCACTTCCAACATAAATATGCCTTGGTAAAATATCATTTGTATACAACATGGACTTGTTTGATCTGTTAGGGAGAGAGGGGGAGTAAATAAAAGAAAGCACTTCCAACATAAATATGCCTTGGTAAAATATCATTTGTATACAACATGGACTTGTTTAATCTGTTAGGGAGAGGGAGCGTAAATAAAAGAAAACACTTCCAACATAAATATGCCTTGGTAAAATATCATTTGTATACAACATGGACTTGTTTAATATGGTAGGGAGAGAGGGGGAGTAAATAAAAGAAAGCACTTCCAACATAAATATGCCTTGGTAAAATATCATTTGTATACAACATGGACTTGTTTAATCTGTTAGGGATAAGGGGCGTAAATAAAAGAAAACACTTCCAACATAAATATGCCTTGGTAAAATATCATTTGTATACAACATGGACTTGTTTAATCTGTTAGGGAGAGGGAGCGTAAATAAAAGAAAAGACTTCCAACATAAATATGTCTTTGTAAAATATTATTTGTATACAACATGGACTTGTTTAATCTGTTAGGGAGAGGAGGCGAGGCGTAAATAAAAGAAAACACTTCCAACATAACTATGTCTTGGTAAAATATCATTTGTATACAACGTGGACTTGTTTAATCTGTTAGGGATAGGGAGCGTTAATAAAAGAAAACACTTCCAACATAAATATGCCTTGGTAACATATCATTTGTATACAACATGGACTTGTTTAATCTGTTAGGGAGAGGGAGTGTAAATAAAAGAAAACACTTCCAACATAAATATGTCTTGGTAAAATATCATTTGTATACAACTTGGACTTGTTTCATCTGTTAGGGAGAGGGAGCGTAAATAAAAGAAAACACTTCCAACATAAATATGTCTTGGTAAAATATCATGTGTATACAACATGGACTTGTTTAATCTGTTAGGGAGAGGGGGGCGTAAATAAAAGAAAACACTTCCAACATAAATATGTCTTGGTAAAATATCATTTGTATACAACATGGACTTGTTTAATCTGTTAGGGAAAGGGGGGCGTTAATAAAAGAAAACACTTCCAACATAAATATGCCTTGGTAAAATATCATTTGTATACAACATGGACTTGTTTAATCTGTTAGGGAGAGAAAGCGTAAATAAAAGAAAACACTTCCAACATAAATATGTCTTGGTAACATATCATTTGTATACAACATGGACTTGTTTAATCTGTTAGGGAGAGAGAGCGTAAATAAGAGAAAACACTTCCAACATAAATATGCCTTGGTAAAATATCATTTGTATACAACATGGACTTGTTTAATCTGTTAGGGAGAGGGAGCGTAAATAAAAGAAAACACTTCCAACATAAATATGTCTTGGTAAAATATCATTTGTATACAACATGGACTTGTTTAATCTGTTAGGGAGAGGGAGCGTAAATAAAAGAAAACACTTCCAACATAAATATGTCTTGGTAAAATATCATTTGTATACAACATGGACTTGTTTAATCTGTTAGGGAGAGGGAGTGTAAATAAAAGAAAACACTTCCAACATAAATATGCCTTGGTAAAATATCATTTGTATACAACATGGACTTGTTTAATCTGTTAGGGAGAGAGGGGGAGTAAATAAAAGAAAACACTTCCAACATAAATATGCCTTGGTAAAATATCATGTGTATACAACATGGACTTGTTTAATCTGTTAGGGAGAGGGAGCGTAAATAAAAGAAAACACTTCCAACATAAATATGCCTTGGTAAAATATCATTTGGATACAACATGGACTTGTTTAATCTGTTAGGGAGAGGGGGAGTAATTAAAAGAAAACACTTCCAACATACATATGCCTTGGTAAAATATCATTTGTATACAGCATGGACTTGTTTAATCTGTTAGGGAGAGGGAGCGTAAATAAAAGAAAACACTTCCAACATAAATATGCCTTGGTAACATATCATTTGTATACAACATGGACTTGTTTAATCTGTTAGGGAGAGAGGGGGAGTAAATAAAAGAAAACACTTCCAACATAAATATGCCTTGGTAAAATATCATTTGTATACAACATGGACTTGTTTAATCTGTTAGGGAGAGAGGGGGAGTAAATAAAAGAAAACACTTCCAACACAAATATGCCTTGGTAAAATATCATTTGTATACAACATGGACTTGTTTAATCTGTAGGGAGAGGGAGCGTAAATAAAAGAAAACACTTCCAACACAAATATGCCTTGGTAAAATATCATTTGTATACAACATGGACTTGTTTAATCTGTTAGGGAGAGGGAGCGTAAATAAAAGAAAACACTTCCAACATAAATATGCCTTGGTAAAATATCATTTGGATACAACATGGACTTGTTTAATCTGTTATGGAGAGGGGGAGTAATTAAAAGAAAACACTTCCAACATAAATATGGCTTGGTAAAATATCATTTGTATACAACATGGACTTGTTTAATCTGTTAGGGAGAGGGAGCGTAAATAAAAGAAAACACTTCCAACATAAATATGTCTTGGTAAAATATCATTTGTATACAACATGGACTTGTTTAATCTGTTAGGGAGAGGCGGCGTAAATAAAAGAAAAACACTTCCAACATAAATATGCCTTGGTAAAATATCATTTGTATACAACATGGACTTGTTTAATCTGTTAGGAAGAGGGGGCGTTAATAAAAGAAAGCACTTCCAACATAAATATGCCTTGGTAAAATATCATTTGTATACAACATGGACTTGTTTGATCTGTTAGGGAGAGAGGGGGAGTAAATAAAAGAAAGCACTTCCAACATAAATATGCCTTGGTAAAATATCATTTGTATACAACATGGACTTGTTTAATCTGTTAGGGAGAGGGAGCGTAAATAAAAGAAAACACTTCCAACATAAATATGCCTTGGTAAAATATCATTTGTATACAACATGGACTTGTTTAATATGGTAGGGAGAGAGGGGGAGTAAATAAAAGAAAGCACTTCCAACATAAATATGCCTTGGTAAAATATCATTTGTATACAACATGGACTTGTTTAATCTGTTAGGGATAAGGGGCGTAAATAAAAGAAAACACTTCCAACATAAATATGCCTTGGTAAAATATCATTTGTATACAACATGGACTTGTTTAATCTGTTAGGGAGAGGGAGCGTAAATAAAAGAAAAGACTTCCAACATAAATATGTCTTTGTAAAATATTATTTGTATACAACATGGACTTGTTTAATCTGTTAGGGAGAGGAGGCGAGGCGTAAATAAAAGAAAACACTTCCAACATAACTATGTCTTGGTAAAATATCATTTGTATACAACGTGGACTTGTTTAATCTGTTAGGGATAGGGAGCGTTAATAAAAGAAAACACTTCCAACATAAATATGCCTTGGTAACATATCATTTGTATACAACATGGACTTGTTTAATCTGTTAGGGAGAGGGATTGTAAATAAAAGAAAACACTTCCAACATAAATATGTCTTGGTAAAATATCATTTGTATACAACTTGGACTTGTTTCATCTGTTAGGGAGAGGGAGCGTAAATAAAAGAAAACACTTCCAACATAAATATGTCTTGGTAAAATATCATGTGTATACAACATGGACTTGTTTAATCTGTTAGGGAGAGGGGGGCGTAAATAAAAGAAAACACTTCCAACATAAATATGTCTTGGTAAAATATCATTTGTATACAACATGGACTTGTTTAATCTGTTAGGGAAAGGGGGGCGTTAATAAAAGAAAACACTTCCAACATAAATATGCCTTGGTAAAATATCATTTGTATACAACATGGACTTGTTTAATCTGTTAGGGAGAGAAAGCGTAAATAAAAGAAAACACTTCCAACATAAATATGTCTTGGTAACATATCATTTGTATACAACATGGACTTGTTTAATCTGTTAGGGAGAGAGAGCGTAAATAAGAGAAAACACTTCCAACATAAATATGCCTTGGTAAAATATCATTTGTATACAACATGGACTTGTTTAATCTGTTAGGGAGAGGGAGCGTAAATAAAAGAAAACACTTCCAACATAAATATGTCTTGGTAAAATATCATTTGTATACAACATGGACTTGTTTAATCTGTTAGGGAGAGGGAGCGTAAATAAAAGAAAACACTTCCAACATAAATATGTCTTGGTAAAATATCATTTGTATACAACATGGACTTGTTTAATCTGTTAGGGAGAGGGGGCGTTGATAAAAGAAAACACTTCCAACATAAATACGCCTTGGTAAAATATCATTTGTATACAACATGGACTTGTTTAATCTGTTAGGGAGAGGGAGTGTAAATAAAAGAAAATACTTCCAACATAAATATGTCTTGGTAAAATATCATTTGTATACAACATGGACTTGTTTAATCTGTTAGGGAGAGGGAGCGTAAATAAAAGAAAACACTTCCAACATAAATATGTCTTGGTAAAATATCATGTGTATACAACATGGACTTGTTTAATCTGTTAGGGAGAGGGGGCGTCAATAAAAGAAAACACTTCCAACATAAATATGTCTTGGTAAAATATCATTTGTATACAACATGGACTTGTTTAATATGTTAGGGAGAGGGGGCGTTAATAAAAGAAAACACTTCCAACATAAATATGCCTTGGTAAAATATCATTTGTATACAACATGGACTTGTTTAATCTGTTAGGGAGAGGGAGCGTAAATAAAAGAAAACACTTCCAACATAAATATGTCTTGGTAAAATATCATTTGTATACAACATGGACTTGTTTAATCTGTTAGGGAGAGGGAGCGTAAATAAAAGAAAACACTTCCAACATAAATATGCCTTGGTAAAATATCATTTGTATAAAACATGGACTTGTTTAATCTGTTAGGGAGAGGGAGCGTTGATAGAAGAAAACACTTCCAACATAAATATGTCTTGGTAAAATATCATTTGTATACAACATGGACTTGTTTAATCTGTTAGGGAGAGGGAGCGTTGATAAAAGAAAACACTTCCAACATAAATATGTCTTGGTAAAATATCATTTGTATACAACATGGACTTGTTTAATCTGTTAGGGAGAGGGAGCGTTGATAAAAGAAAACACTTCCAACATAAATATGTCTTGGTAAAATATCATTTGTATACAACATGGACTTGTTTAATCTGTTAGGGAGAGGGAGCGTAAATAAAAGAAAACACTTCCAACATAAATATGCCTTGGTAAAATATCATTTGTATACAACATGGACTTGTTTAATCTGTTAGGGAGAGGGAGCGTAAATAAAAGAAAACACTTCCAACATAAATATTTCTTGGTAAAATATCATTTGTATACAACATGGACTTGTTTAATCTGTAAGGGAGAGGGAACGTAAATAAAAGAAAACTCTTCCAACATCAATATTTCTTGGTAAAGTATCATTTGTATACAACATGGACATGTTAAATCTGTTAGGGAGAGGGAGCGTAAATAAAAGAAAAACACTTCCAACATCAATATGCCTTGGTAAAATATCATTTGTATACAACATAAACTTGTTTAATCTGTTAGGGAGAGGGGGCATAAATAAAAGAAAACACTTCCAACATAAATATGTCTCGGTAAAATATCATTTGTATACAACATGGACTTGTTTAATCTATTAGGGAGAGGGAGCGTTAATAAACGAAAACACTTCCAACATACATATGCCTTGGTAAAACATCATTTGTATACAACATGGACTTGTTTAATCTGTTAGGGAGAGGGGCGTAAATAAAAGAAAACACTTCCAACATAAATATGCCTTGGTAAAATATCATTTGTATACAGCATGGACTTGTTTAATCTGTTAGGGAGAGGGGGCGTAAATAAAAGAAAACACTTCCAACATAAATATGCCTTGGTAAAATATCATTTGTATACAACATGGACTTGTTTAATCTGTTAGGGAGAGGGAGTGTAAATAAAAGAAAACACTTCCAACATAAATATGCCTTGGTAAAATATCATTTGTATACAGCATGGACTTGTTTAATATGTTAGGGAGAGGGGGCGTAAATAAAAGAAAACACTTCCAACATAAATATGCCTTTGTAAAATATCATTTGTATACAACATGGACTTGTTTAATCTGTTAGGGAGAGGGAGCGTAAATAAAAGAAAACACTTCCAACATAAATATGCCTTGGTAAAATATCATTTGTATACAACATGGACTTGTTTAATCTGTTAGGGAGAGGGAGCGTAAATAAAAGAAAACACTTCAAACATAAATATGCCTTGGTAAAATATCATTTGTATACAACATGGACTTGTTTAATCTGTTACGGATAGGGGAGCGTAAATAAAAGAAAACACTTCCAATATAAATATGCCTTGGTAAAATATCATTTGTATACAACATGGACTTGTTTAATCTGTTAGGGAGAGGGAGCGTAAATAAAAGAAAACACTTCCAACATAAATATGCCTTGGTAAAATATCATTTGTATACAACATGGACTTGTTTAATCTGTTAGGGAGAGGGAGCGTAAATAAAAGAAAACACTTCCAACATAAATATGCCTTGGTAAAATATCATTTGTATACAACATGGACTTGTTTAATCTGTTAGGGAGAGGGGGGCGTAAATAAAAGAAAACACTTCCAACATAAATATGCCTTGGTAAAATATCATTTGTATACAACGTGGACTTGTTTAATCTGTTAGGGAGAGGGAGCGTTAATAAAAGAAAACACTTCCAACATAAATATGTCTTGGTAAAATATCATTTGTAAACAGCATGGACTTGTTTAATCTTTTTAGGGAGAGGGGCGTAAATAAAAGAAAGTACTTCCAACATAAATATGTCTTGGTAAAATATCATTTGTATACAACATGGACTTGTTTAATCTGTTAGGGAGAGGGAGCGTGAATAAAAGAAAACACTTCCAACATAAATATGTCTTGGTAAAAAATCATTTGTATACAACATGGACTTGTTTAATCTGTTAGGGAGAGGAAACGTTAATAAAAGAAAACACTTCCAACATAAATATGTCTTGGTAAAATATCATTTGTATGCAACATGGACTTGTTTAATCTGTTAGGGAGAGGGAGCGTTAATAAAAGAAAACACTTCCAACATAAATATGTCTTGGTAAAATATCATTTGTATACAACATGGACTTGTTTAATCTGTTAGGGAGAGGGAGCGTAAATAAAAAAAAAACACTTCCAACATAAATTTGCCTTGGTAAAATATCATTTGTATACAACATGGACTTGTTTAATCTGTTAGGGAGAGGGAGGCGTAAATAAAAGAAAACACTTCCAACATAAATATGCCTTTGTAAACTATCATTTGTATACAACATGGACTTGTTTAATCTGTTAGGGAGAGGGGGGCGTAAATAAAAGAAAACACTTCCAACATAAATCTGTCTTGGTAAAATATCATTTGTATACAACTTGGACTTGTTTAATCTTTTAGGGAGAGGGAGCGTAAATAAAAGAAAACACTTCCAACATAAATATGTCTTGGTAAAATATCATGTGTATACAACATGGACTTGTTTAATCTGTTAGGGAGAGGGGGGCGTAAATAAAAGAAAACACTTCCAATATAAATATGTCTTGGTAAAATATCATTTGTATACAACTTGGACTTGTTTAATCTGTTAGGGAGAGGGAGCGTAAATAAAAGAAAACACTTCCAACATAAATATGTCTTGGTAAAATATCATGTGTATACAACATGGACTTGTTTAATCTGTTAGGGAGATGGGGGCGTAAATAAAAGAAAACACTTCCAACATAAATATGTCTTGGTAAAATATCATTTGTATACAACTTGGACTTGTTTAATCTGTTAGGGAGAGGGAGCGTAAATAAAAGAAGACACTTCCAACATAAATATGTCTTGGTAAAATATCATGTGTATACAACATGGACTTGTTTAATCTGTTAGGGAGAGGGAGCGTAAATAAAAGAAAACACTTCCAACATAAATATGTCTTGGTAAAATATTATTTGTATACAACATGAACTTGTTTAATCTTTAAGGGAGAGGAGGCGAGGCGTAAATAAAAGAAAACACTTCCAACATAAATATGTCTTGGTAAAATATCATTTGTATACAACGTGGACTTGTTTAATCTGTTAGGGAGAGGGAGCGTTAATAAAAGAAAACACTTCCAACATAAATATGCCTTGGTAAAATATCATTTGTATACAACATGGACTTGTTTAATCTGTTAGGGAGAGGGGGAGTAAATAAAAGAAAACACTTCCAACATACATATGCCTTGGTAAAATATCATTTGTATACAGCATGGACTTGTTTAATCTGTTAGGGAGAGGGAGCGTAAATTAAAGAAAACACTTCCAACATAAATATGCCTTGGTAAAATATCATTTGTATACAACATGGACTTGTTAAATCTGTTAGGGAGAGGGGGTGTAAATAAAAGAAAACACTTCCAACATAAATATGCCTTGGTAAAATATCATTTGTATACAGCATGGACTTGTTTAATCTGTTAGGGAGAGGAGGCGAGGCGTAAATAAAAGAAAACACTTCCAACATAAATATGCCTTGGTAAAATATCATTTGTATACAACATGGACTTGTTTAATCTGTTAGGGAGAGAGGGGGTGTAAATAAAAGAAAGCACTTCCAACATAAATAGGCCTTGGTAAAAAATCATCTGTATACAACATGGACTTGTTTAATCTGTTAGGGAGAGGGGGAGTAAATAAAAGAAAGCACTTCCAACATAAATATGCCTTGGTAAAATATCATCTGTATACAACATGGACTTGTTTAACCTGTTAGGGAGAGGGGGCGTAAATAAAAGAAAACACTTCCAACATAAATATGCCTTGGTAAAATATCATGTGTATACAACATGGACTTGTTTAATCTGTTAGGGAGAGGGGGAGTAAATAAAAGAAAACACTTCCAACATAAATATGCCTTGGTAAAATATCATTTGTATACAACATGGACTTGTTTAATCTGTTAGGGAGAGGGAGCGTAAATAAAAGAAAACACTTCCAACATAAATATGTCTTGGTAAAATATCATTTGTATACAACATGGACTTGTTTAATCTGTTAGGGAGAGGGAGCGTTAATAAAAGAAAACAACAACAACTAACCTGGGAAGAGATACAAAAGAAAGATAAAGACAAATGTATGATTACACACTCAAACTTAAATAAATCATCGATTATAAACTACACTACAACATTTAAAAGTACAAAACGTAAGTTGCAATTTAAATTTAATGTAGTTCATCCAAAATATTTGTTTGGTAAACAGTTGCATAAGCATTGCATTACTTGGGTTTAAAAGACATCAACATAATTTTCTAACTATTAACTTCCCACTATCCGTTCCTCATGTCAGAATTTTAAAATCTAGTTATACACCTACTAATTCTGTTCTGAATCCTTTTAAGAGATAAAATTTTTGATTGTTACTACCATGAAAAATGCAACCTTGATTTCAGATTTACTTTGTTAAAGATTTTAAAATATCTTCTATTGATTTTTTTGTTCCAATAAACATTTTTGTTGAATGACACATGTTGTGTATTTGTAGACATTTTGGTACCCTTACGCGAAATAACTTATAATTAATTTGTAGACATGTTGCTCCCCTTTCGCAAAATAACTTATACATGATGTGTAGACATTTTGGTCCCCTAATGCGAAATAACTTATACATAATGTGTAGACATTTCGGTCCCCTTACGCGAAATGACTTATAAATGATGTGTAGACATTTTGGTCCCCTAATGCGAAATAACTTATACATGATGTGTAGACATTTCGGCCCCCTTACGTGAAATGACTTATAAATGTTGTGTAGACATTTTGGTCCCCTTACGCGAAATAACTTATACTTCATGTGTAGACATTTTGGTTCCCTTACGCGAAATAACTTAAAAATTATTCTTTAAATAAATAGCTTGACAATTCTCTGCACATTTTACCCAAGGATAATATCTGTATCCCCTCACTTCCTCGAAATTAACCTCCTTCTTAATGTCATAATTTCAACGTAAAATAATATTTCAAAAACTAAATTCAGGTATATTCATTCACATCAATGCCATGTTTTAAACCAGATTAATTTCAATCTCAACTTACAATGTACTTGCATAATGAATTGAAATTCTAACTTGCTGAACTTTTGTCATGTTTAAGTGCTTAGAATATACAAAACGGCGATGTCATTTTATAGGAAGGTTCAAGATGAAGTCTGGATAACGGGTACGAATTTCACGTTGTTTGGTGATAATCTAAAAACAGATATTCTTGATAATATTGAAAAAACGATACTGTAACAGATGTTCCAAATAAGTAGCTAAACACCATCTTACACTTTCAAAATAAAAATAAAAACAAAAACAAAACAAACACAGAAACAAAAACAATATACCACGACATTGGTTCGTACTACATAAACAAGTGACCACCGTCACACTGTACCTCATCATAATTTACCACAATGCATAATGCGACGTCATGCATGGAATTGAATAATCCAAATATATTTTATAAAATGAAGACACCTCTACCAAGAAATTTGTTTTACATGCGCACGTATAAAGATTGCGGTATTTATACAACGCAATCATAGGTTTGAACTTTGTTTTCAATTTAGACTTGTTTATAACTTTTCGTTTGGGTTTGTATTATATTTGTCTTCAAGATTATATACTCTGTTCCTCCTGTTTCGACTCTTCCTAAATTGAGGTAAATTATATGGCCTTCCAAACACCGTTTCAATTCCTAACATCACTGAAGAAACATTAATTGTCGAAATCAGGACATGGTGTACTAATGTTTGCACCTCATGTTTGCGGTATACCATCTTTTTCGCAAATTTGTTTTTTTTTCTGTTTGGTATTAAATCAATTATTAAGATCCATTCTGTTACATCTGGTGATCCGTTTATTTGGCAATTGCAATGTCAGTCAGTAGTGTTCAAGAACATTCGTTGTTCGACCTGCTTGTCAAATGCGTTTTGTTAAAATATACTTGTTCACTTTTTTTAGAAAATGTTGTTTGTGCTGTATTTAAATCCCTGTGACAAGAAATTGTTTTTTCATGCAGACGTATACAAATTGCGGTTTTTATCCTACGCAATCATAGGTTTAAACGTTGTTTTCAAGTTAGACTTGTTTATAACTTTTCGTTTAGGCTTGTGTTATATTTGCCTTCGGGTTTATATAATCTGTTCATCCTATTTCGACTCTTCAAAATTCAAGAGTCTATCCTCAATACGGTGTACTAATGTTTGCACCTCATGTTTGCGGTATACCATCTTTTCCGCAAGTTTATTGTTTATCTGTATCAAATTAATTGACTTTTAAATCAGAAAATTTACTCTATTTTATAACATGTGTCAACTGTAAAGAAAACTACATAGGTTAAACGGGAAATAGTGTGAATGAACGGGTCAGGATTCATAAACCTCAAATATGGCAACCCGAGTACAGACAAATTCCGTTGAGCGAACATTTGGACATGTGTGCGGGAGGGAAATTTAATTGTTCCAAGTTCTTCATATGTACGGTACCAACAGAGGAATATCGGAAATAACTAAAAAGAAAGTTCAGAAAAGTATTGACGCCAAGCTTAATGCTTAGTAGTTACATGTACAACGACGTTGCGACATAATACAAATGTGTTCCCCATAACGACGTTCATAGTCGGATGAAAGTGCTACACAATGCTGCTTTTAAAACTCTTTTGTGTATTTGATTTTTAATATATAATTCCGGGCATCGCTTAAATAGAAACTCTTTTGTATATTAAACTGAGAATGGAAATGGGAATTATGTCAAAGAGACAACAACCCGACCATAGAGCACAAAATAGCCGAAGGCCCCAATGGATCTTCAACACAGCGAGAAAATCACGTACCCGGAGGCGTGCATCAGCTGGCCCCAAAACAAAAATGTGTACTAATTCAGTGATAATCGACGTCATACCTAACTCCGAAATATATAAACGAACTAAAACTAAAAATCATACAAGACTAACAAAGGCCAGAGGCTCCTGACTTTGGACAGGAGCAAAACTTCGGCGGGGTTAAACATGTTTTGTGAGATCTCACCCCCTTTACCTCTAGACACTATAGAAAAAAAAAACCAAATACACAGCAATACGCACAGTAAAACTCAGTTTAAAAGTAGTCCGAGTCCAATGTCAGAATAGGTAACAAAAGAAAATAAACCAAATGACAATGATACATACATTAACAAAGGACTACTAGCAGTTACTGACATGCCAGCTGCAGACCTCAATTAAACTGATTAAAAGATTTTGTATTCATCATACAAAATATCAAGCACAATCCCTCCCGTTAGGTATTTAGTATTATAACATGATAAAATATACGAGAAGAGCATAACCCGTATCATGCCAACAACTGGTTTTAGAATAAATGTGTTTATTTCCGATGCAAAGACCCTATAATTGAATCAATATTAAAGCCAAAATATGCCATTTTCAATGACCTGACAACAGTATCGTAACTATATTCCTTTTTAATAAGTCTGTTTAAAGGGTTTTGTTAGCTTTTGAGGTGAATGCCGACATTTTTGTGCTTTGTAAAGAATATTACTATAAAAGATTGGATGTAAAATAAGATGTCTGCATGTTAATTTATATTTACAAATGATGTCCTTGAAACATTGATGAAACTTAGTAATTGTTTTGACTCGTTTGTGATATCGGAAACCCTAGTGTAATTAGTTTTTTAGTAAAAAGTAAAATCACAAAAATACTGAACTTAGAGGAATACATAGCTTTCTTTCGTTAAAATCTAATACGATGTTACATACACGAGCGAATCGAACAAGTTGAGATATATAAACACCTTAGGATGGTGACAAGGAAACGTCACCATCTAACAATGGATAATTAACAATAGGAAATGAAAAATCATCTCTTTTATCACAAATTATGGTATTAAGCTTCCCGTTAAAAGATATAGATATCAAGATCCAGGAAAGGACATGGTTCATTGTTAGTATTAGCTTTTTTTAAAGTTAGTTCAACAGGATAAATAGCTTTAGAGTACATACTAAAGTCGTCATTATTGAGGGCCAATATATCCTCCAAACTGCTAACAGTATTATTATTATTTTTTATATACGTTTATAAATCTTATAATCACAATATACCATACTAATGACAGTTTGTTTTGGATAATATGTTTTTAGAATATATTAAAAATATCACATGGTGTTGCATTTTTTTAAATAGTTATACGTACTGTGTAGGAATTGTACGCTTCGAGTACAAGATAAATAGTCTGAAGGTCTTAATTAGCAGGAAGAGCATCAGCTCAGTAAGAAAATATTAAGATGGCTATTTTACGTGTCTCTGAAATAAAGTTTCTGGCAGCGAAAAGATGAACACAATATCAAAGAATTGTCTTTCGATCAAATCCATTCTACAACAATTCACAATTATATTTATATTAATAATAAAGAGAAATTCTAAAAGTCTTTGTATCACTTCAATATATCAATAATTTGTCATGAACAATTTTTTTTTGTATTTCTTAATTAGGGAAAACAAAACGGTCCGTATTTCTTTGTCTTCATAGCACGGATAATTACTTTGTAATTGACACTCATGTTCCAATTATCTTTTTAGATATTCGCAACTTGTCCTTATTAGTTCATGAGTATGAATACGTTGTGTCTATATATATACATCCAAGAAATATCCTTAACCTATTTTTCATCGTGGATAGATTTAGCAATTTATCAGAATTTCAAATTGAAGAGAAAAACATCCTGCTAAAAGGAAGTTGAAACTTATGTACAGACGAAATTTCTGTTATATTGTTCAAATTTAAACAGAGAGATTAATATTTACTGATAACAAATTCATTACGCGTATTTGATTTACATTCGGAAGAAAAAAACATCATAACATCCCTGTTAGTTAATTCCAAAGTTTACTGTCATTTCAACATATTTCTAAAAGGCGGCAGAATTTACAACTTTTCATTTCTATATATCAAATTGTTTAGTGTTTAAAGACTTTTAATAAAGTTAGTTATTGCAGTAATGAAAATCATTCGAATCATACTAAAAAACGAAGGTCACGCGATTTAATAATTTTTGAAAATATGAATTATACAAAATTATGAAAATAAACTCATCATAGATACCAAGATTACAATTTTATATTTGCGCCAGACGCGCGTTTCGGCTATAAAAGACTTATCAGTGACGCTCGAATCAAAATACTAAAAAGGTCAGATAAAGTACGAAGTTGAAGAGCATTGAGGACCAAAAATTCCTAAAAGTTTTGCAAAATACAGCTAAGGTTATCTATTTCTAAGGTAGAAAAACCTTAGTATTTCAAAAAATTAAAGTTTTGGGAATAGTTCATTTATAACTACAATGAACTATGAACATATCAATGACAACTCAAGTCAACACATAAGTGCTGACTACTAGGCTGGTGATACCGTCGGAGAATTAAAACTCCACCAGCAGTGGCAACGAACAAATGGTTGTAAATAAACTCATCATAGATACCAGGATTGAAATTTTATATTTGCGCCAGACGCGCATTTCGTCTACAAAAGACTCATCAGTGACGCTCGGATCAAAAATGTTAAAAAGGCCAAATAAAGTACGAAGTTGAAGAGCATTGACGATAAAAAAATTCCTAAATGTTTTGCCAAATTCAGCTAAGGTTATCTATTCCTGAGGTAGATAAACCTTAGTTTTTCAAAAATTTAAAGATTTGCAAACAGTTAATTTCAAATTATGAACATATCAATGATAACAATGGATAACTCAAGTCAACACAGAAGTGCTGACTACTGGGCTGGTAAGCCTAGATGGCGATGTCCCATTGGTCTTAATTAAAGTTTCGGAGATAGCAGATAGAGTTTTTTTTTATAAGATTATTTGAAGTATTCAAATAAGTTAACAATATCATTAAGCAATTAGTATTATTATGAATATAATGGAAGTACATTGTAGGTTGGAATCAATAAATTCTGTAAGTCTATGTGTCTGTCAGTGTTTAATAATAACGTTCAAATTAAGGAAAAGAAAGACATCAGCCCCCCCCCCCCCCTTTTCCCCTTTATGGTTAAACGCTTTCCCCTGAACATTCAAGTTCTAAATTTTTACCCCCTATTTTTTCGGCTATTTTATTTCCCGTTCATCAGTGCAAATATCCATCCTTGCGACGTTTCTAATACAAATGTAGAAAAGATTTAAATGCATTATATCCTTGTTTCATCCTGAGAACATAAGGAGTCTAGTGTGGGTTTTTTTTTCACGCATACCTACTTAATGTCTTAGGTGCTTCATATTTTCCCACAACAGTGTACAAACCAGATTGCAAGTTGTATATTTTTCGTTCATGAGTGAACATATCCTCATTACAATCCACCTCATAAAAAAGTACAAAAGATATAATAGATAAGTATTAATCGTACTTATTTATCAAAAAGTTTGGAGTCTAGTAATTTTATATTCACGTCCAATCACTGAATGTTGTTAACAAATGTTGGTCCGCAATGCTCTTCAACTATGTGTGGCCTTTTCAACCCTTTTTGATTCGAGGGTAAATGATGAGTCTTTTTGAGACGAGCCGCGTGTCTTGTGTACACAATTTCAATCCTGGTATATATGATGAGTTTACTTTTGTGAAGTTGCGTCACATTATCCCACAACATTTTAATGCAAACAAGGGTGTAACTGTATAATGACTACATCCAAAATGGAGTTGTTCAATCCAAGAAACACGATAAAATCGCAATGTCACTTAATAATCATACTTCAACAGGAGCAACCGTGATTTGGAATGTAAATCAAGACATCGTTTTCGGGTTTTACTGTAGTCTTTACGCTTAGTTATTCATAACAAAAAATATAGTTAATATTAAAATAAAGAGATGTGGTATGATTGTTAATGAGGAAAACTATACATCAAATGTCAATTTAAGTGGATTTAAGCAATTATAACACTACAAAAGTCTAAAAGTCTGAAAAGACCAGTTTTTGTCTTAATTTGCATGAACTCTAAGTGGATTTAAACAATTATAGGCAACCGCACGGCCTTCAATAATTTGAAAAACCCATACAGTAAAAGCGGCAATAAAAGGTCCCAACATGAAAAATATGAAACAATTTAATTGAGTAAATTTACGAAAAGTAAACATAACAGACAGGAACCAACGGCAACCACTGAACTACGGGCTTCTGACTTCGGACAGGCTCATAAATAATGTGGTGGGGCTAAACGTGTTTGAATGCGCCAGTCACCTCCTTTATCTGGGACAGTGTTGTAACAGTACATTGTCAAGATAAAAACAAACTATAAAAACCAGTTGAAAAGAGGTAAATCATTAGATCGATACAAGGCAAATAAACATTTCACAAAAACACAAAAGGTTTACAACTTTTTAAAAATGTGTGTGCATGTAGTAGTCATGATAAGTTAAAAAAACAAGTTCAAATAGAAGAATCAACAAGCAACATTATGTAACCATATATATGATATATGACCAGAAAAGAAAACAACAACAACATTGAAACATATAAGAAATTCCGACCAAACACAACTGACTGTTATTTTTGTACATTTAAATATAATTTAAAAAAAATATTTTTAAACACAGTATAAGTACTACATGACTTGAATCTTGACTCATCATAACAGGAAGATATAGATAGTAAATATAAACGATTTGAACTTGACATCTTCCGTAGGTTACAAGTAACAACGTGATACTTTCAACATTCGCTGGGTTTGTCCTTGATTTTTTTAACAAATGCATTCTATCATGAGCTATGACGATCTGAATTGTGAATAAAGCAGACTTGGGTTAATTGTAATTGTAATCATCAATCAGCTGTAATTGATTACTCTTTTTCAAGTAATCCTTGTAATCATTATTCAGCAAACAATCTGATTACATGTAATTTGATTTAAACAGATGAACCTTTTTATTAATCATATATAATAAATATTTAACTTGTTTAAATAGTGTCATAAAATTGAGAATGAAATGTTAATTGAGTTATTTAATTCAATAAAATTTAAACTGTTGGAGAGTTATCTCATTGACATTCATACCATATATTCTTATATCTTGTTACAGTCTTGTAATCCTGATTACGTTTTTATTACATTTTGATAACAATGAAAAAAATATATCTAAAATTGTGTTTATGGTCAAAATGTCATGTCTTAAATGAACCTTTTTATTAATCATATTTAATAAATATCTAACTTGTTAAAATAGTGTTGTTTACTTGAAGCATGTTAATTGAGTTATTTAATTCAGTAAAAAATAAACTGTTGGAGATGTGTCTAATTGGCACTTATACCATATCTTCTTAAATCTTGTTACGGTATTGAAAGACATCATTAGGTTAAGTAAAAGGTACTGTACATATATATTTACAATCTAGAGGTGTATATATACTAGTAAACAAAAGAAACGATACAAGGCACTTCATTTTCCATATATATATAGTCTTATATTTACAGAGTGTCATTTTCTCATCAAAACCATTGATTTAAGAAAAATACGCGAATTTGATTTTGTTATTGTTTGTGTCCTCCAGATTTCACTCCAAACACAATGATGATTGGGGGATTGTCTTTATGAAATAATTATGCTTGTAATTATCATGATTATGTAATGATAGCGCATTATTTCATTCACCTGAATTGCATATTAAAGAGGCACTAGCAATCTGAACTCAAATATCTCATCAGGAAAGACAAAAAGATTTGAATCAATGACGAATACAAGAAATCACCAATCTACAAAATAAGACCACAATCAGGTCATATAAATGATAAATCGGACCGCAAAATTGCTGTTATTGTTGTAAATTGAGTTCGACCTTGTAAACATGTTTTATATACAATATAAGTACTACGTGACTTTATAAGTTGAATGTTGACTCATCATAACAGGAAGATGGAGGGTGTAAATATTAACGATTTGAACTTGACATCATCCATAGGTTAAAAGTGGAAACATAATAATATCTACATTTGCTTGGTTATTCCTTATACACATGATATACCTTATTCATTGTATCATCCAATGCTTTGTATCTTGAATGTAGTAATCGGGAACTATGTTACGGGTGGAGGAGGCTAAAATATGTACACGTTTTTATTTTATACATTAAAAATTAACTGTACAGCCCATTCAATGCGATATCAAACCATGTTTCGAAATCTTAAAAAAAACAAGGGTTGCATATCATTTTCATTACTAAGTCGAGTTTGGACGTTTTTATTTAGGGGTATTAAATTACTACCAACTTTATCATCTAGTTGGCAGTTCTTTTTTCAAAGGGATTTAATGTCTTTCATTGTTCAGCGTGTTTATGTCCTTACATAGCGGTATTAATTTTTTTTAACGCAATATGATGCAGTTAGTATATAAGCATATTTGACTTTGAACATTTACATTGGTAAACTATTAGGTTGACAGTGCTCTTTTTTACTTAAAGAAATAAGCTCTTCTAGTCTTTTAGACAACATTTTTAGCTAAATAGACGTTTCCCAGCACCTTACGAAAGGATAAAACTCTACGAACGTATCGTCAAGGAACAGTTATTTTGTTATAATAAAATCCACTAATAAATGTCTACCGACATTGCAGTGTGTTCAACGACAACAGTTAACACTTGATATTCTTTTTGCAACCTTGCATTTTATTAGTGTGGTTAAACATCAGGCTAAAGAATTTCTGTTGTTGAATGTTCCGTATTCTTACGTTGAGTTCCGTTTGTTTGCTTGTCGTATATGCCTTCGATTTATCTGCCTTATCTATTTGAAAATAAAATTGAGAATTGAAATTAGGAATATGTCAAATAAACAACAACCCATCCAAAGAGCAGACAACAGCCAAAGACCACCAATGGGCTTTCAACGCAGCTAGAAAATCCCGCACCCGAAGGTGGTCCTCAGCTGGCCCCTAAATTAAATTTGTTACTAGTTCAGTGAAAATGGACGTCAGACTAAACTCGAAAACATATAAATGAACTAAACTTAAAAAACACACAAGAATAACTAAGGCCGGAGGCTCTTGACTTGGTACAGCCGCAAAAATGTAGCGGGTTTAAACATGTTTTGTAGATTATCAACGCTCCCCTATACTTCTAGCCAATGTAGAATAAAGAAACACATAGCAATACGCACAGTAAAACTCAGTTTAAATGAAGTCCGAGTCCAATGTCAGAAAAGGTAACAAAAGAAACTAAGCAAACTGACAATGATACATAGATTAACAAAGAACTATTAGCAGTTACTGCCATGCAAGCTCCAGACCCCATTTAAACTGATTGAAAGATTATGTCTTCATCATATATGAAAAAAAAATAGTTTTCTGAATGTCGTTGTTAAAATAAAATGGCGCATATGGTTTGCATTTGATTGATTGATTGTTGGATGTTTAACGTTCAGTGGCAAGTATTCCGTGCATTTCAGGACGAAATTAGCGTTAGATAAAGGATTGAAAAGTGATTGAGGTGATATAACCTAAATATGCTTCATTTATTATATCCACATGTCATTTATAGTGAACGACTAAAGAAAATGTTTTGGTATATACTGACTCCTAAAATACAACACCCAACAGGAAAGTCTAAAGATACGCAAGGTCCAATTGGTCCGAGTTACTGATACGCGTGAGCGTCATTTTCGTGTAAGAGAGTATCTTGGATAATATCTCGTGAACACCGCTAAAATGCGGCGGGGTTTAACATGTTTTGTGAGATCTCAACCCTCCCCCTATACCTCTTGCCAATGTTATATGACACGAAAATTGCTGAACTAATAGATTGATATGTTTTCCGTCCTTTGTTTTGAAGAAAAATTCGAAGGTTATGCATTTTCTTCATCCAACTTGAAAGATACCCATGTCGTCAACTTGATATCTAATTGTTCTGCCTAACTATGTACTACATAAATTGAAAACGTCTGCAAATGGTGTTTTTAAAATAAAACACTTCGTAATTGAGAAGAAAATTGTAAGTTTGTTTGTTTCTATTAACTTTTAAAAATTTTGTCACTGTAGTAAACATTACGGTAAGCATTTATCGCCTTCTCTAACAAAGAGCTTCGATTCTTTTGTTCTATTTCAACCGGGGAAGACTGCTTTCATAACGTTAATTCACGATTTTATACTGTTTTAGTATGGATTTCTAAGTCTTTGCTTATATTTTGTATAGTAATCATGGTAATATAGTCAAATAGTGGAATGGTAGAATTTAAAAATAGATTCATTTGATGAATAAAATGGCCATCCGTAACTGATTGTATCAGGCACTAGCAATCTGAAATCAAATATCTCATCAGGAAAACAAAAAGATATGATTCAATGAGGAATACAAGAAATCCCCAATCTACAAAATAAGACCACAATCAGGAAATTTTAATGATAAATCGGACCCAAAAGTTCTGTTGTTGTTGTTCATTGAGTTTGACCTTGTAAACATGTTTTATATACAATATAAGTACTACGTGACTTTATAAGTTGAATGTTGACTCATCACAACAGGAAGATGAAGGGTGTAAATATTAACGATTTGAACTTGACATCTTCCGTAGGTTATAAGTGGAAACATTATAATATCTACATTAGCTTGGTCATTACTCATATACCTTATTTATTGTATCATCCAAAGCTTTTTATCTTGATTGTAGTAATCGGGAACTATGTTACGGGTGGAGGAGGCTAAAAAACATGTACACGTTTTTATTTTAATAATTATAAAGTAACTTTACAACTCACTCAATGCGATATCAAACCATGTTTCGAAATCTTAAAAAAACAAAGGTTGCATATCATTTTCATTAGTAAGTCGAGTTTGGACATTTCTTTTTAGGGGTATTAAATTACTTTTAACTTTATCATCTAGCTAGCAGTTCTTTCTTCAAAGGGATTACACGTCATTCATTGTTGAGCGTGTTTATGTTTTTACATATATTTCATTTCCTCATGACATATTTGGTTTTGAACATTTACATTGGTAAACAATTAGGTTGACAGTGCTCTTTTTTTCTTAAAGAAATAAGCTTTCCTAGTCTTTAAGGTTGACATAACTTTTAGCTAAATAGACGTTTCTCAGAATCTTACGAACAGATTAAACTCTACGAACGTATCGTTAAGGAGCAGTATTTTTGTTATAATAAATTTCTACCGACATTGCAGTGTGTTCAACGACATCAGTTAACAATTTGATATTATTTAAAGAATAAAGAAACACATAATAATACGCACAGTAAAACTCAGTTTAAAAGAAGTCCGAGTCCGATGTCAGAATAGGTAACAAAATAAACTAAGCAAAATGACAATGATACATAAATTAAAAAAGGACTACTGCAGTTACTGACATGCCAGCTCCACATCTCAATTAAACTCATTGAATAATTATGTCTTCATCATATGAAAAAGAACATTGTTTTCTGAATGTCGTTATTGAAAAAATAACGGCGCATATGGTTTGTATTTGATTGATTGATTGTTGGATTTTTAATGTTCAGTGGCAAGTATTTCATGCATTTCACGACGAGATTAACGTTAAATAAAGGATTGACAAGTGATAAGGTGACACAACTTTAATATGGTTCATTTATTATATCCACATGTCCTTTATAGTGAACGACTAAAGAAAATGTTTTGGTTAATACCGTCTCCTAAAATACAGCACCCAACAGCAAAGTCTTAAGATACGCAAGGTCTAATTGGTCCGAGTTGCTGATACGAATGAGCGGTATTTTCGTGTTCAAGAGTATCTTGGATAAATATGTCGTGAACACCGCTATTGATTCATGTTTTAAGAATATTTATTAGGAATCAATTACAGAAATATAAAGGTGCACCCGATCTATCGTAAATTGATAAAGTTTTGTGTATCCTTGTTGAAAGTATGAGTCAGAACCAACAAAACTGCATAGTTATTTTTTTTTGTTTTAAATTGCATTGCCAAAGTAAAAAGAAAGAGATGATAAATATAAATAAACAGAAGAAAATATAAACAGCATGCCATGAAAGCTCCTCAACGAAAACAATAAACAAGAAAACAAAATAAATTATATATGTACTATATGCAATGTAATGTAAAATGATATGATATTTGGACGATAATAAAAACATACACAAAAAAGAATAAGAAAGGCCATAATTTTTTTTTAAAAACAAAAAATAAAACACAATACATGACAGAACATCTTTTTAAAATTTTAACTGTTTTTTTTTCAAATATTTATTTCAATATTTCCTTTTATTTATCTGCTTCAGTATACTAGTTTAAGCTCAAATATAAATCAATAATAAGTAAGAAAGGTTAAGATGTGATCATTTGGATTTAGGGGTTAGGGCAACGAAGTTATCCCGGATCCGAGTAAGTTTTTTGTTTTTCAAATTAAACTAGTGGTGTTCGCTCATAGATTTATTTTACCTCATGTTTGGGGAAAACTTTTCCGTTGATCTGATAAGATTCAAAATGAGTCATATCCCCCTTCCATTCCAAAGTCTACATTTATCCCTTTTCACATATATATGTACTAAAAAATTCGAACTAATGTTGTAATGTTTATCAAAATCTCTTGTATGATTACTGTACTTGTTCTAAATATTTTATATTCTTTGCCAAAAGAATTGATCAATTAGATGTTCAACTGTGTTGATTGAACAGTACATTGTATATATATAAAGTAGGTCAAAGACATTTCAAAAGGAAGAAAATCACTGCCGATAGCCCAATAGTAATAAATAAATTAATGCTACCTCTTTTCTTGTAACGCCAAGTTAAGCCAATTTAGGGGTGTTTTCGTTCGTTCGTTAGATTTTGAGAAACCTCAAATTGCTGAATTCATTTTTCTATACATATATGTATATATTCTAAATATTTATGGGATGGTCCTTTATCAAATGGCAAAATCAAGAGCTCAAACACATCAAACAAATGGAAAAACAACTGTCATATTTCTGACATGGTACATGCATACCAGGTACAGGTAGTGTTTTTAAAATAAGATATTTTCTGAAAATGTTTTCAAAATAATTTAGAATTATTCATGGATCAGTTTTAAAATATACTTTTTTTATCAAAGTTTAGAAAAATTCATTTAACAAAAACACCAAACTCAACGGAAAATTCAAAATGAAAAGTATTTATAAAATGGCAAAATCAAAAGCTCAAACGCATCATAAAAATGGAAAACAACTGACATGTTCCTGACTTGGTATAGACATTTCCTAATGTAAAGAATTGTGAATTTAACGTAAAAGTATGGTTAGCTAAATCTGTCACAATCATGACATTAATATAATACCTTTGAAAAACATTATTAAATCATATAAAGGCATTGAGTTATAAACATTATACAGAAAACGTTCAATGAAATGTTTTAGTGACATGTCTTTTAAATGTTTTAACAACATTTTAGAATTTGGTGTTAACCATGTTAACATCATAAAAACGTTATGTAATTAACATTGATGAAATATATTTAAACATATTTTTTTTTTGTTAATGTGTTAACAACATGAACAATAACCTTTAAATATTGATATTAAGGTAAGGATTGCGCACACAGGGAGATAACTCGAATTCAAATAATTGAAAAAAGGAGGGACCCGCTATTTTGAATTGCTTTGATTAACCAATGTTCGATAACTACAATATTATCGAAAATAAAACAACACCTACCTCATAATCGTCGTTTTGATGTAATTTTATCAAAATTTGAATCGTACAAGTAACGTTATGACCTTCAGTTTGTTAGTTTTCATTTATATGACGTCACGTTTAGCCAAAACGTCTTTGTGCAAAAATAATTCATGAAGTTTCGCTGAGTTTTATTTTATTTCATAAATGTACATTTTTATGCCCCCGCCGTAGCAAAGGGGGCATTGAGTTATATCCTTGTCTGTTTGTACGTTGATCCGAATGTACGTATCATAGTGTACGTCCGTTTTTACAAAATTGGTTTCCATTCTCTAACTTTAGTCTTCCTCAACCAACTGATATAAAACTTATGCACAATGCTTTTTGCCACAAAACCACAGAATAGATTTGAATTTTGATGTCGTCACTTTTACAGTTCTAGATTTATGAATGGTCGGATAGGGGATACCTTTCTCCATTCTCCTGTCCCCTTTCTCTTGTCTCCCGCCATAAAACCTAAAAAAACTTATGTATGGGAAGCTGATTTCAATAGAAATCGGTCTAATATCTTGTGTTTTTATGGCTTGTCCCCGTCTTGTCCTTTCACAAGATAGAAGTGTTGTTTATTCTGCTTCAAGAACCCCGGTAACTTTTTCACTGACTGTTAAGCTGTCTTTTTATTGAATTTGTAAGTCTGATGAACGCCGTTTCCGATTTTTTATACAGTATAAATACAAATTATAGAAACGCAAGATTGAATGAAAAACGGCACATTTTTGTGACACTTTTAGTCAATTTAGTTAAAAAATTTACAAAATGCGCCATGTGTTTTATTTATAGAGGATTCATATATATATTCTCAGATATTTTTATTGCATAATTTTTACGAATGACAGAATTTTGAACTTGGTCTTTTCCGCAAACAACCCACACGTTTACATCATTCGAAATGTATTTTATTTTTATCAATCACTTTTACAACTGACGGAGTGTTCTAATAGTAATTTTTTATGGATGCATTAAGACACAACTATTGTATTGTGTCGTCCTGAACATGCTTGAATTTTTTGCCACTGGACATTTTACAACCTCTAATCAAACAAACTTCTATGCATATCAGTCAACTTTGAATCAATTTATCTAAAAACATGGATGGTAATATATGTCTCTACACACGTACTCACTATAAAATCCGGGAAATTGTTAGTTTTTAGTCTTTCTCCTAATATAAGAGATCATAATAAAGTAGTGACGACGCTCGAAGTATTTTTATGAGGTCGTTTTCTGAATTTTTCGTTTTTGTTCTCCAACTTTAGTTTGCTTTTACCAAATGTTATAAAATTTATACGTAATGCTTTATAATGTTTCATGTTTATGTAAGAGGGGGCATTATCAGTGTCCCATGGACACATTATCCATTTATTCCAAGCTCTAACGTATTATTTCTTTGTGTAATGCATTATAATCGGAAGAACATAACTTTGGTTGAAGAGTAGCCACAATCAATTTTGATTTGACGGTCGCAAATTTCCGTTTCACCGTCTCCCCTACGCGTGGACAGTAAAACTGCATTTGCGAACATCAAATCGCCAATTGACGATGGGGATTCCTCAACTACAGTGCCGTTACCCCTGTGAACTTCATTGAACTGATTTTAATTTATTGAAATGTGAAAGATTTTCATATTACAGTATAACTGCATTTCTTATTAAAAATATCAACAATACATATACGGCTGGTCATTTGTATTCCAAGGCCATCGTCTGTTTCGTCTTTCATCATGTATAAGGAGCATGTAGTTTATTTGTTTGGTCAAAGACCCCAAATCTGAACATCATTTGTAACAATTGGACAAACAATACCAGTAATCTTATATTTCTCCCGCAAGGCTTTCACCTGCTTAGTCATAAATATTTGATCATATTTGAATAACATTTCTTGATGTCTAGATTTAAATGAATGGACTAAACACGGCTGATGTATATGACTTTACTATAGTCAAAACTGATGTCTTTTCATCCAATTGCTGCATACAAACAATTTACCAAACATGGGGCAATGCAGCAATTTTCTTTACTTTTAATGGCAATTTGAATGCTTTTCTAAGTTTTAGAATATTACAGTTTGAAGCACTGAAAGAATGTAAGTGTTTCCTTCAAAATTAGAGTCTTGTACATGTATTAATACACAAGTATGACCAAAGTTAAACACCTCCCCTTCCGACTGATAGTTGTTGGCATAAAAGTTAAGAGACGACATCAAAAGTTTAATGTAGGATAAAAGAAAAAACTTAATTCACATAGTTTGTTCACTGACCCTCCCCCTCCCCCTCATAACTTAATTTGGGAAAATTGATTAACCGATATGGATATATGTAAAATCGATTAACAAAAACTTGCAGCAACTTTTATTCCCCACCCCCAAACTATTTGAATTAAGTTTTTTTATCATACATTGATCTTTTGATGTCATCCCTAAGTTAATCACTGTTTTCTCTCATTGATTATGGTCAATCCCAAAGTGTAACAAGATGATTCTTTATAAAAAGATGCTATTAATAAAGATCACTTTGTTCTTTGCAGATCAACAAAAAAAAAAAATTGTGTTTTACAGAAATGACAGATAAACACATATAACGGCCATTTCCGTAAAAACGAGTTTGGGGACATACCAATTTTATTATAATGCAAATAGTTATTTCCTTAATTTCACAGTTTTTAACAAAAACGGTGGACCCGGAAAAGGGATATTTTTGGCTTTGTGTTGCCATGGCAACGGGGTTTTTTTTAACCCAAAAATTAAAAAAAATTGTTTTTAGGAATTTTTTTATGATATTTTTAATTAAAATTTATTATTAATGAATGGACCACAATTATTTATACATGTTTTATTTAGTTTTATTTTTTTATAGTCACTCGCATACATTATTATTTCAGAACAATTCAAATACAATTTTCCCTAAAAATCGTAAAAAATCGGAATTTTGAGCTTTTCACCTGAAAAAAACGGGACGGGCGATGTTCGATTTTTTTTCATTAAATGATTGGGTAGTCCTCCCTGGACAAAATGATGTATCATATTGATATAATATCACGAAGAAAAAAATCCAGGTTTCATGCAAACCTTACCTTAAAAGATTTACGCAAAAGCATTCAATAGAAATAATGAAATAATTTACTCAAAATATATACATATTGGTGTTATCCGGATTTGTTGTTTTAGTGCCAACTGCGAACGTTTCAAATTCAAAATAATATCGTTCTCAACACTTCTAAAACATAATCCTAACCTACAAGAACAACAATCGGCAAATATACACAATGACCACTCGGATAAAAAGTCAAATCACAAAAATAGCGAACTCCGAAGAAAATTCAAAACGGAAAGTCTCTTATCAAATTTCAAAATCAAAATCTCAAAAACATCAAACGAATGAATAACAACTGTCATATTCCTGACTTATTAAACAGTGGCAAATCAAATTAAACGACCCTTGGATGATATTCATGTAATATGACACTCGGTCGCTCTATAACATTACCAGGAAATATATTAAATATCACTAGGCCAATTTAGAAAAAAAAAATACTTGGTTATTATATTTGATAGAACTCCGCTAATCTACAAAATGACTACTCGAATAATATATTAGATAACTCCCGGCCAATCTACAAAATGACCATTCGTGTCAAACATTTTATAAAAATCAGCCAAAAAAGAACACGACCGCTCGTATAATATATACGATAACTATCGGCAAAAACAAGTACGAAAATAAAGAGGATAACACTCGCCAATCTTCAAATGACTACTCGGATAATTTATAAGATAACTCTGACCATCATATATTCTGTCATTGTTCATTTAGTTTGACCTTGAACAACATTGTTTAAATATAAACAGGATAAGTACAACGTGATAACATTAATTGATTGTTGACTCATCATAACAGGACGATATAGGTTGTAAATATTAACGATTTAAACTTGACATCATCCGAAAATTACAAGTGCACACGTTTTATTATGGTAATAAACTTGTTTTGACTTTAATTATTGTACTTTCCAATGCATTTAGTTATCAGTCTAATAATATTTATCATATTTAAAGTAATATAATAAAAAAGACACATTTCAGTCAATGCTATAAATACAACTTGTTTCGAGAACTTATCAAACAAGGGTGTATATTTCATGTCTTCAGTCAAGTTTAAAGCTTAATCGTGTGCCAATATGTTAATTCTTTACCTTAAACAGTATTATTTAAGTGAATTTTGTTTTCGGTTACGTTTTACGGAGGTTTATTAGAGCATACAATAGTAGATATCATTTGTGTCCCTCTCTCTGTAGTTTCAAATATCAGTGCTCTATTATATGTTGTCTGACATCATTGAGGCAGACATCATAATCAATCGCTGGATTTTATTATATATTGCCTGGTGTCATTGGGAGGAACAACATAATCAATTGGCGAATTCTATTATGTGTTCAATGGTGTTGTCTAATGTCTGATTTTATTACATGTTGTCTGGTGTCATTGAGACAGACATCAAAATCAAGCGGCGGATTTTATTACATGTTGTCTGGTGTCTGTGAGACAGACATCAAAACCAATCGGCGGATTTTATTACATGTTGTCTGGTGTCATTGAGGCAGACATCAAAATCATTCGGCGGATTCTATAGGTTGTCACGTGATTCTATAGGTTGTCAAGTGATTCTATAGGTTGTCAAGTGATTCTATAGGTTGTCACGTGATTCTATAGGTTGTCAAGTGATTCTATAGGTTGTCAAGTGATTCTATAGGTTGTCAAGTGATTCTATAGGTTGTCAAGTGATTCTATAGGTTGTCAAGTGTCATTGAGACAAACATAGAAAATAAATCGGTATAATCAATCTGTGGATTCTATTACATGTTGTCTGACGTCATTGAGACAAACAAAATAATTAATCGGTGGTTTCTATTATATCATGTATATGTTGTCTGTTGTTATTTAGGAGAGACAACATAATCAAATGGTGGATTTTTTTTTATGTTGTCTGACGTCATATAGACAGACAACATAATCAATTGAGGAATTTTATTATATGTTTCCTGGTGTCATTGGGAAAGACAACATAATCAAAAGGTGGATTCTAGTATATGTTGTCTGGTTTCATTGAGACAGACATGATAATAAATCGTTGGATTACATTGTTTGTTGTCTGGTGTCTTTGAGACAGCTATAATAATCAATCGTTAGATTATTTTGTATGTTGTCTTGTGTCTTTTAGACAGACACGATAATCAATCGTTAGATTATATTGTGTGTTGTATGGTGTCTTTGAGACAGCTGTAATAACAAACGGTTGTTTCTGTCATACGGTGCATTACGTTGAATTTAAAAATATGTTTTTTTTTTAACTTTGAAACCTTTACATCAATATACTTTACTGCATTACACTCAGAACAACAACATATTAAAGACGTGTTTCCTTCATCAAAGACCAAATTATTCTGGCTCTAAGCTTGCAATTTCTATGATAGGTTTATTGTCCTGGGTTTATAATTTCTGATCCCATTTCACAAAGTTGATACACAACTATCTTGTCTTGTTTTATTCTAAAATGTTACTGACAGGGATATAATTAGTCAGATAGTTGATAAAGATGTTAACAAATATACGACACTACAAGATCAATTTTAAAAGGGAAAGTCATTAAAAACTGACAAAATCAAATAAATTGACTCAACTAATTTAACAAAATATGTTCACTGTTTATCAAATAGAACATCTTTAGCAAACTAGTATGTCGAGACTGTCTGCCAAGTGATATCACGAAGTTAAATGTACAAGATAGATTTATTCTGGTTACTAAACATTAACGTTATAAGAATGCAAGACCAATATTACCTATTTTTTTTATCATAGTTTTATTTTCTTCAAAGGTACAGAATAGGACAGATATCATCTACACTTGTTTTTAACAGCCTTCTGTTTTCAACTTTCTTATTATACTGTTAGTTTTACCTTTTAATTCCTCTAGACAATATCTTCAAATGTATAAAAGTAAATCAAAGTGCCCAGATGCAATTAATATGCAATACATCAACGACCGTCTATGTCGTTGAATAAGTTAAAGTGAGCTAAAATAGAACAAAACAATATATAGAACAAAACAAGCTTACTTACCTTTTATAGCTATTACATCTACATTTTGCTGCTTTAATATAACATCGTCGCCTATTAGAGTATTACCTCATATTGAATAGAAGAGCAGGAAGCAAACATTTATTCAGAACGAGGCAGTGATTAACTGCTCTTCTTTCAATTGTACATCCAAGTAATTTAAGTGTAATACAAAATCGTTACTGTACTTATCGTCTTGACTTAACATGATACAAAAAGACTCCAGTACAACATAGGAGAATAAAGACTCTTTAAATGTCGTGCGTCCGATTGGATGTTCTGAATTTTATTTCATCACGACCTCTCAAATCTATATATCATTGATGTATAGATACGTCAACACGTGTTGGGACTAGATAACAAAACGGTACCTACCAAATAATCAAATTCATCTAACATAGGAACTATATAACAAAACGGTACCTACAAAATAATCTAATTCATCTAACATAAGAACTATATAACAAAACGGTACCTACAAAATAATCAAAAACATCCAACATAGGGAGTTAGAGGCTTCACTATTGTTAATAATCTATAAAATATTCACCAACGCTAATTTTTTTTAAACATATGTTATCAATTGTTTCAATACCAAATTACCTAATGACTTTATACACTGACTGGTAGAATAAAAAAAGGCAGTCAAAAAGCTAAAAATCAATAAGCGCTTAACATGTCTCACTAAAAGCCTTCTAACACGCAAAACAAAGTAGAGATACAATTTTGGATAAAAGATGATTAATTGATACATTTCTATCTACTTCTTTATTACATCATCTTAAATTTTTTGCTTTAAATACATGTAGAACAAATGCAGATACGGTCGCTTTTTAAGATTGAATATGGTAAGAAAACATTTGTTTAATGATATACGGCATTGCCCTTTTTAGATGGTTTTTGGAGAGGGGATCGTTCTTGGATTTTTATTAAGCTCAGACTGAAAAAATATAACGGTCCATTCATTAGAAGTCAAACAGTATCGTTTAATATTGCTTTACTTAACTTCCACCTTACACAGTATGTCCGATTACCAATTGACAAGCTAAAAGTCTGACGTAAAGGAAGTACACCACTAATTCATGGCCCAATTGCTTTCTATGTTAAATTCCTCAATTTCAAACAGACACAGCTCTTTTGTTTGAAGTTCAAATAAAGTGACAATCGGTCCATGTCAAAGCAACACTTTACGGTGTCTTGTACTGGAAAAATCAACATATCTAAAATGGCATATAAGAAAGAACTGGTTCCCGGAACTTTGAATGTACCAAAAACAGGTACATCAGATCTGACAAACAGGAAAAATGTACCCTCTTTATAAAATGTATTAATATTCAAAATTATAAGTCAAAAAATGTTCCACAATGATCATCAATCATTCAGCTTTCATTTGATACCAACAATACCTAAATATTCTACATATTTTGAAAGTAACACTCATGCGTAGGAACTATTTTGTGTTAAATATGTACTACTTTCTGGTATGTGCTTTCTGTCCGGGACGAATTAGTTGTGCTACACCTAAAGCCAGTATTAGAACCCATTACATTCCACAGAGTTTAGGAAAATGATGGGATATATTGAACTCGACGCAATCATCTAAAATCAGTGTTAATTCATTTGAAAGAGCACTAACCTGTGTGCGCAATGGCGGTTCATGGTTTTATTATCATAAGTAATAAGTGCACTCTTTTTTTACATAAACAAAAGTTTAAATATCATTATACTTAGACTATTCACATTTTATAAAACTATCTAATCCATCGGCATGACTTCTTGGAAAAAGCGTTGCATTTGCGTAGATACATGTACAAATCAGAAATTAAACACAAACAAGAAATTTGCGCATTTTAAACAATGCGAACAAATATATACTATCTTTTCACTTCTGGCCAGATGGCAATATAATCGCCCTTTGAGTGTTGTTGTCTTCACATATTACCCCTAGTATGGACATTTTTTTGCAAATATTTATCATTAACCTTCCGAATTTATGTTTTCATATTCATTCCTCTAGTAGCAAGTTGGGGGCTTACAATTACAATGTTAACACATAGGGTCATGCATTTTAACGATAAAATAGTTATTTGGTCTGTTTGAAAAAGGTCAAAAGATAGAATATCTGAAGATATAAAACTGAATGCAAGTCCTCGTCAACATAAAAACATCCATAGTTAGAGCTGATCAGTTTATCAATTTGTCCCAAAGGTAATACATCATACTGTAAGAATAGTATTTAAAAAGCGCATGTTTTGTTAAAAAGAAATGCACTACACATCATGGGTGTCACAAGCCATTATATATTTGTCCTATTTTAGGCAAAACAACAAATTTTGATGTACAAAGAGAACTAATACCAAATGAAGGCTCATGATTTTCACGAACAAAGAACTAATTGAATTCTTATTGAACACAAACAAAAGTTTAAATATCATTACTTTTATATTAATCACATCAAGATAGATCGAAATGAATGATGTTAAAAGAGAATGCATATATTTGATAAAAACGAAAGAAAAAATGTCATCATATTATATGAAAAACAATTTACCCTGATGCTCACAAAGTCCTACCATCAAATGACAGTTAATGATTTCTAAAAGTTTCTGATTCTGTGTGGCGTAAATCTTTATTATTTAATTACAAGCAGACTGTTTTAGAATCCAGAAATATATAAGTTCTTAGGCAGCTTGCACTCACAAAAATACATAAGTTCTTAGGCAACTTGCACTCACAGAAATACATAAGTTCTTAGGCAGCTTGCTCTCACAAAAATACATAAGTTCTTAGGCAGCTTGCACTCACAGATATACATAAGTTCTTAGGCAGCTTGCACTCACAGAAATACATAAGTTCTTAGGCAGCTTGCACTCACAGAAATACATAAGTTCTTAGGCAGCTTGCACTCACAGAAATACATAAGTTCTTAGGCAGCTTGCTCTCACAAAAATACATAAGTTCTTAGGCAGCTTGCACTCACAGAAATACATAAGTTCTTAGGCAGCTTGCACTCACAGAAATACATAAGTTCTTAGGCAGCTTGAACTCATAAAAATACATAAGTTCTTAGGCAGCTTGCACTCACAGAAATACATAAGTGCTTAGACAGCTTGCACTCACAGAAATACATAAGTTCTTAGGCAGCTTGCACTCACAGAAATACATAAGTTCTTAGGCAGCTTGCTCTCACAAAAATACATAAGTTCTTAGGCAGCTTGCACTCACAGAAATACATAAGTTCTTAGGCAGCTTGCACTCACAGAAATACATAAGTTCTTAGGCAGCTTGAACTCATAAAAATACATAAGTTCTTAGGCAGCTTGCACTCACAGAAATACATAAGTGCTTAGACAGCTTGCACTCACAGAAATACATAAGTTCTTAGGCAGCTTGCACTCACAGAAATACATAAGTTCTTAGGCAGCTTGCACTCACAGAAATACATAAGTTCTTAGGCAGCTTGCACTCACAGAAATACATAAGTTCTTAGGCAGCTTGCACTTACAGAAATACTTAAGTTCTTAGACAGCTTGCACTCACAGAAACACATAAGTTCTTAGGCAGCTTGCTCTCACAAAAATACATAAGTTCTTAGGCAGCTTGCACTCACAGAAATACATAAGTTCTTAGGCAGCTTGCACTCACAAAATGGAAACTTATTGTCATCTGTTGAATTAATTTCAAAAGAAAGATCTCAACGTTGTGAACCCTATCAAAAGCTATACAAATGGTATGAACAAATTGCCAGCAAATCTGTTCATTTATTTGATTATTTGAGTCTTCCTTATACGTACATAACATTTTTGAATTTGGTATATGGATGTGTACAGATCATGTAATTTCTAGAGCCATAGAAGGATAACTCTCCTTTGGTTAAACTCAATTTTATAGATAAGAGTCCCCCTGAAACTCTTCTGTAAATGTACACTTGGAATATAAAAATGTGCCGGTAACATTGCCTCTAGATCTGAATTTATAAAGATTTCCCATTTATTTTTCCATTGCCTTGCAATCACTTGTGTCACTTTATGATCAAGGCAAATACTCATGGTACTCACATGTAAATCATATGAGGTCCGTCAATATTATTAGCAAACCCAAAGATGAAACTAAAAACAAATACATAGTCTGTAAGAATCTTAGTAAAACATACTATTTTAATTAATTTCAGCAATGATATAAACAAAATATTTAACAATAAGATATCATCTCTTGACCAACATTTAAATTTCTGTTGTTTAAGGATATACATATAAAAACTGAATAAAGACAAAAACGAAGCATTTGACATATCCTAACCTTGAAACAAAAAGAAACATTAAGCAATTTTGAAATTAGTGATCTTTCCGTTGCTATTGAATCTGGAAGAGATAAAGAAAGTGATACAGCATCTGGAAAATTTGAGATAATAACACATTTCTTGCTTTATCAAAACCAATTGATCTTTTCAATGGTTTTACACTAGTAATTTTGGGGCCCTTTATAGCTTGTTGTTCGGTGTGAGCTAAGGCTCCGTGTTGAAGGCCGTACTTTAACCTATAATGGTTTACTTTTTAAATTGTTATTTGTATGGAGAGTTGTCTCATTGGCACTCACACCACATCTTCCTATATCAAATTATCGGAATTGCAATGGGTACTAACTGTGCACCACTTAATGCGGATCTGTTTTTGTATTACTATGAGATACAATTTATGACAAAAATCAGCAAAAAACCATCGAAACAACATCTGATAAACAAATTGATTAATAATTTTAGATATTTGGATGATATTTTGGCTCTCAACAATGACGACTTCAGTATGTATACTAAAGAAATTTATCCTGTTGAACTTACTTTAAATAAAGCTAATACTAACAATGACCACTGTCCTTTCCTCGATATTGATATCTTTATTACTAACGAAAAGCTTAATACTAAAATTTATGATAAAAGAGATGATTTTTCATTTCTATCGTTAATTATCCATTTTTAGATGGTGACGTTCCCTTGTCACCATCTTACGGTGTGTATACATGTTATATATCTCAACTTGTACGATTCGCGAGTATATGTAACAATGTTGTAGATTTTAACGAGATAAATTTATGTATTACTGAAACATTATTACACCAGGGTTTTCGATATCACAAACTAGTCAAAACATTTACTAAATTTTATCATCGGTATAAGAACATCATTCGTAAATATAGCTCAACATGCAGACTTCTTATACATTCAGGTAATTCACATCCAATTTTGTATTGAAATATTCTTTATAAAGCACAATATGTCAGTATTCACCTCAGAAACTAATTAAACCTTTAAATATACTTCTTAAGAAGGGATATAGGTCAGGTCATTAACGATTGCATATGTTGGCGTTAATATTGATTCACTTATAGGGTCTTTGCATCGGAACTAAACACATTTATTAAAAAAACAGTTGTTGTCATGACACGTGTTACGTTCTTCTCATATTTTTTTATGATGGTATGATACTAAACCCCTAACGGGAAGGATTTTGCCTGATATTCATATTATGAAATCATAATCTTTTAATCAGTTTAATTGAAGTCTGGAGCTGGCATGTCAGTTACTGCTAGTTGTCTGTTGTTACTTATGTATTACTGTCATTTTGTTTATTTTCTTTGGTAAAATCTTTTGACATCAGACTCGGACTTCTCTTGAACTGAATTTTAATGTGCGTATTTTTATGCGTTTACTTTTCTACATTGGCTAGAGGTATAGGGGGAGGGTTGAGATCTCATAAACATGTTTAACCCCGCCGCATTTTTGCGCCTGTACCAAGTCAGGGGCCTCTGGCCTTTGTTAGTCTCGTATTATTTTAATTTTAGTTTCTTGTGTACAATTTGGAAATTAGTTTGACGTTCTTTATCCCTGAACTAGTATAAATTTGTTTAGGGGCCAGCTGAAAGACGCATCCGGTGCGGGAATTCTCGCTACATTAAAGACCTGTTGGTGACCTTCTGCTGTTGTTTTTTCTATGGTTGGGTTGTTGTATCTTATAAGAAAACAATAAGATGGCGATTTCACGTATCTCTTAAATACAGTTTTGTTGGGGAACGACAAGATGAACACAATATAAAAGAATCGTCTTACAATCAAATCCATTCTACAACAATTCACAATTATATATATATATATTTATCATTGAGAGACAAGTCTTTGTATTTCTCCAAAATATCAATATTCTGTCACGAACAAGTTTTTTTTTATTTCTTAATTAGGACAATAAAACGGTCCGTATTGCTTTGTCTTCATAGCACGGATAATTACTTTGTAATTGAAACGCATGTTCCAAATAACTACTCCATAACAGGTCTTTAGATATTCGCAACTTGTCCTTATACTATTAGTTCATGAGTTTTCATAAGTTGTGTCTATATATATATACTTCCAAGAAATACACTTAACCTATATTTCATCGTGGGTGGATTTAACAATCTTTCAAAATTCCAAATTGACGAGAAAAACATCCTGTTAAAAGGAAGTTGAAACTTATGTACAGATGAAATTTCTGTCATTTTGTTTAAATTTAAACCGAGTGATTAACATTTACTGATAACAAGTTCATGACGCGAATTTAATTCACATTCGGAAGAAAATAACATCATGACTTCCATGAAAGTAATTTTCGAAGCTTACTGTCATTTCAGCATATTTCTAAGAGGCGGCAGAAGGCCACAGACCACAAAAAATTTCCCTATCATTTCTTTATAACGTTTTTTCGCATTTAAACAAAAGGCACTGCGAATTTGCAAAATTGTTGGTGTGTGTAATGTACAGTATAACTCTCACATTATATCCAACTTTAAGGAAAATCCCTTCTGTGCATTTCATAAAATGGGCCAAAACAAATCCCTACTGCTATGGACAAGTCAAGAGATGTTTCGAAAACTATAAATTGTACCTTTTGCAACTGACCTAATCACTCATTCCCAAAACTGAAAAGTTAAACTAATGCATCTAAAAATGTATTTTAAATAACTTCTTTCATTTCCACCCCATCAAAACTAAGAAATGAGTCAGGAAAGCAAAGAACAAAAATAAAGAAGAAAGACACTGTAATAACAAGGGACAAAGATAAGCTGGGTCATTAATTGTGGTCTTCTTCATTTCTATTTATCAAATTGTGTATTCTTTCAAGAATTTTAATAAAAGTTAGTTATTGCTCTTCAATTTTGTTTGGCCTTCTCAATCGTTTTTTTTTTAATTCCAGCGTCACTAATGAGTCTTTTTAAGACGAAACGCGTGTCTGGCGTATACACGTTTAATCCCTGTCCATCTTAGAAACACGATCGGCCCGCAATGTCACTTAATAATCATACTTCACCAGGAGCTACAATGATTGGGATTGTAAATCAAGACAATGTTTTCTGGGTTATACGATTATTTAATCGTTCCATTATGATTGATTTCAAAGTAAGCGAGACAATGAGAAAATGTCGACAGAAATGGATGTAAGCAATTGTAAGAGACATTGATTATCAAAATGCGCATCTGGTGCAGAACAATTGGTACCATTTATGTTATTACTTCAACAATTAGAAAACTCAATACCATATAAACGCCTATAAAAGGCATAAACATGAAACATATGAAAATAATTAGTTTGAGAAGACTAACGGTTCAATCTATATCAAAACAATTTAAGAAAAGCAATTGTTTCTTGAACTGGCTACAACCACTGAACTACAAGCCACTGACTTAGGACGGGCTCATCAACAATGTGGTGGGTTGAAACGTGCTAAAAGGTGTCAACAATCTTTTTTACCTTGGATAATGTTCAAACAGTAAAACATAAGAATAAATTATAGAATGTCCACAACTTTTTAAAAATGTCTGGCATTTAATAGTTATAATATTTTGGACAATAATATCGAATGTATTCCTTTGATCGAGTTGCGTATTAAACAGTTTCACAGGGCGCATCAACAAAAGTATTTTGTAGCAACATATCTGACCAGAAAAAAACAACATTGACGAATATCAGAAATTCTGATTAAAAACAATCGGGCCAACTCAGTTATTATAATTTGAAAACATATTTTAAAACACAGTATAAGTCATTTCCACAGATCACACAAAATGTCCCTATCATTTCTTTATAACGTTTTATCACATTAATAAAAAGACACTGCGAATTTGAAAAAAAAAATGGTATGTGTAATGAACAGTATAAGTCTCACATTATATCCAACTTTAAGGAACATTCCTTCTGTGCATTTCATAAAATTAACCAAACCAAATTCCTACTGCTATGGACAAGTCAAAAGATGTTTCGAAAACTATAAATTGTACATTTTGCAACTGACCTAATCACTCATTCCCACAACTGAATAGTTAAACTAATACATCTAAAAATGTATTTTAACTTACTTCTTTCATTTCCACCCAATAAAAACTAAAAAATGAATCAGGAAAGCATAGAACAAAAATAAAGAAGAAAGACACTGTAATAACAAGGGACTATATTCGTGGACAAAGATAAGCGGGGTCATTAATTGTGGTCTTGGGCCAGAATTTGCAATTCTTCATTTCTATTTATAAAATTGTGTATTCTTTCAAGAATTTTATTAAAAGTTAGTTATTGCTGTAATGTAATCATTCGAGTCATACTAAAAAAATGAAGGTCAAGCAATTTGATAATTTTTAAAAATATGAATTATATAAATTTATGAAAGCCTAGATGACGATGTCATATTTGTCTTAATTAAAGTTTCGGAGATAGAAAATAGAGTTTTTATAAGATTATTTTAAATATTCAATACAAATATCATATAGCAATTAGTGTTATGAAGAATATAATGGAAATACATTATAGGTCTTTATCAATCAATTCTGAAAGTCTATGTGTCTGTCAGCGTTAAATAATAACGGTTAAATTAAGGAAATGAGGGACACAAGTTAAACCGTTTAAATCTTTCCCCTGAACATTCAAGTTTTAATAAACTGAGAAACATTGTTTTCTATTACTGTTCACCTTCTATTTCCCGTTTATCTGCAAATATCCGTCTTTGCGACCTTTCTAATACAAATGTAAAAAAGATTTAAATGATACATTATATCCAAGTTTAATCACCGATGAATCTTATGTAGACGAAACGCGCGTATCAAATTATAAGCCTGGTACCTTTGATAACTATTTACACCACTGAACCGATGCCACTGCTGGTGGACGTTTCTTCCCCAAAAGTATCACCAGCCCAGTAGTCAGCACTATTATATGGTCATTTTTTTTAAATTTACTGTTAGCAAAATTATGAATTATTCGAAATACTAAGGATTTTCTTATCCCAGGCATAGATTACCTTAGCCGTATTTGGTACATTTTTTTGGAATTTTAGTTCCTCAATGCTCTTCAACTTTATACTTGTTTGGCTTTCTATTTTTTTTTATCTGGTCGTCACTGATGAGTCTTATGCAGACAATACGCTCGTCTGGCTTATCAAATTTTAAGCCTGGTACCTTTAATAACTATTAATCCTGAAAACATAAGGTCTTTTTCACGTACACCTACTCAATGTTTTACGTGCTTCATATTTCCCCACAACATTGTATAAACCAGATTGCAAATTGTATATGTTTCGTTCATGCGTGCACATATCCTCATAACAATCTTACTTATATAAAAATACAAAAAAAAAATAATACCGTACTAATTAATTCATCAAAAAGTCTAGTAATTTAATATTCACGTGCAAGTACTGAACGTTGTTGGAAAATTTTTGTCCACTATGCTCTTCAACTTTGTTTGGCCTTCTCTACCGTTTTTTTTTTAATTCGAGCGTCATTAATGAGTCTTTTTAAGACGAAACGCGTGTCTGGCGAATACACTTTTAATCCCTGTATATCTGATGAGTTTACTTTTGTTAAGTTGCGTCTCATTATCCTGCAATATTTTATGCAAAAAAGGGTTTAACAGTATAAGGACTATTTCCAAACTAAAGTGGTTTCATCTTAGAAACACGATCGGCCCGCAATTTCACTTAATAATCATACTTCACCAGGAGCTACAATGATTGGGATTGTAAATCAAGACAATGTTTTCTGAGTTATACGATTATTTAATCGTTCCATTATGATTGATTTCAAAGTAGGCGATGTGATATAATTGGCAATGAGAAAATTATCCTCCAAATGTCGACAGAAATGGATGTAAGCAATTGTAGACAAGCGTATGGCTCTGATTCCTTGCCCGGCTTTGGCTATACTTTTTGGTCCTTTTTTTTATAGCTTTTCATATTTTAACAAGCTTTGGATTTTCAAATATTTTGGCCTCGAGCATCACTTAAGAGACATTGATTAATGGAAATACGCATCTGGTGCAGAACAATTGGTACCATTTATGTTATAACTTCAACAATGAGAAAACTCCATACCATATAAACGGCTATAAAAGGCATCGACATGAAACATTAAAAAATAATTCATTTGAGAAAACTAACGCCTCAATCTATATCAAAACAATTTAAGAAAAGCGATTGTATCTTGAACTGGCTACAACCACTGAACTAAAGGCCACTGACTTAGGACGGGCTCATCAACAATGTGGTGGGTTGAAACGTGCTAAAAGGCGTCAACAATCTTTCTTACCTTGGATAATGTTCAAACAGTAAAACATAAGAATAAATTATAGAATATCCACAACTTTTTAAAAATGTCTGGCATTTAATAGTTATAATATTTTGGACAATAATATCGAATGTATTCCTTTGATCGAGTTGCGTATTAAATAGTTTCACAGGGCGCATCAACAAAAGTATTTTGTAGCAACATATCTGACCAGGAAAAAAATAACATTGCCGAATATCAGAAATTCTGATTAAAAACAATCGGGCCAACTCAGTTATTATAATTTGAAAACATATTTTAAAACACAGTATAAGTTCTACATGCACTCCGTGATCACATTATGACTCAATGTAACAGGAAGATATGGAACGCCACAGCTGCCTTATGATAAGAATAACCATGTCATTAAGGTTAGAGATATATCATGAAGCAAATGTTCTATACTATAAGGACATTTCACTATAATACTCTGTCAATTTGCTATATCACTAAGATACATTTATATACTATAAAGACAATTGACTATAATACTCTGTCAATTCGCTATATCACTGAGATATATTTATAAACTATAATGACATTTGACTGTAATACTCTGTCAATTCGCTATATCACTGAGATACATTTATATACTGTAAGACATTTGACTATAATACTCTTTCAATTCGCTATATCACTGAGATATATTTATAAACTATAAAGACATTTGACTATAATACTCTGTCAATTCGCTATATCACTGAGATACACTTATATACTATAAAGACATTTGACTATAATACTCTGTCAATTCGCTATATCACTGAGATACATTTATATACTGTAAGACATTTGACTATAATACTCTGTCAATTCGCTATATCACTGAGATACATTTATATACTGTAAGACATTTGACTACAATACTCTGTCAATTCACTATCTTATAAAGACATCTTTCAATAATACTTCTGATATCACGGGGTGTTATCTATATACCAGTAGACTATTTGATTACACTATGAGATCATTTCATCATACCATAAGACCATTTCATCGTACCATAAGACAAAGCTATAAATAGCGGCGAAAATTCCCGACGAAATTCATCAGCAACATCGATTGTTATAAGAAAAAAAAAGGCCGTGAAGGAAATCTTTTTTGCGGACCTCAGGAAATTGCTTTCAAGATGAATGAATTTATCGACTTTTATGTTGCATTTGCCCTCAGCAATGCGGAGTTAAAAAGACTCAGTTTCGACTAGATAGGCGACACAAACAGATTGGTACCCCCAAAAAATAAACCAGCACAAACTAAATAACATAAAAGACGAAAACAAAAATATAGCCTATATTCTTTTTGCCAAATTTTGATACATTAAAACAACTTGTTTTTTAGATAGTTTACTTAAACCACGTTTTTGCAAATCATTCTGACAGGTACCGGTAAGATGCAAAATGTGTAACCCGTATCCCGTACCAACTTTCCCCGTACCCATTATAATTTAGTCGTAATCTTGAATATTATTATTAACTTAAAGCTGAAAGACAGTCATGATCGGCAGATGTTTGAACTGACATTAATGTTAAAATCATAATGATCTGTAAAATGAAGTTAGCAAATCTAAGCTGAAAGTCGATAAGTCTTTATTTTTCTATCTACATTTTACGAACTTATCTAGCGGTTTGCATATACACATCTTTGGGTCTTGTACGCTAATCTTTTTTAGATATTTGCAACTTGTCCTTATAACAATGTATAATATGAGTATTCATAAGTTGTATATATATATATATATATACTTCCAAGAAATACACTTAACCTATTTCTTCATCGTTGATGGATTTAACAATCTTTCAAAATTCCAAATTGACGAGAAAAATATCCTGTTAAAAGGAAGTTGAAACTTATGTTCAGATGAAATTTCTGTCGTTTTGTTTAAATTTAAACCGAGGGATTAACATTTACTGATAATAAGTTCATGACGCGTATTTAATTCAGATTCGGAAGAAAATAACATCATAACTTCCATGAAAGTTAATTCCGAAGCTTACTGTCATTTCAGCATATTTCTAAGAGGCGGCAGAAGGCCACAGACCAAAAAATATGTCCCTATCATTTCTTTAAAACGTTTTATCCCATTAAAAAAAAAGACACTGCGAATTTAAAAAAAATTTTTGGTATGTGTAATGAACAGTATAAGTCTCACATTATATCCAACTTTAAGGAACATCCCTTCTGTGCATTTCATAAAATTAGCCAAACCAAATCCCTACTGCTATGGACAAGTCAAAAGATGTTTCGAAAACTATAAATTGTGCCTTTTGCAACTGACCTAATCACTCATTCCCAAAACTGAATAGTTAAACTAATGCATCTAAAAATGTATTTTAACTTACTTCTTTCATTTCCACCCCGTAAAAACTAAGAAATGAAACAGGAAAGCAAAGAACAAAAATAAAGAAGAAAGACACTGTAATAACAAGGGACTATATTCGTGGACAAAGATAAGCGGGGTCATTAATTGTGGTCTTTGGCCAGAATTTGCAATTATTCATTTCTATTTATCAAATTGTGTATTCTTTCAAGAATTTTAATAAAAGTTAGTTATTGCTGTAATACAATCATTCGAGTCATACTAAAAAAATGAAGGTCAAACAATTTGATAATTTTTGAAAATATGAATTATACAAATTTATGAAAGCCTAGATGACGATGTCATATTTGTCTTAATTAAAGTTTCGAAGATAGCAAATAGAGCTTTTATAAGATTATTTTAAATATTCAATACAAATATCATATAGCAATGAATATTATGAAGACTATAATGGAAATACATTATAGGTCTTTATCAATCAATTCTGAAAAGTCTATGTGTCTGTCAGCGTTAAATAATAACAGTCAAATTAACGAAATTAGGGACATAAGCCCCTTAAGTTAAACCGTTTAAATCTTTCCCCTGAAAAGTCAAGTTTTATTAAAATGAGAAACATTGTTTTCTATTACTGTTCACCTTCTATTTCCCGTTTATCTGCAAATGTCCGTCTTTGCGACCTTTCTAATACAAATGTAGAAAAGATTTAAATGATACATTATATCCAAGTTTAATCACCGATGAGTCTTATGTAGACGAAACGCGCGTATCAAATTATAAGCCTGGTACCTTTGATAATTATTTACACCACTGGATTGATGCCACTGCTGGTGGACGTTTCGTCCCCAAAGGTATCACCAGCCCAGTAGTGAGCACTATTATATGGTCATTTTAATAAATTTACTGTTTGCAAAATTATGAATTATTCGAAATACTAAGGATTTTCTTATCCCAGGCATAGATTACCTTAGCCGTATTTGGTAAAATAAATTGGAATTTTGGTTCCTCAATGCTCTTCAACTTTATACTTGTTTGTCTTTCTATTTTTTTTATCTGATCGTCACTGATGAGTCTTATGCAGACAATACGCTCGTCTGGCGTATCAAATTATAAGCCTGGTACCTTTAATAACTATTAATCCTGAAAACATAAGGTCTTTTTCACGTACACTTACTCAATGTTTTACGTGCTTCATATTTCCCCACAACATTGTATAAACCAGATTGCAAATTGTATATTTTTCGTTCATGCGTGTACATATCCTCATAACAATCTTACTCATATAAAAATACAAAAGATATAATACCGTACTAATTAATTCATCAAAAAGTTTGGAGTCTAGTAATTTAATATTCACGTGCAAGTACTGAACGTTGTTGGAAAATTTTTGTCCACTATACTCTTCAACTTTGTTTGGCCTTCTCAGCCGTTTTTTTTTTTAATTCGAGCGTCACTAATGTGTCTTTTTAAGACGAAACGCGTGTCTGGCGTATACACTTTTAATCCCTGTATGTCTGATGAGTTTACTTTTGTTAAGTTGCGTCTCGTTATCCTTCAACATTGTAATGCACATAAGGGTTTAGCAGTATAAGGACTATTTCCAAACTAGAGTGGTTTCATCTTAGAAACACGATCGGCCCCGCAATTTCACTTAATAATCATACTTCACCAGGAGCTACAATGATTGGGTTTGTAAATCAAGACAATGTTTTCTGAGTTATACGATTATTTAATCGTTCCATTATGATTGATTTCAAAGTAAGCGATGTGATATGATTGGCAATGAGTAAATTATCCTCAAAATGTCAACAGAAATAGATGTAAGCAATTGTAGACAAGCATATGGCTCTGATTCCTTGCCCGGCTTTGGCTATACTTTTTGATCCTTTTTTCTTTATAGCTTTTCATATTTTAACAAGCTTTGGATTTTCAAATATTTTGGCCTCGAGCATCACTTAAGAGACATTGATTAATGGAAATACGCATCTGGTGCAGAACAATTGGTACCATTTATGTTATTACTTCAACAATGAGAAAACTCCATACCATATAAACGGCTATAAAAGGCATCGACATGAAACATTAAAAAATAATTCATTTGAGAAAACTAACGCCTCAATCTATATCAAAACAATTTAAGAAAAGCGATTGTATCTTGAACTGGCTACAACCACTGAACTAAAGGCCACTGACTTAGGACGGGCTCATCAACAATGTGGTGGGTTGAAACGTGCTAAAAGGCGTCAACAATCTTTCTTACCTTGGATAATGTTCAAACAGTAAAACATAAGAATAAATTATAGAATGTCCACAACTTTTTAAAAATGTCTGGCATGTAATAGTTATAATATTTTGGACAATAATATCGAATGTATTCCTTTGATCGAGTTGCGTATTAAACAGCTTTACAGGGCGCATCAACAAACAGTAGTTTGTAGCGACATATCTGACCAGAAAAAAAAACCATTGACGATTTAATTCTGATTAAAAACAATCGGCCAACTCAGTTATTATAATTTGAAAACATATTTTAAAACACAGAATAAGTACTACATGCACTCCGTGATCACAATATGACTCAATGTAACAGGAAGATATGGAACGCAACAGCTGTCTTATGATAAGAATAACCATGTCATTAAGGTTAGAGATATATCATGAAGCAAATGTTCTATACTATAAGGACATTTGACTATAATACTCTGTCAATTCGCTATATCACTAAGATACATTTATATACTATAAAAACATTTGACTATAATACTCTGTCAATTCGCTATATTACTGAGATATATTTATAAACTATGAAGACATTTGACTATAATACTCTGTCAATTCGCTATATCACTGAGATACATTTATATACTATAAAGACATTTGACTATAATACTCTGTCAATTCGCTATATCACTGAGATACATTTATAAACTATTAAGACATTTGACTACAATACTCTGTCAATTCGATATCTTATAAAGACATATTTCAATATCAAGCTAACAATTCTTATATCACGGGGTGTTATCTATATATCAGTAGACTATTTGATTACACTATAAGATCATTTCATCATCCCATAAGACCATTTCATCGTACCATAAGACAAAGCTATAAATAGCGGCGAAAATTCCGGACGAAATTCATCAGCAACATCGATTGTTATAAAAAAAAAAGGCCGTGAAGGAAATCTGTTTGCGGACCTCAGGGAATTGCTTTCAAGATGAATGAATTTATCGACTTTTATGTTGCATTTGCCCTCAGCAATGCAGAGTTGAAAAGACTCAGTTTCGACTAGATAGGCGACACAAACAGATTGGTACCCCCCAAAAAAACCAAGCACAAACTAAATAACATAAAAGACGAAAACAAAAAAAATAGCCTATATTCTTTTCGCCAAATTTTGATTATCATTAAAACAACCAGTTTTTTAGATAGTTTACTTAAACCACGGTTTGCAAATCATTCTGACAGGTACCAGTAAGATGCAAAACGTGTAACCCGTATCCCGTACCAACTTTCCCCGTACCCATTATAATTTAGCCGTAATCTTGAATATTATTATTAACTTAAAGCTGAAAGACAGTCCAGATCGGCAGATGTTTGAACTGACATTAATGTTAAAATCATAATGATCTGTAAAACGAAGTTAACAAATCTATACTGAAAGTCGATCAATCTTTATATTTTCTATCTACATTTTACGAACTTATCTAGCGGTTTACATATACACATCTTTGGGTCTTGTACGCTAATCTTTTCGTATAAGAATGAATGAATATGTTGAAATTTAAGTGCAACCTGAATTATAACAAACAATTACATTCATATATATAAGTAATTTTAGCCAGCCAAATAGGATTGCGATCTACTCTTAGATGCATGATTTTTTTTTATTAGTTGTTAGTGGCTTTGAACTAGGACTAGCTGTCAGATAACTTCGAGTACTCTCAGATCTATTCCTAGTGTCTTTTTGTTGTTTGGATGTACAAATACCCGGCCACGTCCACTTGTATTTTTGTGCATCTGATGAGTTAAGCCTTTTTCAACTGATTTGTATGGTTCGTTCTTATGTTTTACTGTTATACCACTATCCCATGTCAGTTGGAGGGTTGGGATCCCGCTAACATGTTTAACCCCGCCACATTATGTATGTATGTGCCTGTCCCATGTCAGGAGCCTGTAATTTAGTGGTTGTCGTTTGTTTATGTATTACATATTTGTTTTTCGTTCATTTTTTTTATATATAAAAAAGGCCATTAGTTTTCTCGTTTGAATTGTTTTACATATTCAGTTCGGGGCCTGTTATAGCTGACTATATGGTATGGGCTTTGCTCATTGTTGAAGGCCGTACGGTAACGTATAGTTGTTAAGTTCTGTGTCATTTTGGTGTCTTATGGACAGTTGTTTCATTGGCAATCATACCACATCTTCTGTTTTTATATTATGATGCACTGTACATTAAGTATCATTATTTATTGAAAATAAAACATATAAATAAATATAGTTCGTATAATTAAGATTTTTAAAATGTATAACATTTAAAAAAATGCGTATGTGAACGTGTAACTTTTTTTCCATTATGGTTTGGATTCATTTGGTGTGTTAAGAAATTGACTACCAAAGTGTTGATTAGAGGAAATGTGTGGATAGAAACACAGCCATGAACACCCAGAGTTTCGGCTGTGACAAAAGTACCGGGCTTTTTATTTAACTAATAATGGGAACATTGTTGTATCATATCATACATATTCTGACATAATATACATATTCACATATTCAGCATGCATTTCTTGTTTCAAATATGCCGATATTCAAACCACCATAACTTTCTCCTGTCCCGATATGAATGTAATATTTGTTACCTGACGATAAACACTTGTTCATCACTTTCATCCATTTTCTCCAATTAACAATCCAGCGTAAGACTTGAAATTCAACGGGATATAGTATATATATTTCGCATCGATGTTATTGTAATAAATTTGATTAGTGTTCATTTTGAATCCTTTATTTTGGTTCATTCATTCGTTTCTATTTCGTTTCTCAATTCATTGTCACCCAATAGTATCGTACCTGCCTGATGTTGGTAGGTTATACATTTTAAAAATCTTAATAATACGAACTATATTTGTTTATTTATTGTTTGTTATAATTCAGGTTCGCTTAAATTTTAGAATATTCATTTATTCTTATACGAAAAGATTAGCGTACAAGACCCAAACATGTGTATATGTAAACCGCTAGATAAGTTCGTAAAATATAGATAGAAAAATAAAGATTTATCGACTTTCAGCATAGATTTGTTAACTTCATTTTACAGATCATTATGATTTTAACATTAATGTCAGTTCAAACATCTGCCGATCTGGACTGTCTTTAAGCTTTAAGTTAATAATAATATTCAAGATTATGGCTAAATTATAATGGGTACGGGGAAAGTTGGTACGGAATACGGGTTATACATTTTGCATCTTACCGGTACCTGTCAGAATGATTTACAAACCCGTGGTTTAAGTAAACTATCTAAAAAACAAGTTGCTTTAATGATAATCAAAATTTGGCGAAAAGAATATAGGCTATCTTTTTGTTTTCGTCTTTTATGTTATTAAGTTTGTGCTTGTTTATTTTTTGGGGGTACCAATCTGTATGTGTCGCCTATCTAGTCGAAACTGAGGCTTTTCAACTCCGCATTGCTGCATTTGACCTATAAAAGTCGATAAATTCATATATCTTGAAAGCTACATGTAATCCCTGAGGTCCGTAAATATATTTCCTTCACGGCCTTTTTTTTTTACAATCGATGTTGCTGATGAATTTCGCGGTGAATTTTCGCCGCTATTTATAGCTTTGTCTTATGGTACAATGAAATGGTCTTATGGTATGATGAAATGATCTTATAGTGTAACCAATAGTCTACTGGTATATCGATAACACCCCGTGATATAAGAATTGTTAGCTTGATATTGAACTATGTCTTTATAAGATAGTTATATGACATAATAGTATGACAACATTGTTTCATGTTATATCGAGATGATTGTATAGTATGGAAATGTATCGTTATGATATACTGAGCCTACAACTAGGTATGAGATAGTTCCTTAATGTTATTTTAAGATGTCTTTATAGTATGAAATGTATCTGTATGCCATTGCAATATCACATAATAATTTAGCAAATTGACAAATCAGTATGAAAATGTAGCTCCGTGCTACAATGTATATCCAGATGTCTTCATAGTATGAAATATCATCTTCATAACAAAGTGAAATGACAGAAAAGTATGAAAAGGTAGCTCCGTGTTATATCAAAGGGTCTTTTTAGTATATAAATGTATCTTAGTGATATAGCAAATTGACAGAGTATTATAGTCAAATGTCGATATAGTTTATAAATGTATCTCAGTGATATAGCGAATTGACAGAGTATTATAGTCAAATGTCTTTATAGTTTATAAATGTATCTTAGTGATATAGCGAATTGACAGAGTATTATACATGTTATAGTCAAATGTCTTTATAGTATATAAATGTATCTTAGTGATATAGCGAATTGACAGAGTATCATAGTCAAATGTCTACATAGTATATAAATGTATCTTAGTGAGATAGCGAATTGACAGAGTATTATAGTCAAATGTCTTTACAGTATAGAACATTTGCTTCATGATTTATCTCTAACATTAATGATATGGTTATTCTTATCATAAGGCAGCTATGGCGTTCCATAGTATGATTTAGATTGTAAGATAAGTAGAAACGTGATATTTTTAACATTCGCTTGGTTTCTCCCTGATTTTTTTTCCAATGCAGTCTATCATGAGCTATATATTATGATCTGAATTTTAATTCAAGACAAAATATTTACAGTTTAAACGGCAATTTCTGCAGGTAAGTATATAGGGATAAAAGTAAGGAAGACATGAAAATAAATTTATATCAAACATGCTTATGCAACATCGTATGTAACGTTCATTTTGATTGGATAACGTAACGAATTTGCATGGCATCAATTCCCAATTGAAACTAAGAATAAGTACGTCCAAGCTCAGACGACGTATGTTTTGACGTTGTTTACTGTCATTTTCATTTGAATGGAGATAACAATAATGTATTTCAATCGCCGATGGCATCAATTGGTGATGTGATGGTCGGAAATACTAGTTTATTGGCTCCGCTAATGAGTCACCAATTAGGAAATTTGGTCTCAAGACTAGTATATTTCGCAAATACTCCTCCATAACATGATATATCTGTTCAATTATACTGAATAGATTTTGATTGAAACTCTGTACAGGTGAAGGGAATTTTTCTGTTTACTAGTAATCTGTAATCCATAAACATGTTTATGCATATTGTTGAAGGATAAGTAGAGACTATCTAAGTACCGCGGGAATTATACATGTACTAACATGCGTTTGCACTGTCTTTCTTTAACGTCATATCCGAATAATGTTGGCGGGAAGAGGCTCGCGAGGGTAAACAAAGAATATTCATAATAACAAATTCACGGCATATAGGGGAAGTTAGGGCATATGCACTGGCAGTGATAAAACACAGACACATTCGTTTGCAATGAGGAAAAAATGTTTGAATATACGAAAAATGCACTCGACGACAGCCAATCAGAATCCAGCATTCTTACATAAGGTGTAATTATATTCAGTTCAAACTTACAGCTACCATATAGGAATCTACTTTTTTCATATTATAAATTCCTTTAAAATAATGTAATTTTTGGAAAGTGTGTGTCCTCCAGATTTCACTACAAACACAATTATGATGATGGATTGTCTTTATGAATAACTATTTCATCATGAAATGTATGTGCTTGTATTATCATAATTATGTAATTATATCGAATTATTTTATTCAACTGTATTGCATTGCATTTGCAACAGAATGCATCAGTCACAAGCAATCTGAAAAATCTCACTAGAAATGTCAAACGAACTCTGTATTGAACGTCTTGTACTGCTGCTTGCAATTCAAAATATCTCTAAACAAAAGTCAAGAAAAAAAAACAACATCTGTGATACGCATCGACAATATACACTAGCAATGATCACATGACTGTAGTTTGGAATGTTTCCGATTGTCGTAGTCGTTATGACCTACAGTCTGGTCTGTATAAGTGATTTGATATCTGAACTAGAGATAGTATTATATCACACTGCTGATGGTAAAATAACTTTCTTCTGTGAATGTTCTTGTAATTCAGAATACAGTTCGACTCCCAGTAAAGGTTTAAAGTGGCTGTATGACAAATAAGCATGAATCAGCCTTGGGTTAAATGTTCTGTTTTAGAGAATGAAATTCTTCGTCTTGGTTGTAATTTTTTTTACAATAGATGCAAGCATATGAAAGAGAGACAAAAGATACCAGAGAGACATAAAAAAGTTACAAGTCGAAAATAAACTGACAACGCCATGGCCAAAAATGGAAAAAACCCACAGACAATAGTACATATAGCACAACCTTTGATAGCCGTGACTTCGATTTCTTAACTTGAGCCGGCTGCTACTTTGTCTGTTTGTCTCAAACAGTAGAGGCAACAGTACGTTACCGATGCTTATATTTAAAACAAAGCTAGGGGAATTCCCCCCAAAAAATAAAAAAAATCAAAAAATAGTTCAGTTCAGTTGTGTCAACAACATGTAACCCGTGTCATGCGAATCAAAAGTATCAATATGTTACAAACAGGAATGGAACACAAATTAATTGAACATTTTCCGATCTGATCTGTTACTTAGTATCAAAAAATGTAAACTGCAAAAAGATGTTGCTAGTGAGCTGGGCCACGACAGGTCTTAAAAGTAAAATTATTATACGGTGATATAAACACTTGTTTTGTGTCTATTTCAGTCGCCAGCTCTTCATAAAAGTACATGTCACAAAAATTTAATTTCCACGTTCGACAATCAGGTGTCATAATTGAAAAAGAATCTTCAAAACCTTCCGGGGGCATACGAGATAACCCCTGGTTTTCAGTATATTTCGTCTTAATCTTTGGTGGCCTATGTAGAGTTTTGCAAAATTTTATTTGTCATTTACGTCGTTCCTGAATTTTACGATGCCGTTTTGATATTATCGTCGACTTTAAATGTTTGAATATATCCCTTTAATTTCTGCGGCCTGTTAATTTGTCAGGGATGAACTGCTGTTCGTGAAGTCTGTATTTACTCAACATGTACCAGCGTAAGGTATCATTTGAGATATGTGCACATTATACGATGGCGAAGAAGAGTGTACTACATTGAGACATGGGGAATTGACAATTGGAAAGTTAAAATCGCCCTCCCAAGTTTGTCATAGATTTTTGTTTGTAGTCATCAATCACTCTCAATATCAATGAAAAGGTCAAGATATGAAGCGAACATTCTAGTTTCTGTATTATCTTTTATCACAAGCTAACTGGGAAATGTAAGTTCTGACTGACTGACGTGTAGGTAAAAGAGAGACAGGAAATCTTCAATATATCTAATTTTGAAATCAAAGAACTAAGCAAAATGGTTTTACTTTAGGTCTGTAAAAGGTTCTACATTTCAAATTGCAGTGCGAACTGTAGATATCACTTTGTCATGTAGACTTATGCATCATTCGAATCCATTTTTATTATAAACAATTTTCAAGCGAATAGAATGAACCCAATGATACATGTACATCTGTTCCGGACCATATAAGTATTTGGACCATACGCGTATGGTCATGACCATATGGGTATATACTCATATGGTCCGACCGTACTCGTATGGTCGGGGTAATTAACACTCTGTTACAGTTTACTTTTTTAAATACTTCTAAACTCTGCATATGGTATGACCGTTCATTAAAAAGACGCTATCGTGTAGGTAATTTTATTATTATATTATAATAAAAAGATAAGCTAAATAAAAATAAGAAGTTTCACATAGTTAATTTTACTTAATTGTCAAACTTATAGTAAAAACATTTTATACCGATGGTCATTACCGATGGTCATTACCGATTTGTTATTACGAGTAAATGGCAATAGGTCGACTAAAAAATTAAATTCCAAAAATTTCTTAATGAACTGTTACATTTATATAAGAAGTCACTGCACTGGAAAGTAATATTCAATTAGTTTATTTAAGTTGTGTTGTGAAGATGGTGTATTGCAGTCATTTTACGATATTTGAGATGTAGAGCTTCTTAAAAACACCGTAGACATCGGAATGGCCAAAGAGCTCGGTATCACTGTATGCAGCTGCAAGAAATGCTTGTTTTTCACTCGCAAACAAAATGTGTAAATGAAAAGGATCGTGCACAAATTTCTTGCAAATGCAAAAAAAGCTATGATACCGTGTGGAACTGAATACAGTGGCGGATCCAGGGGGGGGGGGGGGGTCCGGGGGTTGGAACCCCCCTTTGTTTTTGGCTGATCAATGCATTTGAATGGGAGCATATTATAAAATTAAAAAAATTGTCATGTTTTTAGATAAAGTTTTTGTATTATTAAACCATTAGATACAAGTATCTTGTCTTAGGGAGGGATAAATCCTACTTTGTAAAGAATCACTCTGATTCAAACAAAAAATTCTCTGAAACTGATATTATCAAGATGCTTGATTTCTTGATTGACAACATAGTTGTTACGTTCGGAGGACGTGTTTTTCAACAGACTGTCGGCATTCCAATGGGAACAAAATGTGCCCCTCTACTCGCCGACTTGTTTCTTTATTATTATGAGGCTGACTTCATGCAGGAACTTCTTAGGAAGAAAGATAAGAAGTTAGCAATATCCTTTAACTCTACTTTCCGCTATAAAGATGATGTTCTTTCACTAAACAATTCAAAATTTGGTGACTATGTGGAACGCATCTATCCAATCGAACTAGAGATAAAGGATACTACAGATACAGTTAAGTCGGCTTCATATCTTGACTTACATCTAGAAATTGACAATGAGGGTCGGTTGAAAACAAAACTTTACGACAAAAATGATGATTTCAGCTTTCCAATTGTGAACTTTCCATTTCTAAGTAGCAACATTCCAGCAGCACCTGCATACGGGGTATATATCTCCCAATTGATATGATATTCCCGTGCTTGCATTTCCTATCATGATTTTCTTGATAGAGGTTTGCTGCTCACAAGGAAGCTATTAAACCAAGAGTTCCAAATGGTGAAGTTGAAATCATCCCTTCGTAAATTTTCCGGACGCCATCACGAGTTGGTTGACCGTTATGGAATAACCGTTTCACAAATGATATCGGATATGTTCCTTACGTCGTAACTACAATCCCCTTCCCTTTCATGAATATGACCTAACGAATTAGACTATTTACCGGATTTGTAATCACTTAAGCAACACGACGGGTGCCACATGTGGAGCAGGATCTGCTTACCCTTCCGGAGCACCTGAGATCACCCCTAGTTTTTTGTGGGGTTCGTGTTGTTTATTCTTTAGTTTTCTATGTTGTGTCGTGTGTACTATTGTTTTTCTGTTTGTCTTTTTTATTTTTAGCCATGGCGTTGTCAGTTTGTTTTAGATTTATGAGTTTGACTGTCCCTTTGGTATCTTTCGTCCCTCTTTTAATAACCAAACGAGTATTATACTCATATGGTCATGACCATACGCGTATGGTCCAAATACTCATATGGTCCGGAACACATCTATGAATTAAAGTCACTGAAAATCATTCGGGCAATTTCTGGTATATTTCATCATTACATCAATCAACTCTGTCAAAATACCTCAATTTACTGTATGTTGTAAAAATAAATCAATCATTACACTTCCGCAATAAGAAAATTACACTATTTAAGGGATTAAAATGAATGCTTGCTTCTTTGAAATGTTAAAGCCAAGTTTCACTGTACTTTCAGGTTTTGTCATCTTTTTGAGATTTTGTCAGATCTCTATTTCCTAAATAATCCACTGAAAAACTTATTTTTTCTCTTATAAAAAAATAATCAAGTTGACACAACCTTAAAAAAGAATAACGGGCACCAAAAAAATTCAACGAAACAATAAAACATCAACAAAACCAAGTAATATCAAGTCCAAAATATTACAGGAAAACTAAGTATTCAGCCTAATCATGGACAGGACACAACTATCCGGATGTTTTTAAAGTTAACGATTGAAAAGCAGAGATTTTTGAGATACAAAAAAATCGTTTTAAACAATCTTACCTCATAAAAACATGTGTACATGAAAAAAAAAATGTAGATACGATATAATCCATTTACCAGCGCTTTATTGTATGATGTTGGAATCAGGTTAAACACAAAATGTCCCCGTTAACAATAGTTTTTACCTTCATAATTTGTCATCAAAAGGCTTTGAGGATTACCCTTTTCGCCTAATGCATAGAACATTATGTCTGATGTTTGAATAAAACAAAAAAAGAAAGATATTCGATGGCAGCTTTTGAATTAAAGCCAAATTGCATGTCATTAATGATCTGCATTTAATGTCAAATTTTCTGACTAAAAGCTTAATTAAAAAAACTGCACCATACGACTTTTTGACATCAATCTTAAATTCAAGTAAAATAATTTTTCCAGGACTGGGCCAATTTTTAGCCGTGTACCATGAATTGAAATTAAACTCTTTTGATAATCGTCTTTTTCCTATTCTGTCACCGCACTAATACCACTACGCGTATAAACAGTTTCAAAGTATTTCTGAAGAGCCTCTTTAACTGCAAACATAATTTTAGTCAATCTGATGGAAAATTCTTTAGTTGAACATGAAGATGAGCCAGCAATATACCGTTGTTTGTACGGAACTTTATGAAGCTTTGATATCTAATACAAACAATGTTAGTCCTCTGATTTGGTGTTCAATGTAATGTTTATTGAAACCATGGAGGGCTTATGATTTGCTAAAACCCCATCCTTGTCAAACGATATGGTTTTGTATGTGAAAGTACCTGAGTGCTCACTTATTCCTTATTCTTTTACAAGACGTTCGTAGTAATACGATTTACATGCAAAGGCAATATTATTTGAAGCTTTGTCTGCAGGAACAACAACATACCTATCATGAAGAGATGATAGACATTTCATGGCCTGTCTCTGAAAATGGACTTTGGTCGAACGTTCGCAGTTTTTCAACTTGTGAATGCGACGTTTTATCAGAGACCTGATAGTTTTAACTCATTCTGACAAAGCGTCCAGTTCAGATTCTTTTCACTTCGCCCATGCTCTGGCGTAGTCCTCAATAGAATCCATAATTATTTTGAAGTTATGGTTCCAATTGACTTAGGACCATTAGAAATCACCTTTCGGAGATTTTCATGTTGAATTATGTTTAGATCCCCAGTAATAACATGACCAGAGAGGCTGTAACTATAAGGCGTGTGGGAACAGTCATATGTCGGAGGTTTTTTTATGTATTGTTCTTCGTCAAGGTCCTGCAAATATTTTTAGGTGCAATGGTTGTTGTGTAAATGTAGGATACAATAGAAACAGACTGATTTTTAAAGAAAATAGGAATTTCCAATGTTAATTATCTCCTTGTGATGTAGAAAATTGCAGATATTTATTGCATCAATTCCTCTATTGGCAAAGTCAACAGAAAGGAAATCCTCTTTTCCTCATGTAAAGGATCCGATCTTACTGTTTTGAAAAGACGGAAAAAGCTACATCACAAATAATACTGAGTAGTCTGTAAATTGAAGAACATGTATTGGTGCCACTTTTGTCAAGTGCATAATCTCTCAAACGTTTTAGAAAATTAACTGGCAGTGAAAAGAGAATAGTTCTTATGTAATGTAACCATACTGGATGATGGAGATGTAAAAGAAGGTCAACAAAGCTCCCAGAGTGTGATCTAAATTTGGAAGACTTTTTTACATTAAGCCGATGGTAATGTTTTGCCCATGACTTCGTTGTTGTCGTATGGTAGTATTAAATAAACAAATTACATTAACATCACTTAAGGCAGGACTTGACAAATTTCCTACTCCTTTAATATTATCATTGCAACCATATGGCATTGCAGTTCTTAATTCCCTTATCCAGATATTTTCTCTATCTTTGCAGAAAGGAGTACCTAGTACAGGCCTATTTGTGTGGTGATAAATTTTCTCGAAGATGCGTACTTTCATAGATAAAGAGGATCATGGTCCGGTTGATTAAAATGGTTATAAAGAACCCTAAATTGAGGATCTTTATTATCAGATCGGTGTTGATTCATTCTTTTTCGGAAAGCTTGACAAGTTTCACCAACATAAATAAAGGCAACAGTAGTATACCGCTGTTTAAAACTCATAAATCCGGGGACAAAAAAAACAAAATCGGGGTAACAAACTAAAACTGAGTGAAACGCATTAAATATAAGAGCAGAAAACGACACAACATCTAAATGTAACACACAAAGTACATTCGATTCCGTACACAACATTGTCCGTGGAACAGTCCAGAAGCTCGAACGATTTAGTATAATATGTTTTCGATGTTAAATTACTAGTAAAATCAGGAGTCGTGATTTACATATTACATGTCTTACACTTGCTCCTTTTTCCTTTTTTAAGGAACATAAACATAACAGACATCGACATGAAACATTAACATACTGTCTTAATCTATAACAAAACAATTCAAGAAAAAAAATGTTAGTGCATGTAATAATGATGAAAATGTGGACCATTATTATCGAATTTATTTATTTGGTGCAGTTGCGTATTAAACATCTCAACAGGGCGCACCAACACGCAGTTATATATAGCAACCTATCTGACCAGAAAAAAAAACATTGAAGAAGATTATAAATTTATATTGAAAATAAGTAATTACAATTTTGAAAACATATTTTAAATAGATACTACATGTACTATGTGATAACATTATAACTTGCATGTTGACTCATCATAACAGGAAGATATAAATTGTAAATATAAACGATTTGAACTTGACATCTTCCGTTACAAGTAGAAACGTGATATTTTTAACATTCGCTGGGTTTGTCCTTGATTTTTTCCCCAATGCAGTCAATCATGAGCTATCATGATCTGAATTGTAATTCTAGAAAAAAATATTTACACTTAAGATTGCAATATTTGCAGGTAGGTATATAGAGATTAAATGCAGGAATAAATTACAAATAAACGTATATCAACTACTAGTAAGTTAATGCAACATCACGTATAACGTTCAGTTTGATTGGATAATGTCATCAATTTTCATGGCATCAACTCACAATGTATGCTATGAAAACGTAAGTCCAAGCTAAGTCAACGTATGACAGATTTAAAATGTATGGTTTGACGTTGTTCTCTGTCCTTTTCGTTAGAATGGAGATAGTTGTATTGTATTTTAAGCGCCAATACCCACCATTAGTGATTTGGTTGTCGTAAATACCAGTTACAGTTATTCTCCTAGTTAGCAACCTGCTACTGACACCAATTATTATTAGTGATTTCAGTCAGAACATGCAATCCGTTATATACGAGTTAACATCATCATCACACTTACAATACGTAAATACATTCGTATTTAATAAAACCTTGCCGTAGACAAAAAAAGATCAACAAGTGACTACATAATTACTTTTTAAACTAGTTTGGTACCGCCTCTTAAAACTGTAAATTCTATCTAATATAAACTTACAGCTATGTTCTATCGAAGAGCATATTTAAGCATGTTTAAATTTATGATTTTTGTAAAGTATGTGTTCTCCATATGTTACTACACACATACTTATGTTGGAGGGGAGGGGGTTGGGAAGGGGATTATGTCAAATGTGTGCTTGTAATTATCATAGTTATGTCAAAATAGCGATTTATTTCATTTAACTGAATTGCATATCAAAGTCTTCAACAGGAAGCATCAGCCACCAGCAATCTGAAATGTCTTATCAGGGAAAACACACTTTGATTTCGAATCACAGACAAATACAAGAAATGTTTAAACATATAAAGACGTCCAGTCGACCAATAAAGAGACCACACTCGGATAATATTTTGTCGACCTCGAAAACATGTATAAACAAGATAAGTACTACGTGACAAAATTATAAGTTAAATGATGACTCGTCATAACAGGAAGATGAAGGGTGTAAATATTAGATGATTATATTCCCTACATTATCCATTATTTCAATTTTGGGCGTAATATATATTTACTATATTATACTTGAGATAGGCTGATAATCTGTACACGTTTTTATTTTAATCTTAAGTAATAACAATAATCACTCAATGCATAAACACCACATGTTTCGAAAGATTGAAAAAAGCAAGGGTTGCACATGCGTTTCATAACTTAATCAAGTTCTGGATCTTATTAATTATGGTTAATTTCTTTTAACTATAGATGCAATCCTTAGTCATATTTCATTTGTCCAGCGTGTTTATATGTCTTTACATATATAGATTAAACTGTTTTGTTTGTCGAAGGGTCTTTCTCAGAACCAGATTACACTCCTATGAATGTTATGGGTGAGCTGACACATCTTTATTCAGCAGCAGATAAACTATTTCCCTCAGTTGGACGAATTGAAAATGTAGCCAGTTGCTTTCAATTCAATCGCATCGTAAATACAGGAAAGAAATTGAATGTGACACAATATGATGCAGTTAGTACATTTCATTTTATCATGACATATTTTGTATTTAACAGTTATGTTGGTGGGTAAGTTTAAGTTCAACATTTTTATTAATAGTGGATTGGAATACAAGTTATTGCAACTTATTGCAACTTACATGTATATTAATCCCTTTTCACTTGGCGGGTGCAAGGGCTGCCCTGTAGTGGCATAAGCTGGCTGATTTTGTTTCGAAATATACAAGGGTGACTTTTACGTACAAGATATATGGCTCTCTCTTATCACGGGTCAGCCATTTATCGTCCCCTTCCGACGGATAATCATGGTTTCTCAAGACCATACTCGCAAATGGTGTCAACGATGAGCTGAAAATTCTGTCCCTGAAATATTTTCCCCGGAAGATTGACATTGCTTTAAGCTTGATGTTTTGCTAAATAGGTGGATTATAACCGAAAACCACTTAAAACGTACTGCATGCAGTGTTTTTTTTAATATTATTATTCCTAGCGGTTGTTAGAAGGGTTTTATTTTATTTAGTATTCTTGCAGTCATCGCGTGTATACGCATAATTAACTTATAAATTATATAACACTGTTCAAAAGTACCAATAAAGCTCCTTAGATGTCTTATAAAATCGTTGTTGAAAAAAATTCCAATGTTATGTAGAAAGTAGAATAACAAAAATAACGAACTAAAACGCAAATTCAAATCGAAAAGTGATTTATTCAATAGCAAAATCAAAAGTTCAATAGATACAGGACCATGTGGTATGAGTGCCAATTAAACAACTCTCCATATAAGTCACAATTTATAAAAGTAACCATTGTAGGTCAATGTACGGTCTTCAACACAAAACCTTGGCTCGCACCAAACAGCAAGCTATTTAGGAACCCACACAAAAACTAGTATTAGAACCTTCACACGAGTATAAAACACTGTCATTCTCGTTTCTTTTTATAGTCATATCGGGTACAGGTAGTTCTCTTAAAATAAATTATTTAGAAATACTCATAAAACATTGATTGACAGGAATTTTCCTTTGGTATGGGTACATAAAGTGAATGAAGGGGAAAACATGACTTTATCGATTCACCATTCATTTACATGGAAAAAAGGAGTAACAACACAACATAATAATACACTGTTGCTAATAGGTTAACTTGATCAATTGGTTCGAAGCACTAATCAACTAACTAACGCAAAACATTAGTCACAACGCATCTTTAGTTGTAAATAAGAGTATTCGCAGATACTGATAGTAAGTTTAAAGCACAACAATCATTATATTACATTATATAAGTTAAAGTTGTATGGTCATTTTCATTACAAATCATTCTGTATTTTTTTTGTTCATTTCTCGAAAGTGTTTTGATGATGTTTTATAGATATAGGAAGATGTGGTTTGAGTGTCATTGAGATAACTCTCCATCCAATTAACAATTTATGAAAGTAACCATTAAACGTCAAGGTACGGCCTTCAACACGGAGCTTTGGCTTACACCGAACCGCAATCTATAAAGGGCCCCACACTTGCTAGTATAACACAATGGAAAATGGAAAAACAAAAGTCTAATCTTTTTATACCTATTCAAATATTGAACTTTTTGTATTTCGATATTATTTCACGTTAGTCTTTTCATTTTTCATTTCTGTTGATTTGGAAATGCTTGAAATTTAAAGACGACTTTCATATTTCTGCCTTTTATCTGTTCACTTCTGGTGTCTAATTGCTTTTGTCACGGCTATTGAAATCATAGACCAACACAGTTTTAGGACCATATGCTTGCAGGTATAAAGTAACTGCTTTCGAACTGGAGCAGTTCATTCAGAAAGGGCCAATAAGCCTTAATATCAATAAAACTGCTAACTTGTCTCAGAACTACAAGAATAAGAAATTGTTGATCAGGGTATACGGTTTCCAGATATGACTTATCTTTTCGAGTAAATATGCATGAGTAAAACAAACACACGTTTTAAAAACCGAATTGGGTTTATTGGTGAAAAATTAATAACGACGCCATTGACAAAGATTCTCAATATTTAAATTAATTTATTCATTGAACCCCTCATATGCAGATTCGCTTCATCCGAAGCAAATATGTCATAGACATTTTCAAGATCATGATGCAACACATTTCTGTTAACTAATTCACAGAAAGAAAGTCGAGATGAAAACTGTATTAGAAGATTTTACCGCCAGTTTTGATTCTAATGTCATAACAAACAATTATGGTCAGTAAGATGTCTGTAATTTTAAAACAAATGTGTACATGTAACAACTTTTAACACATGCGTGTACATTTAATAACTTAAATACATGTGCTTACATCGATAACTTTTTAAAAAAACATGTGTACATGTAATAATAGCGAACATGTAGAGAATGATTGCGAGTTAATTCTTTAACTGAACTGAATAGATATTAACGCAACATTACGCAACATTACGCATCAAATTACAGACGAATATACGACATTTAACAGTTAAAATGTGAAAAAAAGAATAAACTCGGTTTATACATTTTATAGCATTCGACTAAAATACAAAACATACAGCTAGGTTACTTTGGTTAATTATATTAAACTTAACTACCAAATGACTACTGGGGGATATCTAATTTTACACTAGATCAAACTACAAAATCATGCAAGGTAACACTCGGTTAGTCTGCATCGATGCCAATCGGGTAATAAATTAGAGAAAGTCGATCATTTAAACTAAATTTCCTTTTGATTAATAGGTGATTACATTTGACTTATCAACAAAATGAACAATCATGCAATACACATTTTAGAGTGGTGTATATGGTCACAAACGTTCAATCTACAAGACGACCAATGCGGTTATATTTTATATAACTATCGGCCAATTTTCCAAAATGACCGCTTGGTATACGGTAACATGTTGTCATCTGCAACACGACTACGTACTAGGTAATATATAAGACAACTGCCAAAATACAAAAAAAAAAAAACACAGTCGTACAATATTTAAGATAACATTATGCCCATCTTCAAAAATGTAAATATTTTAGTTCAAACTCGGCAAATCTACAAAAATGACAATCGGACAATCTACACAATGTCCACTTAGGTAATACGTTAGATAAGGAGTAGTCAATCTAACAAAACGACCAGTTCGGTAATATAATAAATGACACTAGATCAATATACAAAATAACCACTCGGAAAATAAATCAGATAACACTCGGCAAATATACAAACAATACTACTCGAGTAATATGAGATAACTATTTGTAAATCAACGGAATGACCACTCGTGTTGTATAGTTTTTAAAACTCTTCCAATAAAAAACACGAACACTCGTATAACATACATGTTATAAACGATAACTTTAGGTTAATATACAAATAACAACAAGGGAAAATATAGAGAATGACACTTGGCTAAACTACAAAAGACCACTTGGGAAATTTGTTCATAAAATTAAGAAAATATCAGAAAAATCATACTAACATTTTGTTGGCATTGTTTAAAATAATCAAAATTATTCTTCTTTTTATCAAAAATGATACTATTTTATTTGAAATCAGTTATTTTTACCATCTTGAGACAAGTCTTCTAATCAGAATTGAGATATAATGAGAATTAAAATACTTAAACTTTTGTTTTTGTGGAATAAGAATGTAGTTATTGATTTATTTTGACACAAATAATAACCGTCACATGATTTCAGTACTTTTTGTACATCATGATTGGCTGTTCTTCATAATGTATGCTTACTTTATGGAAAAAGATATTAAATTTTTGTACGCGTTGCCTAAAATGCAAATATTTCTTGATTTTACTGAAAATTAATGACCGCCATTGGAACTTGTACTTTTTATAGTTTAAAATATTTTTTTTGTTCATAAAATTAAAGGAATGTCAGAGAAATCATACTTAAATTTTATTTGCATTGTTTAAAATAAGCAAAATTATTCTTCTTTTTATTAAAGATGATACTATTTTATTTGAAATCAGTTATTTTACCATCTTGAGACAAGTCTGCTTATTAGAATTGAGATGTAATGAGAATTAAAATTATTAAAATAAATGATTGCATTACTTTTTGTCCATCAGGATTGGTTGTTCTTCATAAATTATGTTTACTTTAAGGAAAGAGATATTATTTATTTGCGTGTTGGCAAAAATGCAAATATTTCTTCTCATATTGGAAAATATTGTAATTTCAATTGCAATGAGTTGTTATAAATGATTTTCATATGTTTTTTGTAGAAAATGTGAATTATTCAAGAATTTCTTTCTTTTTAAGAAATATATTTATGCTTACCACCATTGGATTTTTGTACTTTTTATTGTTTAGGAGTAGTTATCTTTTTTATTAAAAAAAGACTATCAGAAAAATATGATGTAATGTTGTTTGCATTGTTTAAAATTATTTCTATTTCTTGTTAAAAATACGCAGTTATTTTTGTAATTTGTTATTTTAAATGCTTCGATTGTGACGAGAATATAGAAAGTCCGTGATTATGATAAGTTGGTTTTAAGAATTTTATGATGATAAGGATACACAAATTTAAAATATTGAAAAAAAATAGACTACATTTTTCAATAACTGATTCTTTCATTTTGTTTTTCCCGAGAATGTTTGGAAAATAATAAAATAAAAATCGCGATGTAGACACCGTTTTAGAACTCGCCGGTTTTGATATATACAACCTAAATAAAACGAAAAAGACCATTCTTTAATGATGATATTTTAATTTAGGTTTTATCTGTACATTTCTTTTCATTTCAATCCATAAAACTTTGCTAAATAATTAATAAACAAAATGTATCATTGAACGTTCGATTTTCAAGAGTCGCCATTTTAATTAGATTAAACGAAACTAAGATTCCGTAATTTGTATTAGTTTATCATGTGACGTATTAAAGTTCAATCCGTCATCAAGGTCGATCGGTACTATCCGTCCGATCAGTCCGATCAGTCAATTACTTTCACTATAAGTCTGACGGATTGCTGACGTGAGTTTGACGTGAACTTGACTGATCGGTGACTGATCGATGACCGCTGACTGATCGCTGAAATAGTAACGCCTAAGGTTGCAAGTACTGTATAAGTTATTTCTGGCCATTGTATATTCTGTCATATTACATTAAGTTCGACCTTGAAAACAGGGTTTCAGATATAAACAGGATAAGTACTACGTGATATCATTATAAGTTGAATGTTGACTCAACAAAACAGGAAGATATTTATATATATAGATACAGATACAGTTACGTCGGCCTCACATCTTGACTTACATCTAGAAATTGACAATGAGGGTCGGTTGAAAACAAAACTTTACGACAAAAGATATGATTTCAGCTTTCCAATTGTGATGTTTCCATTTCTAAGTAGCAACATTCCAGTAGCACATCATACGGGGAATATATCTTCCAATTGATATGATATTTCCGTGCTTGCATTTACTATCATGATTTTCTGGATAGAGGGTTGCTGCTCACAAGGAAGCTATTAAACCAAGATTTTCAAATTGTGAAGTTGAAATCATCCCTTCGTAAATTTTACGGACGCCATTACGAGTTGGTTGACCTTATGGAATAACCGTTTCACAAATGATATCGGATATGTTCCTTACGTCGTAACTACAATCCCCTTCCCTTTCATGGATGTGACCTAACGAATTAGACTATTTACCAGATTTGTTATTACATAAGCAACACGACGGGTGCCACATGTGGAGCAGGATCTGCTTACCCTTCCGTAGCACCTGAGATCACCCCTAGTTTTTGGTGGGGTTAGTGTTGCTTATTCGTTAGTTTTCTATGTTGTGTCATGTGTACTATTGTTTGTCAGTTTGACTTTTTTCAATTTTAGCCATGGCGTTGTCAGTTTATTTTCGATTTATGAATTTGGCTGTCCCTCTTGTATCTTTCGTTCCTCTTTTGTAAATATAATGATTTACAATTGACATCATCCGTAGGTTTTAAGTAGACACGTTATGTTCTCTACATAAGCTGATTTTAGCCTTATATATTTTACTTTTCAATACATTTTATTATGAGTGTAGTAAATATTCAGTGTACATGGGGTAACATTTACTATAGTAAGGGGTCACTTTAAGTATATTAAGGGGTAATAATTTGTATATTAAGGGGAATATTTAGAATGTTCAGAGTTAATATGAAAATAAAAAAAGCTATTAACAGATGTTATATGCTAATAACACAAGAGTGTTGAGTCGAGTAATTGCATGTGTTCAATGAATTGTATCGCCATTCGTTTGCATGTATTTTAATTATTTACTTTAAACATTTAAGCATTATCTCAGTTATTTTTTTTTTTGTTTTTTTCTTGGTTCTGTATAACATTTTGTCATTAGAATGTGCAACAGTAGTGGTGCCCTCTATCAGTTGTTTTCAAAACTCATTGTTCTATTATAGGTTGTCTGACGTCATTAAAACATACATGATCATCAATTGATGTATGTTATAAGCTTACACATCATTTATTGTTGAAAAATGACAAGCGTATTAGACCTAGTAACGTCTTCCCCAAAATGTGTATTTAATTACACATTGTCTGGTGTCATTGAGACATATATGTTAATCAGTCCGAGGAATGTATTGCATGTTGCCTGACGTCATTGAGACATCCATGCTAATCAATCGGTAAAATATAGTGTATGTTTTCTGGTGTCATTGAGACAGACAGCAAAACAAATTTGGGGGATTATATTATATGTTGTCTGGTGTCATTGGGACAAACATGTTTATTCATAGTTGGTTTTTATTACATATTGTCTGGTGTCATTGAGACGGACATTTTAGTTGATCCAGGGATTATATGACATATTTTCGTGTTATTGAGACATAGAGCATAATCAAACGGTGGATTATATTGTATGTTGCCTGGTGTCAGTGGGACAGACATCATAATAAATCGGACGATTATATTATTTGACGTCTGGTGTCATTGAAACAGACAGCATAATCAATTGGTGGATTTTATTGCATATTGTATGGTGTCATTGAGACACACATGTCCACCAATCGATGGATTGTATTACATTTTGTCTGGTGTCATTGAGACAGTCTTGGTAATCAATTGGGGGATTATATAAAACATATTGTCTGGTGTCTTTGAGACAAACAGCATAATCAATCAGAGGATTATAGTATGTGTTACCTCGTGTCATTAAGACATATATCATAATAAATCGGAGAACTATGTTATATGTTGTCTGGCGTTATTGAAACATACAGCATAATCAATCACAGGATTTTTTATAGGATATGTTGTGTCAGTAGGAGACGTCATTGAGACAGACATCAAGATCAATCGGTTTATTTTATTACATGTTGGTTGGTGCAATGTATCAAATGATGTAAATAAAGGCAACAGTAGTATACCGCTGTTCAAAACTCATAAATCCATGGACAAAAAACAAAATCGGGGTAACAAACTAAAACCGAGGGAAACGCATTAAATATAAGAGGAGAACAACGACATAACAACGAAACGTAACACACACAGAAACGGACCAAGCATCAGACAAAACACCACGAGAATAATAAATATAACATGAAAACCAAATACATGAATTTGGGATAGACAAGTACCGTGCCACGTCTTATCTCAATATCTCAAAAAAAAGAGAAAACACAAACGACTCAACGTTAAAATGCAACACACACAGAAACGAACAATAATATAACAATGGCCATCTTCCTGACTTGGTACATGACACTTTTAAAGGGGAATAAAAGTGGTGGGTTGAACCTGGTTTTGTGGCATGCCAAACCTCGCACTTTAATGGCAAAGTTAATTATAACATTGAAATGACAACATAATATTACAGGACTACAATACAAATTAATAGGAGAACATATTAGACAAAGAAAAACATGATTAATAGATAACAAAAAGCATCAGTTTAAAATTCAATACGCCAAAAACGCGCCTTGTCCACACAAGACTTACAAGTGACGCCCAGATATAAAAGATCGAAAGTGAAAAAAGTACAAAGTTGTACAGCACTGAAGATCAAAAGTTTAAAAGGTTTCGCCAAATACGGCATTGTTTTTATGCCCGGGATAAGAACATTCTTATTATATAGAACAATTCATGCTACTGCAAACAGTAAATTTTATCAAATGAATATGAAAGAGATATACATAAAGAAACTGAAGTATTAACTAACTACAGAAAACTAAACCCGAATACATAACGCCCAGATATAAAAGATCGAAAGTGAAAAAGTTACAAAGTTGTACAGCACTGAAGATCAAAAGTTGAAAAGGTTTTGCCAAATACGGCATTGTTTTTATGCCCGGGATAAGAACATCCTTATTATATGGAACAATTCATGCTATTGCAAACAGTAAATTTTAACAAATGAATATGAAAGAGATATACATAATAAACTGAAGTATTAACTAATTACAGAAAACTAAACCCGAATACATAATGCTATTAATGTAAAGCACAGAATAGACACACCCGAATCAGTCCAGGCGTCAACGTAATTAAAAAATTTGACGTCACATACGATGGCGAAAAGGCACAAACGTTATGCCACATTTGAATTTATGAAATTTAGAAACAGCATGACGTCACATATGGAAAACTATCAAATTGAGATAGAATTAGGATTGATTTAAGATTATATTAGAACTAAATACTGATAATTCATTTAAACAAAATGCATATTGCAATACTTATTAATAGCAATTAACTGTAATATATATATGTCCAGTTTGTTATGAATCCAACTTCAAACGTAAATAATCGTACAAAATTTAATATATTTAATAAAGGCGGTGATTAATTTTTCTATCCGTAACACCTAAATATAATAAAAAAACGTCAACACATTTGACAAAATCCGATGAGAATTACAAATATAACATTAAACATGTAAACTAAATACATGAATTTGGGATAAACAAGTACAGAAACACGTCTTATAGTAATGCGAATTCACATCAAGCAAAAAAGTCACAATCGGGAATAAGTCACGTTTGGTAATTAAAAGATTAGACGACATAATGACAAACCACAATCTACCATGTGATAAAAATGTCCTTAGCTAGTTTGGTTAAAGAGACATCATATGGATCCACCAATTCGTGATGGTGTCCATAAAATTTACGGAGTGTCAATTTTAATCTGTCCTGCTCATAATTTTGTTGGAGCAGTTTCTGCGTAAGGAGCACACTCCTGTATATGAAGTCCGTATAGTGTGAACAAGCACGTGAATAACGTATCAATTGTGATATGTAACCACCATACGAAGGGGCAGAGGGTATGTTACTGCTTAGAAATGGGAAATTGATAATTGGGAAGTTGAAATCGTCCCGTTTATCATAGATTTTCGTGTGAAGTCGTCCATCTACGTCAATATTGAGGAAAAGATCAAGGTATGAAGCAGTCCTTCTAGTATCAGTAGTATCCTTAATTTCAAGTTCACTGGGATATATGAGATGTAAGTATTGGCTGAAGTATGGGTTGTTCAATGATAAAACATCATCAATATATCGGAAAGTAAAATTAAAGAATTTCGCAAGGTGCTTTTTCTTTTTGTCTTTTAGAAGGTTCTGAATAAATTCTGCTTCATACGAATACAAAAACAAATCAGCCAGCAGGGGTGCACAATTAGTACCCATTGGAATACCGACTGTCTGTTGAAATATAAATCCTCCAAACTCAACAAATATATTGTCGATCAAAAAGTCCAGCATTTTAATAATATCATCTTCAGTATATTTTCTGGAAGATTCTTCACAAAATATGAATTATTGTATCCCAAAACAAGAAATTTGTATCTACGATTCCCATTTTTATAGAAAAAGCTCTGTTTTATGAGATGGTGAAGTCAATCTTTCAACTGAGCATGGGGAATAGTAGTATATAGCGTAGAAAAATCAAAAGTTTTTATGTTGCTGCAAAATTGCAAAGATTGTGATCGAAGGTTAAGCAGTAGATCTTTCGAATTTTTGAGAATCCACATCTGGTTAACACCACTGGTAGAATATATCTCCTCACAATATTTTTGAAGCCCATCTTTAACTGTAGAAAGAATAGTAGTCAATACTTTAGAAAGATGTTTAGTCGAACATTTTGAAGACCCAGCTATGTATCGTTCTTTATATGGAGTTTTGTGTAATTTAGGTATCCAGTATAATGAGGGCAAGTTTTCTTCGTTTTCTTTGATGTTGATACCAAAAGAAAGAAGGACAGATTTATGATTTTGTAAAATTTCATCCTTGGTAAATGATGTTAAAGAATATGTAGGATTACCAGTAGTTTTATCAATTCCAAGCTCTGTAGTGAGACATTGCAAATACTGTTTTTTACATATGAAGACAATATTATTGGAGGCTTTATCTGCCGGAACAACGACATATTTGTCATGCAAAGAGGATAAAGCATCCACAACCTCCGGATTCTTGAAAGGGTTAGAAACTCTAGTACTCATATTACATCTTAGTTTTTGTATGCGCCTCTGAATGCATGATCGAATAGCTTTGATCCATTCAGACAGAGTGTCAAGGTCGGGTTCGTCTGGTTCGCGCTTTATCCATTTTCTTGCATAGTCCTCAACTGCATCCATCAGTAACTTGAAATTCTTTTTCCAGTTGATGGGCTGGGGGATTCTATACTTTGGTCCCTTGGCTAGCAACTCTCTTAGTTGTTCATTGGTAACAATACCAAGGTCACCAGTAATAATATGACCAGCTGGACTATAATTGTATTGAGAAGATGCACATGAGCAATCCGGAGGCTTGGATTTTGTATCTTTGAGGTTAAAAGCCTCTAAAACTCTCTTGTGGTTGAAAATCTTTGATGCAATAGACTTGGTGTAAGTATAAGAAATAATAGGTGTAGCTTTATTTTTGAAGTAATCAGGTATAGTTTTTTGTACAGATTTTTGATGGAAAATATTGCCAATATGGTAAACTCTGAAACCTTCTAAACAATTTATATTTTATAATGTACATGTCAGTCTGGTATGCTTTTTTTTTTACCTTAACCTCATTTTTACGGTTCATTGCTCAACGTTAATTGTTTGTTTTTCTTATACTATTTGCAATAGGTCAACTTTATTTGGTATATAGAATGGTTGTAATGTGTATATGTCTGTCTTGAAATTATCATCTGACTATGACCTAATGTTCAGGATTCATTGGTCAATCTTATGTTTTCATGGTTGAGTGTGTCTCTTAGATACTATATGCAAAAGGTCAACAATATATTAAATATGTAATGATTTTAAGATGTAAATGTCTGTCTAGCAGCGTTTATTTGACCTTGGCCTTCGATTTGCAATATGTCAACTATATTTAGAGTAAAGTTGGTGAATGGAATGATTGGAAATTTCCAGTTGGGTTATCTGATCTTGTCCTTATTTTCATAGATCATGTTAAATTGATGTGATAGTTGAAGTAAGGCTATGTATTCAGGACTATCAACAAAATGTCAATGGTTACTAAAGAAGTCGAGACATTTCAGCATTTTTCATGCATTTATGTATCTTAAATATATATCAAATCAAAACATATCGAATATTTCCGTCAACAAATGTTTTAAACAACAAGGTAATTTTATATTTTTGTGAAATTCCTACTGAAATTAGCAAGAAGGGTTATTGTTATTTCTTTGTTCATGTTGTACAACAGTTCCTCATAAAATATCATTTTCGGGATTAAATGAAATTGAAAGATATGATTTAAGTATCGCAGTTGCTGTAAGTATATTTGCAGATGTGACTGACTAAAATTAAATATATTCTTTATATCTGTACTACCACTACACAAGTGTGGTTTGGTAGTTATATTATGCATGTATGTCAAAATAATGCATCCGTATTGTATTGGTGGTTCCGTTATAAAAAAAAACACGTTTAATAATTTCTTTGGTCCGAAAGCGCTTTCTGGATTAACCTTCATCAGGAACGCTCAAAGCCAAACATTTGAAATTCGAAGATGTATAAGTACCGAAACCGTTGAAGAGCTACATGTCAAAAATAGCTAAAATAAATAGCCAAATTCATCTAAAGCCAACTTTGCCTGAAAAAGTTGAAACCTAAGTGTCTTTATAAGAACAAAACTGTCAAAAAATCTTGTTTTATGAAATGGCAATATTTTCTTTATACAAACCGTTGACGTCATCGTCGGCCCAAAGCAATAACAGAACACCCAAAACATTGAATAATTAGACACGTTATTAAAAGACAATTTACAATTTATAATGGAAAATTCACAACGAAAAAATATCGGCGATTCACATTATCCGATGCCAATTGTTTTGGCAACTGTTGATCAAAGATACGGAAAGAGTTTGGCTGGTCCGTTGACACACTTGCTCTATGAATTCGTGAAGATTTACGTACACAACAGAAGCTGTATCGACGCTTGTCGTTCTTTCTCATTACTATGTTGAAGCAATCGTTCCGAAAGAAGCACACCGGTGTCCCTCTTTTACTGTAACCAATCATGTAAGATACGTTAACGCATTCGGATAATATAGATTTGTTTTTAACGTTGTTAATATATCTCTGTCAATAGCAAGAATACGTTTAACAATGACAATGTAAACAAGCACGAATGGATCCAATCAATTAAAGACCAAACAGCCTATTGTTTATGTACACCAACTAACGCAACTTGGTAGTGACATAAAAGTTCTATGACGTTGTTTCTACATGTAGCAATGAAAAAAAACGTCAAACTATAACGTCCTGCTTCGCGTTTTTTCATGGATTCCAATATGGTTTACGTCTACCAAGAAAAGATGTATTAAGCGCCGCGCTGATATCTTGAGGAAATTTGACACGAACGGACACAAACGAAACTACTATATATCATTGTATATTTAACCTTCGTTCTAATAAAAATAATAAAATATAAATTTTTGATCTCGAATTTTTGCATTAACTCCGATCTGCATCTCGTTTTTTTTTATCTTTCACATGCGTAGATTTTGTCTTATATTTGTGCCAATCGGCATTTCAATTTTTTATCTTTCACTTGCGTAGATTTTGTCTTTCGTTTTCGCCGATTGTGTACAGGTTTATTAGATAGACGAAAGTTATGTTAATGCCACATTTATGAACCAAAAACTTTAATTTATATATTATACTTTAAATATAATATTAATTTCCTTCTATCTTAAATATTCAGAAATAATGAATTCACAAACTGAATGCAATAATTTCTTTACGTTCGTCTTAATCGGCAAAAATAATAGTACCAAGAAATCCGCCCATGCTTTTGTGTATCCGTCTGTCAACAGTAGCGAATGAGTACGTTGCGGTAAACTTTTGAAATTGACGCGAAAAAAAAACCACACATGCATCTAGTCTGATATAGTCAAATTCTCTGTTAACCAAGGCCATCTTTTTTTTTTGCTAATGAGGAACAGAGAACAAAATCAGATTTTCATAACAAAAGCGGACTGGAATGCATTTAATCTCTTGTATTACTGGATAATAAAGTAGGTGAATATAGTTGTTATTCTTGGAAATTTAAATGTGGGTTTCAAACGTCCAATTTGTGATTATTTTTCAAATAAGGCGCCAGCAAGAAAAGTTGGTACTATGACGTCAGATGCAATGCTCTATAGAAAGACAACTCTTTTCTTCAAAAACGAACCAAAAAAAAACCCATGAAAATTGCTCATTACTTTTTTAAAAGGTCGGTGACATACACCTTTTTTGGCTTTATTTTAAAGAGTACACATGGCACCTTCCTTCTTGACATTTTAATGAAGAAATCATTTGATATTTTTTTTTTAATTCTGGAAACGTTTTTCATTTTTGGCTGGAATGAAATAAATCATTTTTTTAAAGATCAAAGCAACATGAGTCTTAAACCCTTGGATCTGTATTTGATGGATACAAATCTATTGTTTAACGTGAAACAAGAATTATGCTTGTAAGTTTGATATTAATAATGATTTTTTTTAGAGTTTAGATAGCAAGCAAATATTATGTTAATATTCGGGAAAACACGAAACTGAGGTTGCTATAGTGACAAAACTAATTCGGTGACCCCCAATTTTGTTCATCATATTTTGTTCCTCAAATCATGAAATATCTTTAATCAAAATTTGAAGGAAAAATCACTGGTAGAAATGAATAGGCTATTTGGTCTTTAACATATGTTAACATTTATATAGATATTAATTGAAAATCATCTGTATAAGTATGTGAATAGAACGCAGAAAATCACGACATTTTCGATACACTTTGCTAAAATTTGAATTCCTAGATATTGAATTCATTGATATACATGATATGAAAGCAAGCAAGTGGATGGGGTGTGGAACTGTGATTTTTAATAATGAAGGTAGGCCAAAGAAAGCCAATCTTTGGAGAAATACTTGTAAATGTCTATGCATGTGTCATGTTTGTAACTCCAACAGGGGAGACCTGTTATTTCTTGAAGCCGGGATATATCGTTACGTTGTCTTGTATGATCATTATTAAAAGTGAATTCATCAAAACCCCAGATCAATTCGATGATTGAAATCATACTGAAAAACATGATATATGTGAGTTACACACTTGCTAATGTTATTCCATGTGGGACATGTTTGTCAATTGTGTAATAGCTAAAGTACCACTTTTCAACCACCTCTGAAAAAACCTTTCTAAAATTGCAATTTAACCTTACATATAAAAGAGAGGTATTAAACCAAAGTTTATTTCATATCACTGTTCGAAACAACACTTCGACCTTTCTGCATTTGGTAGGCTTTATTTTGTGCTACATTGTACCCAGTCTGTGCAGATTATTGTTTATTTTTTTGTCGTCTTTGTTTTGCCCTGGCTCCGAGTTTATGAATGTGAATATGCCCTTTGTATCTTTTAGCTCTGTTTTTCTCGAAATCGATCATTTGCAAAGACACTTTTTGTTTGTCACTTTTGGCATTTTTGTTTTTATGGTGAACACAACAAATGACATATTGTTGACTGTTGTTCCCCCTATTTTTGACATTTTGATGTATTATGTTTGTTTGTTTTGTTCACACATTTTTATCAATATAATGGAATATTATACTACTGTCATACACATGATAGGTTTAGCTGGCTATAAATACAGGCTTAATATTTAATTCTACACAAGGCCATTCCTGTACCAAGTAAGTACATGAATATATGAAAATTAATGACAAGTAATAATATATGACAATTGTTTTTATTCTACATAAGGCCATTTCTGTACAATGTAAGTACATGAATATATGACAATTGTTTTTTATTCTACATAAGGCCATTCCTGTACAATGTAAGTACATGAATATATGACAATTGTTTTTTATTCTACATAAGGCCATTCCTGTACAATGTAAGTACATGAATATATGACAATTGTTGTTTATTCTACATAAGGCCATTCCTGTACAATGTAAGTACATGAATATATGACAATTGTTTTTTATTCTACATAAGGCCATTCCTGTACAATGTAAGTACATGAATATATGACAATTGTTGTTTATTCTACATAAGGCCATTTCTGTACAATGTAAGTACATGAATATATGACAATTGTTTTTTATTCTACATAAGGCCATTCCTGTACAATGTAAGTACATGAATATATGACAATTGTTTTTTATTCTACATAAGGCCATTCCTGTACAATGTAAGTACATGACTATATGACAATTGTTTTGATTCGGTTGATGTGTTTGACCTTTGAGTTCTGCCATTTGTTAAGAAAATCTCCGAATAAACTTTTTCTTTGAGTTTGGTGTTTTTGTTATTTTACATTTTCTTCTTTACTTTAGATGTACGAATACAATGCTTTTAGATAGGTTGGCCTGTTAGGTTCAAACTGTCGATGTTTTGTTTTTTGTTTGTTTTGTTTGGGGGGGGGGGGTCAATCGATCAAAACAAGAACATTTCTTAATTTATTTTTGTTCCATAAGAACTCGTCAAAAGTTTATACATATATAAACAAGAAAAAGACACTACTTAAACACACAAACAGTGATAAAATAACAACATCAAAAACACAATGTAAATCTTAATTTTATAAGAGATGAATAAACATGATCAAGTCACAAAATATGCTAAGGACTTTTATATACACATCTAAGATGATTGAATACAAGGAGAAATATATTATATGTGAAATTAATATTATGGGATTCATATAATTGTCGCAAAACCTTTTCGGACAAGATTATACAATATATAGACATTAACATGTTCATATTGAACCAATAGAAATATCTTATAAATGAACGAACGAATGAGTTCAGAAAAAATACAAACTGTACCAATTTTGATATTGGTGATGAAATGAACAGTTTTTTTTTTAAATAATTCAATTTCAATTTACAAACTCGACTTCTCTTTAATAAAACAAGATGTTCAAAACAGAAAAAAACAACTCATAAAACATTCCATTTGGCTAGAGATCAATAAATGTTTTTTGACGTTTAATTGCTTCTGTAACACTTTTAAATATTTGTGAACATAATATAAAACATTTACCACTGATCTGTTAGGATTAAAAATCCTGTTTCTGATGAATGAAAGATAAGAACATTACACAGATCAGATGCATTATGTCAGAAACACTAGTTGTGGAAAACCATGTTATATAGCAACAACTACATTTACATAATTAGAGCATATTGTTGCATTTTTGTTAAAAACTCTATTTATGAAGAGATATTTGTATTTACAAATGTACATTTAAAAGAAGTTGTTTGATAAACACCATGTACAACAAAAAAATCAAAAACAGTATGTATTCTTAAATTATTTTATTTATAGCATGTATGAAGAGTTGACATATCTCTACTTGTAACTGCTGTGTTTTCTATTTCATCTGCAAGATCTGCATACACGGAGTCTTTTCCTAAAGCTGTGAGAAATTCAATATATCCCTGTTCATGTTTACGAAACAATAATGTCATTAACGTTCTGTTCTTTTCCTGTGTGGTTTTACCAGTTTCAATCTTTTCCCCTTCATCAATTGACACCACCTCTCTTGATATTAGATGATCTACTATGTTCTTATGATGTATACTAGTGATAATCTTGAGGTAATTCTTCTGTAGACGAACTTTATACAACGGAATATTCCAGTCTGATAAACCTACAAAATATAAAAAGCTTTGTTTCTCAAAAGTGACTTAAAATATAAACAATAATCAGGCTTGGTGAATACTAGGACTATTTTACTACGGGGACTGGAAACTGATCGGTCTGTTGAGATTTTATTGTCCCAATAGCGGATTAGTGATTTTTTGTTTTGATTATGAGATGATCGTGTCACGTGGTTGATTAGATTCGTACATGTAAACAATTGATTTCAGCACATGAACATGTTAGCATGTGTATACCGTTACAATATTATATCAGCTGAAGCTGTGGATTTAAATTAAAAAAAATATATAATTATAGGAACAAACAATTTAAACCATATGAATTATTTAATTATTTTAATATATTTACTAGAAAGAAATGATTTTATATGGGGATGAACTAATAGTAGTAATGCAGATTTAAAAGTAGGAATTTCAAGTTAAGATCTTCAATATTTTAACATAATCATCAAAGTTCTTTTGAAAGTTAACTACTTTCTATCTTATTAAAAAAATATATAATATTAGTCAATTAGTGTAGTTGAAAACAAATATGGTCAAAATGGCGGCGCTTTACTTGATCGCTAAGGAAACAAAGTATGGAAGGTTGATATATCTTAATTAATCTTAATAAAAAACAAATACAATGTAGTGAGCAATTGAAATCTATCTCGACAATTTCAGTTCAAAATTAAACCCTATAATTACAGTAACCCGGGTCTCTTAAAATTTTCCAATAGCCTCATTGTTTTCTTATTTTCGTTGTTACACATACATGTCTTAAAAATACATCTAGCTTCACTTCTCTTTGATAAGAAATACTAAAAAACATGTTCATGTGTTTTTTCTGTTCATTATTTTTTCAAAATGTGTAGTACATGGGGATATCGATCTCGATTATTTATTTTATGGGGATTACACTGATGTTGATACTGGCGATTGTTCTGACCATGATGTGCCATTGACCTTATCAAAGATAGCTAACACAGTATGCTGTCCCGTTCATTCTCAAGTGACTTAAAATACCTCAAAGTAAGTTATAAAGTATGAACATTTATTGTTTTACCAATGAAGTAACCCTACCCTAAGCATGCAGAAATTATCAAGATTATACCTTCATTCTCAACGGGAACTAATGCTGCATTTTGGCTAATTTCTTGTGAATCGCATTTCAAATCATTTGCAAGCTCTTCATATCCATAGGTATTTAATCCATCAACAAGTACACCATACGCAGGTTCTCTCCTTTTAATCACAATATCAAGCAACGCTTTGTTCTGATCATCTTGTCCAGCATGTTGTTCAATACGGTGTCTGTCATCTATTGATAACACCAAATTGGCCATCATATGGTCTAAAATCTGGGTGATTTGTATGTCATGTATGATTTTGTTCTTGTTTTCTCTGATTCTATCTATAAATGAATATATCGGTTTATTAACAACAAAACAATAGTGGATCATCAAGTAAAGCAATGCTTACAATTATCCTACATTATTTTAATGCATCAACTGTTGTTGCCCGAAAAACAGGATTATTTATAAGAAAAAACGTCATTAAATGTATACAAATTTTAAATTCATTTCAGTGTCTTTCGAAATTTAAAGTAAGGTGTCTGCTCTGTGGTCGGTTTGTTGTCTTTTTCGCACATTCCTTATTTCCATTCTCATTAGTATTGCATGAGAGGAAAAACAAAACAAATGTCAGTATATTATATTGATGTCAAGCAGTTCAGAAAGAATCATCATGCAAAATATTCAGTATGGAATGGACGGATGACAAAAACACCCCTTCCAGTTCGTGTATCTTTCTGTTTTTTCTGCAGCAAGTGTTTTCCGAGCTGTCATCACTTGGCGTTTTTTAGCAAGTATTAGTTAAATAGTGAACAAGGTCTGGTTAAGCGTTTAAATAATATGTCAGACAAAAGCGGTAGAGGAGAGATGTGTGCTTAACCATATGATGAAGTACAATAGACACACTTTGTTTTATATATTTCCCTGATTGTATGTAATTTCATTCAACAAACATAACGTCAGTGGCATTGTATAATAAAACTATGTTAGCACTGATTATATATATTTCTGTTATGAATCTATGATATACATATTTCCTGTACTGAATACCTGGTTTAAATAATACCGCATGTAGTGGGTTTTTTTTCATTAACTCAGACCGTTCATAAAGTATTACCTGTAACAATTTCTACTGCTTTAAGTGTATTGGGATCAACCTCCTTTACAACCTCCTTTAAACACCTTACTCCTTTACCAATATTTACAAAAGCTTGCTCAAGTACCCGTATTGTAGGCTTCACTGTTCTGTCTTTCCTCCATGTAAACAACACTTCCTTATTCTGTGCTGTCAAATCACAATCATATTTCTCTTTGATACTCTCTATCTCTTCTACAGACAGTCCAAGTTCTATTCCTAGTTGAAATACTATCTTGCCAATCAGTGGTGTTAATCTATCTAAAATCTCATCTGATGGAATACAATCTAAAATATCGTCAGGAATACCTATGTAAAATAAAAAAAATAAGATAATCTACAGTGAATTTTCCAAAACTTAATCAAAGACTTGATAGTTAGTGCTACCCTGATTGTTTTTTGTACAGCAATGCAATATCAATATTAAAGTTAAATGTGTGTTATGTTGTGAGAACTTGATATAGTCATGATAGTGTTTTGGTCTTGCAGTCATGTTTGATGGTGGAGCAATTATGCTGCAAACATCAAGGAATACTCACTAGAAGTTTTGTTGAAATTGGTTCAATAGTTTGTCTTGTAGAAGTTTGTTTTAAAAATCGACGAAAACAGGATAGTGTATCAATAAACTGTTGACAGAGATAATCTTTCGCATAGTTTACGTCGCTTAATATTGCAATTATCAACATTTCCACTGAACTATCAAATTACAAAAAAATGCGAAAAATACATTGTTTCCCTAGTCAATGTCAACTGGTTTTTGATGATGAGAATTCAACAATTCTTAAACACGGATCCATGAACTGCACACCCTAGTCGCATATCTTAGATGATTTGTCAGATTGAACATACTTTTGACCCTTATATCATAGACTAGATATGGAAGTCATTTCAGATCAACTTAGGGAACTTCCACGTGTCTGATACATCTGAACCTTAACATTTTAAAAACAAAAATGTCTGTGTTCCCATTGTTTGGTGTCGACTAGATGCAGCTGATGTTTGAAAAGAAGAAGAAAATATATATTGCTGATTTCAGATGACAGACGTGAAAATGACACAAACTGCTAACAATTGCTCTCATCGGTTATAGGAAGGTATAAGAATATGAGAGGAGGACTACAAAATATGAGCATTTAATTATTGCACTAATATTACCTCTCTGATATGACTAAAACACAATAACGAAACAAATGACCAATGAACCACGGAAACGAGGTCAACTCAAACCAACCAGACTGGCATCAATTTATTACAGATATTCCATACACAACTGCTTAAAGTAGTTTAGAAACGGACCTAATCATGTTAACCTTGATCACTGATTCGTGAAATACAGTCGAAGGGGATATGTAGGTAAGCGAAACAGAAAGTATTAATATATTGTCATATACAGACCTCAATATATTACACTACTTACTAGATTTAACTTGTTTTATCCGCCTTACCTGCAAATATAATAATATCAAAGTAGAGGTTTTTAAGAGTTTGTGTTGCCAACCTGTATCTACTGTAGTTTTTAGAAATCAGGTAAAATAAGGTTATACTCATAATGTATAGTATTACATATTATAGATTATAAGATGTTAGATTTTATTAGATATTTAAGATTATAACCAAACAAAAAACGTAAAATGTACTTAAGAGTACTTATCCACGGACAGCAACCCAACAACGGCTTATTTGAAAATTTCAGGGTAGATAAATATAATCCTGATGAACATGTCTACCCGATGTCAGATGTGTTGTAAAGGTTTTTTAGTTTTAAAGATATAAACCAAACACTGCATTTCGCCTCAGTGTTCTATATACTTGGTGTTTAATTATCTACCAACTTTGTTATGATATATCAAGAACTAGGTAGATTGCCTCTCATTTTCGCAAGAAAATGTAAGATTTTCAAATACTGGTTTAAATTGCTAAATACTTCAAACTGTATACTGAAAAATTGTTATAACTACTTATATAGTGAATTAGAGAGATGTCCAAATAATAAGTGCAACTGGTTGTATTTTATGAAGAATGAACTTTTTCTTATTGGTTTAGGTGATGTATGGTATAGCCAAAACCTGTGACCTGCCTGATGTATGTTTTGCTGTCATAAAGCAATGTTTGTACGATTGTCTAAAACAAGAACTTGATGTTCAGTTGCATATTTCTTCAATATGTTGTAATAACAAAAACATGTTTGATAATTTTTGTCTGCAATTTTATTAAGCAAACCAACTCCAAATGTTTTTAAAAAATGTATAACAAAAATAAGATTAAGTAGCCAAAACGTATCTATATATCTTTGTTGAGTTATGTGTACTATTGTGTGTCTGTTTGTCTTTCTAATTTTATTTTCGATTTATGAGTTTGACTGTCCCTCTGGTATCTGTCGACCTTCTTTTGAGACCATCCATTATTATTTGTGATGTAGACACTAAATATGTACATCATGTATATATAAGGTTTTGGTATTTTCAAATGCATTTTTTTATGTCAAGGTCAGATGAATACTGCAAGACTGAAATGTAAACCTTAAACCATACGATATGCAAAATTTAGTTTTATGTTAAGAGATGAATACAATTGTACAAGTCCATATGACTTACAACTGACCATACGGTATGTCAAAAAGTTATATATACGATATAAAAAAGATAAATACAATTGCATCAGTCCATTGCAGTAATTACTTACCACACATAGTTTATGTGTTGTTATTTCCATTTCCCTCAATCCATTGTCTAAGTCTCCAAAACTGATTTCATTATTCTCTTTTAAATGCATAAGTGTCATAAATTTGACAATCTGTATGTTTCCTTGGTAATTGTCTTCCATGTCATTCCATACCATTTCTTCCATTTCAAGATGGAGAGCCAAATCGTGTAGCATGCGTGTCTCACAATTAACAGACAGCCGGAACAATTCTTTGTCACTTGGAATCTGAGATAATGCATCTTCACTCAAACCTAAGATTAAATCAAAAACACATATGCTTTGTAAAGAATAACTTTAATACACTGAGATCAGTTGAAATAACTATTCAACATTGATAGTTATTGGGTACGCAATATTAGCACCAAATGCAGGAACCTAATCATAATTACTTCGAACGTATGTTCACAAAATACACAAACAAGTGCTATCTCAAATATAGCACATACTTTAATCTATTGACATCCATCATAGACAATTTACTAATAAGACATATAGGATACATTGTAGTAATTTAAAGCAATTAATCTAAACTAAACTTGCAAAAAAGAGGGACGTAAGATACTAGAGGGACAGTCAAACTCATAGATTGAAAATGAAGTGACCAACTCTATGGCTAAAATAAAAAAGACAAACAGACAAATATTAGTACAAAAGAGTAAACTTAAATAACTAAAGACTAAGCAACATGAACTTCACCAAATCATATACTTTAAATGTAAGGTTCCAGTACATGTATTTTAAGTATTTGTTAACTCAAAAGGTAAAAATGTATTGCTTTTCCACTCACTCACCCGATGTTCAAATATTGTGTAATCGTTATCAGCACGAAAGCACACCAGTAGCAAGGTTTATGACAAGAAATATGAAGTACATGTATTTAAAGTAGCTGTTAACTCAAAAGGTAAAAATGTATTGCTTTTCCACTGATGTTCAAATATTGTGTAATCGTTATCAGCACGAAATCACACCAATAGCAAGGTATATGACATGAAATATGAAGTACATGTATTTAAAGTAGCTGTTAACTCAAAAGGTAAAAATGTATTGCTTGTCCACTGATGTTCAAATATTTGTAATCGTTATCAGCACGAAAGCACACCAATAGCAAGGTTTATGACATCAAATATGAAGTACATGTATTTTACTTAGTTGTTAACTCAAAAGGTAAAAATGTATTGCTTTTCCACTGATGTTCAAATATTGTGTAATCGTTATCAGCACGAAAGCACACCAGTAGCAAGGTTTATGACATCAAATATGAAATTGGATATTTTCATACTAGTAAGTTAAATGTTAAATGTTAAACCTTGTCAATAACCTGCTATTGCAGAGAGATAATTGATACATTTACCTGGACAATTAGCATCACACTGCTTTTGTTCCTGCAAAATAGAAAATAACTTTACAAGTATTTGTATAACTCCTGTAAGCAACCTACTTGCTCATCGGTCCACAAAAACACATTTGATTTTGTAAAATGTGTGAAACTAATGACACAAACACATATAATAGAAACAAGTGAAACTGCGAGCTACTGCTCACTGATGATACTCCGCCGCAAGTGGATAATATTAATAGTGTAAAAATATGCAAGTGTTCGGTAAACAGGAAGTTGTCGAGTGATGAATCTGAAAACGCATCACAATGTATAGCTGACTTATATAAATCCTGAAACCAAATTTCAGAAATCCTTATTGTAGTTCCTGAGAAAAATGTGACGAAAATTTTCAACTTGGCTATCATGTGTAAAATCATACAAGTGTTCGGTAAACAGGAAGTTGTCAAGTGATCAATCTGAAAACGCATCACACGGTATAGCTGACTTAGATAAACCCTGAAACCAAATTTCAGAAATCCAAATGTATTGTAGTATCTGAGAAAAATTCGACGAAAAATATTCATGGGACAGACGGACTGACTGACGGACTGACGGAAGGACAGACAGAGGTAAAACAGTATACTCCCCTTTTTTAAAGCGGGGTATACATATACAATAATTGGCAAATGCTTATAGTTACTACAAGCAAAGTCAAGTAAATATTATCAATATCAATCTGCTCATCTACCTTACACAAAAAGGTTAAACAAAGAGGTGTCATATCAACATTATCATCCTTTGTCCCTCTGTCTGATACATTTTATGTTTAGTTACTATCATACCAACATCAGCAAGTTGGTACAGATATAAATTTGTCTCTGAATGTATGAACATTTTTAGGCCAACTAAAATTAATTAGTAGATTTTCATCCAAATTTTTGAAAAAAATGGGGCGGGTGGGAAGATTTTATTTTTTAAATTTTATTTCATATGAAACTCTTGTCACAAGTTCTGCATACCGCGGGGTATGTGCTAGTGGAAAACAAGCTTGTATAATGTATATACATGCTGTATAAGGAATCCGATACTATTTTTTAAACTCTTAAATAAAGATCCATGATTGGTAACCACTGTTACATGTATACATGTAATTGCCGCTTTAGAAACCTATTTATAGTATACATCAAAGAGAAGAGAAATGCTCTCTTCAGTTGGACTAGACCTACACCAAATTTATTTTGATTTCTAAGCAATGGTTTGTACTCCACATAAAATCAATAAAATGTATTGGTAAAATTGTATGCAACCCAAGTATTATGAGTACAAAATAAAATGTAAACTCAGTGTGGAAAGTAATTATGATGTAAAACATGAACTTAACCAAAAATTAGCTGTTGTTTAATGACTATATTGATGGTATTGGGACAGTTACAGAGGGTGTTTGCTGTTTATCAACAAAAACAATAGCCATGGGTAAATATAAGTGAATTAAAATGCGTGTTTGTCGACTTTTTTTTCTCAATATACGGTCATAAATCAAACGAATTCGTGCTTGTGTCAATTTCTTTAATCCAGTCATGTTTCTTGTACCAATTTGTTCTACGATTCTTGCGCTTTGGATATCATTCACAGTCCAAATTTCCTGACACAAAGTTATCGTAAATAACTAAATATTAAAGGAAGAAAAAACACGGTTTTCGATTCACTTGTGACTACCGCAATTTGTGTTAAATGACAAGGCGTTTTACTCGTTACTCGAATATTTCATGCCCTTCTCGTTATCAATCTCTATTATCGGTAGATGATGTTGTCATCATAGAGCAGCAGAATATGTCGACTCAATCATTTGAGTCGTTAGTTTACTCGAAGAAACACAAAAACGAAATTTGAAACCGGAAGTGTTGAATGAAACGAAATTATCGATGGTTCCCGGTAACGGACATGAACAAAATCCGGAAATCGTATTTTTGTTTAATAAAAAAAATCGGGGCGGGACAATTTCAGAGGGGCGGGCGGGGATATAAATTTAGCAATTAATTTTAATTGGCCTTACATAACAACTTCAAAGAGCTTGGTATGAGCATATAGTTTGCTATTTGTTGAAGGCCTTTGGTGCTGAATTTTACGTCATTTGGTTTATGATGAAGAATTTTCACGTTGAAAATCATATACCATATCTTATTTTTTTATATAGAGTTGAAAAATTAAATGTCTAACGAACATGTATAATGCAAATATAATACCAATGTTCTGCAATAAGAGAACTTGGCGCTTATGCGGAGGCTTAGACATACAATTCTAAATATCTCTCATAGATGTACCAATAAAAGTATATAGATACCCTTTGCTTGTTCCAAATTCTCCAGTTAGTTTTAATGTTTTCACCGTGTTCACAAAAACATTCCGCAGCTTCTGAAACCATCTTGTGTTCTGATGTGAAACAGTTTAGTTTCGAGCAGGAATACTCGGTGTGGAAGGGTAACTTGCTGCTGGCTTTACAATGGATGGAGGACTGATAAAATTCGGAGATTCTCTCTAAAGTAACAAACAAACAATCCCGGACACTGCTGGCTATATCAGGTATTATCAGCCCCTTGGAGCGCTTGTGGACTAGGTACAGTAAGATGGAGTTACCTTCTACACAGATAACGATATCATGCTCTTTATCAAATGATAACCCAACAAACCCAGAAAACATAAGTTTCCTTCCACGGTATTGTTTTAATGTCCACATACTGAGACATGCGCATATAAGACGGTTTGGTAAGGCTGGAGGTATGATGGTTCCTTTGAAAACAAAGGCCAAACTAAGTGTCCTCTCTGGTGTACATTCTTTTGTCAAGAAATCTGTATCATTTCTTTGGGTAAGCATACATGGTACAAAGAAGTGTTCTACTGGTAGCTGACTTCCTGTTTTTGTATCATATCTACGCTGTTCAGATACGATATCAAGATGTATCAGCATATCAAATACAAACTCTTTAAATGGTAAAATCTGACAAAATTCTTTTTGTTCCCAAATCTGGTAGAGGTCTTCTTTTTGTATCATTCCATTTTTTGACATCTTTTTGAAGGTTTTTCTTGTTTTACCTTCTTTTGGCCAGAATTCAACATCTATGAAAATGAAAACAAAAAAAAATCTTATGACTTGAAATCAAAGATAAAATATACTTATATGAAAAGGTAATATAAATGAAAGTTTTAATGCTCACCTAGGTCAGGACATGAAACAAAATTATCTTAATACTTCAATAAAATACCTATTTTAGCAGTAATTAAACTTTTTTTATAAAAGGCATTCGATGAACAAAATAGAATCCTTTCTCATTTGGAAGAACATTAACCCATTACATATTTTCTATATTTTGAAAACAGTTTTTAATTTTGCAATCATTTTTTACAAAACATCCATTCTCTCCAGAGGATATAAACATAATAAAATAATTAGCTACAATTTAACAAGTAGTGACGCTATGAATACCCAAAGAAAAGATTAATTTTGACTAATTGTATGATAAAAAGTTCTTACAAAGTTTAAAAGATTAGTGAAAGGCACCGTTTAACAGTCTTCAGTGCTCTGGAAAATTGTTTGTAATCAATATTTTGGTATATTGGTTTTTACCAGCCATATCATCACTAGCTACTCACTTAAAATATATACACACCTGTAATGAAAGATCTCATAACTTCCACCATAAGAAGGGGACTGATGATAACATTATCTCTCAGTTGTGGAGTATCAAAATAAACAATCTTCCCTACAGAATGCTGAAAATGTAGGAAATCAGTCAGCTGTTCAGCAGACAGGACAGACACCTCGCTGATGGCATTTAATTCTTTAACTTCAGCCAATGACATAATTTGTTTTCCCTCTGCCACTAATTCGGCGATCTCGAGCTCTAGTGGAACACAAGCATTGGGCATTCTTTCACCCCAACATGGGTGGTTGAATGTAAGTTCTGTAATTTTTTTCTTCAGAACTTCTATTTCTGGGTCATCTTGATTTTTTGCATTGACAAATATTAGAGGTCTAAGGACCAGATGATGTTGTCCCTCGTGGTCTTTAAACAACTCCACTATTCCACTATAAAGCTCTTCACGTCGTGTCTCAACATTCTCCTATGAAAACATAAAAAGGTTGCCAAATAAATTAAAGACCCTTAGTGAGCGCACTCACATACACCACGTCCCCACATTGTCATTGGAGGAATAAAATAAGTGTAAGAAAAAAAAAGTTGTATAAAAACAAGAGGCTCTCAAGAGCCTGAATCGCTCACCTTAATTTTTTTGGTTAAATCTCTCATCAATGATTATTTTGCCTTTTCAATTTATTTAAATGTTCTTTGAATCGTCCTATTTTCTTCAAAAGCAAAAAAAAAAAATCATTTTCTCCTATGTTCTATTTTAGCCATAGGAGCTATGTTTCTTGACATACAAGGAAATAAAATATAAAATTTATACTAGATACTCTGAAACTCATTTAGCCTAAGTTTGGCTGAAATTGATACAGCAGTTTCAAGGGAGAAGATTTTTTTAAAGTAAGTCAACCTGATGAACAAATAGTGAAAAAAGTCTTTAAAGGGAAATAAATCCTTAAGGGGTCAATTGACAATTTTGGTCAAATTGCCTTATTTGTAGATCTTACTTTGCTAAACATTTTTACTATTAATAGTTTATCTGTATCTATAATAATATTCAAGATAATAACCAAAAACTGCAAAATTTCTTTAAAATCATCAATTCAGGGGCATTATACCTGAAAAACCAGTTACCCAATTGGGCTGAAAATTTCAGGACAGGTAGACTTTGACCTGATAAATACTTTAACTTCTTTGTCTTATTTGCTCTAAATGCTGGAGTTTTTGAGATATAAGCTAAAAACTGCATTTTACCCTGTGTTCTATTTTTAGCCATGACGGCCATTAAAGGACAATAACCCCTTAAGGGGTCAATTGACAATTTTGGTCATTTAACTTATTTGTAGATCTTACTTTGCTGATCATTTTTGCTGTTTACAGTTTATCTTTATCTATAATAATATTCAAGATAATGACCAACCAGATGCTCCGCAGGGCGCAGCTTTATACGACCGCAGAGGTTGAACCCTGAACGGTTGGGGCAAGTATGGACACAACATTCAAGCTGGATTCAGCTCTAAATTTGGATTGTGATTAAATAGTTGACACAGCATAGGTTTCTGACACAGAATGAATGTGGTCTAATGAACTTAAAAAAATTGTTTTACCTTTGAGCAATTCACTATGCTGTTGAATATTAATCCTCTCAAAAAAATGTTTGAAGAAATTTCCTTTTTATTTATGAAATCTGAAATGACAAAAATTGACCCCCCAATTTTTTTTTCACATCCCCCTTTCCCTTATTTCAAAACTGATCTCAATTCAAATTTCTAATGAAGTTTGCAACAATAACTACTCATTTAAATACATCATAAAATATTAAAATGTAAAAAAAGTGCTTGTTATCACTGAATGGTAAAGATTGTTTTAATCTATCAGTTGGTAGTAAAAGTGAATATACATTGTATATTGTATAAAACAATGATTTAAGTTGATTCAACTACTATTCTGGACAAAGAAAGATAACTCCAATTGAAATCCAATTGGAATTTCTTGCTATTGCACAATATTGTGCAATTAGATATTTCTTGCTATTATGCAATACTGTGCAATTGAAAATATTTGCTATTGCACAATACTGTGCAATTGAAAATATTTGCTATTGCACAATACTGTGCAATTGAAGATTTCTTGCTATTGCACAATACTGTGCAATTGAAGATTTCTTGCTATTGCTGAATACTGTGCAATTGAAAATTTCTTGCTATTGCACAATACTTAATATAATAATTTTGGATCCTGATTTGGACCAACTTGAAAACTGGGCCCATAATCAAAAATCTAAGTACTTGTTTAGATTCAGCATATCAAAGAGGCCCGCCCAAGAATTCAATTTTTGTTAATTTCAAACTTAGTTTAATTTTGGACCCTTTGGACTTTAATGTAGACCAATTTTAAAACGGGACCAAAAATTAAGAATCTACCTACATACACAGTTAGATTTGGCATATCAAAGAACCCCAAGGATTCAATTTTTGATGAAATCAAACAAAGTTTAATTTTGGACCCCGATTTGGACCAACTTGAAAACTGGGCCAATAATAAATCAAAGCGCGAAAGCGCTGTAAAGGCAGTTAATTACAGGTTGTGTGTATTTCTAGTCCAGTTATATCATTATCTTCCATAGAACAGAGGTGGTTTGTAGTATTTAAGATTTAGAGTTCTCTTGTAACTAGTTCACCTATATCTATAGTCTACTGTTTACAGTATATTTTCTGTACCTCGCCATGAAATGCATTTTTAAGAATAAGAACTTTTCCTTTTTAATATAAATAAAACTATTGTTAATTATTGATTATATACACATATTCATTTACTCCTATCCTATGAAAAATAATTCGCAAAGATTGACTAGTCTCCGTACTGTGTTTATTGCTAGAACATCAAGTACTAGTAACATAAAAGTAAATGTACATAATAACATGTCAACTCTTTTGAAGACAGAACTTTTTTTAAATTCTCCCTCCAAGCAAAATTATTTTTCAGTATAAACATGATAAAGTTATCTACCGGTATTAATGACCTAGAAACTCTCAAGAGCCTGTGTCGCTCACCTTGGACGGTCTATGTGCATATTAAACACAAAGGACACATATAAAATGACAAAATTGTGTTTTTGGTGATGGGGATGTGTTTGTAGATCTTTCTTTACTGAATATTCTTGGTGCTACAATTATCTTTATCTATAATAAACATGGCCCAGTATTTACAGTTGGAAATATTTTTAAAAAATTAACAAAAAATACAAAAATTTATGAAAATTGTTAAAAATTGACTATAAAGGGCAATAACTCTTTAAGGGGTCAACTTAAAATTTTGGTCATATTGACTTATTTGTAGATCTTACTTTGCAGAACAATATTGCTGTTTACAGTTTATCTCTATCTATAATAATATTTAAGATAATAACCAAACTCTGCAAAATTTCCTTCAAATTACTAATTTGGGGACAGCAATCCATCAACGGGTTGTCAGATTTGTCTGAAAATTCCTGGGCAGATAGATCTTCACTGAAGAGACAATTTCACCCATGACAGATTTGCTCTAAATGCTTTGGTTTCAGAGTTATAAGCCAAAATCTACATTTGACCTGTATGTTCTATTTTTGGCCATAGTGGCCATCTCGGTTGGTTGACCGGATCAAACCACACATTTTTTAAATTAGATACCACAATGATGATTTTGGCTAAGTTTGGTTAAATTTGGCACAGTAGTTTTAGATAAGATTTTTTGTAAAAGTTTATGGATGACGAAACCAAGTGATGAGTCAGGTCAGGTGAGCTAAAAAGGAGTTTTTAATCAAGGTAGCAATGACATCTGGTGGCCATAATAGCTGTCTCATTAGCATTTTAACCACTTCCCATATTTGCTTTTAAGACAATACAAGAATATTATTCAATGCAAAAACAAAACTTACTTGTAAATATGAAATTCTCTTTACAGTATGAGTTTTTCTCATTGTTGGAGATTGTACAGTAGTACAGTCCTGTAACTGCTTATACCCATTTCTTATTCCCTTTAGTTTGATAAACTCACAGAATATCATATATTTACATTGTGCCACATCTCCTTATGTTTATATGCATTACAATAACATGAACAATTGTAATTCAAATCTATATATCAAAGCAAAATGAATTTCACTACTTTCATTCATGCATCCTTTGGCAAAATACAAGTTCTAAAATGACACAATATATGTTTATTTATATAAAAATAAAATTTAGTTTTCGAATCTTAACAGGTATAAAAAATGCACAGCTGTGTCATGATTTGTGAAATCTGTGCTGAAAGGTGTTTGAGTAATTCCATCTGTGAACCTCAACATTAGCTCGTCAGTTGGTGGTGGACAGTTATAAATCTTTCCTGCAGGATGAATGTCTGTTCAGGAAAACCAATTTCACAAATCAAAACTTTCCTTTAGATTTCTCCTACAATATTCATCCAGTTTAGTTCTTTTGGTTGAACGGGACACCGTCCTGATTTTTAATTTTGTAAACCATTCATTCTCTTGCTTACAAATGGTGCATGAAAATAGGATGGGAATGGCAGTAGACAAGTCTCTTTAAAGTGGGTTTGTGCCCTGAAAAAAGTTTTATAACATTAGCTTTTTTGAAACTTGTGAAAGACTTGTGCAACACACATACCTAAATAACTATAACATAGGTGTAGAGCATCATTCATGTCAATGTTTTGTTCCTGTTTACATTGTCATTGATATTTTTCAAGAAAGCCCGAGGCATAGCTCATGAATTTTTGTCATTACAACCTAAATTAACATAATTGCTGCTAAAATAATTATCAGTATAATATATCTCTTGTAGAAAAAAACATACAATTGTAGTATTAACCAAAAAATGTCAAACAGATGATATTGAATCGTAATCCCAAAAGTTATGACGTCTTGAATTCACCCCCCTTTTTATTTCAAAACGATAATTGCGGTTGCAAACACTTTGGTTTACTTGCATGGCGATTATATAAATAACAGTATATATTTCTTAAAGAAAATAAAGTTTTACCATGAATAGTTTCCTGAACGTAGTCGTTTTCAGTCAACTGGTCAAATGTGCCTTGCAAACAACAGCTGATTGATATGGGATCGCACGTGGCAATCTACGTTTGAGCCATGGCGTTGATTCAACTTTTCCTTCTTATTAAGTCATTTAGAAATGCAAGTCCTCCTCTTAAATGACACTCAGGTACACACCAACAAGGACTAGACATCATTAATTGTGTGGTTGTTTTGCAGTGTAAAAACGGAAGTTAAGGACGGAACTGACTGGTCTCACTAATAAGAGACAAGAAGAATTTTAGAGACAAACAGCGACAAGAAGATTAATTTAGTGACGAAGCAACAATAACTAACAAGGGACACGCGAATCGTAATTCTCGCACGAGGCTTTTCTCATTTGATGTGATAGGGTGAAGCTACACCTATCAAATATGTTCCTATGAAAAAGAAGAATTTCACTGTTAAGAAGGAAATGATATTGCATGGTTTTGTTTCAATAAATTCTTTAAAAGGAAATTGGAAATTTTTTGTTTTGATGGCCAATTTTTAGCGTGTGCATAAAACATATTTTTTTTTTATTTAATAAAAACAGAGACATTGTATTATATGTCTCTGATAAAAACTAGACAATCCCTTTCTTCTTAATAATTTTTTTTTTTCTATCAATATACAGTAATATAAAAAATGTTTTATAACCGCCCCTATAATAAAAAATAATGCATGTTTTTTTTTAATATCTATTGCGAATAAGTTGTTGCAATGACATTTTTTTATTTATGTATAGTCACTATATAGTCTTCTTGACGCTTCTTCTTGTTAAATTAATTATATTGTCGCTTCTTATCGCTATTTTAATTTTATTGACGCTTCTTATCACTTTTTGACGCTTCTTGTCTTTAATTAGTGGAACCCTATTCAGGAACGATAATTTCATATTTTACATAACTGAGACCCAAATAACGATAACGTCATATGGCTTCACGTACTTAAATACTTTAAATTGTATATAATGCAATATAATTCACGGTCAGTCGACTTTTAATTGTAATATCATGTTATATCAACGAGTGAAATGATTTTAAAATATCTTTAGATCACAAATAATACTCGAAATTGAACGGACCTCTTTCCACACGGAATTCGAATAATGCTAGTTTGTAATCAAATTGACTGCTTATAATGCAAAAGACACATTAATAAACAGATTTTTAAAACGAACAATACACACTGATCGTTTCTTTATTTCCCAATGTAAATGAAAGGAACAAAAACCATTTAATAACACAAAAAGTAGAGGAGAAATTTAAACATTTCCGGATCTATTTCTTGCAAAATGACCCCCAGCAAAGATCTGCGTAAGGAAAGATGAACCTCATGACTTAAAAGTCTGGCCTAAAAGCACTGCCTTTAAAAATCTAAGTACATTTTTAGATTCAGCATATCAAGGAACCCCAAGGATTCAATTTTTGTTAAAATCAAACTAAGTTTAATTTTGGACCCTTTGGACCTTAATGTAGACCAATTTGAAAACGGGACCAAAAATTAAGAATCTACATACACAGCTAGATTCGGCATATCAAAGAACCCCAATTATTCAATTTTTGATGAAATCAAACAAAGTTTAATTTCGGACCCTTTGGGCCCTTTATTCCTAAACTGTTGGGACCAAAACTCTCAAAATTAATACCAACCTTCCTTTTATGGTCATAAACCTTGTGTTTAAATTTCAGATTTCTATTTACTTATACTAAAGTTATGGTGTGAAAACTAAGAAAAATGCTTATTTGGGTCCCTTTTTGGCCCCTAATTCCTAAACTGTTGGGACCTAAACTCCCAAAATCAATACCAACCTTCCTTTTGTGGTCATAAATATTGTGTTTAAATTTTATTGATTTCTATTTACTTAAACTAAAGTTATTGTGTGAAAACCAAGAATAATGCTTATTAAGGCCCTTTTTCGGCCCCTAATTCCTAAACTGTTGGAACCAACACTCCCAAAATCAATCCCAACCTTTCTTTTGTGGTCATAAACCTTGTGTCAAAATTTCATAGATTTCTATTAACTTAAACTAAAGTTATAGTGCGAAAACCAAGAAAATGCTTATTTGGGCCCTTTTTGGCCCCTAATTCCTAAACTGTTGGAACCAACACTCCCAAAATCAATCCCAACCTTTCTTTTGTGGTCATGAACCATGTGTCAAAATTTCATAGATTTCTGTTAACTTAAACTAAAGTTATAGTGCGAAAACCAAGAAAATGCTTATTTGGGCCCTTTTTGGCCCCTAATTCCTAAACTGTTGGGACCAAAACTCCCAAAATTAATCCCAACCTTCCCTTTTGTGGTCATAAACCTTGTGTTAAAATTTCATAGATTTCTATTCATTTTTACTAAAGTTAGAGTGCGAAAACTAAAAGTATTTGGACGACGACGACAATGACGCAGACGACGACGCCAACGTGATAGGAATATACGACGAAAATTTTTTCAAATTTTGCGGTCGAATAAAAACTGCAAAATTTCCTTAAAATTACCAATTAAGTGGCAGCAACCCAACAATGGGTTGCTTGATTCATCTGAAAAATTCAGGGCTGATAGATCTTGACCTAATGCACATTTTTACCCGAGGTCAGATTTGCTCTAAATGCTTTCGTTTTTGAGATATAAGCCAAAAACTGCATTTGACCCCTATGTTCTATTTTTAGCAATGGCGACCATGTTTGTTGATGGATCAAAACTTCGGATACAATTTATAAACTACATACCCTAAGGAACATTCAGTTAAAGTTTGGAAGTATTTGGCCTAGTAGTTTCAGAGGAGAAGATTCTTGAAATATTTTACGACGACAGAAGACGACGACGACAACAGACGACGACGACGACGACGACGACAGACGACGGACGACGACAGACGCCAAGTGATGGCATAAGCTCACTTGGCCCTTTCGGGCCAGGTGAGCTAAAAAGGGAATCATAATTTCCTGTCAATATGCGCATCTACACAGTATGTCCTTATTATCTACAAGTTTCATGAAATTCTGTTGGGTGGTTTCAGAGGAACTGCGATGACAAACTGTTGCAGAAGTACATTGAAGCAAATAAGTTCAAAGGGGCGTAACTCCTAGAAAAAAAATGAATCGTAATTTCCCGTCGATATGCACATCTACATAGTATGTTCTTATTATCTACAAAGTTTCATGAAATTCTGTTATGTGGTTTCAGAGGAGTTGCAATGACAAACTGTTGCAGTAGTACATTGAAGCCAATAAGTTCAAAGGGGCGTAACTTCTAAAAAATTGAATAGTAATTTCCTGTCGATATGCACAACTAGATAGTATGTCCTTATTATCTAAAAAGGTTTAATGAAATTCTGTTGTGTGGTTTGAGAGAAGTTGCGATGACAAGAAACAGGACTGATGGATGGACGGATGGTCGGATGGACAGACAGACAGATGGGCCAAAAACATTATACCCTCTGCAACTTTGTTGCATGGGGTATAATAAACTTGAGGCTGTAAAAAGGTTGCATCGCACATCATTATCTAAAAGCATCTTCAATGGGTGTATATTCCAACTACAATTATATAATTAGATTGATCTCAAATTTTCAGAGTAGACATTTCTACTGTTACAGGTCAATTTACAACTTTAGCCTAGCTCTTATACTTTTAAAGATATTTCCGAAACTATTAAGGATGTTCGCTTGTCATGTTTTGGATTGTTTGTCAGATTTACGGAATCTTGTGATTTTATCCATTCGAATGCCTTAAACAAATTCGCCAATTGACCCCCATTTTTCTTTATATGGATATGGATAAGCCATCTGTTAAAGTCTTATACAATTTTAATTATATTTTAAATGTTTTTAAGAACTTAAACTTGTCAATGATAAAGCTTTGATCAGTCAAGAGAGACCATTTTCCCGCCAAAATGTCAATGGCTATTATATAAAAAAACAAGCACATTGACCTATATATTTGTTTGCTCTTTTTGGTTCCTTTATTAATCCCCTACATTCCAAGGGGAATACAGTGATATTAAGGTGTTTAGAATATTTTTAGAAGATGTTTTTTGTTATTCACAAGTGTACTACCTACATAGTTAAGAAACACTTGTAAACAAATATATTTTAATAAATCTGCAATAAATCTAAAACAGTTCAAACTATTAAAAGCCAAATAGCCAGTAATTTCAGTATTTTCGTGAAAAAAAAAAAATATTGTTTGATATAAATTTGCAGTTATAAATAAATGGGGAATGTGTCCAAGGTACACACATGATGCCAATGCTAAAAGGGCACAGAACTCAAGAACTGTATAAGAGACACTTCCCAAATGTGTACTTGATCTGAGTATTTTGCTAGTAAGGATTGTGCATACTGTTCGTAATATTTAAATTTGGTTGAGGCAATTTAAAGTTAGAGAACAGAAACAAAAAAATCAATATTTCTAAAAAGGCATAACTTTAGTACAGCAAAAGTATAGCCTACAAAATTCAAACTTGATTTATGTTTTTTGGTCTTAAGCATTGTATAGAGTAAGAGAACAGAAACTATTTTTTATAGATTTTTTTCCATTTGCTAAGGAGCATAACGCTATAACAGTAAAAGTGACACAATCAAAATCCAAGTTTGATCTGTGTTTTGTGGTAACAACCATTTTGTATATTTAGTTATCAAAGGTACCAGGATTATAATTTAGTAAGCCAGACGCGCGTTTTGTCTACATAAGACTCATCAGCGACGCTCATATCAAAAGTTATAAAGCTAAACAAATACAAAGTTGAAGAGCAATGAGGATCCAAAATTCCAAAATATGGCTAAGGTAATCTACGTATAAGTTTCATGATATTTGGTTGAGGCAAACTAATGTTAAAGAACAGAAACAAAAAGATCAACATTTTTTTCCATTTTTAAAAGGCATATCTCTGAAACTGCGAAAGTGTAACCTACAAAATTCAAACTTGATTTATCAGTTTTGGTAATAAGCATTGTGTATAAGCTTCATAACATTTGATTGAGGCAAATTAAAGTTAGAGGACGGGAACCAATGTTGGGACTTACGGGCATATTAAAGTACATAGGACAAGGGTAAAACTTAATGCCCCCTCCCCTACAGCAGGTGCATACAAAGTTTAACTTAATAAATGACAGTTTCTCATTGACAACATATGTGTTTAAATAAAATTGACTGTTAAACTGAGCAATTGTTTGAGGTCAATAGACCATGACTGAGAGTGGCAGGATCAAATAATCTCCATGGAAATGAGATGTATCAAATTTAATATTGATACAACTGCATATCAAATTTCTGTGTGTAGGCCCTCTAATATGATCTTTATGTATTACCCACAAATCAATGGGGGTCTTGTTCTTTCATAAGTGTAGTTTTACACAAAGTTTGGTCAATTTAAGACATATGGGCATGACATCATTATGTAAGCATAAGAGCTCTTATGAGGCTAATTGTACACATTATTGAAGTATTCAAATGACAATAACTAACTCATATATAGCTAACATAAGTTCACTTACCGGTGATACTTTATCCTTGTGAGTGGCAACAAACAAGATCTTTGGAATGCCTGCATATACAACCTTGCAGTAGGTCAGGATGGAATTGACCCAATATTGCAAGAATACTACAAAATAAAATTCAAATATGTCATAAAACAAGTACAAAAAAGTCTTGTTCATAGTTGTGATCCTACACTTTTAAGTTTTTCATTGTCTTTTGTCTTGTTAACCCGTTTTAAAAAAAGGCTGAATTATTTGTCAACCTCATACATTGTTACAGTTGATAAACATTTTCCTTTAAATTGGATTCTCTGTCAAAAAGTGACACCTGTTTCAGTGTATGTTTATTCTATATTGTTGTATCTGTTCTTCAGACTATTTCATTAACACATAGTTTAAGCAAGGCATATCAAACAAAATGTAACAATGCTTAAGACCTGCATACAATTAAAACGTATACAAACTAATATTTCACACCGCCAAAATAATGGCCAGTTCAAGTTGCGGTCCTGTGTTAGAGTATATGGAACGGCCCTTGGATACAAAACACTTCCAGCCATACAAAAATTTAAACTTGGTAAATAGTATTGTCTTACTGTGGATTCATTTATTTTCATGGGTATCAATTTTCGTGGATAGAGAAACAAAGATGTTTCGTAGTACACTTAAATTCGTATATCGCTGAATAAAAAGAAATCAGATATTGTATTCGTGATATTCTGTTTGATTGAGGAGGTCATATAACCTCCTTGGTTTGATAAAATAAACTCTGAAAAGGTTTTGAATTGTCAAAATTCTTGTTTGGTCATTCTAAGTGATAGTGTTCATTGAAAACTTGAATAACAATCATGGACAGAGACAACTAATAATTTGTTTTTCTTACAATTTGTAAATTTTTGTAATTTAGTTCTTTTTTTTATTTCAATATTACCTTTTTTTCTCATATTAGTTCAACAGAAAACCAGGTGCTCCGCAGGGCGCAGCTTTATACGACCCCAGTGGTTGAACCCTGGAAAGTTGGGGCAAATTTGGTCACAATATTCAAGCTTGATTCTGTCTGAATTTGGATTGTGATCAAATTTTTGACATTATAAAGGTTTTTGTCACAAAATTAATGTGGTCAAAGATCTAACAAATCTATTGCACAATACTGTGCAATTGAAGATTTCTTCTTGAAACTTTTCAAAATTCAAAATTTGAAAAATTTTGAAAAAATAGGAGGCCTTCAAAAAATGGTAAAAAAAAATCCCCCCCCCCCCAACTTTTTGAAACCCCCTTGGAGCAATAACCCTTATACTTAATCCCATGCTTTCCATTGCAGTATTGAACCATGTAGTACAATTTCAGAGAGATCCATACCCTTAAACACAAGTTATTGTCATGATTGTTTGGAAACTAGAAACATGCTTCTTTTTGGCCTTTTTTTGCCTCTAATTCCTACATATTTTGGGCAATTAACCCAAAACTTAATCCCAGCCTCCCCTTTGTTATATGGTACATTGTGGTACAATTTCAGAGAGATCCATACAATTACACATAAGTTATTGCCTTGAAACTAGAAAAATGCTTGTTTTGACCCCTTGTTGGCCCTTAATTCCTAAACTTTGGCCCCATAACCCCTAAAGTGAATCCAAACCTTTTACTTGTGGTTTTAAGCATTGCGGTATAATTTCAGACAATTGAAATACTTCTACACAAGTTATTATCCTGAAACTAAAAAAATGCTTGTTTTGGGCCCCTTTTGGGCCCCTAATTCCTAATTGGTTGGGACCATCATCCCCAAAATTAATCCCAACCTTCCTTTTGTGGTATTGAACCTTCTGAAAAAATTTCATGAAGATCTCTTCACTTAAACTAAAGTTATTATCCGGAAACCAATGTGTCTTCGGACGACGACGCAGACGATACAGACGACGACATCATACCATTATTTTTTGGGTCGTATAAAAAGTACTTTTACAAAAATGTATGCTTATTTTAAAGGCAGATTGTGAGCGAAAATGAATGGTGACCCCATTTTTTTATTTGATTTTTCTAGTAAAGTATAAGATGAAGTTCATTTATAGAAAAATATAGCGAAATCCTATATTAAGCAAATAAATTGATTTAGACCCATGAGCCCCCTTAAACAGTTTTAATCAATTTTAATTTGTAATTCATCACTGATGTTATATTTTTTTTATTATTGAATTGATCAAGATACCTTTATCTTCTTTCAATAAAACACGCGTTAATTTGCAATGTTTAGCGCTAGTCAACACTATAAGAGAACTGCACAATATAACCGGAAATAAACATCCGACTCCAAACACATTTCAATTGATAATTTTTTGTTGAATTCTTAAATTCATGGTTAGCTATGACCCCACGAAAGCCACAAAAATTGGTAAATCACGGATAAGAATGAATCCACAGTACCTCATATCAATGCTGCAAAATGCGAAACATATTGAGGTTAATATTGCAGTTGGTGACAAGTGACAATGTAAATAAATTACGTAAACATTTAGGTTTGCTTAAATATTTAGAAAAGATATCACCTTGCTGTTATAAAAATGTATCCTGTTTGCATTATCTGTGTTGTAATTAACATGCATATTACCTGCTGGCGTTGGCGTCATGTGCTGCCCTGGAAAACACATCACATCAGGGACCTGTTCATGCAAATCTTTGCTCCCATCAAATACTACAAGAAACAACGCTCGAAATGTCATGAAGGTCTGATGTGTTGTTAGATAAACATATTGTCCACCAAAATCCCAGAAGATAAGACGTCCAACTTTCATCTTATACTTCCCACTTTTGAGGACTTTTTCCATTTTGCTTCTTATTTCCTCTTTAGTCATTCTTGTTCTCATTTTCTTTCCGATCTGTTTTACTGTGAGAGTCACATTGGAGGATTTCTTAGCTGGTAGAGATTGTGCTGCTGTCGACTTTTCTGAGGGCATAGAGGACAGTGTAGCTTTGGCATAACCAGTTGGACTTGTATGTGAAGCCTGATTAAACTTTTCAGTGAGTTCACTCTCCTCTTCTTTGAGAGAGGTCATTAACACTTTGTTGTACACAACATCCAGGGCGTTATAAGAGTCTGAAATTAAATTTAATACATCAGGCAAATCAAATCCAAAACAGCTACAGGCTGTCAAAACCAAGTGAAGAATACAAGAAAAATCATAATTAAGATCAAAATTCAATCTTATCAAGTGTAACATTCACATAATGCTATAAATGTATTTTAAAGAGAGTCATGTTTTAACTGATGTATTGATGCCATTATTGATTATCGAAAATAAATGTCAAATTATTCCATAATTTTAACATTAAAATTCAATTTGAATTAACTTGGTGCCTGAATAGAACTCACAAAACATATGGCTACAATGTAATGTGATTAAAATCAGTGCTATAGCATGTCTGCTGATAGGGAGGTCCACACAACAGCATGTGGTAAGATATTTCTACTTGTGTGTTTTCTCACCTTGATCAATTAGAATCCATTCTTTCGTCTCAATGTCGAGGCCACAGCGACCTTCTACGAGAGAAATGCCGTCAGTCGGCTGTCGACCATCTAGTACAATATCACCAGCTAACAGCTTCACAAGAGTAGACTTCCCAACGGAAAACTGGCCGGTTACCATGCATCTCATATCAAATGATTCATAGCTGCCCTTGCCTAATAAACGATTTAACATGGCAGACTGTTGCCCTTTTCCGATGGGATCTGAAAAAAAAAGTTTGAAAGTTTAAATTTCATCATGTTTGTGAAAAAAATGTATTCATACACACACTCAAAGATAATTTCTCCACTTTTTGTCTCTGACACTGGACAATGTTTCAATAAATTTATCTTAAATAATACTATTAGACAAGGATATATGTTTCTTATGATGCTGGAGATGTGTTATTTACAGCAATGACTTCTGACATATTTCCTATAAAGTCACAGTGGTCTTTAAATATCCTTAATTAGAAGTTTGCTGCCAACGCTCTCTCTGTCATTAAAATAATAAATGAGTATATTAATGTTTTGATCCGTCAAAGTGTCGATATGTCAATGTGTTGATTTATCAGTCTATAAATGTTTTGATATGTCCATGTGTTAATGTATATGTTTGTTAATGTGTTGATATGTCAGTGTGTTAATGCCTTGATGTTTGAATCTGTTAATGTGTTGATATGTCAGTGTGTTAATGCCTTGATGTTTGAATCTGTTAATGTGTTGATATGTCAGTGTGTTAATGCCTTGGTGTTTGAATCTGTGAATGTGTTGATGTCAGTTAACTGCTAGTAGTCTGTTGTTATTTATGTATTATTGTCATTTTGTTTATATTCTTTGGTTACATCTTTTGACATCAGACTCGGACTTCTCTTGAACTGAATTTTAATGTGCGTATTGTTATGCGTTTACTTTTCTACATTGGTTAGAGGTATATGGGAGGGTTGAGATCTCACAAACATGTTTAACCCCGCCGCATTTTTGCGCCTGTCCCAAGTCAGCAGCCTCAGGCCTTTGTTAGTCTTGTATTATTTTAAATTTAGTTTCTTGTGTACAATTTGGAAATAAGTGTGGCGTTCATTATCACTGAACTAGTATATATTTGTTTAGGGGCCAGCTGAAGGACGCCTCCGGGTGCTGGAATTTCTCGCTACATTGAAACCTGTTGGTGACCTTCTGCTGTTGTTTTTTTATTGGTCGGGTTGTTGTCTCTTTGACACATTCCCCATTTCCATTCTCAATTTTATTTTTATGATATGTCGGTGTGTTAATGCCTTGATGTTTGAATCTGTTAATGTGTTGATCTGTCAGTGTGTTGATATGTCATTGTGTTAATGTTCAAGTCTTGTAATATGTTGATATTAGTGTGCCAATGTACTATTGTGTAGATCTGTCATAGTGTCGATATTTCAATGCATTGAGTTTTGAGTCTGTTAATGTATAGAACTGTAATTTATAGATCGGTTAATGTATAGATCTGTTAATGTATAGAGCTGTTAATGTATAGATCTGTTAATGTATAGATCTGTTAATGTGTCAATATTTCAATGCATTGAGTTTTGAGTCTGTTAATGTATAGAACTGTTAATGTATAGATCTGTTAATGTGTAATTATTTCAATGTGTTTATGTATGAGTCTGGTAATATGTGGATCTTTCAGTGTGTCGATGTATGAGTGAAAATGTTGACTTGTCAGTGTGTCGATGTGTCAATGTGTTGATGTTTGAGTCTGTAAATGTGTCTATATGTCAATCTGTGAATGGTTGAGGCTGTTAATGTGTTGATCTGTTGGTGTGTTGATACGTCATGTGTTGATGTATGAATCTGTTATTGTGTTGATCTGTCAATGTGTTGATATGTCAACTTGTTGATGTTTGAGTCTGTTAATGTGTTGATTTGTCAGTGTGTCAATATGTTATTCTAATGCAATTTGTATGTAACAATTTTTTTCATTGGCTAAAAGTTGCCGTCAAATCTACAGTTGACCATGCGTAACTAAGGAGGGACAACCATTTTGAAATGATTGAATCAACAAATGTTCGATTACTACTATATAATCCAAAATAAAACAACATCTACCTCGAATTCGTCATTATAAACTTTTTTATCCGATTTTGAAACGTACAGGTAACGTAATAACCTTCAGTTTGTAATTTTTCATTTGTATGACGTCACGTTTACCCATGACGTCTTTGCGCCAAAATCATTCATGAAGTTTCGCGTTTTTTTTTTATTTGTCAAATTTAGACATTTTTCAAAGTTTTATCGTATTATTTCTTTTTGAAATGCATTAGAATCTGAATAACAGTACTGTAGTTGAAGAGTTGCCACCGTCAATTTTGATTTAACGGTCGCAAATCTCTGTTTTACTGTCTCTGCTACGCGTCGCCAGTAAAACTGCATTTGCGACCGTCAAATCTTCAATTGACGGTGGCAACTCTTCAACTACAGTACTGTTATTCCTAAAATGTGTTGATGTTTATCTGTCAGTGTTTCAATATGTCAATAAGTTAAATCTATATGTCTATGTGTTGATGTATGAGACTGTTAATGTGTTAATCTGGCAGTGTTATGATGTAGAAGTCTGTTAATGTGTTGATCTGTCAGTGTGATGATGTATAAGTCTGTTAATGTGTTGATCTGTCAGTGTTATGATGTATAAGTCTGTTAATATGTTGATCTGTCAGTGTGATGATGTAGAAGTATGATAATGTGTTGATCTGTCAGTGTGATGATGTGTAAGTCTGTTAATGGGTTGATCTGTCAGTGTGATGATGTGTAAGTCTGTTAATGTGTTGATCTGTCAGTGTTATGATGTAGAAGTCTGTTAATGTGTTGATCTGTCAGTGTTATGATGTAGAAGTATGTTAATGTTTTGATCTGTCAGTGTTATGATGTAGAAGTATGATAATGTGTTGATCTGTCAGTGTGATTATGTAGAAATCTGTTAATATGTTGATCTGTCAGTGTTATGATGTATAAGTCTGTTAATATGTTGATCTGTCAGTGTTATGATGTAGAAGTATGTTAATGTGTTGATCTGTCAGTGTTATGATGTAGAAGTCTGTTAATGTGTTGATCTGTCAGTGTGATGATGTAGAAGTCTGTTAATTTGTTGATCTGTCAGTGTGATGATGTAGAAGTCTGTTAATGTGTTGATCTGTCAGTGTTATGATGTAGAAGTCTGTTAATGTGTTGATTTGTCAGTGTTATGATGTTTCAGTCTATTAATGTGTTAATCTGTCAGTGTTATGATGTAGAAGTCTGTTAATGTGTTGATCTGTCAGTGTTATGATGTTTCAGTCTATTAATGTGTTAATCTGTCAGTGTTATGATGTATAAGTCTGTTAATGTGTTGATCTGTCAGTGTTATGATGTTTCAGTCTATTAATGTGTTAATCTGTCAGTGTTATGATGTATAAGTCTGTTAATGTGTAAATCTGTCAGTGTGATGATGTAGAAGTCTGTTAATGTGTTGATGTGTCAGTGATATGATGTTTCAGTCTATTAATGTGTTAATCTGTATGTGTTAAAATATGTCAATGTGTTGATATATGAATCTGTTAATGTGTTAAAATGTCAATTTGACGATATGTTTATGTGTTGATGAATCCATCTGTTAATGTGTTGATGTATGAGCCTGTTTATGTGTCGATCTGTCAGTGTGTCGATATGTCAATGTGTTGATGTATAAATCTGGTAATGTGTTGCCTTTAACAACTGATTTTTATAGTTCGTTCTTATGTTGTACTGTAACACAACTTTCCAAGGTTAGGGGAGGTTTGGGACCCCGCTTACATGTTTAACCCCGCCATATGCTGTATGTATATGCCTGTCCAAAGTCAGAATCCTGTAATTCAGTGGTTGTCGTTTGTTGATGTGTTACATATTTGTTTTTCGTTCATTTTTTTGTACATAATTTAGGCTGTTAGTTTTCTCGTTTGAATTGAATTACATTTGTCCCTTCAGGGCCTTTTATAGCTGACTATGCGGTATGGGCTTTGCTTATTGTTGAAGGTTGTACAGTGATCTATAGTTGTTAATTTCTGTGTCATTTGGTCTCTTAGGAAGAGTTGTTTTATTGGCAATCATACCACATCTTGTTTTTTATATGATCTGTCAGTGTGTCAACATGGCAATGTTTCAATGTATGAGTATGCTTTTGTGTAGATCTCTCAATGTGTCAATGTGTAAAAAGCTTTAGAATTGTCAATGTATCAATATGTCAGTTTGTTAATGTGTCAACTAGTCATTGTGTCGATATGTTTATGTGTCAATGTTTGAATTTGATACCTCAATTTTGATATGCGGATCTGCCAATGTGTCAATTGATTAATATGTCCATTTGTCAACTGGTCAATGTGTTTATCCGTCTATGTGTCAATGTCTTTATATGTCAAAAACTACTTATTCTGTAAAATCCAGTTGAGCCGATGGCTGGATTTGGTTGTCAACTGAACAGGTTGAGAATGTTATATAAATCGGGTGAGAATGAATTTAAGGTTATTGTGATCTGTAATCAACAGGTTGAGGAAAGAACCGGCCCCACCCTCAGATAAATATTCCACAGTCCCTAAATCGGATGAGAATGAGAGAAGTTTATGTTAAGGTTAATATGATCTGTAATCAATCAATCTTCATCAAAAGCCTACTTTACTTTTCCTATTAATGTTTTTTTTAACATTATACAGGTTATATGCAGATATCAAGGTTTCCATATATTAGAAATGAGTAACTATACATCATTCATGTCATTCCAGCCAGTATATATAATAATTAACATAGACAATTGCCTTGTGTGATGAACCAGTAGGAATGATAGTACCGCCATTGTTAGCAGACATCAAGGTCTCCGTAATTAGAAACAAGTAATTATTATTTCAGCCAGTATCTGAATAATTAATATTAGATGATTACCTCCAACTACTGGTGATGCAGGTTCCTGTAAATGGGTGTCAGGAGTTACTTCAGGGGATGTCTTTGACATGGCAGTCTAAAAAAGAAAAACATGTAACAAACTAGTAGAGTGACCTTTCATTGTTAATTTCTGGGTCACTTGGTCTCTTGTGAAGAGTTGTCTCATTGCCAATCGATACCACATCTTATATATATCCTAAACTCCTATTTTTGCCACTGACAATAAAGATTGTAAGAACAATTTCAAACTTGCCCATAATTTGCACATAATGTTTGGAAATGCACAAGATCAAGAAATACACACGTCAGACAAATTATTCTGACAACCAGTCTTTATGGAGAAAGAGGGAATAAAAGACCACAGACATGGTTGTGTTATGGCGATTGGAATCATCAATCTGAATAACTAAAATAAGGGACAACAAATAAAATTTTACTTAAATTTTGTAATATTCTTTCTTTTTCAAATAATTTAGGTTTATGTTTATTTATTTATTTTGATTTCTTTCAGAAGCAGCTATTGCCAAGTTAAAAACAGTAGTTTTATCAACCATTATCATAATGGAGAAACTACATAATTTCTTAAAGTATGTGTTACTATATTTGTTTTTATTTCTCCCATTGTTTAATTGCAAAAAAAAGGACAAATTCTGGTGTTAGGCTGTTTTCTGATTTTTGTGATACCATGTTTATTTCTTTAAAGGTGTCAGATCACTAATTCGAAATCCCTGTCAGAGCCTGTCTATTCCAACAGTTTTTTCAACATTTACAGCTTTATAATGTTTTTAACTTCATAGAAAGCAGGTGTTACTCTTAGTATACTGAATCGTACATGTATAATCTTTCTACCTGCCAATTATAATTCATGTGTAATGTCTTGTAGTAAAATACCAATAACAGAAGGTAACTACTAAACATACTTAACGTTACTGAGTTTACTCATTTCATAGAGGTTTTATCTATGTAGGTGGCTTTGTCTACCTGCTACATACTGAAAGCTTTAAAATATATACACAGGTTGACAGCATACTAAACATTTTGTTAAGATGTGCTTTCTGTTTTAGTATATGATTATTACATATTTGCATAAACATGTAAATCAACTTTTCCGCACAGAGATGCACATTATGTATACATAAAAGGAGATGATGTGATGTATATATATACCTAGGAGATAGCCAGCTGATGACACAAAAAATAAGAGACATCCAACAGATGAGACACTGATTTCAAACATTTGTCTTTCGCATATGCCAACATCTATATTAGGCAACAAGCTTGGAATTGTTAACTTACCGGGTACATTGTTAACTGACAACAAATACTACAATTACATTAAAAACAACAGGCAACCGTTTTATTGTAACTTCAATGTACCAAGTCTGTTGTGTCTCTAACAATCTGTCAACATGTTTGTAAATATCTCTTATTAATTAAGACATAATATTTACCTTTAGGAAGTCCATCACTTCTTTCTTCTTCCTTTTTATCTCTTCAGAATCATCGCTCTCTATTGTTACCATATCATAAGGAGTCTCACCCTGAAATACAATCAAAAACTCTTTTATCAATCATACAAATATACACCTTCTTTAAATAATAGGCAATTGTTGTACTAATTTTACCTATACAATACTTAAATCCAGTCAACCTAAACCAACAACAAATATGAAGTGACATAATAAAGAGATACATGAACAATATTTGAGATTTTACTGTTTAAGAGCATGAATAATCTAGACATCATTGAGAAGGGAGCCATCTCTGTGGGCCCCGCTGAAATAATGTATGGTAAACAAATTGTATCTTTACCATAGGACATGGAGTTGTCAACTGAAACCAAAGTTTTTAACCTTGACTTTTGACACACCCTCTGGTGTTGGTTAATATACATGTCAAGTATAAACTTTGAAATCATAACGGTTCTCAAGATATAGAGTGGACACGATCTTTACCATAGGACATGGGGTTGTCAACTGAAACTAAAGTTTTTGACCTTGAACTTTGACCTAGGAATTTGTACATACATTATGACACACCCTCTGGTGTTGGTTAATATACATGTCAAGTATAAACTTTAAAAAGATAACGGTTCATAGATATAGAGTAGACACAATTTGTTACGGACGGACGAACGGAAAGACAGACGGACAGACGAACGGACAGACTGATCACTATAGGGCGTCCACCAATTCTTATTATATGTGTAGAATTAATGTATTCCTGTATATTTACATTTTCTTTTTCTGTTTTCCTATATTGTACTCGTTATTTAGATTTTGAAAATATTGTAAGCGGAACAGAAATTATTCATTGTTATTATATAATTTAAATCGATGCATCTTATATTTTCGGTAAAAAAAAACATTTACAATTATACCGACATTTAAAAGAGTCTGTAATTAAAAAAAAAATTTTGTTAAATAATATAAAATGCTCCGCTGGGCGCAGCTTTATACGACCGCAGAGGTCCAACCCTGAACAGTTAGGGCAAGTATGGACACAAAATTCAAGCTTGATACAGCACTGAATTTGGATTGTGATTAAATATTTGACACAGCATAGGTTTCTGACACAGAATGAATGTGGTCTAAGAACTTAAAAAAAATTAATTTACCTATTCAAACCATATCATTATTATTTGCTTTTAATATATAAATCAAAAATAACCAATTAAAAATGGAAAATTTTAAAGAAAAAAAATGAAAAAAAAATCCCCCCTCAAATTCTTTCAACCCCCTTATGATTCATCACCCCAAACTCAATCCCAACCTTCCCTTTGAGGTATGGTACCTTGCAGTACAATTTCAGAGCGATCCGTACACTTGAACACAAGTTATTTTCTGGAAACTAGAAAAATGCTTGTTTTTTGGCCCCTTTTTGGCCCCAAATTCCTTAACCTTTAGAGCAATTACCTCCAAACTCAAACCCAGCTTTCCCTTTGTGATATGGAACCTTGCAGTACAATTTCATAAAGATCCATGCACTTACACACAAGTTATTGTCGTGAAACAAGAACTAGAGGCTCTCAAGAGCCTGTATCGCTCACCTGTTACTGTATTTACTGATGTCGGCCATCTTGGGTGGTAGGCGGGGTCATTAGACACTTTTTTTTAAATAGATACCCTAGTTATGATTGTGGCCAAGTTTGATTAAATTTGGCCCATAGTTTTAGAAAAGAAGATTTTTGTACAAGTTACAAAAATGACGAAAAGTTGTTCAATATTGACTATAAAGGGCAATAACTCATTATGGGGTCCTCTAACAATTTTAATAATGTTAACTTATTTGTAGATCTTACTTTGCTGAACATTATTGCTGTTTACAGTTTATCTCTATCTATAATAGTATTCAAGATAATAACCAAAAACTGCAAAATTTCCTTAAAATTACCAATTTTAGGGCAGCAACCCAACAACAGGTTGTCGGATTCATCTGAAAATTTGTGAGGGTATAGATCTTATTCTGATGGACATTTAACATGTTTAAATCTTGAAAGATTTGCCCTAAATGTCTTAGTTTTAAAGATATAAAGCAAAAACTGCATTTCACCACTATGTTCTAATTTCAGCCATGTCGGCCATTTTGTTTGGTAAGCAGGGTCATCGGACAGATTATTTAAACTATATACCACAAAAATAATTGTGGCCAAGTTTGGTTAAATTTGACCAAGTAGTTTCAGAGAAGAAAATTTTTGTACAAGTTACAAACAGTTACGAAAAGTTGTTAAAAATTGACTATAAAGGGCAATTACTCCTTAAGGGGTTGACTGACAATTTTGGTCATTTGACTTATTTGTAGGTCTTACTTTCCTGAACATTATTGCTTTTTACAGTTTATCTCTATTTATAACAGTATTCAAGATAATAACCAAAAACCTACAAAATTTCCTTAAAATAACCAATTCAGGGGCAGCAACCCAACAACAGGTTGTCCGATTCGTCTAAAAATTTCAGGGCAGATAGATCTTGACGCTGGATGCTTGTTTTTTGCCCCTTTTTTTGCCCCTAATTCCTAAAATTTGGAGGCAATAACCCCCAAAATCAATCCCAGCATTTCCTTTGTGATATGGAACCTTGTGGTACAATGTCAGAGAGATCCATACACTAACACACAAGTTATGTCTGGAAGTTACAAAAATGCTTATGTTTGGCCCCTTTTTAGCCTCTAATTCCTTAACTGTTGGTACCATAACCCTCATAATCAATCCCAACCTTCCTTTGTGATATTGAACCTTATGGTGAAATTTCATAGAGATCCATTCACTTTAACTAAAGTCAGAGCGCGACAACCAATATGTCTTCGGACGACAACGATGACGACGCCAACGTCATACCAATATATGACCGCAAAATTTTGCGATCGTATAAAAATTGATATAGATAATGTTGACATTTGTTGAATTCATTGAGTAAACAGTTTAGTCTTGCTAAAAGTTGTAAATAAAGTAACAGCTCAAGAACTTTTCAAACTATGTAAATTGTAATACCGGTCAATGGTGCAAAACGTGCATTAATTGTGGAAAAGCAGTGAATATCAAACGAAAATTGAAGCGTGGTTACTATTGTGTTACGGAATTATCGTGCTGTCTGGACGTACAAGAATTCTTGCAATAAATGAACATAGATTATGGAAAATATAAGATAAATTTCAGTCTGTGATAATGATGGTGGGTTTAACGACCTTGACTGGCTATTTAACCCTCACACGGTCGGTCCTGGCTTACGCCTTTTGATGCACTTAAATAACTTACTTTTACGTTTGTGACATTTGATATAATTATACAGACCAAAAGTTGACAAACATTTTAAAACAAGAATAGAAATTAAACATTTCCGCAAAGTTGCTGTAATTTTAATGAACTATAATTTAGCGGTAATCACTAAAAACTTATTTGATTGGCTGATCTAAATAAAATATTTCATCCAGGTGTTGAAGTCCGCGTTGCATATTCAAATGAATTTCATTGGTCGAAACGTTTGCAAACTTTCAATCAAGGTGTTCTCATTGAAGTCCGCGTTCATGTTTCAATAGGATACTCAATATTGTAAAATTCAAACAGAGTTTCTCTACGAAGTCCACGTTAACAAAAAGAATTTAGAAAAATAACACTTTTCTGATTCTTCCCACACAACAAAACTGTCTTTTTCGAAAAGCATAATTGCTTTCTACTGATGAACAATACTAATATCAGTGGCGGATTTACCGGGAGCACAGGGGGGGCACGTGTTTTATACAAACTTTACAAATACATTGTTTAGTGCCAAGAATGTTAGTATCGATATATGGCATATGTCTTCTTAACAAAATTCTAACATTACCATTTCTTGTGATTTTTTATTTTCAAAATTGTATTCTTTTGACTTTATTCAAAAATAAAAATTTTGTTCATGCAAGATTTGTTTTAAGACTGAATGTCATATTTTCTTTTCCCTCCAATTTTCAAAGGAAACTAACAAATGCTATGTTAAAAAAAAACCTCCCCTCCCCCCTTTTCCACAAAAAGTGGATTGGGTTGGCATTGTCTAATATATAATCATCAATGAAATGCCATTTTATTTTTATAAGACATACAATTTGAGAACATAATCTGGGACTAAAACACTTATCCATTAGTCCAAGCATACAATAATATATGATGGTATATTTTTCCTGTTTCAATTACCATGTACATGAACATGTATGAGGCTATGATTGCGCCACCATTTATGAGGATATGAATGGGTTTACTGAAAAGAAAATAATGGGATAAAAAATAAATAACAGAATAAAGAGGTGATGAAATATAAAAAATGTATTGATTGATTGTTGGTTGCTTCACGGCAAGTGGCAAATATGTCATGCATGTTAAGGACGAATATAATAGAGACCAATTGGCAGAAGAATAAAGAATAGAGTGAAATGGCAAAAAATTCAAAGATACTATAGAAACTGACACCTCTTCCCCCACCACCATTACACTCGCATACATACATCTCTAAATATATATTTAATTTTGGTTTCATGGTTAACTTAGCAAAATTTGCAAAGTCTATAGACCATGACTATAATCTCCATGGAAATGAGATATGCCAATGCTTACACAACTGCATACCAAATATCATTCACCTACCACTAGTGGTTCCCCATATATTGACTTAATCAAAAACTAATACATGTCAACTATGAAAAGTTTCAAAGTCAATAGACCTTGACTGAGGGGGCGGGGCCAAATAATCTATATGGTAATGAGATGTGCCAATGCTAATACAACTGTATACCAAATATCATAGACCTACCACTAGTGGTTCACCATGAACTAGACCTAATCACAAACTAATACATTGTTGACGCCGCCGTCGCACCGCCGCCGCCGCAAGAAACAGCATACCTATGTCTCGCTTTTTGCTTCCATCAAGGCGAGATAAAAAGCCTGTTGTATTTGTCACAAATATATGGTTGATTTTTAATGTATACTTACATGTATATGACAATAAAGACTTATTCCATCCCCCCATTCCCCCTTAGAAAAAAATAAAATCGTACGTTAACTACATGTTTTAGACTGAAAAAGCTAGAAAGGGGATGAAATTACTTTGTAAATATATTGGGGTAAATTTTAAAGTAAAGAAGTGATTTGGTACAGAAGAAAAGGTAAACAATTAGTATTTCTGAATTCGACGATATCAAACAAAATCCAAAGTTGCCACGGTCCATGTCCTGAGTTAAGGTTAATACAATATTCTATAATTTTGATAATATGCCCCAAAAGCAGAACAACACAGGGATGATCCAGGATTTTTGAAGGGGACGTAATTCCCTAAAAGTAAAAATATACAGTCGAGCGATGCGAATTAAAATTTTTTAAATAATTTCATGCAAAAAAATAGACATATATATATGAGCCAGTCCATGCAAAAAGGTACAAAAACGAAATTCTAAAACGTGTGCATAACTATTGGTAGCAGACTTCCCGTATGAGAAAATTAGGAGGATTCCGCTTAAAAATAGCAGGAACCCAGGCGGAATCCAAACCTAAAATTCAAACTAAATTAGTATTATCCCAACTCAAATCGGTCCATTTTATTCATTAGGAATGAATTTCTACTTGAAATACCAAGTACTTGTTGTTAGCCTGTTTACCTGGACACATGTCTTATTACACAATAAGTACGGATATGGTAAATTCTGTATAATGTATCTCTGGACTGGGGTGTTTAAGATATTTTAATCTGACAACACGAATGCTTAGTTGTTAATTTCTGTGTCATTTGGTCTCTTGACGAGAGATCATACCACATCTCCTTATTTTTATATGTGTTTTTAGATTTACTTGTGTTTTATGCCCAAACAATGCAAAAGCAGAATGCAGAATCTTTAAAATGTGCTGCCTTAGATCGAGTCTATATCTGGAGACTGATTTTACCTACTATTTGGGTGTTTGACTAAGAAGCATTTTAATAAACAAATTGTGGCTTATTTCATATTTATAATACAGTTAAGATTCAAGGCCATATTTTGCTAAATACGAAGATTAATTACTCTTAGTAAAAATTGCGAGAAGATGTTTCATAATTTGTATACAAGAAAAGTTAAGTAAAGACTCTCTTTAAGTTATGTCCGGTAAATATCTTTTTGATAAAATGATGCAACTGGATGCACCCTTAAATACAAAATAATAACCATAAATAGCAGGTATGCGTGAATCAGATAGTAGCATAAAAACAAGAGTGCACATGCTGAAATGTCTCGCCTTCTTTACTAACCATTGATATTATGTTGATAGTCCCAAATGAAAGCTTTACTACAACTATTACATAAACTTAACATGATCCAAGAAAATGAAGTCAAGGTCATATAAACCAAACAAGAAATACATGAACACCTTACAATCATTCAATACACTAAATATAGTTGACCTATTGCTTATAGTTACTAAGAAACAGACTTAACCACAAAAACTAAACATTGACCAATGAATCGTGAAAATGAGGTCAAGGTCAGATGAACCATGCCAGGCAGACATGAATAGCTTACAATCCTTCCATACAACAAATAAAGTTGACCTATTGCTTATAATTTTAGAAAAAAAGACCGAGACACATAAACTTAACACTGAGCAATGAACCGTGAAAATGAGGTCAAGGTCAAATAAAACCTGTGAGACTGACATGTACTTCATAAAATATGTCCATACACCAAATATAGTTGACTTACTGCATATAGTATTAGAAAAAATACCAAAACTCAAAAACTTAACTTAGACCACTGAACCATGAAAATGAGGTCAAAGTTAGATGACACCTGCCAGTTGGACATGTACACCTTACAATCATTCCATACACCAAATATAGTAGACATATTGCATAAAGTATAAGAAAAACGGACCAAAACACAAAAACTTAACTATAACCACTGAACTATGAAAATGAGGCCAAGGTCAGAAGACAAAAGAGGGACAAAAGATACCAAAGGGACAGTCAAACTCATCAATCTAAAACAAACTGACAACGTATAATTGGTTTAATAGCTTCCTTGTGAGCAGTAACCCTCTATCAAGAAAATCATGATAGGAAATGCAAGCACGGGAATATTGTTGGACATGATACAATCCTTCTATACACCAAATATACTAGACCTATTGCTTATAGTATCTGAGATATGATCTTGACCACTAAAACTTAACCTTGTTTACTGATCCCTGAAATGAGGTCGAGGTCAAAGGAAAACTGTCTGACGGGCATGAGGACGTTGCAAGGTACGCACATACCAACTATAGTTATTGTATTACTCATAATAAGAGAGAAATTAACATTACAAAAAATCTCTATTTTTTTTCAAGTAGTCACTGAACCATGAAAATGAGGTCAAGGACAATGGACATGTCACAGACAGAAACTTCGTAACATAAGGCATCTATATACAAAGTATGAAGCATCAAGGTCTTCCATCGTCTAAAATATAAAGCTTTTAAGAAGTTAGCTAACACCGCCGCCAGATTACTATCCCTATATCGAGCTTTCTGCAACAAAAGTCGCAGGCTCAACAATAAGGAGATGTGGTATGATTGCCAATCAGACAACTATTCACCAAAGTTCATATGATTTAAATGTAAGCAATTATAGGCAATCGTACGACCTTTAACAATGAGAATAAAATGCCTCGCTGAGCGCAGCCTTATACGACCACAGTGGTCGAACCCTCAACAGTTGGGGCAAATTTGGACACAATATTCAAGCTTGATACTATCTGAATTTGGATTGTGATCAAATTTTTGACATAATATAGGTTTCTGACACAAAATAAATGTGGTTAAAGATTTTACAAATCTAATGCACAATACTGTGCAATTGAAGATTTCTTCTTGAAACTTTTCAAAGATTTGAAATTTTGAAAATTTTGAAAAAAAATATGAACCCTTTAAAAAAAAAATGGAAACCCCACTTCCCCCCAAACTTTTTGAATCCTCCTTTTAGCATTAACCATCAAACTTAATTGCAGCCTTTCCTTTGAAGTATGGAACGTTTTAGTACAATTTTAGAGAGATCCATACACTTAATCACAAGTTACTGTCTGGAAATTAGAAAAATGCTTTTTTTTTAACTATAAAAGCCCATTTAAATACATTTGTACATCATAAACATGATAAAAGTATTAAAATAGAAAATGACATCATAGTTATGGCTAAAATTAACAAGAGTGAATACACTGAAATGTCTCGCCTTCTTTACTAATCATTGATATTATGTTGATAGTCCTAAATGTAAAACTTTAATACAACTGTCACATAAACTTAACATTAACCAAGAAAACTAAACATTGACAGATGAACCATGCAAATGAGGTCAAGGTTTGAATAACCATGCCAGACAGACATGTACAGCCAACAATTCTTCTATACAACACATAAAGTTGACCTATTGCTTATAGTTGAAGATAAACAGACCAAAACACAAAAAAATAACACTGAGCAATGAACCGTGAAAATGAGGTCAAGGTCAAATAAAACCTGTACGACTGACATATAGATCATAAAATAATTCCATACACCTAATATAGTTGACCTATTGCATCTAGTAATAGAAAAAAAAGTCCAAAATTCAAAAACTTAACTTTGACCACTGAACCATGAAAATGAAGTCAAGGTCAGATGACACCTGCCAGCTAGACATGTACACCTTACAATTATTCCATACACCAAATATAGTAGACCTATTGCATACAGTATAAGAAAAACAGTCCAAAACACAAAAGCTTAACTATTACCACTGAACCATGAAACCATAAATACAGAGTATGAAGCATCCAAGTCTTCTACCTTCTAAAACATAAAGCTTTTAAGAAGTTAGCTAAATCCACCGTAGCCGCCGCCGCATCACTATCCCTAAGTCAAACTTTCTGCAACAACAGTTGTAGGCTCGACAAAAAACTTCATCAGCAACAATTAAAGGGAAAATTCACGATTTTTTACTTATGGTTTAAATATGTTCATTATGACATAATATATATATTCACAAAGTTTTATCGCTATATGTGCAGTAATAAAGGAGAAATTCAATATTTAATGAAAAAATATTAACTTCTTCCTGTAGGTCGTGACGTTTTCTCCTGGTTTTTGCATGCCGGGATTTAAAAAACAATCATTAAAAGTCTTGGTTTTTAATCATATTTTAACGTAATCGTAAGCGCGCCGATGACTTATGCTTTATCTAATAACCATCCGATAATAAGAAGATAAAACGCACATACATTCAATTGTACATATTCATGAGATAAATTTTCTATGTTAAACGTATATATTCGAATTATTTTTGTAGACAACACAAACAGTTATAAATTGATTTTTAATTAATGTATTTTCGGACTGATAAGGTGAAAAAAGTAAAGTACAATAATCTGTAAAGACCATATGTTGGTGTACTCTTATTGACCTTTTACTATCTCTGCTATGACTTGGTTGATACGATGTGTGTATTCACGGTTCTGTAGCAATACTCGTAGATGGCTTGTTGAAAGGTAAATTGTTATTTGCACTTCGGTATTTAACCACGCCTCTCGGGCACACCTTGCCAGGTGTGACTGTCTATTCGGATCAGTGAATTATAAGACACGAGGAGCATCCAATACACATATTTAAAATATATATTCAAGTTGGTGACAAATAAAAATTGATCGCCGTGGAATTATTTAATTATGTTTGGTGCTATTATTTATTTGAATTCAAATAAGTTAATTTACTAAGAAATACACAATTTTTGGTTAAAGACGGGAAACTTAATTCATATGTCCGATTGAAATGATTTACACCTTTTGTCCTTGATTGATGTCTAATAAAAAGGAGAACTTAGAAATTATAAATAGCTTTACCAAAGTATTTTTATTTGTCTTTATTAGGCAAATAAATGAATGAGAACACTTAGATTTAGACTTTTTAAAAGCCACGTACAAATTAATAACTGGAACTCACTGAAGATAACTCTACCGAAGCGGAATATAATATGAACGAATAAAGAAAAAATACTTTTGTACTTGAGAAGTCTTAAAACATTGACAGCAAATTTAAGGTCTTCTTGGAATGGAATCGAAAAATTACGAATAGATATTCTTTATCAAGTGTGAAAAACGTCAACCAAATTTAATCATAATCGGGGACATCCTTATTAAAGTAGTCTTCGTCTCACAACGTATAATACTTAATAACTATTTGACCAAAGATGTTTAAAAACAAAAGACAACGAATTTAATGTCATCTTTCCCTATTTTTGAATGTAATTATAAGTCTGTTCAACTGGCAAGAATTCCCCTAAAGCGGACAAATATCTGACAAGCAGTTTATTCTTTAAATTTGCTGTCATTGAATATCAAGAAAGAAAATAAATCCCGAAAATGATTTGAAACTTTAATACTCAATAGCTTTCCTAGAAAATATTCACATCCCTCGGGGATTATTAGTGTACGTCCAGTTACATATTTCGGAACAGTTGTGGTGATGACGAATTTCTTTCTTTATTCGAGAACAATCTAATTGATATATAAATCTGTGATTTTACTATGTTCATAACTTCGATGAACCAAAGCAAGTTATAGATCGACCTGTATTTAAATCAAATTGGTCCTGTTCTTCTTCTTCTTTTGGTATATAATAGTCTATCGAATTGGATGATTACATACTGTTGGTATACGTGGACTAGTCTATTTACAAAACTTTTACCCCAATTTGCACAAAATGTATGTTTCTTTCTTATGTTCAATGTATACATGTATATATTTTAAATTGCGCTGTAGTTCTGTAACTTTCTATCCGGGCGTATAAACGAATCGTCGACAAGTGGGCACATTTTTTTAATCAACATTTCTGGAATGATCCAACTTTGTCCTTTACTATTGACAACGAGTAAATATTACATTGTCCCAGAGACATATAATACAATTATATGTCTCTGATTTTCCCCAAATTAACCCTTGGAAAAAATACGTATATTTGTATATCTTCAATTTTATTTTATTTATTTTTTGGTATCATTTTTTTTTTTTTTATAAATAATATTCTTTACACCAGAAATTTTATTTATAAACAAGCGTATGAGTTAAGTAATGACTAGTATATTATATCACTTTCGGACATGCAAGACAGAGATGTATATTATACAAGCACCTGCTAGTTCAAAATGGAAAGCTATAAGTAATCGGCCGTGTACACTGATCAATACCTACAGAAGTGAAACGATGCATGAACTTGCAGGCCCGACAGGAAATCGCTTGAATACCTGGTCGTGTCACCTTACACCCCTCACAATACCTTTGGGAGTAATACCTTAAGCCATGCGGGTGATCAGTGGAGCGAAGATCCTAATTTAATTATATTACTTTAAAGAATTATGAACGAATTAGATTTTCGAAAACAATTTTCACGGAACTCTTATTTATGATTTGAACTTTGACTTTTTAACTAATTCCAATATTAACAGTTTAAAAATAACAGACTATATGGTTATTAAAAATATAAGAACATTTTCCGAATCAAGTTAGTTAGTCAGATAAAACAACCGTACGATTGACAAGATATCGACACGTAATTACGACAACATCGGTTACTGTAGTCTTGTTTCTTTATGGTTTATAGACATATCGTGATTTTTATTTGGACAAGATAACAAAATGGCGGAACGCAAAGAACTGATACTCAAAATTTAAAATCGATGGTGATCTCTTATCTAGCGGAATAAAACTTTAATATTTATAAATTTGAGCATTTTTATACAGATTGGACATAATATGAATTTTTGATTTTTTTGCGAAGTTTCCCTTTAATAGTAATATCAAAAAATAAATTTCTTTCATCAGCATTTAAAAGAAACTTCTAAAAATAAATTGACAGCTAGGACTTTGCAACCACAAAAACCCTTTTAAATACATCAGTATTAACAGTATTAAAATAGAAAATGACATCATGATCATGCCTAAAATTAAAAAGCCTCCATGAGCAACATTAAATAGTAATATCTAAAAATAAAATTCCTTCACATACATAATCATGATAATCATGGCTAAAATAAATTATTTTTTAATATGAAAATGACATCATGATCATGCCTAAAATTAAAAAGCCTCCATCAGCAACATTAAATAGTAATATCTAAAAATAAAATTCCTTCACATACATAATCATGATAATCATGACTAAAATGAATTATTTTTTAATATGAAAATGACATCATGATCATGCCTAAAATTAAAAAGCCTCCATCAGCAACATTAAATAGTAATATCTAAAAATAAAATTCCTTCACATACATAATCATGATAATCATGGCTAAAATAATTTTTTTTTAATATGAAAATGACATCATGATCATGCCTAAAATTAAAAAGCCTCCATCAGCAACATTAAATAGTAATATCTAAAAATAAAATTCCTTCACATACATAATCATGATAATCATGGCTAAAATAAATTATTTTTTAAAACAGAAAATGACATCATGATCATGCCTAAAATTAAAAAGCCTCCATCAGCAACATTAAATAGTAATATCTAAAAATAAAATTCCTTCACATACATAATCATGATAATCATGGCTAAAATAAATTATTTTTTAAAATAGAAAATGACATCATGATCATGCCTAAAATTAAAAAGCCTCCATCAGCAACATTAAATAGTAATATCTAAAAATAAAATCCCTTCACATACATAATCATGATAATCATGGCTAAAATAAATTATTTTTTAAAATAGAAAATGACATCATGATCATGCCTAAAATTAAAAAGCCTCCATCAGCAACATTAAATAGTAATATCTAAAAATAAAATTCCTTCACATCCAAAATCATGGCTATAATTAAATAACCTTTATTAAACATTTTAAGAATAGTAACTTCTAACAGTGGCAGATTTACCGGGGGGGCACAGGGGGCACGTGCCCCCCCCCCCCCCCAGTTCAGGTCAACAAATTTTTTTTCTAACATAATTTTATTGTTACTGAAACTTCTTATCTAGTGCGGAAATTGTCACAGCTTGATTAGACTTCTTAAAGTGGCCGTTAATTAATATCAGCGTCCCCATGCGTGATTTATGACAACTTATCGGTGGGTGTGTAAATATTGACACCTGTGTGTAATGTCTTTATGAAAAAGCTTTTATGTAAAATACATTTACATGTTGATTGGAATAGTACAAATTTGTATTGGCTTATAATACAATACCGATTAAGATCGATTACCAGGTGAAACTTCTGATCTGTGTATTTGAAGAATAGGTACAAACATTTCCTGTAAATGTACGTTTTTTTCCAAAACTTTGTTTTTGTGAATTTATTCAGCAACAAATTAAACTGTTTATTTTTTGATAACTTAGAAGATATGTTTTTTAAACGGAATGTCATATTTCATTCCCCTCTTATTTTCAAGGGAAATCAACAATTTGTTTTACTCCCCCTCCCCTTTCCCCTAATGCCTTCCCCCGTCCAGGAAAAATTAACTGACGTTTCCTATTAAATAATCATCAATAAAATGCTATTTGATTTTCTTTAAAATTAAGTTTGTAACAGAATCTAGGACTTACACATTTCTCTAAAAGCCGAAGCATGCAGTTATATTGTTTTTATTGTTCTTGTTTCAATTACCATGTACATGTATGAGGCTATGCAAAAGGTCACCATTTATGAAGATATGAAGGTGTTTTGCAGATATTAGAATAATGTGCAAAAAAGTAAGTCTGGAAGCGAGGCCAAAACATATAGATAAAAGAATATAGAGGTGATGAAATATAAAGAAAATAGTGTTTGATTGTTGCATGGTTGTTAAACGTCCAGTGGCAAATATTTGATGCATGTTTAGGTTGAATATAATAAAGATCAATTGGCAGTAAAGTGAAAAAGTAAAAAAAACTTAAAACATATCGAAATACAGAAACGATGATCTGACCCCCCCCCCCAAAAAAAAAACAAAAAAAAAACAAAAAAAACAACAAACAAAACAAACCTAGCACCCACTCACACTCGCACATATTTATATATATATATTTATATTAAAAAAAAAATTGTTCATGGTGCCCCCCCCCCAGACATCGAGGTCCTGGATCCGCCCCTGTCTAAAATAAAATTGACAGCTAATCACCTAAAGACAATACATTTCTTAAGCAGTGTAAGGGAGGTAATTTGATAATATGTGTTTGAATTACCTCCATACACTGCTTTCAAATTATGTTTTGTACTTAAGTAATTGTCCATTAACCTGGAAACCTTTGTTTTCTCCCTTGTTTGCCCCTAATTCCTAAACAGTTTGAGCCATAACCCCCCAAAGCAAATTCTTACCATCCCTTTGTGATATGGTAACCTGTGGTATAATTTCAAAGAGATCCTTACATCATTTCACAAGTTATTGTCTGGAAACTAGAAAAATGCTTGTATGGGCCCCATTTTGGCCTCTAATTCCTGAACTGTTAGGACCATAACCCCCAAAATCAATCCCAACCTTCCTTTTGTGGTCATTAACCTTATGGTAAAATTTAATAGAAATCCATACACTTAAACAAAAGTTATTGTCCGGTAACCCATGTGTCTTCGGGCGACGATAACAAAAGACGACGTGATACCAATATACGACCGCAACATTTTTACAGTCGTATAAAAACCCATACCGTCGAGTCGACTATAAAAGATCCTGACATGAAACAACTTGAATTGAGAAAACTAAGGAACCCAATTTAGTACAAAAATTTTTTCGAAAAACCAATATGACAGATACGACCAAGCAACAAAACTGTATACAGGTTTACCACTTAGCTTATGGAAAAGAGGGGGTGGGATATGTTTTATTTTCTATTTGTTTTGTTATTTCTATCGCGGAAAAGTGATTATTTTTTTTAACAACTTTACTTGAATCGAATGAAAAATGAAAAAAGATTGTCTTTTGAATAGAAATACATTTTATTAAAAGATAATCAGGATATAATTATATACCCTCCGCAACCGACTCTCGCGTGAGTTACGTTAATGTTATTCAATAGAATGTAAGATTATCTTATTATTTGCTCATTTGATAGAGTAAAAGGTATACATAAATTTTAAAAAATTAAGAACTGACACGAAGACGAATATAAATACATGTAGGTCACAGTATGATTTCCTATTCAGTGTGTATCGTTCTGAACATGCATGAAATATTTGCCACTGGACGTTAAGCAAGCAACAAAAAATCCATCAACCTATTCAATTTGACTCAATTAGATTTTCAAAATCTTACACACGAATATGTTAAATCTGGATTTATTTTATGAAAGTCTACATTAAAATTCATCACATGTATATGAAAATGTTTCTTTATCATGTTTATTGTAGCGATAAATCAACAAAATTTCACGTTATTTGTTTCTAAAATTAAACTGCAGGACTACAATGAAAGTTTCTTTTACACCTAATATCGATTGATCTTTAAAAAAACAAATTTCCAAATCGGCATCAAAAAACTATAAGACGAATAAAGTTGTGAAGTAAATCATAGACTGTATGTTTATCAAGGAAAATAATGACCTTACACAGGTAATTATTGTATGCCTTGGAACATTATATCATTGAAACATGATATCGTCCAGGTTGATTCTGAAAAAGAATGACCTGACGTTCTGAAAGAAAATAACTCCATATAGGTATATAAAACTGAATGTTACCTTTTTTGTTTTCACCCAAGGACTGCATTCTTGATCTATCAACCATTTTGTTGTATTAATCCGTCCATACTGAGCAGCACAATGTAAAGCTGTTCGGCCAATCTATATCAATATAAAAATATAAACATGTTAATGGTGTGTGATAATAAATCAAGAGAGGAGTCAAACAATTTATCAAAATGTAAGAAATATAACATCTGGTAAAACAATATTCAATTATATTTGTAAACTGATAAATGGTAGATTAAGATATATAAACTAAATATATATTTTCTGATTCAGTTCTACAAAACATGAAAACATAATAGCAAACTCTATTTAATATAAGTCTAACAAGTATTTGTTGTCCATTTAACATGTTTGATTAACAACATGATTTTATGTTGATTCAGTAGAATAATCAAAGTTGAAAAAAAAATAATATTTCAAGAAACATTGAAACGAGTTATATTTTCTGATTCAGTGCGAAGAGACAAGAAAAATGAGACCCCACTTTTTATTATTCTGTCAAGTATTAGGTCTCCATTTAACCCGTCTGATTAACAATGAATCAGTAGAATGATCGAAGTTGAAAAAAATACTTTTTTCAAGAAACATTAAAATGACTTATATTTTCTAATTCAGTACGACAAGACATAAAAAATAAGACCCCACTTTATATAATTCTGTCAAGTATTTGTTATTTTTAAAAGATGTTTTACATTAGATCTGTAGAATTAACATTATCTGACTAAAGATGTTAACACAACTTGTTCTCATCAACTTCTCATTAAAATCAGATGTTAACAAAATAATTTTTTGTCAGGAAACAAAATAAAACCTTTACTATCTGATTCAGTTCTGTGTTACGAATAAAATGAGACCCCACTTTATATAATTCTAACAAATATTTGTTGTCCATTAAACCTGTCTGATTAACAACATGATTTTGTGTAGATTCTGTATTAAGTGATGTTTGGTAAGAGTAAGGTTATTATATCTATCATTACCCTGGTGTCTGCGGCCTCTAACTGACTGCCCTGACTGACCAGGTACATCACTACCTCCAGGTGTCCTCCCTCAGCCGCCCACATTAATGGTGTCTTTCCATACTGTAATATCAACATATAACAGACATCAAAACTTGTGTCATAAACTGGACAATGTTGTGTAATAAATATAAACAAAATATATATCACATGAATCAGTGGTCAAAACTGAATAAAATGACCAGTCACACTTGTATTTATATTCTACATAAACAACAAATAAACAACATGTTTTATTGTGAGATGTCAGAACTTCCATCAGAACTGTCAGGTTAAAAAAAAAAAAAATTCAAGAAACATTGAAACAAGTTATATTTTCTGATTCAGTACGAAGAGACAAGAAAAATGAGACCCCACTTTATATAATTCTATCAAGTATTTGTTATTTTTAAAAGATGTTTTACATTAGATCTGTAGAATTAACATTATCTGACTAAAGATGTAAACACAACTTGTTCTCATCAACTTCTCATTAAAATCAGATGTTAACAAAATAATTTTTCGTCAGGAAACAAAATAAAACCTTTACTATCTGATTCAGTTCTGTGTTACAAATAAAATGAGACCCCACTTTATATAATTCTAACAAATATTTGTTGTCCATTAAATCTGTCTGATTAACAACATGATTTTGTGTAGATTCTGTATAAAGTGATGTTTTGTCAGAGTAAGGTGATTATATCTATCATTACCCTGGATGTGGCCTCTAGCTGACTGCCCTGACTAACGAGGTACGTCACTACCTCAAGACGTCCTCTCTCAGCCGCAAACATTAATGGTGTCTGTCCCAACTGTAATATCAACATATAACAGACATCAAAACTTGTGTCATAAACTGGACAATGTTGTGTAATAAATATTAACAAAATATATATCACATGAATCAGTGGTCAAAACTGATTAAAATGACCAGTCACACTTGTATTTATATTCTACATAAACAACAAATAAACAACATGATTTATTGTGAGATGTCAGGACTTCCATCAGAACTGTCAGGTTGAAAAAAATTTTTTATCAAGAAACATAAACAATATTTATATCAATGGACTCAGCTGGACAAGACAATTAAAATGAGACCCCACTTTATATAATTCTAACAAATATTTGTTGTCCATTAAATCTGTCTGATTAACGATGATTAACAATGATCAAAGTAAAAAAAAAAAAAACTTTTTTTCCAGAAACATAAAAACGAGTTATATTTTCTGATTCAGTACGAAGAGACAAGAAAAACAAGACCCCACTTTATATAATTCTTACAAATATTTGTTATTTTCAAAAGATATTTTACATTAGATTTGTAGAATTAACATAATCTGACTAAAGATGTTAACACAACTCGTTCTCATCAACTTCTCATTAAAATCAAATGTTAACAAAATAATTTTTCGTCAGGAAACAAAATAAAACCTTTACTATTTGATTCAGTTCTGTGTTACGAATAAAATGAGACCCCACTTTATATAATTCTGTTAAGTTTTTGTTGTTTGTTTTTTTTTTTTAAATCTGTCTGATTTTAAAACAATGATGATCAAAGTTAAAAAAAAATAATTTCAATAAAAATAAAAACAAATTATATTTTCTGATTCAGAATAATGAGACAGGAAAAATGAGACCCCACTTTATATAATTCTAACAAATATTTGTTGTCCATTAAACCTGTCTGATTAACAGTATTTTGTGTTGATTCAGAATAATGATCAAAGCTTAAAAAGTATTCAGTTGTATTATTTACATGTAAAATGTTTGTGTGATGTATAACAGTTGCTTCATTTCATATGTGCTGTTGCTTATTATGGTAATATAGCAATGGTGTATGCTGTGTTTGAGCTGGCATGTCAGTTAACTGCTAGTAGTCTGTTGTTATTTATGTATTATTGTCATTTTGTTTATTTTCTTTGGTTACATCTTCTGACATCAGACTCAGATTTCTCTTGAACTGAATTTTAATGTCGTATTGTTATGCGTTTACTTTTCTACATTGGCTAGAGGTATAGGGGGAGGGTTGAGATCTCACAAACATGTTTAACCCCGCCGCATTTTTGCGCCTGTCCCAAGTCAGGAGCCTCTGGCCTTTGTTAGTTTTGTATCATTTTAATTTTAGTTTCTTGTGTACAATTTGGAAATTAGTATGGCGTTCATTATCACTGAACTAGTATATATTTTTTTAGGGGCCAGTTGAAGGACGCCTCCGGGTGCGGGAATTTCTCGCTACATTGAAGACCTGTTGGTGACCTTCTGCTGTTGTTTTTTTCTATGGTCGGGTTGTTGTCTCTTTGGCACATTCCCGGTTTCTATTCTCAATTTTATTGTGTTTGTATTTTTTGTTTGCATTGCCTGTAAATGTGATATGTCACTTGTTTGTGAGCATTGTAAGAGTGTCATTGCTATGTCACATGTTGGTGTTGAGTATGTGTACGTCATATTGGTGTTGAGTATAAGAGTGCCATTGCTATGTCACATGTCGGTGTTGAGTATATGAGTGTCATTGCTATGTCACATTTTGGTGTTATGTATACAAGTGTCATTGCTATGTCACATTTTGGTGTTGAGTATAAGAGTGTCATGGCTAGGTCATATTTTTGTGTTGAGTATATGAGTGTCATGGCTAGGTCATATGTTTGTTTTGAGTATATGAGTGTCATGGCTAGGTCATATGTTTGTGTTGAGTATATGAGTGTCATGGCTAGGTCATATGTTTGTGTTGAGTATATGAGTGTCATGGCTAGGTCATATGTTTGTGTTGAGTAAGTCTTTCATTGCTAGGTCACATGATGATGTTGAGTATAAGATTGTTTTGCCTAAGTCACATGTTGGTGTTGAGTATAAGAGAGTCATTGCTATTTCAGATGCTGGTGTTCAGTCTAAGAATATCATGGCTATGCCACATATTTGTGTTGAGTTAAAGAGTGTCACAGCTTTGCCACCTGTTTGTGGTGAGTTAAAGCATGTCATTGCAATGTCACATGTTTGGTGTTGAGTATAATAGTGTCATTGCTATGTCACATGTTGGTGCTGACTATACTAGTGTCATTGCTATGTCACATGTTGGTGTTGAGTATAAGAGTGTCATTGCTATGTCACATTTTGGTGTTGAGTAAAAAGAGTGTCAGTTATATTTGTCACATGTTGGTGTTGAGTACAAGAGTGTCATGGCTAGGTCACTTGATGGTGTTGAGTAAAGAGTGTCAAAGCTTTGTCATATTATTGTGTTGAGATTAAGTGTGATTGTTATGTCACATAATGGACCTGATATGGACTGTCACTGCTATGATAGAAACAATTGTTTTGAAGTGGTTACTTTACAATCATTTTAGCTACACACTTGTTTAAAGCATAGTGTTACGTCTAAACTGGGTTTTTTAATGATGATCCAGGAAACAATACTGTTTGAAAAAATATATTCATAAACAAGAATGTGTCCATAGTACACGGATGCCCCACTCGCACTATCATTTTCTATGTTTAGTGGACCCTGAAATAGGGGTAAAAACTATAATTTGGCATTTAAATTAGAAAGATCATATCATAGGAACCATGCATGTATACTAAGTTTCAAGTTGATTGGACTTCAACTTCATCAAAAACTACCTTGACCCAAAACTTTAACCTGAAATTTGCACTATCATTTTCTATGTTCAGTGAACCGTGAAATTGGGGTTAAAACTATAGTTTGGCATTTAAATTAGAAAGATCATATCATAGGACACATGTGTACTAAGTTTCAAGCTGATTGGACTTCAACTTCATCAAAAAATACCTTGACCAAAAACTTTAACCTAAAATTTGCACTATCATTTTCTATGTTCAGTGAACCGTGAAATTGGTGTTAAAACTATAGTTTGGCATTAAAATTAGAAAGATCATATCAAAGGACACATGTGTACTAAGTTTCAAGCTGATTGGACTTCAACTTCATCAAAAACTACCTTGACCAAAAACTTTAACCTGAAATTTGCACTATCATTTTCTATGTTCAGTGAACTGTGAAATTGGGGTTAAAACTCTAATTTGGCATTAAAATCAGAAAGATCATATCATAGGACACATGTGTACTAAGTTTCAAGCTGATTGGACTTCAACTTCATCAAAAACTACCTTGACCAAAAACTTTAACCTGAACGAACGAACGAACAGACAGAAGGACGGACGCAGAGACCAGAAAACATAATGCCCCTCTACTATTGTAGGTGGGGTATAAAAAGAAAATTATCTGATTTTAGTCTTTTTCCTTCGAATAGAATTTATTGGATATAAATCCTGTGTTCCCAGAAGTCTAAATGGATGATTTCATGATCTATATTGTACAAGAGTAGTAGATGAATTTTATGATCAGGTGTCACCTGTCATGTTCAGTACAGGAGTGGTAAATATATGTTGTATGATCAGGTGTCACCTGTCATGTTCAGTACAGGAGTGGTAAATGAATGTTATATGATGTGGTGTCAAATGTCATGTTCAGTACAGGAGTGGTAGATGACTGTTGTATGATCAGGTGTCACATGTCATGTTCAGTACAGGAGTAGTATATGCATGTTTTATGATCAGGTGCCACATGTAAGGTTCAGTATAGAAATGACAAATGAATGTTGTATGATCAGGTGTCACATGTCATGTTCAGTACAGGAGTAGTAGATGAATGTTGTATTATCAGGTGTCACATGTCATGTTCAGTACAGGAGTGGTTAACGAGTACAGTATGATCAGGTGTCGCATAACATGTTCAATACAGGAGTGGTTAACGAATACAGTATGATCAGGTGTCGCATAACATGTTCAATACAGGAGTGGTTAACGAATACAGTATGATCAGGTGTCGCATGTCATGTTCAATACAGGAGTGGTAAATGAATGTTGTATGATCAGGTGTCACATGTCATGTTCTGTACAGGAATGGTGAATGCATATTGCTTGATCAGGTGTCACATGTCATGTTCAGTACAGGAGTAGTAGATGAATGTTGTATGATCAGGTGTCACATGTCATGTTCAGTACAGGAGTAATAGATGAATGTTGTATGATCAGGTGTCACATGTCATGTTCAGTACAGGAGTAGTAGATGAATGTTGTATGATCAGGTGTGACATGTCATGTTTAGTACAGGAGTAGTAGATGAATGTTGTATGATCAGGTGTCACATGTCATGTTCAGTACAGGAGTAATAGATGAATGTTGTATGATCAGGTGTCACATGTCATGTTCAGTACAGGAGTGGTAAATGAATGTTGTATGATCAGGTGTCACATGTCATGTTCTGTACAGGAATGGTGAATGCATATTGCTTGATCAGGTGTCACATGTCATGTTCAGTACAGGAGTAATAGATGACTGTTGTATGATCAGGTGTCACATGTCATGTTCAATACAGGAGTAATAGATGAATGTTGTATGATCAGGTGTCACATGTCATGTTCAATACAGGAGTGGTAAATGAATGTTGTATGATCAGGTGTCACATGTCATGTTCTGTACAGGAATTGTGAATGCATATTGCTTGATCAGGTGTCACATGTCATGTTCAGTACAGGAGTAATAGATGAATGTTGTATGATCAGGTGTCACATGTCATGTTCAATACAGGAGTGGTAAATGAATGTTGTATGATCAGGTGTCACATGTCATGTTCTGTACAGGAATGGTGAATGCATATTGCTTGATCAGGTGTCACATGTCATGTTCAGTACAGGAGTAGTAGATGAATGTTGTATGATCAGGTGTCACATGTCATGTTCAGTACAGGAGTAATAGATGAATGTTGTATGATCAGGTGTCACATGTCATGTTCAGTACAGGAGTAATAGATGAATGTTGTATGATCAGGTGTCACATGTCATGTTCAGTACAGGAGTAGTAGATGAATGTTGTATGATCAGGTGTCACATGTCATGTTCAGTACAGGAGTAATAGATGAATGTTGTATGATCAGGTGTCACATGTCATGTTCAGTACAGGAGTAGTAGATGAATGTTGTATGATCAGGTGTGACATGTCATGTTCAGTACAGGAGTAGTAGATGAATGTTGTATGATCAGGTGTCACATGTCATGTTCCGTACAGTAGTAGATGAATGTTGTATGATCAGGTGGCACATGTCATGTTCAGTACAGGAGTAGTAGATGAATGTTGTATGATCAGGTGTCACATGTCATGTTCAGTACAGGAGTAGTAGATGAATGTTGTATGATCAGGTGTTACATGTCATGTTTAGTACAGGAATGGTAAATGAATGTTGTATGATCAGGTGTCACATGTCATGTTCAGTACAGGAGTGGTTAATGAATGTTGTATGATCAGGTGTCACATGTCATGTTCAGTTCAGGAGTGGTAAATGAATGTTGTATGATCAGGTGTCACATGTCATGTTCAGTACAGGAGTAGTAGATGAATGTTGTATGATCAGGTGTCACATGTCATGTTCAGTACAGGCGTGGTAAATTAATGTTTTATGATCAGGTGTCACATGTCATGTTCAGTACAGGAGTGGTAAATTAATGTTTTATGATCAGGTGTCACATGTCATGTTCAGTACAGGAGTGGTAAATTAATGTTTTATGATCAGGTGTCACATGTCATGTTCAGTACAGGAGTGGTAAATTAATGTTTTATGATCAGGTGTCACATGTCATGTTCAGTACAGGAGTGGTAAATTAATGTTGTATGATCAGGTGTCACATGTCATGTTCAGTACAGGAGTGGTTAATGAATGTTGTATGATCAGGTGTCACATGTCATGTTCAGTTCAGGAGTGGTAAATGAATGTTGTATGATCAGGTGTCACATGTCATGTTCAGTACAGGAGTAGTAGATGAATGTTGTATGATCAGGTGTCACATGTCATGTTCAGTACAGGAGTGGTAAATTAATGTTTTATGATCAGGTGTCACATGTCATGTTCAGTACAGGAGTGGTAAATTAATGTTTTATGATCAGGTGTCACATGTTGGGGATTTGATGGTCGCAAATTAAGTTTACTGGCGACGCGTTAGCGGAGACAGTAAACGGGTATTTGCGACCATCAAATCCCAAATTGATGCCGTCGGAGCTTAAAATACAATATTGTTATCTCCATTCTAATGAAACTGACAGAAAACAACGTTAAAACATGTATTTAAAATCTGTCATATGCCGTCTGCGCTTGCGCGTACGTCCCATAGCATCAATTGTCAATTGATGCCATGTAAGAAAGTGACGTTATCCAATCAAAATGAACGTTACAAACGTTGTTGCATTAGAATTGGTATTCTATCCACAATTTGATAGGTGTGGTATACATCAATGATTTGTTAATACATTTCTAATATTTTGTGTAAAAACAGGAGTTACTTTACTATTGTTGTGTAACATATTTCTTACTACAGAATTAATAATAAATGACTAATATTCTAAAAACAACTGTTTGAAGGGTTTTACATTAGTATTTTTTTGGGGCCCTTTATAGCTTGTTGTTCGGTGTGAGCAAAGGCTCTGTGTTGAAGACTGTATCTTGACCTATAATGGTTTACTTTTATAAATTGTGACCTAGATGGAGAGTTGTCTCATTGGCACTCATACCCCATCTTCCTATATCTATTGATTTATCTGGTTCATCTTGTGTGTACTGTAAGTAAATACCTTTAAATGTTTCAAATATTTCTACATCACTTACTCTTTTATATTCCAAATTAGCTCCATTTTGTAAAGATAATTCCACATCTTTAAGATTTCCATCCTCAGCAGCTCTACAAAGTTTCTGTAAGTAAAACAAAGCTTAAGCATTTCTCTCCTGCACATAATAATGTATGATAAATGTATTAATTCAAATTAAGTAAGTAAGTTAGTATATTGGTAATTATAGTGACATGTGTGTTACAATGAACATATTTTAATTCACAAATTCACAAACTACTTTTTATAGTTTGATTTATTCTACTTATTATGTCCACTTTTATAGTTTACTTTTCAAATGCAGTGACAACAACTGATCAAGACAGTAAAATTGCTGTTTGTAATTTCAGAGTTTTTGGAGAAAACACAAAAACTGTTGACGCTGTATAATGTATCAGGTTTACTCCTTGAAATTTTGTCCATTACAATTCTTGTAACTCTTGTCATTTTGATTTTCTTTTATTTTCCCTCTATGAATCTCGCTGACCATCATCCCTTACAGCCTCTATTATGACAAGAACTACCTATTGTATTTATTGTGAACTTGTTCTCGTCCTGAATATGCATGAAATATTTGCCACTGGACGTTAAGCAACCAACAATCAAGCAATCCCTCTATGAATACAATGAACTACACACATGTAGCTTTCTGTACAGTTTAAAGACAAAAATAGGTCACATGACTATCGAAATTTAAGAAGAAAATCTTACCCAATCTACATGTACCATTATATCCTGCAAAAAAAGAAAAAAACACATTTTTAAATATATATATTAGTTTATAATTCTAATATTTTAACCATTGATTTAGGTCATAATTTTTCTTCACTATGTAAAGGTTAATGTATCCATCATCTGCAAAGAAGTAAAGGGTTGACAAGGCATACCGACATCAGTTTACTAAAGACAGTTGATTTTATTATCTCCCCTTTAACATGTAAACTTTAGTTTACCATAAACATTATCTGTCCAGTTGTTACAACAACAAGGTACATGGACATATAGACAGTATATTGAAGTTAGTTGATTTGATTATCTCCCCTTTAACATGTTAGACCACCAGACACAATATCTGTCCAGCTGTTTCACTGCCAAAGTACATGGTCATATAGACAGTATATTGAAGTAAGTTAATTTGATTATCTCCCCTTTAACATGTTAGACCACCAGAAATAATATCTGTCCAGCTGTTACACTGACAAGGTACATAGTCAAACGGACAGTATATAGAAGTAAATTTATTTGATTATCTCCCCTTTAACATGTTAGACCATCACAAACATATCTGTCCAGCTGTTGCACTGACAAGGCACATGGACATACAGACAGTATATTGAAGTAAGTTGATTTGATTATCTCCCCTTGAACATGTTAGACCACCAGAAACAATATCTGTCCAACTGTTACACAGACAAGGCACATGGTCAAATGGACAGTATATAGAAATGATTAATTTTGGATGTAACGTGTCTTCTGATTGGCTGATGTTATTTTGTTATGAGCCCATATACATAATTTAGTCATGTGACCCTGAGGTCATCAACGTTTTTTCATGGTTTTCTACGGCTTAAAATGGAATTTAGAATTAAATTATAAGAAATGACTGTGATATTTTTTCTGTCTATTTAATATAACATAAAAAATGTGGTGTACACTGTTAAATAACCTGCTACGCACGTTATTCAGTGTGCACCAAATTTTTAATGTTATTTCTTCATGGACAGAAAAAATATTACAGTCATTCCTTAATAAAATTAATTTGATTATCTCCCCTCTAACATGTTAGACCAGAACCAATATATCTGTCTAGCTGTTAGTCACTGACAAGGCACACAGACAGTAAATGGACAGTATATTGATGAAAGTTAATTTGATTATCTCCCCTTTAGCAAGTTTGATCACCGGAAATAATGTCTGTTTAGCTGTTGCAATGACAATGTTTTTATTCTTTGGCTCATGCCATCAAAGCTAATAAGATTTTGTATATTACTTATAAAAAGACTTGATGTAGTGAATGTCCAAAAAGAGACACTTACACCTATACATCAGAAATATATATATACCGAGTATGATTAAATACCCAAAGTCCAAAACAGAAGTCTGTTGGTTCTAGTCCTGAAACTGTTAACAACTACAAATTATCCTTCATAAAACTCCATTTCTAACTTCAGCTTATTTCAAAGGGTGTCATCATGGCGTTAATACCAGCTGCCACAGGTCAATAACAATCTGCAAATAAACGTTAACATCAAATTTAAATCATGTAAAAATAATAGATATCGTCATATGATGCTGGATATAAGCCAATCAAATTAAATCAGTTTTTGTATTACGTTTTTCGTATCTTACTCCTTGCAGTGTGATAAGATATATCTCTTAAATAGATAACAGGTCACAACTATAAGAAAATCATTTTTAGTTGATATTTCTTCTATTCCTTATAATGTTGAGCGATTGGTTGAAAAAATGATAATGCTACGGATTGCACATATCATTCAGCAAATTAAATTCTTATAAATGATAATCAGCACTGTTGTTGCAGTGATCTGGAAGGTTTTATCACTATGGGCCCAGGGCCTCTCAAAAATAAATTCAATGGGCCATTTTAAAAAATAATGGGCCATGTTGTCAAATAAGTGGGCCATTTGAATTGACTTCTGTAAAAAATAAAAAGTATCATTATTTTTTGGCAAAGAGGTGTTGGTACATGTACTTACCTATATGATTTTAAATAATATCATGGATATTGTTCCTGTGATTCTGATTTTTCAATGAATATACAATAACTTCTTCCAAAACGGAAAATATTAAAGATAACCTGTATTTACAAGACTTGCAATTTTTAAATACTGTTGCCTTGGCTTGTTCATGTTCATGGTTGGGTTTTTTTTAACATTAAATTTGGGTCTTCGTCGATACCATACTTATTCCAGTATTAGAGGACATTTCAGGCACTTCCTCTGCAATTCTTGTATTATTATTATAACTTCATCAGGATGACAAGATTAACAGTAGAGAGTACCATTAACTGATAGAAGAAAACAATAATTCACTGAAGTCATGTTAACAAAATGTCAAAACGAGCCAAAGACCAAAAAATGATAAGGACAATTAAGCACCTTTTATGGAGACAAAAACTATATTCATAAAAAGGCTTCGGGGGTTTTCAATCGAAATAATAGCAAGCTAAACTAAATTAATAGATTATTTTTAGAGTTAAATCTCCTCTGTAATAGCCAAATTTCAAAAATTTAAAGTTGTTTATAAAAAATTATATCATGAATGATGGTTAATTACGTTTTTTGGGTTATCAGTTAGACCGCATGGTTCTATTATTACCATAGGAAAACACTAGCCTGGCATCCGGTCCAATCTAGCTGCGTGTCGTAATACTGACAAGATTAGCCAGGACCCCAGGCTAAGGAAAACACCCGAGACGTTAAACCGCATGGTTCTATTTCCATAGGAAAACACCCGAGACGTCCTAAAAAAATTTAGGTGCTCCTATGATTGGAGGAACATTATACAGTTGTGTACACACACATGGCGGCACGGAACACGATCGGAAATCCATTTGACGATATCTAAACATTTCGAAATGATGTGAAAAATATCGTGCGCCACGTGGGCACTTACATTTGTCACTCTATGCGCCATTTCTGGTCAATATGCGCTATAGGCGAAGGGCGCACGTCCTTCCCGATCACTGTTGTTGTATGGGAATTGTAATCAGGTACTTAGTTATCTAGTTAATCCTGCATAATGACGATTACAGATGCTTGATGAACTAGAATACAGGCGATCCCCCTTTATCTGGTAAATGACATTATAAAGGCACAAAACGAACTTTAATAGAACTAGAATACAGGCGATCCCCTTTATCTGGTAAATGACATCACAAAGGCACAAAACGAACGTTAATAGAACTAGAATATAGGCGATCCCCTTTAAATATCTGGTAAATGACATCACAAAGGCACAAAACGAACTTTAATAGAACTAGAATATAGGCAATCTCCTTTAAATATCTGGTAAATGACATCACAAAGGCACAAAACGAACTTTAATAGAACTAGAATACAGGTGATCCCCTTTATCAGGTAAATGACATCACAAAGGCACAAAACGAACTTTAATAGAACTAGAATACAGGCGATCCCCTTTAAATATCTGGTAAATGACATCACAAAGGCACAAAACGAACTTTAATAGAAACAGATTACAGGCGATCCCCCTCTAATTGGTAAATGACATCACAAAGGCACAAAACGAACTTTAATAGAACTAGAATACAGGCGATCCCCTCTATCTGGTAAATGACATCACAAAGGCACAAAACGAACTTTAATAGAACTAGAATACAGGCGACCCCCCTCTATCTGGTAAATGACATCACAAAGGCACAAAACGAACTTTAATAGAACTAGAATACAGGTGATCCCCTCTATCTGATAAATGACATCACAAATGCACAAAACGAACTTTAATAGAATTAGAATACAGGTGATCCCCTCTATCTGGTAAATGACATCACAAAGGCACAAAACGAACTTTAATAGAACTAGAATACAGGCGATCCCCTTTATCTGGTAAATGACATCACAAAGGCACAAAACGAACTTTAATAGAACTAGAATACAGGTGATTCCCTCTATCTGGTAAATGACATCACAAAGGCACAAAACGAACTTTAATAGAACTAGAATGCAGGTGATCCCCTCTATCTGGTAAATGACATCACAAAGGCACAAAACGAACTTTAATAGAACTAGAATACAGGCGATCCCCTTAATCTGGTAAATGACATCACAAAGACACAAAACGACTTTAATAGAACTAGAATACAGGCGATTCCCTTTATCTGGTAAATGACATCACAAAGGCACAAAACGAACTTTAATAGAACTAGAATACAGGTGATCCCCTCTATCTGGTAAATGACATCACAAAGGCACAAAACGAACTTTAATAGAACTAGAATACAGGTGATCCCCTCTATCTGGTAAATGACATCACAAAGGCACAAAACGAACTTTAATAGAACTAGACATCACAAAGGCACAAAACGAACTTTAATAGAACTAGAATACAGGTGATCCCCTCTATCTGGTAAATGACATCACAAAGGCACAAAACGAACTTTAATAGAACTAGAATACAGGTGATCCCCTCTATCTGGTAAATGACATCACAAAGGCACAAAACGAACTTTAATAGAACTAGAATACAGGTGATCCCCTCTATCTGGTAAATGACATCACAAAGGCACAAAACGAACTTTAATAGAACTAGAATACAGGTGATCCCCTTTATCTGGTAAATGACATCACAAAGGCACAAAACGAACTTTAATAGAACTAGAATACAGGCGATTCCCTTTATCTGGTAAATGACATCACAAAGGCACAAAACAATAGAACTAGAATACAGGCGACCCCCCTCTATCTGGTAAATGACATCACAAAGGCACAAAACGAACTTTAATAGAACTAGAATACAGGCGATCCCCTTTATCTGGTAAATGACATCACAAAGGCACAAAACGGACTTTAATAGAACTAGAATACAGGCGATCCCCTTTATCTGGTAAATGACGTCACAAAGGCACAAAACGAACTTTAATAGAACTAGAATATAGGCGATCCCCTCTATTTAGTAAATGACATCATAGAGGCACAAAACGAACTTTTTTAGAACTAGAATACAGGCGATCCCCTCTATCTGGTAAATGACATCACAAAGGCACAAAACGAACTTTAATAGAACTACAATACAGGTGATCCCATCTATCTTGTAAATGACATCACAAAGGCACAAAACGAACTTTAATAGAACTAGAATACAGGCGATCCCCTCTATCTGGTAGATGACATCACAAAGGCACAAAATGAACTTTAATAGAACTAGAATACAGGTGATCCCCTCTATCTGGTAAATGACATCACAAAGGCACAAAACGAACTTTAATAGAACTAGAATACAGGCGATCCCCTTTATCTGGTAAATGACATCACAAAGGCACAAAACGAACTTTAATAGAACTAGAATACAGGCGATCCCCTTTATCTGGTAAATGACATCACAAAGGCACAAAACGAACTTTAATAGAACTAAAATACAGGCGACCCCCTCTATCTGGTAAATGACATCACAAAGCCACAAAACGAACTTTAATAGAACTAGAATACAGGTGATCCCCTCTATCTGGTAAATGACATCACAAAGGCACAAAACGAACTTTAATAGAACTACAATACAGGTGATCCCATCTATCTGGTAAATGACATCACAAAGGCACAAAACGAACTTTAATAGAACTAGAATACAGGCGATCCCCTCTATCTGGTAGATGACATCACAAAGGCACAAAATGAACTTTAATAGAACTAGAATACAGGTGATCCCCTCTATCTGGTAAATGACATCACAAAGGCACAAAACGAACTTTAATAGAACTAGAATACAGGCGATCCCCTTTATCTGGTAAATGACATCACAAAGGCACAAAACGAACTTTAATAGAACTAGAATACAGGCGATCCCCTTTATCTGGTAAATGACATCACAAAGGCACAAAACGAACTTTAATAGAACTAAAATACAGGCGACCCCCTCTATCTGGTAAATGACATCACAAAGGCACAAAACGAACTTTAATAGAACTAGAATACAGGTGATCCCCTCTATCTGGTAAATGACATCACAAAGGCACAAAACGAACTTTAATAGAACTAGAATACAGGCGATCCCCTTTATCTGGTAAATGACATCACAAAGGCACAAAACGAACTTTAATAGAACTAGAATACAGGTGATCCCCTCTAATTGGTAAATGACATCACAAAGGCACAAAACGAACTTTAATATAACTAGAATACAGGCGATCCCCTCTATCTGGTAAATGACATCACAAAGGCACAAAACGAACTTTAATAGAACAAGAATACAGGTGATCCCCTCTATCTGGTAAATGACATCACAAATGCACAAAACGAACTTTAATAGAACTAGAATACAGGTGATCCCCTTGATCTGGTAAATGACATCACAAAGGCACAAAACGAACTTTAATAGAACTAGAATACAGGCGATCCCCTTTATCTGGTAAATGACATCACAAAGGCACAAAACAATAGAACTAGAATACAGGCGACCCCCCTCTATCTGGTAAATGACATCACAAAGGCACAAAACGAACTTTAATAGAACTAGAATACAGGCGATCCCCTTTATCTGGTAAATGACATCACAAAGGCACAAAACGAACTTTAATAGAACTAGAATACAGGTGATCCCCTCTATCTGGTAAATGACATCACAAAGGCACAAAACGAACTTTAATAGAACTAAAATACAGGCGATCCCCTCTATCTGGTAGATGACATCACAAAGGCACAAAATGAACTTTAATAGAACTAGAATACAGGCGATCCCCTCTATCTGGTAAATGACATCACAAAGGCACAAAACGAACTTTAATAGAACTAGAATACAGGTGATCCCCTCTATCTGGTAAATGACATCACAAAGGCACAAAACGAACTTTAATAGAACTAGAATACAGGCGATCCCCTTTATCTGGTAAATGACATCACAAAGGCACAAAACGAACTTTAATAGAACTAAAATACAGGCGACCCCCTCTATCTGGTAAATGACATCACAAAGGCACAAAACGAACTTTAATAGAACTAGAATACAGGCGATCCCCTTTATCTGGTAAATGACATCACAAAGGCACAAAACGAACTTTAATAGAACTAGAATACAGGTGATCCCCTCTATCTGGCAAATGACATCACAAAGGCACAAAACGAACTTTAATAGAACTAGAATACAGGCGATCCCCTTTATCTGGTAAATGACATCACAAAGGCACAAAACGAACTTTAATAGAACTAGAATACAGGTGATCCCCTCTATCTGGCAAATGACATCACAAAGGCACAAAACGAACTTTAATAGAACTAGAATACAGGCGATCCCCTTTATCTAGTAAATGACATCACAAAGGCACAAAACGGACTTTAATAGAACTAGAATACAGGCGATCCCCCTCTATCTGGTAAATGACATCACAAAGGCACAAAACGAACTTTAATAAAACTAGAATACAGGCGATTCCCTTTATCTGTCAAATGACATCACAAAGGCACAAAACGAACTTTTCTGGTTAAGAAGACTTGCGGGTATAAGATTTTCAGAAAAAAATTAAACATTAATTTTTCATTACAAATTTTATTTATTACCTTAAGTAGTTGTTACTTTATCATATGGTACAAAAATCATTCCAAAACATCAATTCGTGTTGGCCCCAGCGGACTTTTAAAATGTAGATATCATTGAAAAAGCTAATTATCTCCCTTTCTTGCAAAAATGCCATTTTTTGGCATTATATTTAAAATATCTTATTTAACTCATCGGTGATCTAGATTTTTTATTGTTGTTTTCGAATAGGCTGTTTATAAACTAAATAATTGTAAAATTTTAGTGATTTCTTAATTTAGTTCTTTTTTTATTTCGATATTACCGCTAACTCTCCTATGAGTTCAACAGAAAAAAAGGACATGAACAAAAAAGTATGCTTCTTTCGAAGGCAGATTTTGAGCGTAAATGAACAGTGACCCCATTTTTTTATTTCATTTTTCTATTAAGTATAAGATAAAGTTCATTTATAGAAAAATATAGACAAATCCTATATTAAATAAAAAAAATCATTTAGACCCGCGAGCCCCCTTAAAGTGGTCTATTGCATTTACTTTTTAAATTTAACTTTAACTTATGAATTTTACAATTCTTATTAGATTTCATTTTACTTGAAATACTTTTCTTTTTGATTTCTTTTGCAAACTAACACTAATAGTTACATTTAATTTTTTGAACCTTACATTTGAATTTCTATTCGTTTTTCGGTTCAGTTGACTATGTTTTACGTGTCGATTGTTGTACATTTGTAAACAAATCGTTGCTTTTTATTTGATGTACATCTTTGTTCAGGCATGGGCCTCGGTGGCCAAGTGTTCTAAGTAGTTCTACTACTGACAATCACTAGCCAGTAAAACACTGAGACCACGTTCGTGCAGGTGCACTCGACTCCAATCTAAATTGACTAGGATTGTCAGTTTTCCTATCGAAGGTTGGTGGTTTTCTCAGGGCACTCTGACAGGCTTCCTCCACCTATAATAAACAGCTGTGCCATGAGCGCATCATATGCCTGTCATGTTTTCTAGGAATAAAGTTAAATAACTTCTCAATGTCATATCAGAAATTCATGAAAAATTAAAGGAAGGTTATCTTAATAGATATAAACCAGGCACCAAAGTTTAATAAAAAATAATCAAAGCACAAAGGTATTGTTCAACCAGATGCTCTGCAGGGCGCAGTTTTATACGACTGCAGAGGTCAACCCTGAACAGTTGGGGCAAACTTGTATGGACACAACATTTAAGCTTGATACAGCTCTGAATTTGGATTGTGATTAAATAGTTGACACAATGTGATTAAATAGTTGACACAACATAGGTTTCTGACACCATGGACACAGAATGAATGTGGTCTAAGAACTTAAACTTAAAAATTTTAGATTGGACATTTACCTATTATGGTCCAATATCCAAAATCTAAATACATGGTTAGACTGAGCATATCATAGAACTCCAAGAATTCAATTTTTTATGAATTCAAATAAAGTTCAATTTTAGACCCTTTAGACCTCAATGTGGACCTATTTGATAACCGGGCCCAAATATTAATCAAAGAGCAGATTGCTCTGAGGGATACGATTGCCATTGTTTCATTGACACATGTATACATGTAGCTGGATAATATTATATTCAAAACTAATTCAACTGCACATGTAAAATGTAATTTATGTAATTTTAATAGTTACAAAATAGCCAATCCCAGATAAAAGTGTATGAACAATTTACTTAGGCCTATTGTGTTTTATTTTTGTACTATAAATTTAAAGTTAACTTTCCACAGCAGTCACTGAGACTCGGAGTGAGAAAAGGTATTTCATTTTGTATCTTATCACCTATATTTTTCCTATGTTAATTCTTGGAGGAGCCCCATTCCTAACTCTTTAAATATTTAATTTCCTTTGAGTCAGTGATCATGACACCTTCCGTACACATTCCTCGGTTTAAATTGCTATCATTTTTAATAGAATACCACGTTAATCGACAGAAAGAGCTAATATTCGACATGCTCTTTTTGATTCAGAATTCACGGAAGTTACTTCCGGAAGGGAGACAACTCGACACAATAATATGGAAGACTCCATTTCGCCTAAAGGGGTGTACTAGTAACAACTTTAAGATGTGGACTACATTTATTTTAATCTAAATGATGCATATGATTTAAAATTATGCAACAACCATAACCTTCAATAGCAGACATACATAGAAAAGATCCATGCAATGAATTATAAGTTAACTAATTGAGCGGGAAATCCAGAGCAACCATTCAATTTAATACCCCTTGAAGTCAAGAAAACTATACGCATGCGCATAATTATTAAAACAAACCCTGGAGCAAGAACGTATATTAAATGTTAATTAAACGACCTAGATGATTATCTATTTCTTTATGGAAGTACAATCTCAAATATCAGTTTCATAACTGTAACATATAAGAAAAACTCCACTTCAGTTCTTATATATGACAGAAATAGATTTATCAGAATTCAGAGAACTCTCGCATTTTTATCAAAATGGGGAATTCCCTCTGACGTGTGTCTAAATTTATAAAAACACTAAATATAAATACTGCTTAATTCTGATTTTCCGTGTTGTTAAAAACATGCATATAAGTCAAGGGAATTATCAAACATGCAGATTATGAAAAGAACATTACAGGAAAATTGTTTAAGATCAATCCCTTTGTCTGATTGTACCTTTAAAAGCAAGACAATCATAAGAATCTGTGATGTTCCCTAATGTTAAGAAACTAGAGGCTCTCAAGAGCCTGTGTCGCTCACCTTGGTCTATGTGCACAGATAAATTTATGACAAAATTGTGTTTTGGTGATCATGATGTGTTTGTAGATCTTACTTTACTGGACATTCATGAATTTGGACCAGTAATTACAGTGGAAAATATTAATTCATCTAAAATTCAAATAAAAATTGGGTGCAAACATGTAGGGTGGTAACAAAGTTAGGGGGGGGACATGCGAGGTGCGAAAGTGTATTGGATGCGAATGGACCTGATACCGGTAGGGTTAGGGCAAACAAACATATTCTTTTAAATGGCCTGAATGTTGTATAAAGCAAACTAAAATAATCAAAAAGAAGGCTCCTATATATATATATACATTTTAAGAAGAAAGCAGGTTTTCTGTCTCAGAAGAGGATCAAATTATTCAGAAGACATAAACCATACAAAATATAAGTGCAATTAAAGTAAATTATATTGGATGAACTTGGTTTTAAATAAAACTCCCTAAGCAAACATTTCTCTAGCAAAGTGTCTATATAAATTTGTAAGATTTGGAAATAACGCGACATGGCGCTGATCAGCTGAACGAGCACCTGCTAGAATAGAGCGGTAAACTTGTTCAATTTCGGAAATTTTTTCTTACTTTAATACTCGGACTGTAGATTTTATGGTACCATGTAACAAATAAATTATAAGATATGTCGCACTTCTAAGGACAAAACTTGTTAAAACGATATTGTTTTGGCTTTATTTACACTTGGCTGCCATCTTGAAATATTTAGATATCATCAATGCGACTACGTCACTACAGTCGGATTATCGCCCCTGATTTTCTAACTTTATAAGCGATTTTATAAATAGTAAAATAGATGTATTATAGGTCTCTGATCTTAAGAAGTACAAATGTCTGAAGTGCACGAATCTGATCATGGGCACATCACTACATGTGACTAAAAATCTGTCAAATGCATAAAATTCTCATAAAAATAAAGATTTCTTGAATTTACAAAATACTTTTAGTTATTGTTAAACTATCTAGTGACTAGTAATTGCTGAAAGAACATGACTGCTTCAGCTCAATTAATTTCCACCCCAAAAATACCATTTAAATTCCAACCAAGTCAATAAACCATGAATGACTTGAGGTTTGGGCGAACAAAATTTTAAACATTAAATAAACATAAAACATATATGATGATGTACCTTAATTATCAAATGACATATGAATAATAATTTATAACAATACATATTAGACAAGCAAGATTTAATTCGCAGCAGGTCAAGTTTACGAGCTTATTCCATCTACGCCAGTGACTTACAACCTTACGACTTTTCACAGTGCGCCAGAGGGTTGCATCCTGTTCTGCAAATTATGCTTTGTTTAAACCATAATGAATTTGTTTCACCAAAAGCTAAAAGATTCCAAAATATTGTTTTTAAAGCTGATTTTTAAATTTTCCAATATCATCTGTCATTTGAAAAGATTTAATATTCAATGGCCTTACCTTTAAATAAGGATGTACTTAGATGAAGTTTTGGAATTTGTGTCAGATGTTTGGATTGTTTTTCCATATGATAAAAGGTGAAATATGTTACCCAATAACACCAATTTATCCTTTATTTATACCTAAATAGCTGAAGGGCTATTTGCCAAAGTTTAAGCAGATTTTTTAGTTTCTTTCTTTTAAATCGAGACCCAAATAATACCAAAGAAAATATATTAAGTTAAAATATAAAAATAAAAGTCTGAGTTAGCCTTTTCCCGCCATATTTTATAAATTAAATATCTCGAAAAGGAGCTGCATGACCTATCAATATTTTTAGCTAATTTTTATCCTTTACTAATACGCTTCCAGCTTTTAGTACAATTTTAAATATTCTTATTTATTCAATTTCACCTAAGTACACCCTTACGAAAAATATGGTAATCAGTTATTGAACAATATTAGGGTGCATATTAATAATAGCAGAGCAAATTGTCATTATACTGTCAGAATGTGGCACCATATTCATTGACATCTTTCCAAACAAAATACGGAAATTTTTCAGTCGCTCCATTTCTCTTTCTACATGAATTCGTACATGAGCTATATTTCGGCTTCTTTCCACTTCAAAGGCACTAAGCTGGTCTTTCCCCTTAACAAACGATGGTATGATTAATTCCGCCCCCCTTGATGCCCATTCATCTCTAATAAGAAAACCACGGTCTGCTAGTACGACATCTCCATGGTTTATAAAGTCAAGATATCCTGATTTAAGTGAAATTATCTTATCTGAAGTCCGCCCCCCAAATGCACGTGAAACAAAAGAAATACTACCACACGGAACAATACTGACTAAAAATTTAATTGTTTTGTGGTGTTTATAATTACTGTAAGTACATGATCTAGAGTAAAATTTGATGGAGTCTCTATATAAACTTCTGTGCAATCTATAACTGAAACACATCTTGGAAAGGCCTCCTTGAAGCAGTCTGGTCGAGAGCGTAAAATGTCATCTTTATTTGGCCAATGAATCAACCACTTCAATTTGTGTGCTAATTGAGGGATGACACTGTCAATTAAATTGGTAACCAAACTAAGGGAAACTCCAAAACGAAACGAAATATCGGTATGGGGGGAATTTAAACGTAATTTCATTAAAACCAAAAGAAGGATATCTGCAGAACTCAAAATATTAGAAGAAGGTATATATTTACTGAAAGGGGAAAAAAATAAATAAATTATGTTTTCTTAAATTTTAATTGAATGTTAATGAGGGGTTAAAGAGAAAATATCCCTTTGTCTAGTTAATTTTGTTTGTTCTACATATTATTTCATAGTTTAAATTTTCCTAAATGTAGCATCAAAGAAAAAAACAAACAAAAAAGGAAAAAAAGAGTAAATATTAAATGTGAAAATTCTCCATCTGAGAAAAATTTGAGTTACTTCCCTTTGCCCAATAAATTTTATAGATCTATATCTTGCTTTACACCAGAAATTGATTTTGAAATGAAAACAAATTTGTCGATTGGTAGTTGGAATATTCAGGGCCTGGGAGGTAAATTAGAAGATGACTATTTTTTATCTAGTCTTAAATATGACATAAATATTTTAATGGAAACTTGGAAGGGTGCTGATTCTAGTACAAACATTGTAAATTTTAATTATGTACAGAAATCTAGAAAAAAGAAATTAAGATCCAAAAGATACAGTGGAGGTATAATTGTATATTATAAATCTACCTTACATAAAGGTATATCTGAAGTTTTAAATGTAACAAAATCTGACAACAGGCTATGGTTAAAGCTTGATAATTTTTTCTTTGGTTTAAAAAAAGATATATATGTGTGTGCATGTTATATTCCACCATTGTCATCTACATACTTTAATGATGACTTTATATTACTTGAAAATGAAATCTCAAAGCTGTCATCCAAAGGTAATATTCTTATTATTGGAGATCTTAACGCTAGAGTCTGTAATCATTTAGATTTTATTTCTGATGAAAATAATATTCATGATGATCTTTTAAATTTATTGCCAGATGACTATCTGGGTGATTCACATATATATAGAAATTCTTTAGACAAAGTATTAAATCCTCATGGAAAACAACTCATTGATCTATGTATTGCCTCCAGGCTCAGAATACTGAATGGTAGATTTGTAGGAGATCTTTTTGGTAATGTAACTTGTTATCAGCATAATGGTTCAAGCACTGTTGACTATGCCTTGTCTGACATGGATTTGATGTCCTCTATCGAATATTTTTATATTGGCGAACCAACATATTTGTCAGATCATGTCCCTATATCTGTTATACTGAAATGTAATATATGTCACACAGAACATAAAAGTCATAAAAACTTTACTCAGATAGGAGTGAAATATAGATGGGAGAATACATCAAGAGACAAAATGATTGAAGTACTAGGGGAAAATTTATTAAACAACCAATTAGAGATTTTGAAGACTCACAGTTTGAACAAACTTTTTCAGGAATTGACAAGGCAACTTCTGATATAAAAAATATTTTTGAGAGCCTAGCAAATAAATCATGTAAAATTGTAAGATATAAAAAAGTTAAACAAAAAATACTAAACAGAAAACCATGGGTTGACCATGAAGTACGTGATCTTAAAAAAACTATTAAAGCAAAAGGAGCTAAACTGAGACGAGAATCATTTAATTTAGAGCTAAAATGTAATTTTTTTACACATGCTAAAAAACTTAAAAAATTAGTAAAGAGAAAGAAAATTATATTTAAAAAGAGCTTATATGAAACATTAACAAATTTGCAAGAAAATGACCCAAAAAATATTGGGAACTCCTTAAAAAATTAAAAAAATGAAGACACTAAACAGGATCATTGTTCAAATATTAAATTAAATAACTATGAAGAACATTTTCAAAATCTTGGTAAAGCTGAAAAATATGATAACTCTTTTAAAGAAAAAGTTAAAAAAGATTTAAATATGCTTGAGAGTACTTTAGAACATAATATTTGTACTGATAGTCCATTTTCAATATCAGAAGTAAAGAACTGTATAAAAGAATTAAAATCAGGGAAAAGTGCTGGACCTGACTTAATATCTAATGAAATTATAAAATATAGTAGCATTGTTACAGTTACAGCCATAGTTAAACTTGTTAATCTTATTTTATCATCTGGTATTTACCCCACCAGCTGGATGAAAGCTTTTATTGTTTTAATCTAAGTCTGGAGATAAAGAAGACATATGTAACTATAGAGGTATTTCTATTTTAAACTGTCTAGCAAAATTATATAGCTCTATTTTGAATAAAAGACTAGTAAAGCATTATGAAAATAAGTTCTCCAGTCATCAATTTGGATTTTGTTCAAATCACAGAACATCTGATAGCATATTTATTTTAAAAACTCTTGTCACCAAATATTTGAAAAAAAATAAGAAAAAGCTGTTTGCTTGTTTTGTAGATTTGCGTGGTGCTTTTGACTCTGTTTGGCATAATGGCCTGTTGTATAAATTGATAAATGATGGTGTTGGTGTGAAATTTTATACTACTTTGAAAAATATGTATAGTTTATCCCAGTCTGCACTGAAGATTGGCAATGAACACTCTTTGTTTTTTCCAATAATTAGAGGTGTAAGACAAGGGGACAGTTTAAGTCCTACTTTGTTTAATTGTTATATAAATGATTCACATTCAATTTATGATGTAAATTGTAACCCTCCAGTTCTTGATACTTCAAGTATCCAAACACTCAGCTATGCAGATGATTTAGTGTTACTGTCTGAGACACACCATGGGCTTCAAAACGCATTAGATAAACTAAATAAATATTGCACTAAATGGCAGTTGAGTGTTAATACAAACAAGACTAAAATTCTAGTTTTTTTTAGAATATTTATAAACAATCCCCACCCCTCTTGTTCAATAATAAATTTTTGACTGAAGTTAAGGACTTTAAATTTCTAGGGAATATTATTAACTATAGGGGAAATTTTACAAAAACTACTGAAGAGCTGTCTAAAAAAGGCATTAAAGTTTTATTTTTATTGAGAAAATATATGTTCAATTTTAATTTTGTTCCCACTAATTTGTCATGTAAATTATTTGATACTCTTATAAGACCTATTTTGACATACAACTCTGAAATTTGGTTTATGGATAATTTTCAGTCAGCTTTTAGGGCATCTAATAGAGCTGCAGTAAATAATACATTTTGTGATACTCTTGCATTAGCAGAAAAATATCCCTTTGAGAAGGTTCATTCAAAATTTTGTAAAGCAGTATTAGGACTGAAAAAGACAGCCACTAACATTAGGTGCTAGATCAGAATTAGGTAGATTTACTTTGGACTCCTATATAAAAACTCAAACACTCATGTATTTTTATAGAATAAATTGTAATGATATTAATCCCCTGGTTAAAGAATCTCTACAAACAAACATAAATTTACATTCAGAAGGAATTTATTCTTGGTACTCATTTGCAGATAAAAATTTTAAAGAGATGAAAATAAACCCAGAAAACTACTCTAATAATAATGTACCTTTTAAACAATCAAAAAACATGTTAAAATGTAATATAAAAAAGTGTGTTTCAGAGGAATATGAAAAAAATACTTTAATTAAACTTTCAAAAATGGATTCCTCATCCAAACTTTGTCTTTATGGGAAATTAAAAAATAATTGTCAGTCTGAGGAATATTTAAATTGCAATAATTTTATACATAGGCAGTTACTCTCAAAATTTAGACTAAGTGATCATTCCCTAGGCATTGAATTAGGAAGGTACAGAAACATTCCAAGAGCACAAAGATTATGTAAAAAATGTGAAGTCCTAGATGATGAATTTCATTTCTTTTTGTATTGTGACATTAACTTATCTTTGCGTTCTAATCTTTTTGCTTATCTAAAAGACTATGTACCATTATTTCAACATCTTGATGCATTCAATAAACTTAAACACATTCTAAACCCCATCCCTGAACTTGTTTGTCATATTGGAGTTTTCATAAAACAGTCTTTAGAACTGAGGGAGTCAGACCCGTGTCAGGCAAGGTTATGATGGTGGTTTTTACATACATTTATAATTGAACTCTAATGTTCTATTATTCTATATATTGTATTGTATTATTTTGTATTTCATTGTATTACATTGTATTTCACTGTATTGCATTGTATAGTATAAAATTATTGTTTGATTGTATTGCTTGACCCTCATGGGTGTAATTTTGCAATAAAGATTATATAATAAACAATGGCATGCGGGATGTTCCAATTTACAGGTATAATATACCATATGTATTTTAACACCAAAGGAATACTTTTACGACCTATAGACTACTGCTCTGCGAGAAAAAAAGGAAGGAACAGTTTTGCTGTTGCGTATCAGAGGAGGGACGACACTTTGCACACGGCACGCATAAACGGATTATATTATCGATCACCGGAAGTTTACGGTTCATTAACAAAATGGAAGTCGAAGTGGTCACATCAAAAAGCGTCTGTTTAAATTCTTCAAATATATGGCTTTTCTGCATAGAAAAAGATAAATACAGTGTGTCAATGAGAGACTGTCCATCTGTGCAATTAAATGCACGGGTTGCTCATATCAGTCCAGCAGATAAACCATTGATAAGACGACGAGTGTTGAAGGCGGATAGCAGTTGTCTGACGTCGTTGTACAACCAACCTCCACCACAGTTACTGCTCATCACTAACTCATGTGATTTTAAGGTATTATTTTGTTACTATCTATGTTTATTTATAAATCGTTTTGACCCTGATATACAAAACGTCTTTCAATGCCTCGACGGCATGAATTAATTTAATGAAAGGACCGAGTTGGGAAGTCAACATTGAACTTAATTTTTATTAAATTATATAGAGCCATCAATTTATTGTACATATCGTTTTTGCAAGTAACATTGTACTCCTATTGATAGAGTTTCAGGGTAATAGCAAGTTTGTTGTTCCTGAGATACCAACCAGTAGTCATTAATTGTTTTAATACACAGACATGACGGACCAAATCATTTTCAAAAGACCACATACAATAGAAAAAACACACTAATAGTAACATTAAACACGCACATGATGAACTATTTTTGTTTTTGCCCGTGTCATTGTTGTACACAGCCATGTCAAAAACGGGGGGTCCAATTATAAGTCTTCATTTAAATGCATTGATCATCCAAGAAAAAGGGGGTTAAAACTCCCTCTGGATCCGCCACTGATATAGTTGTTAGGTTTTAGTTATTTAATGTCTTGGTTATTAATTATATACTAAAACCATATCGAGTTATGATACGATAGAATATTTATATCAATAAGACAATATAAAGCAACTATTATATGAAATTTTAATTTTGTTTCAGTTCAACAAAGATGCAGTTTCTAAAGTTTTCAGTGATGGGACAGATTCATTGGCTGTGCTTATTTGGTCCTTTGTTATGATTCCTGGAGCTCAGCTGAGATCCCAACCAGACCATTGCAATGCAGTCGACCTGCCAGGAATGCCAGTGTGTGATTATGAAGATTTAAACTGTTCATGTGTACGCGGAACAAGTATTTTCTCAACAACTTCAACAGATCAACAAGATCAGAGTAAAAGTATGTGTATGCCTGTAGCTGTCAACATGGACGATAAAGTTAAAGTAGACACTGTTCAGTACACAGTTACAATACCAATCAAAGGTTCAACATATGGTGAGGAGTACCAGAACAATCTAAAATTTGCACGTACCTCCATTAGATTGAAAAAAGAAGTTTTAGTTGAACTGTCACGTGAGACAGATAACCCAAAAGACAAAAACGCAATTATAATCAAGGCAAACATTGATGGTCAGCTACACCCCCTAGGTTATGTAGGACTTCAGCATATCCCCAAGGTTGCAGCAGCAATGAAGAAAAATGAACTAGTGAAAACTACAGTTAAACATGTTACCTCATGGTTTGTGAAAAACATTAATTAATGAAAGAAAGTTAAGAGGTTCTCTGTTGCTATGTAAGACGGGCAAGTGGCTATCAGATGCACAGGACAATATGTACAACTCTGAGTTCTGATCAACTGTACCGTATGTCATGTATATGGGACATTTCTAAATGTTCATGAAATATCTCTTGTCTTGCTCAAGATGATCAATGTTTATATATATATATATCTGGTTGCGTATGAAAATTTGCGGCAACGCTTCATAATGACAAACTGCATTACCAAACAACGATTTAGTATCTAAAAAAAGTATTTGACAAAAAAAATGAATAACATCGTATATAAAAAGACACAATCAATCCCAATCGTAAGTCATGTATATATTTCTTGTCTGTTATTTCAAACTTCGTCGGTGACGAACTTGACTGAACAAAATGGCGTCAATGTGAAATATAAACATGGGATTTTGAAAAATCATAGCAAATTCGTTTTTATCACCATTTTTATAAAACCAACACTATTTGATAGAAAAAAGATTAAGCTTTTAAATTGTATGTCAATGTTATATATATTTCAAGTAGTTATTTAACTCATACCAAAATACAAAGTGTCGATGTATTTGTTGACGCACAACTTAAAATTTTCAACATGTTTCGAAATAAAAAAAATTACATAGTACCAATTATATTTAGCATTCGTAATTTATACCAAACTGTAGGAAAATATTTCTTCTTTAAAGTGATATCTCCTTTTCTCACTTCGTTTTTTCTACTTTTCAATATTATAAAGAAATCGTAGTGCACTCCCAGATTGATAGACATATTTTGACGGACTAATGCAACTCAAAACTGAAATTTCGAAAAATCGTAGAAAATTCAGAAAAGTAACAAGAAACTTTAAAAAGAACTTAACGATAGCATAAGGTTTCAGCTTCACAATGATATCAACTGTTTTGTTTTGCACTTTGTAGTTGTCGAGTGTTTAGAAAAAAATCAAAACATAGTATATTTTGTTCTGTAATCCGGATGAAACGCACTCAATTTTTAAGACAGAGGTCTATTTCAATAAGAATTTTCTCAATAAAATATTACAAACATATGTTCCATGAGGCATTAAAATGATACCTAAGGCCGTAACTTTTTCACAGAACAGAAGTTTATTCTTTATTTTGGGTTTCTCTCTCCTTAATATCTTCCCAAACAAGATGACCCCGTGAATTTTAAAGACCTATCTATATGACAGGAAATGGACCTCCGTCATGATTCTTAATATTATTCGTCATACTTCCGTCGAGACAGACATGGTTTATAGCTCTGCGGGTGCTCTGCGGGTATCCCGATTGATCTCGAGCCGCGTTTCCATTCCTTTTAAATATACAATTCCTTGGTTGAATACACACGCAGAAAGTTTTACTCCACGCATAGAAACTACTCAACCCGTTCATACTATAAACTCTTCATATACAGAACATCAGAACAATTCAAATTACCGTTTGTCAGATTTTCGCCCATCCTTTAGCTCAACTAGTGAATACAACAAACTACCCAAGTTGAATCTCCCTACTTTCGATGGAGATATACTTCAATGGTAATCATTTTGGGACTCATTTGAAAGCCGTGCATACGAACCCAACCTTAAGCAACGTCTAAAAATTCAATTATTTGAAATCGTTACTTCACGATGAAGCTCTAAAATCAGTGACAGGTTTTGCGCTCACTAATGCAAACTATGAAAAGACAATTTCCCTATTACAAGAAAGATATGGTCAGCAACATAAAATTACACAGAGGTATATGCAGGAACTTATTAATATTACGTCGCCTAGGTACACACTTTTCAACCTCCGACATTTTTATGACAACATTGAAATTTACATAAGAGGTTTAGAATCACTAGGACAAACTGATGAATCATACGGAGCGCTGTTAGTGCCAATAATATTGAACAAACTACCAGGGGAAATTCGAAAAAAAACTTGCAAGAGAATTTGTGTCCACAAACATACGCTTGGCAGACTTACGAAAAGGCATATTTAATGAAATAAATATCATGGAAGCCGGTAACTCAACAGACAGTCATGAAAATCCTACCGCTACTGCAGCATTTTTGACGAACACAATACCGCGAAATCGACAATCAAGTCACAGCCACCAAAATAAGAATCACCAAAACACTAACTTCAAATCTAAACAGTGCGATTATTGTCACGAATCACACGCCTCGGTAAACTGTACCAAAGTTGTTGAATATCAAGACCGGATATCAATAGTCGAAAGAGATCGCTTATGTTTCAACTGTTTAGGACATCACAATTTGGTTGATTGTAAGTCAATCAAATCATGCAGAAAGTGTGACAAGCGTCATCACACAAGTTTATGTAAAGAGAATACACATAATGATTATCTAGACAGTGTAAACGTAAGTACCATACAACACAACGCGAAGGAACCGGAAACAATTTCACATTCACAGGCAAACACAAATGTTTTGCTCAAAACTGCAATTAATCCTGTAAGATCGGGACGACACTGTTCAGATGCCAACATTCTTTTTGATGAAGGAGCACAGAGATCGTTCATCACAAAAGACCTAGCCGCTAAATTACAGTTATCAATAACTGGCACAGAGACTTTAAACTTATCCGGATTTGGGGACAGTGCAGAAAGTACAACAATTTGATACTTAAAAACTAGTATTATTAATTGCTAACAGATGAAGGACAATTGCCAATCAGAGTATTGATCGTACCTAAAATCGCCGCACCGCTCAAAACGTACATCCGTAAAGCCGCAAAATTGCCGTATTTATCAGGAATAGAACTCGCTCATCCAGTTACCGCGAATGATAATTTTCACATCTCAGTACTCGTAGGAGCTGACTACTATTGGTCAGTTGTAGAAAACCATGTCATTAGAGGCGAGGGACCTACTGCCATGAAATCAAGAATTGGATATTTATTATCAGGACCACTTCACGGTACACCAAGCTACAATAACCAGCAAACAGCTACAATGAATGTAAGGATATCACAAAAGACAGAAGAGTGCAACCCGGAGAAGTTACTGAAGAAAGAATCATTTGGTATTGAACATATTGACGAGAGGACAGGGCGGAAGAAAGTATTTCAAGTATTAGATTCATATCAGAAAACATGTATAAGTAACCATGACAACAGACATTTCGATACTTTATCCCGGAAAGATGATCACACACCTTCACCAGTGAACAAAGAGATTTCAAAATGGAGAAAAGAAAATGTTATTAAAAGACTTAAAAAGGAACCGCACTTATTATATCCGCTAGAACTGACAACTTAAGAATATGTAGGACCATGATGAAGTACTGCCCGCCAGACGAGCGAAGACCGATGCAAAGGAAAAGATAAAGATGTGAACCAAATGAGACTATCGTATAATTTTATGGACTGTTAACTGTTCGTGCTTTATTACAGAAATAATTTTATTTTATTCGTGCTCATGATCAAAGACAGTTAAAGCTATTCAAAGTTTTTAGAGACAGTAATTCAAAGTGAAATTTTTCATAATTTATTTTCATTTTATTGTAATTAAATTCATTTGCGGGCCCCCAGAATGTTAAGAATTGCACATGAGGTGTTCTCGCTACCGCTCTCCATGTACACGACGTCACCGTTGTTGTGACGTGAGCTTTTCAGAGTTCAATACATGTATCATTGCAAGCAGACGTTCTTATTTACTAAGCCTTAATTTGTGTCCGATACAACCACTTTACGTAGCACTAGCCTAGGGTAGTATGAATATTCATGAGTTTTATAAAGCAACGCGAGATACGAGATCGCGTCATTGGCGCGATAATATTATCTGAGAGAACTATCAGCGGTAAACAAAACAAAAAAATGTTCAAAAGCTCCCAAGATGACGGGCTGATATCACTGGAACAGAGACGATATGAAAATTAGATAATAATTGCTTTGAATACTGAATTAGCTTTAGATATTGTACAGAGACGGCATATATTATAGGCATTCAAAAAAAAGGGGGGAGTTTCACACAACGAAATCTGGCTATGCATTGAGCCATTCGAGGGCTACTCTTTTTGTTAATATGAAAATATACAGAAGAGCCATATTAAACCAGCGACAGTAACTATGCGGAAAAGGGCGGGGGTGGGTGTGCTGCTCCAGTCCTGGTCAATCTTCCACATCCATTTGAAAAAACTAAACCTTAGCCTAACTCAGTAACTGATTAGACCAATAAATATGATGTCTAGAAAGGCTTTTTTGTCATAATTATCTAGACTACTTCTACTTTTGATCTCACCATAAAACATATGGCCAATTTGGCAAAGGGGATGGGGCTAGGGTGCTTGTTTCATCTTGTGCACAGTTACATGCTAAAAAAAATAAGTATAAAGACATCTGGCTGGTGGAAACCAGACAGTCTGACACCCCATTCATATACATTTATTGTACATTTATTTTTGTATGTAAGAATCTATATGTATATTTAGCTGCCTACTTAAATTCTTTTATTGTTCTGATGTGTTTTTATTTCTTTTAATCTGAAATACAAACAGAGTGAAAAACCTCTGACACTTGTGAAGACAGGAAGTATCTCTATTAATAATTTAAATACTTATATACATGCTCTTAAAACAAAAATTTACAAATGATATATTTTCTTCAAAGTAAGCTTTTTGTTTAGTTTTAAGTAAAAACTAGGAGTAAAGGAATTCTGATCATGACAATTTAAAAAAAAATCAATCTAATGTCAATTATATTAATATCACTAGTCCACTTAACCATGTTAATACAAAAAGGTAAAGTGCAAGGAGTACATGCATGTATTTATTTTTCTGCATTTTTTTTTTCAGCCACTGCTGTACCTTTCCAGTTACTTATTATGTGTTGTGTATTTATTTACAATGGACTATAACACTTTTAAGTGACTGGACAGGTTGATTATATTCATTTGTAGAAAAAGAAACTGGAGAGATTGGTAATAGTTTAAGACAGCTGCAATTGAAGGTACACACATTCAGGTGGTCATATAAGCCTTAAAAGTCATATTAATAGCCCAGTCTAGGGGTCATCAGACATCAGTTATATCAAAAGCCTAGGGTAGTGTTCAATTATAAGGAATCACCAGTTATCAAAATAGATAATGGTCTAGGGTAGTCAATTATCTGAAATGATTAGTTAACAAGGCCATGTCACGAGCGTAGGGTAGTGCCCATTATTCAGGAATCACTAGGTACATAGTCATATCACTAGCCTAGGGTAGCGGTCAATTATCAGGAATCACCAGTGAACAAAGCCATATCACTAGTCTAGGGTAGTGGTCAATTATCAGGAATCACCAGTAAACAGTCATGTCACTAGCCTAGGGAAGTGGTCAATTATAAGGAATCACCAGTGAACAAAGCCATGTCACTAGCCTAGGGTAGTGCCCAATTATCTTGAATGATCAGTTAACAAAGTCCTGTCTCTAGCCTAGGGTAGTGGTCAATTATCTGGAGTGATCAGTAAAAAAAATCATGTCACTAGCCAAGGGAAGTGGTCAATTATCTGGAGAGATCAGTTAACAAAATCATGTCACTAGCCTAGGGTAGTGGTCAATTATCTGGAGTGATCAGTTAACAAAATCATATCACTAGCCTAGGGAAGTTGTCAATTATCTGGAGTGATTAGTTTACAGTCATGTCACTAGCCTATAGGAGTGGTCAATTATCAGGAATCACCAGTTAACAAAGCAATGTCACTAGCCTAGGTTAGTGGTCAATTATCAGGAATCACCAGTTAACAAAGTCTTATCAATAGCTTAGGGTTGTGGTCAATTATCAGGAATCACCAATGAACAAAGCCATGTCACTAGACTAAGGCTATTATCAATATACCAATGGGCCTATGGTAGTGGTCAATTATCTGGAACTACCAGTGAACAAAGTCATGTCATTAGCCAAAGGTAGAGGTAAATTATCAGGAATCACCAGTTAACAAAGTCATATCACTAGCCTAGGGAAGTGGTCAATTATCAGGAATCACCAGTTAACAAAACCATGTCACTAGCCTAGGGTAGTGCCCAATTATCAGGGATCACCAGTTAACAAAGCCATGTCACTAGCTTAAGGTAATGGTCAATTATCTGGAATGACCAGTTAACAAAGCCATGTCACTAGCCTAGGGTAGTGGTTAATTATAAGGAATCACCAATTAACAAAGTCATATCACTAGCCTAGTGTAGCGGTCAATTATCAGGAATCACCTATTAACAAAGTCATATCACTACTGACTAGCCTAGGGTAGAGGTCAATTATCAAGAATCACCAATTAACAAATTCATATCACTAGCCTAGGGTAGTGCCCAATTATCAGGAATCACCAATTAACAAAGTCATGTTACTAGCCTAGGGTAGTGGTCAATTATCTGGAATGACGGTTAACAAAGCCATGTCACTAGCCTAGGGAAGTGGTCAATTATCAGGAATCACCAATTAACAAAGTCATGTCACTAGCCTAGGGTAGTGCCCAATTATCAGGAATCACCAGTTAACAAAAACATTTCACTAGCCTAGGGTAGTGCCCAATTATCAGGGATCATCAGTTACAAAGCCATGTCACTAGCCTAGGGTAGTGGTCAATTATCTGGAATGACCAGTAAACAAAGCCATGTCACTAGCCTAGGTAAGTGGTCAATTATCAGGAATGACCAGTTAACAAAGCCATGTCACTAGCCTAGGGAAGTGGTCAATTATCAGGGATCACCAATTAACAAAGTCATGTCACTAGCCTAGGGTAGTGCCCAATTATCAGGAATCACCAGTTAACAAAACCATGTCACTAGCCTAGGGTAGTGCCCAATTATCAGGGATCATCAGTTACAAAGCCATGTCACTAGCCTAGGGTAGTGGTCAATTATCTTGAATGACCAGTTAACAAAGCCATGTCACTAGCCTAGGGAAGTGGTCAATTATCAAGAATCACCAATTAACAGGGATCATCAGTTACAAAGCCATGTCACTAGCCTAGGGTAGTGGTCAATTATTTTGAATGATCAGTTAACAAAGCCATGTCACTAGCCTAGGGAAGTGGTCAATTATCAAGAATCACCAATTAACAAAGTCATGTCACTGGCCTAAGGTAGTGCCAAATGATCAGGAATCACCAGTTAACAAAACCATGTCACTAGCCTAGGGTAGTGCCCGATTATCAGGGATCATCAGTTACAAAGCCATGTCACTGGCCTAGGGTAGTGGTCAATTATCTGGAATGACCAGTTAACAAAGCCATGTCACTAGCCTAGGTAAGTGGTCAATTATCAGGAATCACCAATTAACAAAGTCATGTCACTAGCCTAGGGTAGTGGTCAATTATCAGGAATCACCAATTAACAAAGTCATGCCACTGGGCTCAGGTAGTGCCAAATGATCAGGAATCACCAGTTAACAAAACCATGTCACTAGCCTAGGGTAGTGCCCGATTATCAGGAATCATCAGTTAAAAAGCCATGTCACTAGCCTAGGGTAGTGGTCAATTATCTGGAATGACCAGTTTACAAAGCCATGTCACTAGCCTAGGGTAGTGCCGAATTATCAGGAATCCCCAATTAACAAATCATGTCACTAGCCTAGGGAAGTTCCCAATTATCAGGAATCACCAGTTAACAAAACCATGTCACTAGCCTAGGGTAGAGGTCAATTATCAGGAATCACCAATTGGGTATACATTTACAATTAATTCTCCATAGGCCGTAATGGTAACGTTTTCCTCCGTTGCTCAGTCCATATCGTTTACTTGAACATGTATGATGGCTCATATCGAAGCTGATACATTTATACATGTCTGGTTAAATTTTCGGGGTGGCAAGTGAGATTACTTTTTTCGCAAATTGCTGGACCCCGGAAGATGGTGAAAAATGTCACTCTCCTCATGAAATAATCCCAAAATTCTGATCATGAAATTCAATAAAAAAATTGTCCTTTCTAATAATTTATTTCAGGTCAAATCTACATCTTTCTTTTCTCATCACATCAGCTCTATAAAACAGTTCTTATTGTTCATTTATGTCCATTTTTAAAATCACAGCATCCACAATTGTATGGCGGACTAATATTTTTTTTTAATTACGTCATCTGAGTTCCTCATCTCACGGTCTATTAGGGATCCTGACCCAATTAACAAAGTCATATCACTAGCGTAGGGTATTGCCCAATTATCAGGAATCACCAATTAACAAAGTCATGTCACTAGCCTAGGGTAGTAGTCAATTATCTGGAATGACCGGTTAACAAAGCCATGTCACTAGCCTAGGGAAGTGGTCAATTATCAGGAATCACCAATTAACAAAGTCATGTCACTAGCCTAGGGTAGTGCTCAATTATCAGGAATCACCAGTTAACAAAAACATGTCACTAGCCTAGGGTAGTGCCCAATTATCAGGGATCATCAGTTACAAAGCCATGTCACTAGCCTAGGGTAGTGGTCAATTATCTGGAATGACCAGTTAACAAAGCCATGTCACTAGCCTAGGTAAGTGGTCAATTATTAGGAATGACCAGTTGACAAAGCCATGTCACTGGCCTAGGGAAGTGGTCAATTTTCAGGAATCACCAATTAACAAAGTCATGTCACTAGCCTAGGGTAGTGCCCAATTATCAGGAATCACCAGTTAACAAAACCATGTCACTAGCCTAGGGTAGTGCCCAATTATCAAAGATCATCAGTTACAAAGCCTTGTCACTAGCCTAGGGTAGTGGTCAATTATCTTGAATGACCAGTTAACAAAGCCATGTCACTAGCCTAGGGAAGTGGTCAATTATCAAGAATCACCAATTAACAGGGATCATCAGTTACAAAGCCATGTTCAGCCTAGGGTAGGGGTCAATTATCTTGAATGACCAGTTAACAAAGTCTTGTCACTAGCCTAGGGTAGTGCCCAATTATCAGGAATCACCAGTTAACAAAAACATGTCACTAGCCTAGGGTAGTGCCCGATTATCAGGGATCATCAGTTACAAAGCGATGTCACTAGCCTAGGGTAGTGGTCAATTATCTGGAATCACCAATTAACAAAGTCTTGTCACTAGCCTAGGGTAGTGCCCAATTATCAGGAATCACCAGTTAACAAAACCATGTCACTAGCCTAGGGTAGTGCCCTATTATCAGGGATCATCAGTTACAAAGCGATGTCACTAGCCTAGGGTAGTGGTCAATTATCTGGAATGACCAGTAAACAAAGCCATGTCACTAGCCTAGGGTAGTGTCAATTGATCAGGAATCACCAGTTAACAAAACCATGTCACTAGCCTAGGGTAGTGCCCAATTATCAGGGATCATCAGTTACAAAGCCATGTCACTAGCCTAGGGTAGTGGTCAATTATCTGGAATGACCAGTTAACAAAGCCATGTCACTAGCCTAGGTAAGTGGTCAATTATCTGGAATGACCAGTTAACAAAGCCATGTCACTAGCCTAGGGAAGTGGTCAATTATCAAGAATCACCAATTAACAAAGTCATGTCACTGGCCTAAGGTAGTGCCAAATGATCAGGAATCACCAGTTAACAAAACCATGTCACTAGCCTAGAGTAGTGCCCGATTATCAGGGATCATCAGTTACAAAGCCATGTCACTGGCCTAGGGTAGTGGTCAATTATCTGGAATGACCAGTTAACAAAGCCATGTCACTAGCCTAGGTAAGTGGTCAATTATCAGGAATCACCAATTAACAAAGTCATGTCACTAGCCTAGGGTAGTGGTCAATTATCAGGAATCACCAATTAACAAAGTCATGTCACTGGCCTAAGGTAGTGCCAAATGATCAGGAATCACCAGTTAACAAAACCATGTCACTAGCCTAGGGTAGTGCCCGATTATCAGGAATCATCAGTTAAAAAGTCATGTCACTAGCCTAGGGTAGTGCCCAATTATCAGGAATCACCGGTTAACAAAACCATGTCACTAGCCTAGGGTAGTGCCCAATTATCAGGGATCATCAGTTACAAACCCATGTCACTAGCCTAGGGTAGTGGTCAATTATCTTGAATGACCAGTTAACAAAGCCATGTCACTAGCCTAGGGAAGCGGCCAATTATCAAGAATCACCAATGAACAGGGATCATCAGTTACAAAGCAATGTCACTAGCCTAGGGTAGTGGTCAATTATCTTGAATGACCAGTTAACAAAGCCATGTCACTAGCCTAGGGAGGTGGTCAATTATCAAGAATCACCAATTAACAAAGTCATGTCACTAGCCTAGGGAAGTGGTCAATTATCAAGAATCACCAATTAACAAAGTCATGTCACTGGCCTAAGGTAGTGCCAAATGATCAGGAATCACCAGTTAACAAAACAATGTCACTAGCCTAGGGTAGTGCCCGATTATCAGGGATCATCAGTTACAAAGCCATGTCACTGGCCTAGGGTAGTGGTCAATTATCTGGAATGACCAGTTAACAAAGCCATGTCACTAGCCTAGGTAAGTGGTCAATTATCAGGAATCACCAATTAACAAAGTCATGTCACTAGCCTAGGGTAGTGGTCAATTATCAGGAATCACCAATTAACAAAGTCATGCCACTGGCCTAAGGTAGTGCCAAATGATCAGGAATCACCAGTTAAAAAGTCATGTCACTAGCCTAGGGTAGTGCCCAATTATCAGGAATCACCGGTTAACAAAACCATGTCACTAGCCTAGGGTAGTGCCCAATCATCAGGGATCATCAGTTACAAAGCCTTGTCACTAGCCTAGGGTAGTGGTCAATTATCTTGAATGACCAGTTAACAAAGCCATGTCACTAGCCTAGGAAAGTGGTCAATTATCAAGAATCACCAATTAACAGGGATCATCAGTTACAAAGCCATGTCACTAGCCTAGGGTAGTGGTCAATTATCTTGAATGATCAGTTAACAAAGCCATGTCACTAGCCTAGGGAAGTGGTCAATTATCAAGAATCACCAATTAACAAAGTCATGTCACTGGCCTAAGGTAATGCCAAATGATCAGGAATCACCAGTTAACAAAACCATGTCACTAGCCTAGGGTAGTGCCCGATTATCAGGGATCATCAGTTACAAAGCCATGTCACTGGCCTAGGGTAGTGGTCAATTATCTGGAATGACCAGTTAACAAAGCCATGTCACTAGCCTAGGTAGGTGGTCAATTATCAGGAATCACCAATTAACAAAGTCATGTCACTAGCCTAGGGTAGTGGTCAATTATCAGGAATCACCAATTAACAAAGTCATGCCACTGGCCTAAGGTAGTGCCAAATGATCAGGAATCACCAGTTAACAAAACCATGCCACCGGCCTAAGGTAGTGCCAAATGATCAGGAATCACCAGTTAACAAAACCATGTCACTAGCCTAGGGTAGTGCCCGATTATCAGGAATCATCAGTTAAAAAGCCATATCACTAGCCTAGGGTAGTGGTCAATTATCTGGAATGACCAGTTTACAAAGCCATGTCACTAGCCTAGGGTAGTGCCGAATTATCAGGACTCCCCAATTAACAAATCATGTCACTAGACTAGGGAAGTTCCCAATTATCAGGAATCACCAGTTAACAAAACCATGTCACTAGCCTAGGGTAGAGGTCAATTATCAGGAATCACCAATTAACAAAGTCATATCACTAGCCTAGGGTAGTGCCCGATTATCAAGAATCATCAGTTAAAAAGTCATGTCACTAGCGTAGGGTAGTGCCCAATTATCAGGAATCACCGGTTAACAAAACCATGTCACTAGCCTAGGGTAGTGCCCAATTATCAGGGATCATCAGTTACAAAGCCATGTCACTAGCCTATAGCTAGGGTAGTGGTCAATTATCTGGAATGACCAGTTAACAAAGCCATGTCACTAGCCTAGGTAAGTGGTCAATTATCAGGAATCACCAATTAACAAAGCCATGTCACTAGCCTAGGGTAGTGCCCAATTATCAGGAATCCCCAATTAACAAATCATGTCACTAGCCTAGGGAAGTTCCCAATTATCAGGAATCACCAGTTAACAAAACCATGTCACTAGCCTATGGTAGAGGTCAATTATCAGGAATCACCAGTTAACAAAACCATATCACTATTCTAGGGTAGTGCCCAATTATCAGGAATCACCAATTAACAAAGTCATGTCACTAGCCTAGTGTAGTGGTCAATTATCTGGAATGACCGGTTAACAAAGCCATGTTACTAGCCTAGGGAAGTGGTCAATTATCAGGAATCACCAATTAACAAAGTCATGTCACTAGCCTAGGGTAGTGCCCAATTATCAGGAATGACCAGTTAACAAAACCATGTCACTAGCCAGGGGTAGTGTCCAATTATCAGAGATCATCAGTTACAAAGCCATGTCACTAGCCTAGGGTAGTGGTCAATTATCTGGAATGACCAGTTAACAAAGCCATGTCACTAGCCTAGGGTAGTGGTCAATTATCTGGAATGACCGTTTAACAAAGCCATGTCACTAGCCTAGGGAAGTGGTCAATTATCAGGAATCACCAATTAACAAAGTCATGTCACTAGCCTAGGGTAGTGCCCAATTATCAGGAATTACCAGTTAACAAAAACATGTCAATAGCCTAGGGTAGTGCCCAATTATCAGGGATCATCAGTTACAAAGCGATGTCACTCGCCCAGGGTAGTGGTCAATTATCTGGAATGACCAGTTAACAAAGCCATGTCATTAGCCTAGGTAAGTGGTCAATTATCAGGAATCACCAATTAACAAAGTCATGTCACTAGCCTAGGGTAGTGGTCAATTATCAGGAATCACAAATTAACAAAGTCATGTCACTGGCATAAGGTAGTGCCAAATGATCAGGAATCACCAGTTAACAAAACCATGTCACTAGCCTAGGGTAGTGCCCGATTATCAGGAATCATCAGTTAAAAAGTCATGTCACTAGCCTAGGGTAGTGCCCAATTATCAGGGATCATCAGTTACAAAGCCATGTCACTAGCCTAGGGTAGTGGTCAATTAGCAAGAATCACCAATTAACAGGGATCATCAGTTACAAAGCCATGTCACTAGCCTAGGGTAGTGGTCAATTATCTTGAATGACCAGTTAACAAAGCCATGTCACTAGCATAGGGAAGTGGTCAATTATCAAGAATCACCAATTAACAAAGTCATGTCACTGGCCTAAGGTAGTGCCAAATGATCAGGAATCACCAGTTAACAAAACCATGTCACTAGCCTAGGGTAGTGCCCGATTATCAGGGATCATCAGTTACAAAGCCGTGTCACTAGCCTATAGCTAGGGTAGTGGTCAATTATCTGGAATGACCAGTTAACAAAGCCATGTCACTAGCCTAGGTAAGTGGTCAATTATCAGGAATCACCAATTAACAAAGCCATGTCACTAGCCTAGGGTAGTGCCCAATTATCAGGAATCCCCAATTAACAAATCATGTCACTAGCCTAGGGAAGTTCCCAATTATCAGGAATCACCAGTTAACAAAACCATGTCACTAGCCTATGGTAGAGGTCAATTATCAGGAATCACCAATTAACAAAACCATATCACTATTCTAGGGTAGTGCCCAATTATCAGGAATCACCAATTAACAAAGTCATGTCACTGGCCTAGGGTAGTGGTCAATTATCTGGAATGACCGGTTAACAAAGCCATGTTACAAGCCTAGGGAAGTGGTCAATTATCAGGAATCACCAATTAACAAAGTCATGTCACTAGCCTAGGGTAGTGCCCAATTATCAGGAATGACCAGTTAACAAAACCATGTCACTAGCCTAGGGTAGTGTCCAATTATCAGCGATCATCAGTTACAAAGCCATGTCACTAGCCTAGGGTAGTGGTCAATTATCTGGAATGACCAGTTAACAAAGCCATGTCACTAGCCTAGGGTAGTGGTCAATTATCTGGAATGACCGTTTAACAAAGCCATGTCACTAGCCTAGGGAAGTGGTCAATTATCAGGAATCACCAATTAACAAAGTCATGTCACTAGCCTAGGGTAGTGCCCAATTATCAGGAATCACCAGTTAACAAAAACATGTCAATAGCCTAGGGTAGTGCCCAATTATCAGGGATCATCAGTTACAAAGCCATGTCACTAGCCTAGGGTAGTGGTCAATTATCTGGAATGACCAGTTAACAAAGCCATGTCATTAGCCTAGGTAAGTGGTCAATTATCTGGAATGATGAGTTAACAAAGCCATGTCACTAGCCTAGGTAAGTGGTCAATTATCAGGAATCACCAATTAACAAAGCCATGTCACTAGCCTAGGGTAGTGCCCAATTATCAGGAATCCCCAATTAACAAATTATGTCACTAGCCTAGGGAAGTTCCCAATTATCAGGAATCACCAGTTAACAAAACCATGTCACTAGCCTAGGGTAGAGGTCAATTATCAGGAATCACCAGTTAACAAAACCATATCACTATTCTAGGGTAGTGCCCAATTATCAGGAATCACCAATTAACAAAGTCATGTCACTAGCCTAGGGAAGTGGTCAATTATCAGGAATCACCAATTAACAAAGTCATGTCACTAGCCTAGGGTAGTGCCCAATTATCAGGAATGACCAGTTAACAAAACCATGTCACTAGCCTAGGGTAGTGTCCAATTATCAGAGATCATCAGTTACAAAGCCATGTCACTAGCCTAGGGTAGTGGTCAATTATCTGGAATGACCGGTTAACAAAGCCATGTTACTAGCCTAGGGAAGTGGTCAATTATCAGGAATCACCAATTAACAAAGTCATGTCACTAGCCTAGGGTAGTGCCCAATTATCAGGAATGACCAGTTAACAAAACCATGTCACTAGCCTAGGGTAGTGTCCAATTATCAGAGATCATCAGTTACAAAGCCATGTCACTAGCCTAGGGTAGTGGTCAATTATCTGGAATGACCAGTTAACAAAGCCATGTCACTAGCCTAGGGTAGTGGTCAATTATCTGGAATGACCGTTTAACAAAGCCATGTCACTAGCCTAGGGAAGTGGTCAATTATCAGGAATCACCAATTAACAAAGTCATGTCACTAGCCTAGGGTAGTGCCCAATTATCAGGAATCACCAGTTAACAAAAACATGTCAATAGCCTAGGGTAGTGCCCAATTATCAGGAATCATCAGTTACAAAGCCATGTCACTAGCCTAGGGTAGTGGTCAATTATCTGGAATGACCAGTTAACAAAGCCATGTCATTAGCCTAGGTAAGTGGTCAATTATCAGGAATGACCAGTTAACAAAGCCATGTCACTAGCCTAGTGAAGTGGTCAATTATCAGGGATCACAAATTAACAAAGTCATGTCACTAACCTAGGGTATTGCCCAATTATCAGGAATCACCAGTTAACAAAACCATGTCACTAGCCTAAGGTAGTGCCCAATTATCAGAGATCATCAGTTACAAAGCCATGTCACTAGCCTAGGGTAGTGGTCAATTATCTTGAATGACCAGTTAACAAAGCCATGTCACTAGCGTAGGGAGGTGGTCAATTATCAAGAATCACCAATTAACAAAGCCATGTCACTAGCCTAGTGAAGTGGTCAATTATCAGGGATCACCAATTAACAAAGTCATGTCACTAGCCTAGGGTAGTGCCCAATTATCAGGAATCACCAGTTAACAAAACCATGTCACTAGTCTAGGGTAGTGCCCAATTATCAGGGATCATCAGTTACAAAGCCATGTCACTAGCCTAGGGTAGTGGTCAATTATCTTGAATGACCAGTTAACAAAGCCATGTCACTAGCCTAGGGAAGTGGTCAATTATCAAGAATCACCAATTAACAAAGTCATGTCACTGGCCTAAGGTAGTGCCAAATGATCAGGCATCACCAGTTAACAAAACCATGTCACTAGCCTAGGGTAGTGTCCGATTATCAGGGATCATCAGTTACAAAGCCATGTCACTAGCCTAGGGTAGTGGTCAATTATCTGGAATGACTAGTTAACAAAGCCATGTCACTAGCCTAGGTAAGTGGTCAATTATCAGGAATCACCAATTAACAAAGCCATGTCACTAGCCTAGGGTAGTGCCAAATTATCAGGAATCCCCAATTAACAAATCATGTCACTAGCCTAGGGAAGTTCCCAATTATCAGGAATCACCAGTTAACAAAACCATGTCACTAGCCTAGGGTAGAGGTCAATTATCAGGAATCACCAGTTAACAAAACCATATCTCTAGCCTAGGGTAGTGCCCATTTATCAGGAATCACCAATTAACAAAGTCATGTCACTAGCCTAGGGTAGTGGTCAATTATCTGGAATGACCGGTTAACAAAGCCATGTTACTAGCCTAGGGAAGTGGTCAATTATCAGGAATCACCAATTAACAAAGTCATGTCACTAGCCTAGGGTAGTGCCCAATTATCAGGAATGACCAGTTAACAAAACCATGTCACTAGCCTAGGGTAGTGTCCAATTATCAGCGATCATCAGTTACAAAGCCATGTCACTAGCCTAGGGTAGTGGTCAATTATCTGGAATGACCAGTTAACAAAGCCATGTCATTAGCCTAGGTAAGTGGTCAATTATCAGGAATGACCAGTTAACAAAGCCATGTCACTAGCCTAGGGTAGTGGTCAATTATCTGGAATGACCGTTTAACAAAGCCATGTCACTAGCCTAGGGAAGTGGTCAATTATCAGGAATCACCAATTAACAAAGTCATGTCACTAGCCTAATGTAGTGCCCCATTATCAGGAATCACCAGTTAACAAAAACATGTCAATAGCCTAGGGTAGTGCCCAATTATCAGGGATCATCAGTTACAAAGCCATGTCACTAGCCTAGGGTAGTGGTCAATTATCTGGAATGACCAGTTAACAAAGCCATGTCATTAGCCTAGGTAAGAGGTCAATTATCAGGAATGACCAGTTAACAAAGTCATGTCACTAGCCTAGTGAAGTGGTCAATTATCAGGGATCACCAATTAAAAAAGTCATGTCACTAGCCTAGGGTAGTGCCCAATTATCAGGAATCACCAGTTAACAAAACCATGTCACTAGCCTAGGGTAGTGTCCAATTATCAGCGATCATCAGTTACAAAGCCATGTCACTAGCCTAGGGTAGTGGTCAATTATCTGGAATGACCAGTTAACAAAGCCATGTCATTAGCCTAGGTAAGTGGTCAATTATCAGGAATGACCAGTTAACAAAGCCATGTCACTAGCCTAGGGTAGTGGTCAATTATCTGGAATGACCGTTTAACAAAGCCATGTCACTAGCCTAGGGAAGTGGTCAATTATCAGGAATCACCAATTAACAAAGTCATGTCACTAGCCTAATGTAGTGCCCCATTATCAGGAATCACCAGTTAACAAAAACATGTCAATAGCCTAGGGTAGTGCCCAATTATCAGGGATCATCAGTTACAAAGCCATGTCACTAGCCTAGGGTAGTGGTCAATTATCTGGAATGACCAGTTAACAAAGCCATGTCATTAGCCTAGGTAAGAGGTCAATTATCAGGAATGACCAGTTAACAAAGTCATGTCACTAGCCTAGTGAAGTGGTCAATTATCAGGGATCACCAATTAAAAAAGTCATGTCACTAGCCGAGGGTAGTGCCCAATTATCAGGAATCACCAGTTAACAAAACCATGTCACTAGCCTAGGGTAGTGCCCAATTATCAGGGATCATCAGTTACAAAGCCATGTCACTAGCCTAGGGTAGTGGTCAATTATCTTGAATGACCAGTTAACAAAGCCATGTCAGTAGCCTAGGGAGGTGGTCAATTATCAAGAATCACCAATTATCAGGGATCACCAATTAACAAAGCCATGTCACTAGCCTAGTGAAGTGGTCAATTATCAGGGATCACCAATTAACAAAGTCATGTCACTAGCCTAGGGTAGTGCCCAATTATCAGGAATCACCAGTTAACAAAACCATGTCACTAGCCTAGGGTAGTGCCCAATTATCAGGGATCATCAGTTACAAAGCCATGTCACTAGCCTAGGGTAGTGGTCAATTATCTGGAATGACCAGTTAACAAAGCCATGTCACTAGCCTAGGTAAGTGGTCAATTATCAGGAATCACCAATTAACAAAGCCATGTCACTAGCCTAGGGTAGTGCCCAATTATCAGGAATCCCCAATTAACAAATCATGTCACTAGCCTAGGGAAGTTCCAAATTATCAGGAATCACCAGTTAACAAAACCATGTCACTAGCCTAGGGTAGAGGTCAATTATCAGGAATCACCAGTTAACAAAACCATATCACTAGCCTAGGGTAGTGCCTAATTATCAGGAATCACCAATTAACAAAGTCATGTCACTAGCCTAGGGTAGTGGTCAATTATCTGGAATGGCCGGTTAACAAAGCCATGTTACTAGCCTAGGGAAGTGGTCAATTATCAGGAATCACCAATTAACAAAGTCATGTCACTAGCCTAGGGTAGTGCCCAATTATCAGGAATGACCAGTTAACAAAACCATGTCACTAGCCTAGGGTAGTGTCAAATTATCAGAGATCATCAGTTACAAAGCCATGTCACTAGCCTAGGGTAGTGGTCAATTATCTGGAATGACCAGTTAACAAAGCCATGTCACTAGCCTAGGGTAGTGGTCAATTATCTGGAATGACCGGTTAACAAAGCCATGTCACTAGCCTAGGGAATTGGTCAATTATCAGGAATTTAAAATTAACAAAGTCATGTCACTAGCCTAGGGTAGTGCCCAATTATCAGGAATCACCAATTAACAAAAACATGTCAATAGCCTAGGGTAGTGCTCAATTTTAAGGGATCATCAGTTACAAAGCCATGTCACTAGCCTAGGGTAGTGGTCAATTATCTGGAATGACCAGTTAACAAAGCCATGTCATTAGCCTAGGTAAGTGGTCAATTATCAGGAATGACCAGTTAACAAAGCCATGTCACTAGCCTAGTGAAGTGGTCAATTATCAGGGATCACCAATTAACAAAGTCATGTCACTAGCCTAGGGTAGTGCCCAATTATCAGGAATCACCAGTTAACAAAACCATGTCACTAGCCTATGGTAGTGCCCAATTATCAGGGATCATCAGTTACAAAGCCATGTCACTAGCCTAGGGTAGTGGTCAATTATCTTGAATGACCAGTTAACAAAGCCATGTCACTAGCCTAGAGAAGTGGTCAATTATCAAGAATCACCAATTAACAAAGTCATGTCACTGGCCTAAGGTAGTGCCAAAAGATCAGGAATCACCAGTTAACAAAACCATGTCACTAGCCTAGGGTAGTGCCCGATTATCAGGGATCATCAGTTACAAAGCCATGTCACTAGCATAGGGTAGTGGTCAATTATCTGGAATGACCAGTTAACAAAGCCATGTCACTAGCCTAGGTAAATGGTCAATTATCAGGAATCAACAATTAACAAAGCCATGTCACTAGCTTAGGGTAGTGCCCAATTATCAGGAATCCCCAATTAACAAATCATGTCACTAGCCTAGGAAAGTTCCCAATTATCAGGAATCACCAGTTAACAAAACCATGTCACTAGCCTAGGGTAGAGGTCAATTATCAGGAATCACCAGTTAACAAAACCATATCATTAGCCTAGGGTAGTGCCTAATTATCAGGAATCACCAATTAACAAAGTCATGTCACTAGCCTAGGGTAGTGGTCAATTATCTGGAATGACCGGTTAACAAAGCCATGTTACTAGCCTAGGGAAGTGGTCAATTATCAGGAATCACCAATTAACAAAGTCATGTCACTAGCCTAGGGTAGTGCCCAATTATCAGGGATCATCAGTTACAAAGCCATGTCACTAGCCTAGGGTAGTGGTCAATTATCTGGAATGACCAGTTAACAAAGCCATGTCACTAGCCTAGGGTAGTGGTCAATTATCTGGAATGACCGTTTAACAAAGCCATGTCACTAGCCTAGGGAAGTGGTCAATTATCAGGAATCACCAATTAACAAAACCATGTCACTAGCCTAGGGTAGAGGTCAATTATCAGGAATCACCAGTTAACAAAACCATATCACTAGCCTAGGGTAGTGCCTAATTATCAGGAATCACCAATTAACAAAGTCATGTCACTAGCCTAGGGTAGTGGTCAATTATCTGGAATGACCGGTTAACAAAGCCATGTTACTAGCCTAGGGTAGTGTCCAATTATCAGAGATCATCAGTTACAAAGCCATGTCACTAGCCTAGGGTAGTGCCCGATTATCAGGGATCATCAGTTACAAAGCGATGTCACTAGCCTAGGGAAGTGGTCAATTATCAGGAATCACCAATTAACAAAGTCATGTCACTAGCCTAGGGTAGTGCCCAATTATCAGGAATCACCAGTTAACAAAAACATGTCAATAGCCTAGGGTAGTGCCCAATTATCAGGGATCATCAGTTACAAAGCCATGTCACTAGCCTAGGGTAGTGGTCAATTATCTGGAATGACCAGTTAACAAAGCCATGTCATTAGCCTAGGGAAATTCCCAATTATCAGGAATCACCAGTTAACAAAACCATGTCACTAGCCTAGGATAGAGGTCAATTATCAGGAATCACCAGTTAACAAAACCATATCACTAGCCTAGGGTAGTGCCCAATTATCAGGAATCACCAATTAACAAAGTCATGTCACTAGCCTAGGGTAGTGGTCAATTATCTGGAATGACCGGTTAACAAAGCCATGTTACTAGCCTAGGGAAGTGGTCAATTATCAGGAATCACCAATTAACAAAGTCATGTCACTAGCCTAGGGTAGTGCCCAATTATCAGGAATCACCAGTTAACAAAGCCATGTCACTAGCCTAGGGTAGTGGTCAATTATCCGGAATGACCAGTTAACGAAGCCATGTCACTAGCCTAGGGTAGTGGTCAATTATCTGGAATGACCGGTTAACAAAGCCATGTCACTAGCCTAAAGAAGTGGTCAATTATCAGGAATCACCAATTAACAAAGTCATGTCACTAGCCTAGGGTAGTGCCCAATTATCAGGAATCACCAATTAACAAAAACATGTCAATAGCCTAGGGTAGTGCCCAATTATCAGGGATCATCAGTTACAATGCCATGGCACTAGCCTAGGGTAGTGGTCAATTATCTGGAATGACCAGTTAACAAAGCCATGTCACTAGCCTAGGTAAGTGGTCAATTATCAGGAATGACCAGTTAACAAAGCCATGTCACTAGCCTAGGGAAGTGGTCAATTATCAGGGATCATCAATTGACAAAGTCATGTCACTAGCCTAGGGTAGTGCCCAATTATCAGGAATCACCAGTTAACAAAACCATGTCACTAGCCTAGGGTAGTGCCCAATTATCAGAGATCATCAGTTACAAAGCCATGTCACTAGCCTAGGGTAGTGGTCAATTATCTGGAATGACCAGTTAACAAAGCCATGTCACTAGCCTAGGGAGGTGGTCAATTATCAAGAATCACCAATTAACAGGGATCATCAGTTACAAAGCCATGTCACTAGCCTTGGATAGTGGTCAATTATCTTGAATGACCAGTTAACAAAGCCATGTCACTAGCCTAGGGAATTGGTCAATTATCAAGAATCACCAATTAACAAAGTCATGTCACTGGCCTAAGGTAGTGCCAAATGATCAGGAATCATCACCAGTTAACAAAACCATGTCTCTAGCCTAGGGTAGTGCCCGATTATCAGGGAGCATCAGTTACAAAGCCATGTCACTGGCCTAGGGTAGTGGTCAATTATCTGGAATGACCAGTTAACAAAGCCATGTCACTAGCCTAGGTAAGTGGTCAATTATCAGGAATCACCAATTAACAAAGTGATGTCACTAGCCTAGGGTAGTGGTCAATTATCAGGAATCACCAATTAACAAAGTCATGCCACTGGCCTAAGGTAGTGCCAAATGATCAGGAATCACCAGTTAACAAAACCATGTCACTAGCCTAGGGTAGTGTCCGATTATCAGGAATCATCAGTTAAAAAGCCATGTCACTAGTCTAGGGTAGTGGTCAATTATCTGGAATGACCAGTTAACAAAGCCATGTCACTAGCCTAGGGTAGTGCCGAATTATCAAGCATTCCCAATTAACAAATCATGTCACTAGCCTAGGGAAGTTCCCAATTATCAGGAATCACCAGTTAACAAAACCATATCACTAGCCTAGGGTAGAGGTCAATTTTCAGGAATCATCAATTAACAAAGTCATATCACTAGCCTAGGGTAGTGCCCAATTATCAGGAATCACCAATTAACAAAGTCATGTCACTAGCCTAGGGTAGTGGTCAATTATCTGGAATGACCGGTTAACAAAGCATGTCACTAGCCTAGGGTAGTGCCCAATTATCAGGGATCATCAGTTACAAAGCCATGTCACTAGCCTAGAGTAGTGGTCAATTATCTGGAATGACCAGTTAACAAAGCCATGTCAATAGCCTAGGTAAGTGGTCAATTATTAGGAATGACCAGTTAACAAAGCCATGTCACTAGCCTAGGGAAGTGGTCAATTTTCAGGAATCACCAATTAACAAAGTCATGTCACTAGCCTTGGGTAGTACCCAATTATCAGGAATCACCAGTTAACAAAACCATGTCACTAGCCTAGGGTAGTGCCCAATTATCAGGGATCATCAGTTACAAAGCCATGTCACTAGCCTAGGGTAGTGGTCAATTATCTTGAATGACCAGTTAACAAAGCCATGTCACTAGCCTAGGGAAGTGGTCAATTATCAAGAATCACCAATAAACAAAGTCATGTCACTGGCCTTAGGTAGTGCCAAATGATCAGGAATCACCAGTTAACAAAACCATGTCACTAGCCTAGGGTAGTGCCCGATTATCAGGGATCATCAGTTACAAAGCCATGTCACTGGCCTAGGGTAGTGGTCAATTATCTGGAATGACCAGTTAACATGCCTCTGCTGGTGGACTATTAGTCCCCGAGGGTATCACCAGCCCAGTAGCCAGTACTTCGGTACTGGCATGAAAATACGGATGTATTGTGTTATTAAAATTTGCTGTTACAAAATATTAGAAATTATTATAAATTAAGGAATGTATCTCCCTCATGCAAAGCTCTGATTCCTTTCACTGATTTGGCTATACTTTTTGGACCTTTTGGATTATAGCTCTTCATCTTTTATATAAGCTTTGGATTGCAAATATTTTGGCCACGAGCATCACTGAAGAGACATGTATTGTCGAAATGCGCATCTGGTGCAAGAAAATTGGTACCGTTGATGTTATTACTACCACTGGGTCGATGCCTCTGCTGGTGGACTATTAGTCCCCGAGGGTATCACCAGCCCAGTAGCCAGTACGTCGGTACTGGCATGAAAATACGGATGTATTGTGTTATTAAAATTTGCTGTTACAAAATATTAGAAATTATTATAAATTAAGGAATGTATCTCCCTCATGCAAAGCTCTGATTCCTTTCACGGATTTGGCTATACTTTTTGGACCTTTTGGATTATAGCTCTTTATCTTTTATATAAGCTTTGGATTGCAAATATTTTGGCCACGAGCATCACTGAAGAGACATGTATTGTCGAAATGCGCATCTGGTGCAAGAAAATTGGTACCGTTAATTTTATTACTACCACTGGGTCGATGCCTCTGCTGGTGGACTATTAGTCCTCGAGGGTATCACCAGCCCAGTAGCCAGTACTTCGGTACTGGCATGAAAATACGGATGTATTGTGTTATTAAAATTTGCTGTTACAAAATATTAGAAATTATTATAAATTAAGGAATGTATCTCCCTCATGCAAAGCTCTGATTCATTTCACGGATTTGGCTATACTTTTTGGACCTTTTAGATTATAGCTCTTCATCTTTTATATAAGCTTTGGATTGCAAATATTTTGGCCACGAGCATCACTGAAGAGACTTGTATTGTCGAAATGCGCATCTGGTGCAAGAAAATTGGTACCGTTAATTTTATTACTACCACTGGGTCGATGCCTCTGCTGGTGGACTATTAGTCCCCGAGGGTATCACCAGCCCAGTAGCCAGTACCTCGGTACTGGCATGAAAATACGGATGTATTGTGTTATTAAAATTTGCTGTTACAAAATATTAGAAATTATTATAAATTAAGGAATGTATCTCAATCATGCAAAGCTCTGATTCATTTCACGGATTTGGCTATACTTTTTGGACCTTTTAGATTATAGCTCTTCATCTTTTATATAAGCTTTGGATTGCAAATATTTTGGCCACGAGCATCACTTTAGAGACTTGTATTGTCGAAATGCGCATCTGGTGCAAGAAAATTGGTACCGTTAATTTTATTAACAAAGCCATGTCACTAGCCTAGGTAAGTGGTCAATTATCAGGAATCATCAATTAACAAAGTCATGTCACTAGCCTAGGGTAGTGGTCAATTATCAGGAATCACCATTTAACAAAGTCATGCCACTGGCCTAAGGTAGTGCCAAATGATCAGGAATCACCAGTTAACAAAACCATGTCACTAGCCTAGGGTAGTGCCCAATTATCAGGGATCATCAGTTACAAAGCCATGTCACTAGCCTAGGGTAGTGGTCAATTATCTTGAATGACCAGTTAACAAAGCCATGTCACTAGCCTAGGGAAGTGGTCAATTATCAAAAATCACCAATTAACAGGGATCATCAGTTACGAAGCCATGTCACTAGCCTAGGGTAGTGGTCAATTATCTTGAATGACCAGTTAACAAAGCCATGTCACTAGCCTAGGGAAGTGGTCAATTATCAAGAATCACCAATTAACAAAGTCATGTCACTGGCCTAAGGTAGTGCCAAATGATCAGGAATCACCAGTTAACAAAACCATGTCACTAGCCTAGGGTAGTGCTCGATTATCAGGGATCATCAGTTACAAAGCCATGTCACTAGCCCAGGGTAGTGGTCAATTATCTGGAATGACCAGTTAACAAAGCCATGTCACTAGCCTAGGGTAGTGGTCAATTATCTGGAATGACCGGTTAACAAAGCCATGTCACTAGCCTAGGGAAGTGGTCAATTATGAGGAATCACCAATTAACAAAGTCATGTCACTAGCCTAGGGTAGTGCCCAATTATCAGGAATCACCAGTTAAAAAAAACATGTCAATAGCCTAGGGTAGTGCCCAATTATCAGGGATCATCAGTTACAAAGCCACGTCACAAGCCTAGGGTAGTGGTCAATTATCTGGAATGACCAGTTAACAAAGCCATGTCATTAGCCTAGGTAAGTGGTCAATTATCAGGAATGACCAGTTAACAAAGCCATGTCACTAGCCTAGGGTAGTGCCCAATTATCAGGAAACACCAGTTAACAAAACCATGTCACTAGCCTAGGGTAGTGCCCAATTATCAGGGATCATCAGTTACAAAGCCATGTCACTAGCCTAGGATAGTGGTCAATTATCTTGAATGACCAGTTAACAAAGCCATGTCACTAGCCTAGGGAGGTGGTCAATTATCAAGAATCACCAATTAACAGGGATCATCAGTTACAAAGCCATGTCACTAGCCTAGGGTAGTGGTCAATCATCTTGAATGACCAGTTAACAAAGCCATGTCACTAGCCTAGGGAAGTGGTCAATTATCAAGAATCACCAATTAACAAGGTCATGTCACTGGCCTAAGGTAGTGCCAAATGATCAGGAATCACCAGTTAACAAAGCCATGTCACTAGCCTAGGGTAGTGCCCAATTATCAGGAATCCCCAATTAACAAATCATGTCAGTAGCCTAGGGAAGTTCCCAATTATCAGGAATCCCCAGTTAACAAAACCATGTCACTAGCCTAGGTAAGTGGTCAATTATCTGGAATGACCAGTTAACAAAGCCATGTCACTAGCCTAGGGAAGTGGTCAATTATCAAGAATTACCAATTAACAAAGTCATGTCACTGGCCTAAGGTAGTGCCAAATGATCAGGAATCACCAGTTAACAAAACCATGTCACTAGCCTAGGGTAGTGCCCGATTATCAGGGAGCATCAGTTACAAAGGCATGTCACTAGCCTAGGGTAGTGGTCAATTATCTTGAATGACCAGTTAACAAAGCCATGTCACTAGCCTAGGGAAGTGGTCAATTATCAAGAATCACCAATTAACAAAGTCATGTCACTGGCCTAAGGTAGTGCCAAATGATCAGGAATCACCAGTTAACAAAACCATGTCGCTAGCCTGGGGTAGTGCCCGATTATCAGGGATCATCAGTTACAAAGCCATGTCACTAGCCTAGGGTAGTGGTCAATTATCTGGAATGACCAGTTAACAAAGCCATGTCACTAGCCTAGGTTAGTGGTCAATTATCAGGAATCACCAATTAACAAAGCCATGTCACTAGCCTAGGGTAGTGCCCAATTATCAGGAATCCCCAATTAACAAATCATGTCACTAGCCTAGGGAAGTGTCCAATTATCAGAGATCATCAGTTACAAAGCCATGTCACTAGCCTAGGGTAGTGGTCAATTATCTGGAATGACCAGTTAACAAAGCCATGTCACTAGCCTAGGGTAGTGGTCAATTATCTGGAATGACCGGTTAACAAAGCCATGTCACTAGCCTAGGGAATTGGTCAATTATGAGGAATCACCAATTAACAAAGTCATGTCACTAGCCTAGGGTAGTGCCCAATTATCAGGAATCACCAGTTAACAAAAACATGTCAATAGCCTAGGGTAGTGCCCAATTATCAGGGATCATCAGTTACAAAGCCATGTCACTAGCCTAGGGTAGTGGCCAATTATCTGGAATGACCAGTTAACAAAGCCATGTCATTAGCCTAGGTAAGTGGTCAATTATCAGGAATGACCAGTTAACAAAGCCATGTCACTAGCCTAGGGTAGTGCCCAATTATCAGGAAACACCAGTTAACAAAACCATGTCACTAGCCTAGGGTAGTGCCCAATTATCAGGGATCATCAGTTACAAAGCCATGTCACTAGCCTAGGGTAGTGGTCAATTATCTTGAATGACCAGTTAACAAAGCCATGTCACTAGCCTAGGGAGGTGGTCAATTATCAAGAATCACCAATTAACAGGGATCATCAGTTACAAAGCCATGTCACTAGCCTAGGGTAGTGGTCAATCATCTTGAATGACCAGTTAACAAAGCCATGTCACTAGCCTAGGGAAGTGGTCAATTATCAAGAATCACCAATTAACAAGGTCATGTCACTGGCCTAAGGTAATGCCAAATGATCAGGAATCACCAGTTAACAAAGCCATGTCACTAGCCTAGGGTAGTGCCCAATTATCAGGAATCCCCAATTAACAAATCATGTCAGTAGCCTAGGGATGTTCCCAATTATCAGGAATCACCAGTTAACAAAACCATGTCACTAGCCTAGGGTAGTGGTCAATTATCTGGAATGACCGGTTAACAAAGCCATGTTACTAGCCTAGGGAAGTGGTCAATTATCAGGAATCACCAATTAACAAAGTCATGTCACTAGCCTAGGGTAGTGCCCAATTATCAGGAATCACCAGTTAACAAAAACATGTCAATAGCCTAGGGTAGTGCCCAATTATCAGGGATCATCAGTTACAAAGCCATGTCACTAGCCTAGGGTAGTGGTCAATTGTCTGGAATGACCAGTTAACAAAGCCATGTCACTAGCCTAGGTAAGTGGTCAATTATCAGGAATGACCAGTTAACAAAGCCATGTCACTAGCCTAGGGAAGTGGTCAATTATCAGGGATCACCAATTAACAAAGTCATGTCACTAGCCTAGGATAGTGCCCAATTATCAGGAATCACCAGTTAACAAAACCATGTCACTAGCCTAGGGTAGTGCCCAATTATCAGCGATCATCAGTTACAAAGCCATGTCACTAGCCTACGGTAGTGGTCAATTATCTTGAATGACCAGTTAACAAAGCCATGTCACTAGCCTAGGGAGGTGGTCAATTATCAAGAATCACCAATTAACAGGGATCATCAGTTACAAAGCCATGTCACTAGCCTAGGGTAGTGGTCAATTATTTTGAATGACCAGTTAACAAAGCCATTTCACTAGCCTAGGGAAGTGGTCAATTATCAAGAATCACCAATTAACAAAGTCATGTCACTGGCCTAAGGTAGTGCCAAATGATCAGGAATCACCAGTTAACAAAACCATGTCACTAGCCTAGGGTAGTGCCCGATTATCAGGGAGCATCAGCTACAAAGCCATGTCACTAGCCTAGGGTAGTGGTCAATTATCTTGAATGACCAGTTAACAAAGCCATGTCACTAGCCTAGGGAAGTGGTCAATTATCAAGAATCACCAATAAACAAAGCCATGTCACTGGCCTAGGGTAGTGGTCAATTATCTGGAATGACCAGTTAACAAAGCCATGTCACTAGCCTAGGTAAGTGGTCAATTATCAGGAATCACCAATTAACAAAGTGATGTCACTAGCCTAGGGTAGTGGTCAATTATCAGGAATCACCAATTAACAAAGTCATGCCACTGGCCTAAGGTAGTGCCAAATGATCAGGAATCACCAGTTAACAAAACCATGTCACTAGCCTATGGTAGTGTCCGATTATCAGGAATCATCAGTTAAAAAGCCATGTCACTAGTCTAGGGTAGTGGTCAATTATCTGAAATGACCAGTTAACAAAGCCATGTCACTAGCCTAGGGTAGTGCCGAATTATCAAGAATCCCCAATTAACAAAGCATGTCACTAGCCTAGGGAAGTTCCCAATTATCAGGAATCACCAGTTAACAAAACCATGTCATTAGCCTAGGGTAGAGGTCAATTTTCAGAAATCACCAATTAACAAAGTCATATCACTAACCTAGGGTAGTGCCCAATTATTAGGAATCACCAATTAACAAAGTCATGTCACTAGCCTAGGGTAGTGGTCAATTATATGGAGTGACCGGTTAACAAAGCCATGTCACTAGCCTAGGGTAGTGCCCAATTATCAGGGATCATCAGTTACAAAGCCATGTCACTAGCCTAGAGTAGTGGTCAATTATCTGGAATGACCAGTTAACAAAGCCATGTCACTAGCCTAGGTAAGTGGTCAATTATTAGGAATGACTAGTTAACAAAGCCATGTCACTAGCCTAGGGAAGTGGTCAATTTGCAGGAATCACCAATTAACAAAGTCATGTCACTAGCCTTGGGTAGTGCCCAATTATCAGGAATCACCAGTTAACAAAACCATGTCACTAGCCTAGGGTAGTGCCCAATTATCAGGGATCATCAGTTACAAAGCCATGTCACTAGCCTAGGGTAGTGGTCAATTATCTTGAATGACCAGTTAACAAAGCCATGTCACTAGCCTAGGGAAGTGGTCAATTATCAAGAATCACCAATTAACAGGGATCATCAGTTACAAAGCCATGTCACTAGCCTAAGGTAGTGGTCAATTATCTTGAATGACCAGTTAACAAAGCCATGTCATTAGCCTAGGAAATGGTCAATTATCAAGAATCACCAATTAACAAAGTCATGTCACTGGCCTAAGGTAGTGCCAAATGATCAGGAATCACCAGTTAACAAAACCATGTCACTAGCCTAGGGTAGTGCCCGATTATCAGGGATCATCAGTTACAAAGCCATGCCACTGGCCTAGGGTAGTGATCAATTATCAGGAATCACCAGTTAACAAAACCATGTCACTAGCCTAGGGTAGTGCCCGATTATCAGGAATCATCAGTTAAAAAGTCATGTCACTAGCCTAGGGTAGTGCCCAATTATCAGGAATCACCGGTTAACAAAACCATGTCACTAGCCTAGGGTAGTGCCCAATTATCAGGGATCATCAGTTACAAAACCATGTCACTAGCCTAGGGTAGTGGTCAATTATCTTGAATGACCAGTTAACAAAGCCATGTTACTAGCCTAGGGAAGTGGTCAATTATCAAGAATCACCAATTAACAGGGATCATCAGTTGCATAGCCATGTCACTAGCCTAGGGTAGTGGTCAATTATCTGGAATGACCAGTTAACAAAATCATGTCACTAGCCTAGGGAAGTGGTCAATCATCAAGAATCACCAATTAACAAAGTCTTGTCACTGGCCTAAGGTAGTGCCAAATGATCAGGAATCACCAGTTAACAAAACCAAGTCACTAGCCTAGGGTAGTGCCCGATTATCAGGGATCATCAGTTACAAAGCCATGTCACTAGCCTAGGGTAGTGGTCAATTATCTGGAAAGACAAGTTAACAAAGCCATGTCACTAGCTTAGGTAAGTGGTCAATTATCAGGAATCACCAATTAACAAAGCCATGTCACTAGCCTAGGGTAGTGCCCAATTATCAGGAATCACCAGTTAACAAAACCATGTCACTAGCTTAGGGTAGAGGTCAAATATCAGGAATCAACAGTTAACAAAACCATATCACTAGCCTAGGGTAGTGTCCAATTATCAGGAATCACCAGTTAACAAAGTCATGTCACTGGCCTAGGGTAGTGGTCAATTATCTAGAAAGACCGGTTAACAAAGCCATGTTACTAGCCTAGGGAAGTGGTCAATTATCAGGAATCACCAATTAACAAAGTCATGTCACTAGCCTAGGGTAGTGCCCAATTATCAGGAATCACCAGTAAACAAAACCATGTCACTAGCCTAGGGTAGTGCCCAATTATCAGAGATCATCAGTTACAAAGCCATGTCACTAGCCTAGGGTAGTAGTCAATTATCTGGAATGAACAGTTAACAAAGCCATGTCACTAGCCTAGGTAAGTGGTCAATTATCAGGAATGACCAGTTAACAAAGCCATGTCACTAGCCTAGGGAAGTGGTCAATTATCAGGAATCACCAATTAACAAAGTCATGTCACTAGCCTAGGGTAGTGCCCAATTATCAGGAATCACCAGTTAACAAAACCATGTCACTAGCCTATGGTAGTACCAGATTATCAGGGATCATCAGTTAAAAAGCAATGTCACTAGCCTAGGGTAGTGGTCAATTATCTGGAATGACCAGTTAACAAAGCCATGTCACTAGCCTAGGGAAGTGGTCAATTATCAGGAATCACCAATTAACAAAGTCATGTCACTAGCCTAGGGTAGTGGTCAATTATCAGGAATCACCAATTAACAAAGTCATGTCACTGGCCTAAGGTAGTGCCAAATGATCAGGAATCACCAGTTAACAAAACCATGTCACTAGCCTAGGGTAGTGGCCGATTATTAGGGATCATCAGTTACAAAGCCATGTCACTAGCCTATTGTAGTGGTCAATTATCTGGAATGACCAGTTAACAAAGCCATGTCACTAGCCTAGAGAAGTGGTCAATGATCAGGAATCACCAATTAACAAAGTCATGTCACTAGCCTAGGGTAGTGGTCAATTATCAGGAATCACCAATTAACAAAGTCATGCCACTGGCCTAAGGTAGTGCCAAATGATCAGGAATCACCCGTTAACAAAACCATGTCACTAGCCTAGGGTAGTGTCCGATTATCAGGGATCATCAGTTAAAAAGCCATGTCACTAGCCTAGGGTAGTGGTCAATTATCTGGAATGACCAGTTAACAAAGCCATGTCACTAGCCTAGGGAAGTGGTTAATTATCAGGAATCACCAATTAACAAAGTCATGTCACTAGCCTAGGGTAGTGGTCAATTATCAGAAATCACCAATTAAGAAAGTCATGTAACTGGCCTAAGGTTGTGCCAAATTATCAGAAATCACCAGTTAACAAAACCATGTCAATAGCCTAGGGTAGTGCCCGATTATCAGGGATAATCAGTTACAAAGCCATGTCACTAGCCTAGGGTAGTGGTCAATTATCTGGAATGACCAGTTAACAAAGCCATGTCACTAGTCTAGGGTAGAGGTCAATTATCAGGGATCATCAGTTAGAAAGCCATGTCACTAGCCTAGGGTAGTTGTCAATTATCTGGAATGACCAGTTAACAAAGCCATGTCACTAGTCTAGGGTAGAGGTCAATTATCAGGGATCATTAGTTAGAAAGCCATGTCACTAGCCTAAGGTAGTGGTCAGTTATCTGGAATGAGCAGTTAACAAAGCCCTTAATTTTTGCATTTGTCATGATTATCTGAAATTATTAAATAACAAAGTCATATCACTAGCCTTTAGGTAGTGGTCAATTATCAGGAATCAGCAGTTAACAAAGTCATATCACTAGCCTAGGGTAGTGTTCAATTATATGAAATGATTAGTTAACAAAGTCATAGCACTAGCCTAGGGTAATGGTCAATTATCAGGAATTACCAGTGAACAAAGCCATGTCACTAGCCTAGGGTAAGGGTCAATTATGTGTCATGTTACTATACTATGGTAGTTGCCAGTTGTGTGTCATATCACGAGACTATGGAAGTTGCCACTTATGTGTCATATCACTAGACTATGGTAGTTGTCAGTTATTAGTCATATTAAGCCTATGGTAGCTGTCAGTTAATAGTCATGTCACTAGCCTAGGGTAGTGGTCAATTATCAGGAATCACCAATTAACAAAGTCTTGTCACTAGCCTAGGGTAGTGCCCAACTATCAGGAATCACCAGTTAACAAAAACATGTCACTAGCCTAGGGTAGTGCCCGATTATCAGGGATCATCAGTTACAAAGCGATGTCACTAGCCTAGGGTAGTGGTCAATTATCTGGAATCACCAATTAACAAAGTCTTGTCACTAGCCTAGGGTAGTGCCCAATTATCAGGAATCACCAGTTAACAAAACCATGTCACTAGCCTAGGGTAGTGCCCGATTATCAGGGATCATCAGTTACAAAGCGATGTCACTAGCCTAGGGTAGTGGTCAATTATCTGGAATGACCAGTAAACAAAGCCATGTCACTAGCCTAGGGTAGTGTCAATTGATCAGGAATCACCAGTTAACAAAACCATGTCACTAGCCTAGGGTAGTGCCCAATTATCAGGGATCATCAGTTACAAAGCCATGTCACTAGCCTAGGGTAGTGGTCAATTATCTGGAATGACCAGTTAACAAAGCCATGTCACTAGCCTAGGTAAGTGGTCAATTATCTGGAATGACCAGTTAACAAAGCCATGTCACTAGCCTAGAGAAGTGGTCAATTATCAAGAATTACCAATTAACAAAGTCATGTCACTGGCCTAAGGTAGTGCCAAATGATCAGGAATCACCAGTTAACAAAACCATGTTACTAGCCTAGGGTAGTGCCCGATTATCAGGGATCATCAGTTACAAAGCCATGTCACTAGCCTAGGGTAGTGGTTAATTATCTGGAATGACCAGTTAACAAAGCCATGTCACTAGCCTAGGTTAGCGGTCAATTATCAGGAATCACCAATTAACAAAGTCATGTCACTAGCCTAGGGAAGTGCCCATTTATCAGGAATCACCAGTTAACAAAACCATGTCACTAGCCTAGGGTAGTGCCAAATGATCAGGAATCACCAATAAACAAAGCCATGTCACTAGCCTAGGGTAGTGTCCAATTATCAGAGATCATCAGTTACAAAGCCATGTCACTAGCCTAGGGTAGTGCCCGATTATCAGGGATCATCAGTTACAAAGCGATGTCACTAGCCTAGGGTAGTGGTCAATTATCTGGAATCACCAATTAACAAAGTCTTGTCACTAGCCTAGGGTAGTGCCCAATTATCAGGAATCACCAGTTAACAAAACCATGTCACTAGCCTAGGGTAGTGCCCGATTATCAGGGATCATCAGTTACAAAGCGATGTCACTAGCCTAGGGTAGTGGTCAATTATCTGGAATGACCAGTAAACAAAGCCATGTCACTAGCCTAGGGTAGTGTCAAATGATCAGGAATCACCAGTTAACAAAACCATGTCACTAGCCTAGGGTAGTGCCCAATTATCAGGGATCATCAGTTACAAAGCCATGTCACTAGCCTAGGGTAGTGGTCAATTATCTGGAATGACCAGTTAACAAAGCCATGTCACTAGCCTAGGTAAGTGGTCAATTATCTGGAATGACCAGTTAACAAAGCCATGTCACTAGCCTAGGGAAGTGGTCAATTATCAAGAATTACCAATTAACAAAGTCATGTCACTGGCCTAAGGTAGTGCCAAATGATCAGGAATCACCAGTTAACAAAACCATGTCACTAGCCTAGGGTAGTGCCCGATTATCAGGGATCATCAGTTACAAAGCCATGTCACTAGCCTAGGGTAGTGGTTAATTATCTGGAATGACCAGTTAACAAAGCCATGTCACTAGCCTAGGTTAGCGGTCAATTATCAGGAATCACCAATTAACAAAGTCATGTCACTAGCCTAGGGTAGTGCCCATTTATCAGGAATCACCAGTTAACAAAACCATGTCACTAGCCTAGGGTAGTGCCAAATGATCAGGAATCACCAATAAACAAAGCCATGTCACTAGCCTAGGGTAGTGTCCAATTATCAGAGATCATCAGTTACAAAGCCATGTCACTAGCCTAGGGTAGTGCCCGATTATCAGGGATCATCAGTTACAAAGCGATGTCACTAGCCTAGGGTAGTGGTCAATTATCTGGAATCACCAATTAACAAAGTCTTGTCACTAGCCTAGGGTAGTGCCCAATTATCAGGAATCACCAGTTAACAAAACCATGTCACTAGCCTAGGGTAGTGCCCGATTATCAGGGATCATCAGTTACAAAGCGATGTCACTAGCCTAGGGTAGTGGTCAATTATCTGGAATGACCAGTAAACAAAGCCATGTCACTAGCCTAGGGTAGTGTCAAATGATCAGGAATCACCAGTTAACAAAACCATGTCACTAGCCTAGGGTAGTGCCCAATTATCAGGGATCATCAGTTACAAAGCCATGTCACTAGCCTATGGTAGTGGTCAATTATCTGGAATGACCAGTTAACAAAGCCATGTCACTAGCCTAGGTAAGTGGTCAATTATCTGGAATGACCAGTTAACAAAGCCATGTCACTAGCCTAGGGAAGTGGTCAATTATCAAGAATTACCAATTAACAAAGTCATGTCACTGGCCTAAGGTAGTGCCAAATGATCAGGAATCACCAGTTAACAAAACCATGTCACTAGCCTAGGGTAGTGCCCGATTATCAGGGATCATCAGTTACAAAGCCATGTCACTAGCCTAGGGTAGTGGTTAATTATCTGGAATGACCAGTTAACAAAGCCATGTCACTAGCCTAGGTAAGCGGTCAATTATCAGGATTCACCAATTAACAAAGTCATGTCACTAGCCTAGGGTAGTGCTCATTTATCAGGAATCACCAGTTAACAAAACCATGTCACTAGCCTAGGGTAGTGCCAAATGATCAGGAATCACCAATTAACAAAGCCATGTCACTAGCCTAGGGTAGTGTCCAATTATCAGAGATCATCAGTTACAAAGCCATGTCACTAGCCTAGGGTAGTGGTCAATTATCAGGAATCACCAATTAACAAAGTCTTGTCACTAGCCTAGGGTAGTGCCATATTATCAGGAATCACCAGTTAACTAAACCATGTCACTAGCCTAGGGTAGTGCCCGATTATCAGGGATCATCAGTTACAAAGCCATGTCACTAGCCTAGGGTAGTGCCATATTATCAGGAATCACCAGTTAACAAAACCATGTCAGTAGCCTAGGGTAGTGCCCAATTATCAGGGATCATCAGTTACAAAGCCATGTCACTAGCCTAGGGTAGTGGTCAATTATCTGGAATGACCAGTTAACAAAGCAATGTCACAAGCCTAGAGAAGTGGTCAATTATCAGGAATCACCAATTAACAAAGTCATGTCACTAGCCTAGGGTAGTGGTCAATTATCAGGAATCACCAATTAACAAAGTCATGTCACTGGCCTAAGGTAGTGCCAAAGGATCTGGAATCACCAGTTAACAAAACCATGTCACTAGCCTAGGGTAGTGCCCGATTCTCAGGGAGCATCAGTTACAAAGCCATGTCACTAACCTATGGTAGTGGTCAATTATCTGGAATGACCAGTTAACAAAGCCATGTCACTAGCCTAGGTAAGTGGTCAATTATCAGGAATCACCAATTAACAAAGTCATGTCACTAGCCTAGGGTAGTGGTCAATTATCAGGAATCACCAATTAACAAAGTCATGTAACTGGCCTAAGGTTGTGCCAAATTATCAGAAATCACCAGTTAACAAAACCATGTGACTAGCCTAGGGTAGTGTCCGATTATCAGGGATCATCAGTTACAAAGCCATGTCACTAGCCTAGGGTAGTGCCCGATTATCAGGGATCATCACTTAGAAAGCCATGTCACTAGCCTAGGGTAGTGGTCAATTATCTGGAATGAGCAGTTAACAAAGCCCTTAATTTTTGCACTAGCCTAGGAATGTTGTCAGTGATGTGTCACTAGCCTAGGGTATTGTCAGTTATGTGTCACCAGCCTAGGGGTGTTGTCATTAATGTGCCACCAGCCATGGTGTGTTGTCAGTAATGTGGCACTAGCCTAGGAATTTTGTCAGTGATGTGTCACTAACCTAGGGTATTGTCATTTTGCAAGGAGGTTATGTGACCCAAAATGTATAAAACTGTAAATAGTGGATTTTTTAAAATTTTGATAAACTTTCAGCAAAAAATTACGTGTTTTCCTCAATTCATGAACATATGATAAATATGAGTTATTTCTGAATAAAAAAATGCATAATTTTTTAGGATACTTATAAAATACAGCAATTATCGATTATTTAACAAAAAACAATTTGTGTTTGTCTTTTAAAACAAAAAAGTTATGTCTTTCTTTCGAAAAAGAAAATACGGCCAGAAATCTGAATTTTGAGCAAAATATACAAAATTTCGACATCATTTTACTCAAAAAGTAGCACATGAAGGTATATTTTTTATTACATATTTGATTTAATCAGGTAAAAAATAGCCTATATGCAAATTTTCATCAACTTGTAAATACAGGATCAAAACTGTATCGTATGCCCTTAATATGGCTCTTCTGTATATTTTCATATTAACAAAAAAGTTAAATCGTCTTTTGAATGCCTATACATATATGCCGTCTCTGTACAATATTTAAAGTTAATTCAGTATTCAAAGCACTTATTATCTAATTTTCATATCGTCTCTGTTCCAGTGATATCAGCCCGTCATCTTGGGAGCTTTTGAACATTTTTTTGTTTTTTTTACCGCTGATAGTTCTCTCAGATAATATTATCGTGCCAATGACGTGATCTCGTATCTCGCGTTGCTTTATAAAACTCATGAATATTCATACTACCCTAGGCTAGTGCCAGGGGCGGATGCAGGATTTTGGGAAGGGGGGGGCGAAGTAATAAATTTCTTCGAGCGGAGCGAGGCAAAAAATATTTTGGGACCTTTTTGTTTGCTAAAAAACTTAAAATAAGTGTAAAATGCATTTAAGTTAAAGTGTAGGGGCTGGACATTTTTGGTGCCGTATTCTCTACATTGATTGTCTTTTATAAAATGATTGAATGGATCCAAAGCTTTGTACTATTTAATATATTTGAAGTGGAATTTGTCAGTAAAAAATGGACATGGGAAATTCCCGTTTGTTGTATGGTTAGTTAGCATAGCTTTACAGATTTCTTGTTGTGAACAAGATATACAGCTATTCAATGAAATTTACAATACGACCGACACGAAGTAAAACAAACAAGAAATTTGTATCCATTGAAATGTTTGGTTGAAATGTTTCACCCAACAATGGAAGCGAGGGGTACAAATCAACCAAAAGGCTACGAATGAATCGGAAACGAAAATTAAGTTGTGAATAACGTTCGACACATGGAGTCATATAGGCCACACCCAGCAGTCCGGTTGCAGTCGGGCTTTGAAAAATATATTCAGTATATCAGTTCGGCGGAACAGACCTTCCGGTCAGATATGGGATTCACATGCAATTCCCCCCCCCCCCAAAAAAAAAAGAATACGCCCGGTTTTTTTTAGAGTGTAATGAAGTATAATTTTCTGTTGGGTGGAATTGTGATAAAGAAGTCAATACGTCCTTGCTCAATACTTTGAAGGCGTCATCCTTAACCTTGTCAATGAAAGTATCCTAGGAATATGTCCTAAGATATGTCTTAGGACGTTATTTAGGATGGTCTTAGGACGTGTCTGAGACATGTCTTAGGATGTAAAACAAAGCTGTCTTATGACAGTCCTAACTACGATGGTCCTAGGAGCATCCTAACACATTTTTTTAATTGAAAAAAATATGATGAGATTGCTATGACATAGATTTAATGGTATTTTAGTACCTATATGTATAAAGAGAGGGAGGATGACTTTTATATGGAAAACAATTAACGCAAAATAAAAGTTAAAGATTTAACGTTATTCTAATAAAAACGTTGTTTAGTAATATGATAAAAGATATATAAAAGAATTTAATACGGATACAAAAGTAAATAGTAAAGAAACTTTGTTAAACCGAAATTTGTGCTGCAATTTTAGTCGATGAACTAGTTTTGTCCTTAGGTCCACTCGATTTTATTACATGTATCGAATGAGGATTAGTTAAAAAAAAGTCATATTTTCTCCATTTTAAAATTAATATTGCACCGTTTTTAGTTAGTCGCAAAAATGTTGCTTTAATGCTTGTATGTTTTAGACTTCATAAAAGGCAGCACGAAATAATCTAATGTAATACAATTAAATCTTTAACAAAAATTGAAAAAAAAAATGTTGTATTAATTTAATTCTCATAACAGTATGATAGTTTAATATTGTATATGTATTTTTAGTATTGAGTTTATGCCACATTTGTTGTTTTTATTACGTTTTAGGACATTGTCACCTTTAGGACTATCCTAAGACACCTATTTGTGTATCCTAACTTTAGGAGGACATATCTTATTTTAGGAGACTTTCGTTAACCTGACTTAGGACTAAGACGTGTCCTAAGACCATCCTAAAACATGTCCTAGTCCTAGGACAGCTTCGTTGACACGGCCCCTGAATTTCAAAATGACTGAGTGACGGGTTTTTTTCGACGTACTTGCCAACTCCACTGTAGCGAATCACATAACTTTGACATAATCAATAATATATTACAGTGAATACGAGCGAAAACTATCTTTACAAGTGGAGAACTGTCGCATTAAAATTAAATACATGTAGCAAAATTCACGAAGTCTAGGCTGATTATTAATCATTTTATATATAAAAAAAAAAAGAAGTGCCAGCAAAAGGGGGGGGGTGCGTACGCCCTCTACGCCCCCCTCTGAATCCGCCACTGCAGTGCTACTTAACCGTCGCCATTATCACGCTTAAAATGTTGGCGGGAAAATATTCTCTCTTGACTTTTCATAGCTTTATCGTTGACAAGTTTAAGTTCTCAAAAACTATTGAAAAATAATTAAACTTTTATAAGACTTTTACAGATGGCTTTTAAAATCATGTTAAAGATTTATATAAAAAAGCTAAATTGGGGTCAATGGCAGTGGAGGATCCAGAAATTTTCATAAGTGGGGGCCCACTGACTGACCTAAGAGGGGGCCCGCTCCAGTCACGCTTCAGTGATTCCCTATATAAGCAACCAATTTGTTTCCCAAAAAGGGAGGGGGCCCCCTGCCCCCCCCCCTAAATCCGCTACTGAAAGGGCAATTTTTTAAAGGCATTTCAAATGGATAAGACCAGAGGATTCCGAAAATCTGACAAACATGACAAGCGAACTTCCACATGTATTCTAATCTTAATTCATCCCATCAGATAATGAAAACAATAAAATTCACGAAGTTATGACAAAATAAACAATAAAACTTCAGACATTTCTACTTCTTACGATACATGTATCTATTTTTATAAAAATCGCTTTATATAAAATTAGAAAATCAGGGGCGATAATCCGACTCTAGTGACGTAGTCGCCTTGGTGATATCTAAATATTTCAAGATGGCAGCCAAGTGTAAATAAAGCCAAAACAATATCGTTTTAACAAGTTTTGTCCTTAGAAGTGCGACATATCTTATAATTTATTTGTTACATGGTACCATAAAATCTACAGTCCGAGTAAATAAGAAAAAATATCCGAATTTGAACAAGTTTACCGCTCTATTCTAGCAGGTGCTCGTTCAGCTGATCATTGCCATGTCTCGTTATGATCCAAATCTTACAAATTTATAGAGACACTTTACTAGAGAAATGTTTGCTTAGGGAGTTTTATTTAAAGCCAAGTTCACTCAATACAGGTTACTTAAATTACACATATATTTTGTAATTGTTGGTTTATGGCTTCTGATGAATTTCCCCTTCTGAGACAGAAAACCTGCTTTCTTCTTAAAATGTTTAGGAGCCATGACCTTCTGTTTGATTATTTAAGTTTGCTTTATACAACATGCAGGGCATTTAAAAGAATATGTTTGTTTGCCCTAACCCTACCGGTATCAGGTCCATTCGCACCTCACATGTTTCCCCCCGAAGTTTTTTCCCACCCTACATGTTTGCATCCAATTTTTATTTGAGTTTTAGATGAAGTAATAGATATTTGTATAGCAATAAACTATCCAAAAACATGAATTATTCAACAAAAAAACAAAACATTGTCAGAATCCAAATTCCTTTTGAATCTCACTATATTTAGATGAAGAGAAAAAAAAATTACAGTATAGCAATACACTAAGCATGCCTACCATTTATTCAACACCAAAAAAACGTCAGAATCGCACTTTGTTTACTAGAAATAATGTCAAAAATATTTATTACAATATGCTTACCATGACACAAAACAAACCTTCAGAATCTCACTTTATTTAGACGAAATGAAAAAAAAATATATATAGCAATACACTAACCAAAACTCGATAACAAATTATTAAATGCAAAACCAATAAAAATTGGGCTCTAATGTCCTGATATGAAAAAGTTTTTTTTATATAAGCCAAACAAGTAATGCTGATCGAACCCATAACATCAGTATAAAAAAAAAAACATGTAAACTTAAACTGAATGGTAAACTGACATTATCTTATCAGTAAAAGTGAACATGATGTGACAAATGTCCCTTTTGCAATGATTTTTAAGGCTCTACCATGCTAAGAAATTTAGAGTTAATTTTGTTTTCTATAAGAATCTGTCCACTACCCAACAGATTGTGTCCACTTTGAAACGAAATACTCTAAATTTCTAAGCATGATTCTTATTTTGCATATTAGTTTTTTGTTTGTTGCCATCTCGAAGTGAACGCCACATTAGATATATTTGAATTTATCGTAAATAAAGGCAACAGTAGTATACCGCTGTTCAAAAATCATAAATCTATGGACAAAAAACAAAATCGGGGAAACAAACTAAAACTGAGGGAATTAAACACATTAAATATAAGAGGAGAACAACGACACAACATTCAAATGTATCACACATAGCAACGGACTAAGACAAAATCCGATGAGAATAACCAATATAACATCAAAACCAAATACATGAATTTGGGATAGAAAAGTACCGTGACACGTCTTATAGTAATGTGAATTCACACTCAAATATAGGAGAAAACAAACGACACAACGGAAACACAATGTAAAAATGTTACACACACAGAAACGAACATTGATATAATAATGGTCATTTTCCTGACTTGGTACAGGACATTTTTAAAGAAAATGGTGGGTTGAACCTGGTTTTGTGGCATGCCAAACCTCGCACTTTCATGGCATTGTTAAATATAACATTAAAATGACAACATAATAATACAGGACTTCAATACAAATAAATAGGAGAACGTATTAGGCAAAGAAAAGCATGAATAATAGATAACAAAAGGCATCAGGTTTAAAATTCAATACGTCAAAACAGCGCCTTGTCCACACAAGACCCAAATACGGCTAGTTTTCTGCCTGTGATAATAACATCCTTATTATTTGGAACAATTAATGCTATTGCAAACAGTAAATGTTATCAAATGAATATAAAAGATTTACATGATAAAACTGACGTCTTAACTAATTACAGAAAACAAAACCCTAATAAATAATACTTTGAAGACCAACACAGAAAATAGACACACCCGACTTGGTCCAGGCCTGAACGCAAAAAGTCATAAAATGACGTCTTATACGAAGTAGTAAAAAGGCACAACAATAACGTCACGCAGACATTTGAATTTCTGAAACAGCACGAAAATGACGTGACATTTGAAAAACTATATCTCAAAAATAAGATAGAAATAGGATTGATTTAAGATTATAATAGAACTAAATACTGATTTTATATTTAAACACACTACACATTGCATTACTAATCAATAGCAATTAACTATATTATATATATATCCGGTTTGTTTTGAATTATTTTAATTATTTTGTAATGTTCATCATGTAGCCCTTAAACAAAACATATTTGAATTAAAAGGATCAAATTAAAAAAAGATCAGTAAATTTTATGAAAATTTGAATAAACTGTCAATCTTTTTTTATGTCACAGGACAGATTGTTAGAGACTCAGAAGGTAAGGGTTAACTTGAATTCTGTAAAACATTTTATATTAGTAAACGCGGTAACCTGTTGCAGTTAATACTTGAATAATGCATCAAATTTTGTAAAACATTGAATCTTGAAATTCTTTTAATTTATGTACATGTATACTGTAGATTTATTTATTTTCGTGGGGTATCAATATTCGTGTTTTGAGAAAAACATGCATTTTCATGGATACTTGATTTCATGGTTTTGCCAATCTCAGTATATATAAAACATAAAGAAAATTTGGAGTACATTGAACATTTCAATTCGTGGTTCATCTGTTCCTAAATAATAATGTATTTAAAGTACATATATCTTGCAAATAAAATGACATTTTTCTATTAAGGAGGTAGACCTAGGTTAAGGGAAATAACTCTTAAAATCATCAGTATGTTTGTGTCAACCATTTTCAAATATATATTCTAAACTTCTCGGTTCCATAGATTATTTTCAATCTGTTTCCGGTAAATGCTTAAAATACATTGATGAACTTGACTTTTACAAACGCTTAACTGATTTAAAGAGTTATCTCCCCTTAAAAGACTATTTTTTTTTCTGTTACAGAATGTCGAAGAAGAGAGAAGAACCACCTAAGATCCATTTACCAAAGAAACAATCAGTCCAGTTTAGTAGAACCAATAGACATGGTCAGTTATGAAGGTCTATGGATTGCTCAGTATCTACAGGAATTAAGGAAAATTAAAGGAGAAATGAGGAAGAAGAAAGAGTAAGTCATGAGGGGTTGTAAAAACAAAGAAAAACTAAAGTAGAAATGAGGAATAAGAAAGAGTAAGCCATAAGGTTTAAGAAACAAAAACAAAAACGAAAGGAGAAAATAGAAAGAATAAAGAGCAAGTCATTAGGGGTTGTAAAAACAAAGAAAAACTAAAGGAGAATTAAGGAATAAGAAAGAGTAGATCATGGGAGGTTGTAAAAACAAAGAAAAACGAAAGGAGAAATGAGGAAAAAGAAAGAGTTAATCATGGGGGGTTGTAAAAACAAAGAAAAACGAAAGGAGAAATGAGGATGAAGAAAGAGTAAATCATTGGGGGCACACAGATAGTGTTGTTTGCCTTATGTATCATCTCTCAGGAAAAGTATATGCTTGACTTTATTTATTTTGCTAGCTTGATTGAAAATTTGGACCTTAGGATCTATGTTCCAAGATGGCAAAAGACACGCATACTACCTTAAATTACCTTGACCTTATTTTCATGGTTCATTGGTCACAATTAGTTTTTAGTGATGAGGTCTATTTCCATGATACTCTTGAGAAGTATGTCAACTAGAATTGACTCTTGAAAGACTTGCTCATGTTTCATTATAAAGAAGCTTGAAATTTGTTTCAGTGTTCCAAGATCACCTTATGCTCAGTGTGTCTCTTCAGCATCAGAATATAAATATGGCAAGAGACGACCCATGTCAGCAACATATCGAGCCAGAATACCTTCAGGTAACAAACCAAAAATAGATGCTAAATTTATCGCAGACAATAATAATAGATGACTCGCTACTCTTAGGGAGAGAATGACAGTAACAACAGCGACAATAACTCACCAGGAAAAACATTAGAAATCGTCCGTCAAGTGTTCCAGCTTAAAATAAAGGGTAAATCTCAAAATAATTTAAGTACCGTAAAGGTTGAATCTAGTGCCATTATATTGGAACTTTGCTCCCAATTGAACATTTATTTTTTGTCAGAACATGCAGAAAGCTGTACAATATTTTCAGACGTGAGCTTTCTGGCTTTGGGTAAACTACCAGACTTAAACATGCAAGGATCTGACAGTGCTCTCTTTTACCATCAACCAATAAAAATGAGTTTCTGAAGATCTTAATAAATTCTTAATTTCATATTTATTGTTTTGGTCCTTCCTACAAAGTTGGAAATGAGTTTTTCAATTCTGCTGTCATACAAATATAATATAGTATTATTTAAATTATAAACATACCATATACTGACTGATTCGTGGATTAAGAAAAACCATGGAAAAATGTGCGTAGACTGCTGTATTCAATATTAAAGCCTGACTTGGAATTTGAGTAAACAGAAAGCTTGAACGATGAATCCATCTGAGATGTGGTATAGTGCTTTTATTAATTTTTGTATTTTTAAGATGAAACATGTGAAATTACATTACACAGTATTAGATAAAAATTATAAAAAAATATGTAACACTTGTAAGATCGATCAAATCATAATGGTATAAAAAGTTATACATATTACAATTGATTTTGTTAACTAAATGCTGCTTCTAACAATTGCCACTGCTGATCCATTTTTACTTTTTGAGGTTAGGAAACATACATAGTATTTTTCTATATTAATCCAATATTTTAAATATTCTATTCCACCATATTTTTTGGCAATATGCTCTTACATGTATATTTGTATCTATAGTATTTAATCAACAGCAAGATATTATTAACTGTTTTACTGTTGACAAAATCCTCAGACACACCTAAAATGACCTCTTTTGCACTGAAAGGCAAACGGATGTCATCATTTCTAATGAAACCTTTAATTGATAGCCAGAAGTGTTGTGTTACATTACATTCCCAAAAAATGTGAAAAATATTTTCACTAATTTCTGAACAAAATGTACATAGTTCAGTTTCTTTTAATTTACATTTTAATAAAAAAAAAAGATTACATGGTAGAATCCTATGAATAATCGTAAATTGAAAATTTTGTAAAAACGAATTTCTGGTTATAATGAAGGGCATTGAATATATAGCATTCTAATCTTCAATCTACATATTTAAAGCTATTTCATATTTATTACGGGAAAACAACGATAACACTTTATCATCATCCGGTAATAATTGATAGAAAAATTTACAAGATTTTGGTTCTTTTTAAACTTTTTCTACTTATATTTTTTTTTAACTTTATCAAGTTTAGAACTACTTTCTGTCATACTTTTCCATCTATTTGGAATATCACTTAAAATATCATTAAACTCTACAAAACTAGTATTGATATTATGATTTTTATAACTCTTCAAATGAGGATAATGTATTATTATCTGACATCATAATAAAAAATATACAATTTTCAATATATATAAACTTTAAAATCATCTTGCCTTTCATTTTGATGTTTGGGTTAAGCCATATGAACTGGGCCAGAATATCAGTATTGCTTCCAACTTTCAACCTTTTTTTTCAACTTGGAAATCATTATCAGGATATCATGCCAAAAGCAATCCTTCCTTAATTAAGTGTAAAATGTTATCCTCCAGATTTGTGTATATAACTAAGCAGAAAACTTTCCAAGAGAGTAGTTTTGAGGGTCTATCAATGTATACAGCCGAGACATTTTTACACTATAACACACAAGTAAATAGTAGGCATCTAAAGACCGCTATCAAAGTGCTCGGACATTACCATTGTTCTTTTCACTCTATCTGGTTTTCCTTTCCATAAAACAAATGAAAAAAAATATTCCTTCAAACCCCGTAATGTGGTGTAGTCGAATTAATGAATATTTCAATAAAATGGATAGGGTGGGTATATATATATATAGGAATGGAAAAATGATAACACCCATCTTAGGTGTAGTGTTGTCGTGCTAATGGCTATTTCATAAGAACAATGAAGAATGGACAGGGGAGGGTGGGAAGAATAAATGATAACTCAACCTTAGATGGGATGTAGTTTTACTAATGGCTATTCCATTAAAATTGATAAGGAAGATTAGGAAAGGAAAATGACCTATTCCAACATAGATGTGGTGTAGTCTTGTTAATGGCTATTCCATTTACAAATGGGTAGGGTGGATGAGAAGGAAAACATGACATCTAAAATTGAGAATGGAAACGGGGAATATGTCAAACAGACAATAACCCGAACGACGAGCAGAAAACAGGCAATGGGGAAGATACAACATGCAGGTAGACAAATTAAAATCATTGACCTTAACACTGCTAAAATTAACAATGTAATGTTTGTTAACATCACAAAACCAATAAGGGGATTACAGTAAATACAGATCTTTATAGGATATGCAACAGCCCAATATCCCTATCCCCCTGGTTTAGGTCAGATCAACAAGACGATGGCCAGGTAGATCATTTGGTTATGTAAAGAATTTAATAGTATTAAAGTTTTCTATTCCTATTTAAGTATAAATTTTAATCATGTCCAGTCAGCCGCCATGTAAAAAATGTTATTCCATATTAAATTGGTGTTAGGAGTTGAAATGCACTAATTAATTAATTATGATTCAGGATGTCAGGGTTATGAAACAACATAAACATGATTAATGTATATCATTTTTTTTATATTTCTAATAATATTTTAAACCTTTAATTCATTGAAAGTGTAATGTTACAATATTAAGAAGAAATTCTATTTCAAACATTGTTAATCAATTTGCAACACATGTTATTTTAATCATTATTGCATTATCAGTATTTCAGTACCTAAAGACTTTTAAAGTGATTAAAATGGTTGCAAGAAGACTATAATAAACGTTTATGTCGTTTTAGGCTTTTACCAGCGTGTTCGAAGTTAGAAGCAGGTTTATTGCCGCTTGGTTGTGTCTGGCCGTCTATTCAAAACAAATGTGTGAAGTATCCACTTCCTGTTTGCCGATAGTTTGACATATTATTACATTTCTATTGAAGAGAATGATTTAATATTTGACTGAGTCGATACCTCTGCTGGTGAACAATCATTTGAGGCATTAAACATTGAGAAATAAATTTGGAAGTGGTATAAAAATTAATGGCAAGTAACTCACTGTCAACACTGGTCCAAGACCACAATTAATTCGAAGTGCATTTCTGTTAGAACATATATGAAAATTAAAAAAATCCCATCTGCGCTTTCTCAATGAAAATGTTTACAGTGTGTTGTACTACTTATTGGACAAATTATATCAAAATTATAGAAAATTTCATCGGCTCTAACTCAAAATATGAACTATTGAACGTCTTGAAATCTTTTGACAGCTTCCGAAGTGCTAATTTTTCCCCTTTTTCAGCTGGACCAAATCACTTCTTTCCTTGAAAATTCTGAAACCAAATTTGTTTACAGTGTAATTTTACGAGGTTCTTGCAATTTGAGGCATAAAACATGGAGAAATAAATTTGGAAGGGGTATGAAAAATATTGGCAAGTAACCCACTGTCAACACTAGGAACTATATTTGTGGACAACGAAAATCAAGGGACGACAATTGTGGTCTCGGACCTAATAGGATAGAAAAAGTTGACCAATCTTTATAAAACTTGGTATGACTAAAGCTTAATAAATTATAACACTGCTTACAAAGTTTGATAACAATAGAATATATACTATAGACAGTATGTTAAATGCTATACTCAACTTTGCGTGTTCAATTTTGACGTTAAAATTGTAAAATTTCAACTATTAACATTTGGGGCTTTGAAATTGCAAAACATTACCTTTTAAATGCCTTAAAATATTAATTCACATGTACTAAATGCAATAGAGTACTCATTTGATTTGTTAGACTTACCATAATCATTCAAAAGTCAATTTTATATGAGCCTCTACCTAAAAATCGAGATTTTTTAATGAAGGAGGGCCTTACATGAAGATGTAATATTTTCCAGCAGTTTTACATTTGTGAAGCGTTTTGGCTATAAATAATCCTTACATATGTATTGAATGTACTTTAAATAAAAAGAAAAGTAACAAATAACTTATCATATTAGTTTAAAAGGGTCCTAGACCAAGTAAGACTAGACTGGAAATAATTTAGGGTCAATTTAGGCTGTGCCACATATTAACATTAAAAAATCCATAGTGAGGCTATAAGAAATAAAAAAAAATTGTGTCTTTTTTTTCATTTCTATACTCATGTGACATGATACAACAGTTCTGAGCAAAAAAAGACTCTTGCATTTATCTTTTCTTGGAAACAGTATGGTCTGATACAAAGATTTTTGCCTTTTTAGTGAAAAACTTGCATTCAATTTTAGTCTCAACAGGCTCATATTTGAACCACTTGCTATCCTACAGAACAAAAGAAAGACATTATGTGAAATGAAACAGGTACAATACACATTGTAAAGTGATTTTTATACAAATTTAGTGAGGTCTATATTATGGGCTTCAACTTTTATGTACCAAGCTCCCCACCTTTGACTTAATTCAAACAGGGCGTTAGACAAGGGTCATTTATACAACACATCATCCTTAACACTGTAAATTTTGTATTTGTGTTCAATCCATCAGACAATAAAAACAATTAAAATCACGAAATGAACAATAAAACTTCAGACATTTCTACTTCTAACGATACATCTATTAATTTTTATAAAAATCGCTTATAAAGTTAGATAATCAGGGGCGATAATCCGACTCTAGTGACGTAGTCGCCTTGGTAATATCTAAATATTTCAAGATGGCAGACAAGTGTAAATAAAGCCAAAACAATATCGTTTTAACTAGTTTTGTCCATCGAAGTGCGACGTATCTTTTAATTTAATTGTTGCATTGTACCATAAAATCTACAGTCCGAGTAAGTAAGATAAATGATCCAAAATTGAACAAGTTTACCGCTCTATAATTTTCAGCAGGTGCTCGTTCAGCTGATCAGCGCCATCTCGCGTTATACTAATATTTCATAATCTTACAAGTTTATAGAAACACTTTATTTAGATAATTGTTTGCTTAGATAGTTTTATTAAAAGCCAGGTTCACCCATTACAGGTTACTTTAATTGCACTTATATCATTAATGTAATTTTTGGTTCATCAAACATCACAACAAAAATGGACGTGTCTACAGCATGTCTTTTGATGAATTTCCTCTTATGAGACAGAAAAACCTGTGCAGCTTTCTTCTCAATGTTTAGAAGTGATGATCATCTTATTGATTATTTTAGTTTGTTTTACACAACATTCAGGCCATTTAAAAGATTATGTTTGTTTGCCCGAACACTACATGACCAGGTCAGGAATAACCACCAATTGGTGGATTATACCTCAATTGACGTATAATCCACCAATTGAGGTATATTGGTATAGACCAATTGATGTATAATGCAAGTTTTTTGTAATTAAATGCAAGTGTGAGATAGGAGCATGATTTTGCAACTTGCAACCTATTTCATGTCCCTTATTGAGTCCTCCAAAAGTTTCAGTTTTGTTAAAGCTTGCTGCATCTCTTGAGAATGCATGTGTACAACAATTCTTTTGTTGAAACATTTGTACTATTGACCATGATTGACTTTTGATAATGAAAGTCAAGTATTAACAAAGAGCTCCATTCACCTGTGGAGTTGTACTCATGATCACATGACTGCAGACAGTAATGATGTCCATTGACAGGTGATTACAGGTAATTTTGCCAATCAAGAATTGACAAGATAACAATAGAAGAAACTTCAAATACAATTATTGTTTAAATGCAATATGTTATGTCACTATACTAAACTAGGAATGTTTGACAAGTTTTCATACCATAATATGGTTTTAAGAAAACAATGCTCCATTTTGGTGAAATAATTTGCTTTGAAAAACAAAAAATTATACACCAATTGGTCTATACCATTATATGTCAATTGGTGGATTATACGTCAATTGAGGTATAATCCACCAATTGGTGGTTATTCCTGACCTGATGACTACCAGTATCAGGACCGTTCGCGCCCAATACACCTTTGTACCCTACTCATTTGCACCTCATGTTCGCCCCAAAATACATGTATCGTTCGCGCCCAATTTTTATTCAAATTTCAGATGAATTAATAGATATTTGTATAGCAATACACCATTTTGTACACTATATTCAAAAACATGATAACGAATTATTCAACACAACAACAAAACGTTGTCAGAATCCTTTTGAAACAATGAAAAAGGAATATTTATAGCAATACACTAACCAAAACATCATTAAGATTTTTCAACCAATTAAAAATCGTTGTCAGAATCTCACTATATTTATAATTAAGAAACAATGAAAAAGAATAATTTACAGTATTATAAGCAATACACTTACATGTACCATGCTGACCATTTTTTCGACACAGTAAAAACATGGTAAAAATCACATTTTATTTAATAGAAACAATGTAAAAAATATTTATAACAATACACTAAACCGCTAACCAAAAACATGATTAAGAATTATAAATACTGATTGTCAGAATCTCACTTCATTTAAAAACAATGAGAAAAAAAATGTTTATAGCAATACACTTATCATGAAAATTAAAAACTTGCCTAGATGTTGAAGCACGTTTTTTAAGTCTGCATAAGATAACACAATAAAGAAAGACATGAGTTTCATTTGTTACAGTCAATTCAGTTACTCAGTTCAAATATTACCTATTGGCTGTGTATGCCAGTCTTACTTTATTGTCCAACTTTTGTCATTTTCAATCAATACAAGTCAATTTACAACAATAATTTTATTAGGGGAGCTTTTAAAACCTCTTTCCAAACTATTATTTTTCACCTTCTGCAGTGATGAACGAAACAGAATAGCAAAATCCAGAAAAAAATTATAATTTTCTGAAACATAAAATTAAATGCCTTAAAACTGCTTCAGGTGCACAGAATGTAAATTTATAGGACCATAATACGCTCTAAAAAGATTATGATGAACCATAACATCAGTATAAAATAAATACAAAATGTGCAAACTTGAACTGAATGGTAAATTGACAACAACTAATCAGTAAAAGTGAACATGATGTGGCTTTATCATGCTAAGAAATGAGTTAATTTTTTTTCTATAAGAATCTGTCCACTTCCCAACAGATTGTGTCCACTTTGAAACGAAATGTTGCATTAGTGGACATATTTACATGTTTGCGGTCATTGTTGATTCATGCCATTCAATGTTTTTGTGATTATTACTTTAGTCAGATAATACTTTTTATTTCATAAACCCAACTTTTTTTATAATTTCTCTGAGGTCAAAATTTCTTTTAAAAAAAGACGTTAGCGTATATATAAAGCCTATAGAAAATTTGTAATTTGTTGAACATTTGAATTTGTGGTTCATCTGTTCCTACGAAATCAATGAAAATTGGTTTCCAATAAATAATAATGTATTCAAAGTACAAATATATATATCCAGCAAATAAATTGACATTTTTCTATTAAAAGGCCTGTTTTTTTCTGTTACAGAATGTCGAAGAAGAAAGAAGACCCACCTAAGATCCATTTACCAATGGAACAATCAGTCCAGTTAAGTAGAACCAATACAGACATGGTCAGTTATGAAGATCTATTGATTGCTCAGTATCTAGAGGAACTGAGAAAAACGAAAGGAGAGATGAGAAAGAAGAAAGAGTAAGTTATGAGGGGTTGTAAAAACAAAGAAAAACGAAAAGAGAAATCAGGAAGAAGAAAGAGTAAGTCATGGGAGTTGTAAAAACAAAGAAAAACTAAAGGAGAAATGAGGAAGAAGAAAGAGTAAGTCATGGGGGGGGGTTGTAAACACAAAGAAAAACGAAAGGAGAAATGAGAAAGAAGAAAGAGTAAGTCAGGAGGGGAGGGGGGAGGTTAAAACAAAGAAAGTGTTGTTAGCCTCTCAAGAAATGTATGCTCCACATTAGTATTATATAGTTATCTGCATTCCTACATCACATTTTGCTAACTTGATTGAAATTTGGACCTTATAAGGATATATGTTTTTTACAATCCAAGATGGCAAAAGACACCCATACTACCTAATAAATTACAAAACACTTTAAGTAATGATAGTTATGAAAAGACTTAAACCATAAAGGGCAAAAGGACAGGTTATTAAAAGAGGGATGAAAGATACCAGAGGGACATTTAAACTCATAGATTCAAAAATAAATTGACAACACCTTGGCTAAAAAAAAAGTGGATAAACAGACAAATAATAGTACACAAGACACAACAAAGAAAACTAAAGACTAAGCAACACGAACCCCACAAAAAAGTTGGGGTGATCTTATTTTTTGACAACTCGCAGTAGACTTTGGTCTTCTTACATGTAGTTAGATATGTATAAGAAGATGCAGTATGAGTGCCAATGAGACAATTCTCCGTCCAAGTCATAATTTTGAAAAGTTAACCATTATAGGTTAAAGTATGACCTTCAATATGGATCATTGGCTCACACAGAACAAGCTATAAAGGCCCTAAAAATGAATAGTTTTACACCATTGAAACAGGAAAACAAAGGTTTAATCTATATAAAAAGAGAAACACTTATATGTCAATGCTTGTCATGAATTTAATGAAAATGGATTTCCATATTTAGGCTTATTTGTAGACCTTATCTTTCTGGTCACTATTTAAAGCTATAGTATTCTCTATCCTTGATTATTTCCTGCATAAATGGATAAAATACTCCTACAAGGGCAACGACTCCTTTAATTAAGTCAACTGATAGTTCTTGTCTTGACCTTATTCATTGTTCATTGGTCACACTTAGTTTTAAATGATTAGATTCATTTCCAAGATACTTTGGGGAAGTATGTCAACTATATTTGCTTCTTGAAAGATTCAAATACTTTCAAAAAAAAAATTTGTTTCAGCGTCCCAAGATCACCTTATGCTCAGCGTGTATCTTCAGCGACAGAATATAAATATAGCAAAAGACGACCCATGTCAGCAACATATCCAGCCAGACCACCCTCTGGTAACAAACCAAAAATAGATGCCAAGTTCATTGCAGACCCCAATCTATGGGACCCGGCTACTCCTAGGGAGAGAATGACGATAACAACAGCAAAAACAACTGCCACTAGGCAACAAATTAAAAATCGTCCAGCAAGTGCTCCAGCTAAAAATAAAGGGTAAATATTTTAAGAATTAAAGTTTTAATCGTCTAGCAAGTACTCCAGCTAAAAATAAAGGGTAAATATTATAAGAGTAAAGGTTGAATTTAGAGCCATTATATTCACTTTTGGTACATTGGTCCCGATTGAAAAGGTAAAGTACCAGACATGATAATGTTGTTGGCCTCGTTCAGTTGCACTAGACTCTAAATTTCTTTTCGCGGGTCAGTGATTTCTCCAGGATTCTGGGTCCCTCTACCAATTAAAACTGGCTGCCACAAAATAGCCCAACAGTAGATTAACACACCTTAGGCAACAATTAACAAATAAAATTGTATACCGATTTTTATAGGTTAAACAGCAGACCAATGTCAGCCACGTCCAATTTATCTTGGTTCTATGGCAGATCAACAAGACCATGGTCAGGTAGATCATTTGGTTAAGGTTAGAATATATTAGTATTTACTGTATATTATTTAAAATAAGCAGTATTACAGTACTCAAAGTCTTTCAGAGTAATCGAATTAACTTAAATGTTTGTTGGGTTTGTTACCTAGAATTCCAAAGTGACTGTCTGGTCTAGTATTGCTTAATTGACTCAGAATCTGTCTGTCTGAAAGAAATCTGTGATTGTTTGCTGATAATTTTACAACACTGAAATTATACTAGGAATCACCAAACGTTCTCCTCTGTATCTTTTGAATAGAATGAGTTAAACCTTGGTTTGCAGAATGAGTTGAACCTTGGTTTGCAGCTAAATTGTTAATGTTGAGACTCAACTTGAGTTGTAGCGAGTTAGAAATTTTTATATCTGCTCTCTATCCACTTCCTGTTTTCCAATAGTTTGAAATTTAACAACACTCAATTTTTGTACAAGGAAAAATGTCATGGCTTCAATGAGAGTGAAGTATCATTGACTTATATTTCAATATACCTTAATCAAGTTCATCATTATATGCTTGATCCAATCCTTATCAATCCATTGAAGTGTTTGGGAATTATGTGACATTATTTGACGATACTTTAACTTGCTCCTATCAGTAAGTTGAACTTAGGGACGAAATTATTTTAATGGATAACATGACAGTTTTCATGCAAGGATCTGAGAGTGCTCTCTTTTTACATCAACCAATAAAATTCAAATGAATTTCTTAAAATCTTGATAAATTCCTAATTTCATATTAATTGTTTTGGTCCTTCCTACAAAATTGGAAATGCGTTTTTCAATTCTGCCGTAATACAAATATAATATACTATTATTTAAATTATAAACATACCATATACTGACTGATTTGCAGATAAAGATAACCCATGGAAAAACGTGCGTTGTCTGTTGTAATCAGTATTAAAGCCTGACTTGGAATTTGAGTAAATAGAAAGCTGGAACGATGAATCCATCTGAGATGTGGTGTAGTCCTTTTTTGTAATTTTTGTATTTTTCAAGATGAAACATGTGAAATAACATTATACAGTATTAGATAAAAATTATAAAAAAATAGGTAACACTTGTAAGATCGATCAAATCATAATGGTATAATAAGTTATAAATATTACAATTGATTTTTTTAACTAAATGCTGCTTCTAACAATTGCCACTGCTGATCCATTTTTACTTTTTGAGGTTAAGAAACATACAGAGTGTTTTTCTATATTAATCCAATATTTCAAATATTCTATTCCCCCATATTTTTTGGGCAATATGCTCTTACATCTATATTTGTATCTATAGTATCTAATTAACAGCAAGATATTATTAACTGTTTTACTGTTGACAAAATCCTCAGACACACCTACAATGACCTCTTTTGCACTGAAAGGCAAGAGGATGTCATCATTTCTAATCAAATCTTTAATGGATAGCCAGAAGTGTTGTGTTACATTACATTCCCAAAAAATGTGAAAAATATTTTCACTAATTTCTGAACAAAATGTACATAGTTCAGTTTCTTTTAATTTACATTTTAATTTAAAAAAAAATACATAGTAGAATCCTACGAACAATCTTAAATTGAAAATTTTGTAAAAACAAATTTCTGGTTATAATAAAGGGCATATTTAAAGCTGTTTCCTATTTATTTCAGGAAAACAACGATAACACTTTATCATCATCCGGAAATAATTGATAGAAAAATTTACAAGATTTTGTTTTTTTTTTAACTTTATCAAGTTTAGAACTACTTTCTGTGATACTTTTCCATCTATTTGGAATATCACTTAAAATACCATTAAACTCTACACAATTATATGATTTTCATAATTCTTCAAATGAGGATAATGTATTATTATCTGACATCATAATAAAAAATATACAATTTTCAATATATTTAAACTTTAAAATCATCTTGCCATTCATTTTGATGTTTGGTTTAAGCCATATGGACTGGGCCAGAATATCAGTATTTTTTCCAACTTTCAACTTGTTTTTCAACTTGGATACCATTACCAGGATATCATGCCAAAAGTGATTGACTTTTCATGCTAAATAAAGAAATCCTTCCTTAATTAAGTGTAAATTGTTGTCTTTCAGATTTGTGTATATAACTAAGCAGAAAACTTTCCAAGGGCAGTAATTTTGAGGGTCTATCAATATATACAGCCAAGACATTTTTACACTAAAACAAACAAAGTAAATAGTAGGCATCTAAAGACCGCCATCACAGTGTTGGGACATTATCATTGTTCTTTTCACTTTATCGGGTTTTCCTTTCCATAAAAAGAATGAAAAAAAAATATTTTTAATCTCCTTCAAACCCCGTAATGTGGTGTAGTCGAACTAATGAATATTTCAATAAAATGGATAGTGGAGGGTAGAAATGGAAAAATGATAACATCCATCTTAGCTGTAGTGTAGTCGTGCTAATGGCTATTTCGTGAGAATGGACAGGGGAGGGTGGGAAGAATAAATGATAACTCAACCTTAGATGTGATGTAGTTTTACTAATGGCTATTCCATTTAAATCGATAAGGACGGTAAGGAAAGGAAAATGACCTACTCCAACTTAAATGTGGTGTAGTCTTACTAATGGCTATTCCATTTACAAATGGATAGGGTGGATGAGAAGGCAAACATGACAACTAAAATTGAGAATGGAAACGGGGAATATGTCAAATAGATAACAACCCAAACGACGAGCAGAAAACAGGCAATGCCGTAAATGGGTCATCAAATTCCTGGATGCTTGCTTTAGCTTAGATGTGTTGATGTCTTATTCTATATAAGAAAATGCCTGTAACAAGTCAGGAATATGACAGTTGTTATCCATTCGTTTGATTTGTTTAAGCTTTTGATTTTGCCATTTGCTTAGCGATTTTCCGTTTTGTATTTTCCTCGAAGTTCGGTATGCTTGTTGTTTTACTTTTTACTGAGAGCTTTTCTATTAAATGGATAGGGGAAGATACAACATGTAGGTAGACAATTAAAATCACTGACCTTAACACTGCTAAAATAAACAATGTAATGTTTGTTAAAATCACAAAACCAATAGGGGGATTACAGTAAATACATATCTTTATAGGATATGCACCAGACCAATATCCATATCATCCTGGTTTATGCCAGATCAACACGACCATGAACAGGTAGATCATTTGGTTTATGTAAATAATTTAATAGTATTAAAGTTTTCTATTCCTATTAAAGTATAACTTTTAATATTGTCCAGTCAGCCGCCATGTAATTTTTTTTTTTATTCCATATTAAATTGGTGTTAGGAGTTTAAATGCACTAATCAATTAATTATGATTCAGGAAGTCAGGGTTATGAAACAACATAAACATGATTAATGTATATCATTTTTTTTTTATATTTCTAATAATATTTTAAACCTTTAATTCAATGAAAGTGTAATGTTACAATATTGAGAAGAAATTCTATTTCAAACATTGTTAATCAATTTGCAACACATGTTATTTTAATCATTATTGCATTATCAGTATTTCAGTACCTAAAGATTTTTAAAGTGATTAAAATGGTTGCAAGAAGACTATAATAAACGTTTATGTCGTTTTAGGCTTTTACCAGCGTGTTCGAAGTTAGAAGCAGGTTTATTACCGCTTGGTTTTGTCTGGCCGTCTATTCAAAATTCCTGTTTGCCGATAGTTTGACATATTACATTTCTATTGAAGAGAATGATTTAATATTTGACTGGGTCGATACCTCTGCTGGTGAACAATCATTTGAGGCATTAAACATTGAGAAATACATTTGGAAGGGGTATAAAAACTAATGGCAAGTAACCCACTGTCAACACTGGTCCAAGAGCACAATTTGAAAATGAAAATTTTTACAGTGTGTTGTACTACTTATTGGACTAATTATATCAAAATTATAGAAAACTTCATCGGCTCTAACACAAAATATGAACTATTTTATGTTTAGGGCGTCTTGGAATCTTTTGACAGCATCCGAAGTGCTAATTTTTCACCTTTTTCAGCTGGACCAAATCACTTCTTTCCTTGAAAATTCTGAAACCAAATTTTTTTACAGTGTAATTTTACGGGGTTCTTACAATTTGAGGCATAAAACATGGAGAAATAAATTTGAAGGGGTAAGAAAAATATTGGCAAGTAACCCACTGTCAACACTAGGAACTATATTTGTGGACAACGAAAATCAAGGGACGACAATTGTGGTCCGACAACGAAAATCAACGACAACGACAATTGTGGTCTCTGACCTAATAGGATAGAAAAAGTTGACCAATCTTTATAAAACTTGGTTTGACTAAAGCTTTATAAATTATAATACTGCTTACAAAGTTTGATAACACTAGGATATATATTATAGACAGTATGTTAAATGCTATACTCAACTTTGCGTGTTCAATTTTGACGTTAAAATTGTAAAATTTCAACTATCAACATTTGGGGCTTTAAAATTTCAAATATCGCAAAACAATACTTTTTAAATACCTGAAAATATTAATTCACATGTACTAAATGCAATAGAGTACTCATTTAATTTGTTAGACTTACCATAATCATTCAAAAGTCAATTTTATATGAGCCTCCACCTAAAAATCGAGATTTTTCAATAAAGGAGGGCCTTACATGAAGATGTAATATTTCCCAGCAATTTTAAATTTGTGAAGCGTTTTGGCTATAAATAATCCTTACATATGTATTGAATGTACTTTAAATAAAAAGAAAAGTTACAAATAACATATCATATTAGTTTAAAAGGGTCTTAGACCAAGTAAGACTAGACTGGAAATAATTTAGGGTCAATTTAGGCCGTGCCACATATTTACATTAAAAAATCCATAGTGAGGCTATAAGAAATAAAAAAAATATTGTGTCATTTTTTTCATTTCTATACTCATGTGACATGATACAACAGTTCTGAGCACAAACAGACTCTTGCATTTATCTTTTCTTGGAAACAGTATGGTCTGATACAAAGAGTTTTGCCTTTTTAGTGAAAAACTTGCATGCAATTTTAGTCTCAACAGGCTCATATTTGAACCACTTGTTATCCTACAGAACAAAAGAAAGACATTATGTGAAATGAAACAGGTACAATACACATTGTAAAGTGATTTTTATACAAATTTAGTGAGGTCTATATTATGGACTTCAACTTTTATGTACCAAGCTTCCCACTTTTGACTTCATTCAAACAGGGCGTTAGACAAGGGTCATTTTTACAACACATTTTGCACATATTGTCTGAGATGACCTTCTTTTCTGTAGATTCAAAGTGCATAAATAAGTAATAGAACTGGATAAAGGCATAGAAACACAAATATTGACACATTCAAACATGTCAGATAGAAAGTCAGGATGCCATTTATGCATCAACATTGAAAAAGCTATAAAATGCCTATTTTGACCATAACATACCAAAATTAGTCATTTTTGCAGAAATTCTATAATGCGGAGTTCACACATTGCCGATTATTACTCCCGTTTGAGATCAGACAGCGATACGACACGGAAATTGAAAAAGTCGGATTAGTATCCTCAATTATCTGGAATGTCCTATTATTGTCTGAACGCAGTCGTTTTAGTTCGTAACAGATTCCTATTTGTCGGGAAGGGTCCGAATAGTTCGGCAAAGCACCCCGACAGTTAGGTGCATCCCGTAACATTCGGGGAAACTCAGTCGATTTTGTCTAGTCGTATTACAATCGTGCCTATGTCGTGACAGATTCTGCTGTATCGGATCGAATTCCTAACAATGTTATGTGTATTCGGGACGGTGTCCTGTGGAACGGGAATGATCTGGAGAAATTTGTTCGAACGGATAAATTCCGTCAGCGTCGGTTCACTGTCTTGTCACTATCTGATCTCTGTCGGATTACATTCGGTAGAATCGGGACGCAGTCGTGACAGACTCGGTCGAAATTTACCTGGCGAAAGATACAAATCGGATTAGAAGAGGATTTAGAACGGGATTATCGGGATAAATTCGCTTGGAAACGGTTGAATATCGACGCTTCCTGAACAATATCTGATTGTTGTCGTGATTAAATCTTTAAAGTTTGAATTTACATCCACGATTCATAGGATCTTGATCAGACTTTTGATAAATTTTAATCGGGAATGGTCCTGTCAAGGACGGCAGTAAAAATCGTGAATGTGTGACCCCAGCTTAAAATAAAATTTACATCCTTTAGTGTCATGCTATTTGACAAATTGACACCATCAAATCATTTAGGGAAGTTTCCAAAGTACAGATTCTATATTTACAGATTTCACCTCTTAGGTCCGAGACCACAATTTATTTGTAGTTCATATTTTTTTAGAACATAAATGGAAATTAAAAAAAATCCAACTGCGCTTTCTCAATGAAATCTTTACAGTGTGCTGTACTACTTTTGGGACAAATTAAATAACAAAATTATTGAAAACTTCATCGGCTTTAACTCAAAATATGGACATTTTTAGGTTTAGGGCGACTTGAAATCTTTTTACAGCTTCCGAAGTGCTAATTTTTAAACTTTGTCAGCTGGACCAAATTACTACTTTCCTTTAAAATTCTGAACCCAAATTTTTTTGCAGTGTAATTTTACCTCCCTTCTTGCAATTTGAGGCATTAAACATGGAGAAATAAATTTGGAAGGGGTATAAAAAATATTGGCAAGTAACCCACTGTCAACACTAGGGGCTCGATGTGTGGACAACGAAAATCAAGGGACGACAATTGTGGCCTCGGACCAGTTTTACCTGACATTCACCGAATTTTCAAAAATACATGGTGTATAAAATGTTTGTAAGGTGTATGTGTCATGCAGACAGACAGAGTTCAACTGACCTCATTTTCAGTAATGATTCTGATTGATAATGTTAAGTTCAAGAGACACTTGTAAAAGGACCTTGATCTTTAATACTTGTACATCAAATTCAGCCATGATCAGCAAAGGAGTCGGGACATTTCAACAAGCACACTATTGTTAACTGTATTACCATCAATAGTACTGTTGAATTATAATACATATATCAATTTACAGGACGATCCCAGTTAGTAATATAAACAGTTTGAAGAGAATACAATTACTTTTGCTATTACACCTTTTCACCATTACAAATTCTTATGCTTTGGTGGGTAATTTTCAAGAACGAAATCCAAAACATTTATTTTCGCATGTTCAATTGGTTAAACTAGTATATAGAATGTGCTTAAAAATAAATGCATTTGTTATATTCAGAACACTTCGTACATGTAATGACTGACGTGCAGGTCTTTTAATGGTTTGGAATTTTATAAGACTACATTCTGTAATTGCTCTACTGCATTACACTTGATATTTTCAAAACCTAACCTCGATGAACTTTTCAATATAAAATTGAACTATTGTAAAAATCGCTGTTCAATTGAATTCATCCGTTCCTCCTATCCGTCGTTGGATATCTTTCTCAATTCAACATTCATCTTAAAGAACATCACAAATATTAGATTTTCTTATTTTTCACAATGGTGAGCTTATCGTTATAACAACCGATTTATGCAAGAGCGAATACCACAATTCCCATATACATGATATATGGTGATAACAAATCGCAAAACTCTCAGTTAAAAATATATGGAAACAGTTACTTTAATAAAGCATGGTAGTATTTCGAATGCAATTGTTTTCTAACGTTTTGGTTTGGGTTTTTTTTAACATTATTTTGCTATTTACCGTCAAATTAAAAAAAATAATTATCTATACGAATAGATCACTAGTAGCACGATTTCAGTCTGAAACGGTCATTTTGGTCTGATCGTATCTTAATTGACTGGATTTACCGCTAGAGGAAAACGTCAAGATTTGTCAGATCGTTAAGTCTCCATTCGGATCGATAGTTTCATTAGGTAAATTAGTCCCGTTAAGGCATGTCAAGATATTTAAGACTGTATCTTCTAGCGAGCTGTTTAGATCCGTTAAGACCGTGTCAGACCAAAACAGACCATGGATACAAACTGACGTCAAGATGTTGTCAGACCGTGTCCAGTCGTGTTCAGATTTTAATAATTTGGACACAAAACGAGTGAAACTTTCCCATTATTTATCAGGGGTTGCTCCCCTTTCAAGAATAAAATAAAACTGTGAAAGAAGACGATGTTTTTAACTGAAAGTCTACCACGTCCCCTTAATCATGTTATTTAAATAAATCAAATATTCAATTTGAATTCTAACTTCTTCCTATTTAATTATTTAACACTGTTTTATAATTATATAAATAAAAAAAGTAGCTCAAAGTCATACTGCTGCACAAATCGCCGCGAATTGACTAAAAAAAATCAACAGATTGCCGAAATAATATTTGATTATTGAATATAAGCACCTGAACCTTTATATTTAATGGTTTACAAGTGATTGCAATACGTTTTATATGCAATTACAGACTGCCGTACGTGGTGAAGAATTTGTCATTCATTTTTACACCCTTATTTAATAATAACGGATGTCGGCCGTGAACACTTGAAAACGTGATCTTAATATGTTAAATTAAATTTAAGATGTAACTATTTTTAAATATTGTAAATGAATGCATTATCATTTATCTTTTTATGTTACCTATATAAATTGCATTTGAGTAAATTTGAGGCAAGGAAAAAAATATATAGATATAACTCTGTCTTTTATCGTTTTCCGTTTATTGTCATGACATTGTCCGTTAACTTTATTTTTGCCAGACTCATGCGTTTGACTTTCCATCTTTATTTTTTAATGTGTCTATAATTCGAGAGCCTTTTGTAAAAAAAACTACATACCAGAAGCCTTCGTTAAAAAATAAAGTGTGAATATTATAGCAGAAAAAGGCTTATAAATTCATTCAAATTTATATTTGAAATAGGATAAATAATCAAGAAAATGTTTATAAATACGTCAGACACTGTACTTAAAGTACATTTAAAGACCAGGTTACATATATATTACATGCATACAGCATAATAAAGCTGGTTTAATTTGAATGACTATCCATTAGGGACATTTTTCGACGATAATTAATCAAATCTGACAAGTTTAATTAAAAACGGAAAATAATTCTTCGCCCGTAAACGATTTAACGTTACCGTACCCTCTTTATTTTTGTTGCATTCATGTCGCATGTGTGTCGGCAGTGTCAGCGCTTCTAATAGCTAACTTATTTTACACAAAATCGTTGACATGGTAGAAGGAAACTATAGTACAATATAAGCTGAGCTGGAAATTGCAATTGGTGAGTAGAAATGAATATTTTAATACATGTCTATCAGAATAATCATTGATCATGGATCATCACCCAAGAGTTTGAAGGAAAAATGTTCACATTTGTTAAATTTGTGCATACAGGTATGAATCGACGTTCCAATACTCCACACTCTTGGATAGTAGCCTGTTCAAATGCAAAGTAAGAATTTGGGCTTGTTAAAAAATTGTTCCTGTGATTGGACCCCCCCCCCCTTTTTTCATGTTTTTTGGAAGATCAATGCATGATTTAAAAAGTTACATATAAACTAGTATGATTTAAACCCCCTTTTAAAAATGGCTGGATCCACCCCTGTTTATTGCCTAACATGCATTGACATGTGGGGTATTCACAATGGTATGGTTGTGCGGGATGGCCTTTACAACAGTTACAAGACCTAAACCCCTGATCGAGTAATCCTACATATTGTATGTTAATGTATTGATAACTGTCACGTCCTAAATTTGCATGAAATATTTGTCACTTTTTTTTATTAACCAATAACCAACCAATCTTCACATGTTACGATGTAGTCCGAGACAAGCTTGTCTGGCAAAACAGCCGTTTGGACGTCAGAGTAATCTCGGACTAGTTACGACGATGATATACCTATTTATATAGCCACTGGTGGTGATGTACAATAATTATAATTTGTCACATATGTGTTATGAATACCTTCAACATGTTCAAGGCTTGGGTTTGTATATATGCAATAACCTCAAAATTGCCCGGGGCAAAAAAAAAAAGTATATTGATATTGTGCCCTGACATGCCTGATTCCAAATGATGAGACGGCATTGCGTCCTTAACAACAATTTTTAACACTTTTCATCTTTTGTGATAAGAAATTTAAGATTTTACCGGGTATGATTCATTATTTTGTTATAAATGATTTGTTATGCTCTAAATTTTGTAGAACTTAAATATATGTTATAACAAGAAAAAGAAATTATGTTGAAATTTTTATTTTTATCTTTTGTATATTATTCACTGTCATGACTGTCATGACTAAATAAAAATTAGATCCCACGCATGCGCGGCATAGTTAAATAAGTGCCCGACACGTTATCATCAGTATGTTGATGGATTATAAAGAAGAAGAAGAATCTTATAAATACTATTTGCTTTGTCACCATGTCACGTTGGTAGTAATATTCAACAAATTCTATTTTAAAATAAAAAAGTATTATAAATTGATCACAACAAGTATAGTGCTATAGCCTCTATTAGACAGTAACCCTCCAATGAAGTATACACCTAAGAAAACATTGATGTAGAAAGAGAGAACATTTTGTTTTAGAAATAGAACCTCAAAAAAGGGTTTTATTCTTCTTCTCATAAGGGACTTATCAATTAAATTGTATAAGTCATAAATTCATTTCTTTACATCATTAAACTTTGTTGTCAAGCAAATTATGATTGCTAGTTTTTCTTGTAGATAAATACAAGTTTATATATAATAAATACTTTATTCTTAATGTATATTTTTTTTGTAGATAAGATATCACATTGGTTTGAGCATGATTCCCAGCCAGATTATGAAGCGGCATATATCATGTATATCAATGTATATATAGGAAATATATAGCAGTATAGTGTCACTAAGTTACTCTCATATGGTACCTCATTTGTACCTGTAGCTATAAATTGTGAAATGGTGGATTCATTCATAATTTTGTGTTACTTATTGGTTTGGAAATAACGTTGATAGAGCTAACAGCATTATGTCATGATGTACAGTTGATGGGATGATCTGATTGGACAAAAAGAGAATTGTGAATTGAACAAATAGCAAACTTACAATTCATAGAAAAAATGTAGGAAATACAATGTACTACATTACTTGGTGACAGAGCATACCTTTGATATATATTGTAACAGGAGGGTCGGGTGGCTATGCGTCACCGTTCCCTCTTGTCGATTATTGGTTCGTTCCGCTGTGACTGAGCTCTGGCAAATGAGACCAAATACAGATGTTCAGATACTTTATTAAAATACACATCTTTAACATGTAAACAGTGAAATCAAAACATAAATTTGGATGAGTAAAAGCAAATATTCAATGGTCGGATTAATGATAAATCCATGTTGTAAATGATGTTAAGCGGATTAATGATAAATCCAAGTGGTCAATTTGAGACCCAGTACAAAATATTTCTTTGATAAGTCTATACTTTTCACAGGTCCATTTAAGAAGGTATAATTCCTCTATGAGAATGGCAAAATCTTCTCTTAAATATCCAGTAAGTTGGATGAAACGTCTACCAAATCATTACCATATAATTTATCTAAATATACACTTTGTTATTCCTTTCTCTGACAGTGACATAGTTCATTTTGCGTCATTCCGTGTTTAGCAAAGGGAGATCATAACACAGCTGCGCAACTCCGTTACAATATATATACAGTGTATATATATATTTGAAATAAGTAATATTAACAATTTGAAATAAAGAGAATTTAAAGTTTTCTAGGAATATTAGTAGTGCATCATATCTTAATTCCATGATTATCTTGGATAGTTATATCGTTAAGAATAGAAAATTGGAATAATGGAAATTTCTAGTTTCAGTGAATATCAATCATTGTCAATACTAAAAGTGCAGCATCATGATCATACATCATCTGATTCACCTTGGATAATTATTCATTTGAAATAAGAATTTGGATATAATAAGAGTTTCTATGCTGCCATTGCTATTGTTGGCTACATGTACCACCAGGGAGTGTTAAACCTCCTTTACTTTCCATGAGGGTCTGTCATGGTCCATCACTATTGGTTAGTGTCATATATATGCATGATGATGGAAGTTTTTACCAACCTAGACAAGCTTTACAGCCCTGGCATGGTTGTTGGTTAGAGTCGAATGACAGCTTGCTGTATAGTTATAATAGTCTGAATGTATCTACATGTATTTTAATAATCTTCTAAATTACTGTTCATTCTGAAACTGGCATTTTATAATAGTAGTCAAACATATTAAACAATACATGTACTTCAAAGTATCATTTTATTTTGTCTCGCCTTACACAAAAGTCATGAAAGTAGGTTGTATACAAGAAATTTGTATTACAGTCTTGGGGTGATGATGTAAGCTATTTTATAGAGCTTTACATTTTAAAAGCTAAAAGAGCTGGATGTTTCTTGTCTTGTATTCAGATGCTAGTAGCTAATTAATATGTTATGATGTTTCAGTTTGCCATTATATGTACATTGCACCTGACCCCATTTTCATGGTTCAATGACTGCATGTAAAATATACTGTTACTTAATCAATGATATGCTCTTTTATACTGTATATTTTATATATGTAATTGGATACATTTTATTGTATATGAGTATCTTGAAAGATCTACTTGTCTATCAGGTTAGGTTGACCTGACCTTGACCTTCATGGATAATTTAAGTGATTAAGGTTATTTCAGTTTGATACAATGTTAACATGGTTAGGTTTGTTTCTCAGTTTATACTTCCTAATAAAATTGACACTGGAAATGGGGAATGTGTCAAAAAAGACAACAACCCAACTTCAGAGCAGACAATAGCCGAAGGTCATCAATGTTTCTCATAAGCTATAAGCTGCATTGTACATGTATAGGATCACTACTTTTGGCATAATTATGGAATAAATGTAAGTTGTACATGTTTGACATTTTTGAATGGCTTATTTCATCTGACAATGACACCATTTTCATGGTTTTTATGTTTAGTCTTTTTCTCTGTTTCTATGGTTACTATAAACGTTTAACCATAAATTTGGGGTATGGAAGAACTGTGAAATTCAAAAATTCATGAAATTCATGAAATTATCTGTCATAGAATCATATTCAAAACAGTGTAGCTGTGGCCATTGATTGACAACCTTAAATTATCCCATTGACTGGGGCAGATTAGGTGAACGTGAAACCATGTAGACCAAGTGATTTACTTGTTAGTCACTATATAATAGGTCACTGCACACCCTTCAACAATGACCAAAAACTAAAACTTTATAATGAGCACCCTATAAAAGGTTCAGCCTGTAATGAGGCATCTAACACAGTTAATGTAAAATATTCAGACGAGAAACCCAACAGTGATGACAATTTGATTTATTATACCATACCCTCCCCCCCCTCCCTTGAAGTTAAATGTCTAATCCCTTGGTGTACTGATATGAATAGTATTTTACTGGAAATGTTTCGGAAAATAGATATTGATGCTAACGTAAATATTTTATCCAATAAAAAGACAGGAAATAAGTCGGTGAACCAAAAAGTTCAAATCTAATTGAAAATCAAAGTGCCCATGAACTCACTGATCATGCACGAGTGATTCTATTCATAAAAAGTGTCCGTGTAACAATTAAGAAGAGTCTGTGTATCATCGAAAAAGAGTCTGTGTAACACCCCTTAATGTACTGTTTTTTATAGCTCTGCAAAAGGGGGGGGGGGGGGGTCAAAGTCGTTCAAAGGTCACTGTACGGCCTTTAACAATGAGCAAAATCCATACAGCATTCTAGTACCTCAGCGAACTCACTGTCTTGGTGATGTATCAATCATTTGCTTCAGGTCGATCCATTTCGCATCTCGTCATGAATATGCGTGATATATTTGCCACTGGACATTAAGGGAGCAATCAATTTATCAGTTTCATTTAGTGATGCATGCTTATTATATATAGTTCTCAAATGATAATTGTCTAAAACTGTTTCCATTTTTGTGTATTTTATTTTTTAGCGTAAATTTTAGAATTTCTTTCCGAATCTTTCTCTTTGCAATTATTTTTTGTAAACATTTAATAAAGTAGTCCATGTCAGGGGTTAGATTGTATACAGCCAATCTAGGACAAGGTTTTTTTAACGTATAGATAGCGCAAAACTCTCACTACACCATGCATAGACTATTTTTTTTCGACCAAATGCGGCTGCTTATTTATACAACAGAACAACCAAACGTCCGCACCCAATTTTAGCAAAGATATACTGTCGAACGGGAGATGTGAATATTTCTATACCCAATCAATCATTTGGTTTTGAAAACAATTTTAAAGGTATACATTAATATGACATCAACCCAACGACACATATCAATCAAAACATTAAGAGTCAACACACAGATTTTTGTTATAGAAAGAAACCTATACAGAATAAAAAGCCTAAACCACAACAAGACTAAATAATACGGGAGCAGAGATTTTTTTTAGACAAAAATGCAAGTGTTCCGTAGAAATATTTCACGTACCATTTTTTTTTATTTCGATCGTTGAAAATTATAGCAGGTGTGATATAAATCAGTAGATTTAGGACAAAACTATAATATGGAAATATAATATGAAAATTAAGCCTGCTTTGTACTAGACCGACACACTGAGATGGATTTTTAACGTGTAAGTTCACAAGCTAACAGTTCGAAAGAAAGAAAAAACTCTTTGTTAGACCCGTTTGGGATTCGGACTAAAGTCCTCTCGCTGTCGAGGTGAACTTATTCTCACGAGACCAACCAGGAGAGAGGTCGCATAGTCATACCAAAAACTCGAGCATAATAAACAATACAGTTTAACAGAATTATCACCGTTACTAATGCGATTTTAAAGTCATGATCTTATCTAAATTAGATACCGTTATGTGATGTTGGTATCTACACGTATGAATAGAGATGGCCGACATCAGAGTAGATTGAGAGGACCATCGCTCTCTGCAAATTGAAAACTCTTCCTCAATGATGTTAGTGGTCCCACTGTAGCGAGCTGTTGCAAGGCTAAATTTCTATCCTTATTAAATCTTCTCTCATTATTCAGTGGTATTTCAAGTTTACTTTTAATCTTATTGTCGAACGACTATTTGAAGTGCTTCCTATTATATTTAAAACTTGTGTTCTCGTTATGAACACGAATGAAATATTTGCCACTGGAGGTGACTGAGGCAAACAACAATGAATCACCATCACTAAAATATAAGTATTTGTTCTCACAAAATACTTTGTAATTAATTAGAAGAATGATGACAATTTCTCATCTATTCACGTTTTGATCGAGCCGCTTCAACCTCAAATCTTGCTGCAATTGTTTTACATTTAGGCTACTAGTATTAAATACTATTGTATTCATTGAAGTTTACATGCGTAGTTTTTTTTATTCAAAAGAATAAATTAATATTTATAAATAAATTGGACTGAACAAACAACACTAATTATTTCGCATTTGCATGAAACGCAGTTTAGAAAAATAAAAAATTGGATTTTTTTTTAGATTAGCACACATACAACGCATCCCCACTTAGGAGTCCTCCAAAAAGGTAAAATTTACCTGTAAGGGAACATGTATGTCTGGTGTATGTATATCACTCGTTCCATCTACAATATACGGAAATGACACGACCGGGTATTGTAAAGCTTTGAGGGACTTTTAATGTCAAATTCATATCCCTGGGCGAAGAAATTACCAAGTTTGGAAAACACCATGTGTACACAGACTTATAAAAGTGTTTATGTCTTTCATGCTGTCTAGTCTGAGAATAAAAGTTTGAGCAGTTTTTGAAGGTAAAAAATAAAGGTTTAATATTATTGCAAAAGTCTGTGAATAATTGAAAATAGGACGTTCCGGAAAACACAAGTCGCTATATTAAATGCTTGTAAATCTCTGTTACATGTGGTGCGCTTCTATTTAAATACCTTTCTGTTAATTAAGAAAGTGTAAAAACAGTTATTGAAATCCGGCTGAAAAAAGGGAAAACGAATAGTGACTATCTAACTTATTTTTCAAATATCGAATACACAAATAAATCTCTAACCATCCACGCTTACAATTTGTTTTTACTGACAGGTGTCTGCTGGCATTCGATTGGATATCAGTTTTATGTAGGCGTAACAATTCATCCCATTTATCCAATCAGCTGTCTTGTGTGCGATCTCATACGGTTCACATAGTCTAGTTTTTTATAATGATAGCGATAAAAATTATTCGTGCAGAATATACATACACTATAAAACAAAAATATCCTGTCCAAAAATGACTTACGAGACACCATATTAACCAAATAACTATTTAAAAACTAAGACACCATACATATAAAATATTATCATTCATAACAATTACTATTTAAAAGGGAAATATTATACTATTAGTATCATCAGAGACATATATATGTGTATATATATCTCTGGTATCATGGTCCCAGCATTTTAACAAATTTATCAAAACAGGACGTTGTTGCAATGGTGTGACTGGGACTTTACGGTGCGTCTAAAAATAACCTAGGCCGCCTCGGTGCACGGCTATAAGCTCTCGAAACTGCACTAAGACCATGATTGAACACTATATAGCGAACTTTCTATACTAATGAAATGTCCATGTGTGGAAAAAAGATCTTACTATACACTGTACGGACATTTAGACTTATTCACTAGCTGTGATATACAGTAGAAGATTTAGCAAGGATAGCAAGGATACAAAAATTACGATATTAATAACGCTAAAAATTAAAAGGAAAGTGTACGCTATGTCGCCCGGAATCCGACACTGACCTAGCAAATTACGACATAATTAAACCATTAGCAACTTTGTAAAAAAATATATAGAAAAAATGTCTTTTCTTTTCCTTAAACTGGGAATATTATGATAATCAGATAAAGGTAATGTCTGTCAAAAAACGTATTTTACGAAATAATTGAAATCGGATTTAGATTAGATTTGTGATCGTTGGAATTTAAATAATCTATCTCTTTATAATTACCTTTTTTAATCAAACGGAACACATACTATAGGAGATGTGGGATATGTTTCAGTTTGACAGCAACCAAACGACAAAAAATCATAAATGAATCAAGAGCGTATGTTTAGTCTTCAACAAGAAACAGGTGTCTACACAAAAGGTCTGACAGCGTGAAAGACCAAAACCACATTATCATAAGTCATGGTATTCGAAAGCAGGAGATTAGTACTCTATCAGACAAAACTGCAATCACGTTTACCAAATACTTAACCAACGCACCACAAACTAATGCCTGCACCAAGTTAACGTATAATTGTGATATGAAGAGATGGCAGATACCCACAACCAACTTGGAACCACCACCAGACAGAAGGACAAATAAGCATTTAGAGGGCTGGCACCCCATATGGAATTTACTGACCCCATATATATCGTATTAGGTCACTAGCACACTGTGTAACTAATAATATTCAGTATGGTGATGCAGCATCTTACATCCTCTAACTTGGAAACTAAATGAACATTGAACATTCATATGTGTATATCAGTGCCTTGTACTTGTATGATATTTGTCTTTATTTATTCATTAAAATATAAATCTCTAATAAGACTTTATTTACAAAATATAACACATGAGTAAAAAAAAACACTTTTAGAAAAAAAAGAGTAACTATAAAAAGTGCGACCCCAAAAATTAAAAAAAATATCTTTCCTTTAAAAAGTATTTCATGGTAGAATTTGACATCAAAATGGGTTAAAATAACAAATATCAACTTATTGCAATACTAACAAAACTTAACTTAATAACATTGTTTACAGAAGCTCCCATTTCACCTTAGTTAATTCTTGTGTACCTAAAAATTTGTACTAAGGCAAACTGGGATTAATTATATATATATATATATTGACAGCTAAGGCGAAATGAGAATAAGCCGTTCACACAGTGTTTTCACAAACCGGTAATTTCTTCGCCCAGGGATATGAATTTGACATTAAAAGTCCCTCAATAGCTTTACAATACCCGGCCGTGTCATTGCCGTATATTGTAGATGGAACGTGTAATATATGTTCCAGACCGTATGAGTATTTGGGCCGTACGCGTACGGTCTGGACCGTATGCGTACTTTTTAAAAATACTCATACTAATATTAAGAAGTTGTCAAAGTTAATTAGATCCATATAACTGATCAATATAACTTAACTCTCAAATAGATATAAAAAAGTTTAATTTTATAATTGAAAAAAAAAACCAACTATATATTTTAATGATTTAAAAAATTCACGCTAATTGAATCTGTTAATCTCTTGTATTTTAAAACATGTCGATCACTCAGTAAAATAATTGAATTATGATCACTAAAATTGAAAATATCGGAAGTAAATATAATGTGGGAGGACAATTGTTTTAGAATATTTAGCAACTTTACCAAAAAATATTTTTGCTAAGGAACATACAGAACTGCAAAAATGTAAATGTAAAAAATATTAGTACGTTACTTGTGGTAGCAAGTGTAACATTGGTTGAGAGTACCAAAATTAGGATTAAGATATACAATTAAACAAATATTTTATTTTAATTGTTCATTTGTTCATTTTATCCGTGTAATTGTAATAATATTAAATTAGTAAATCTGAAAATAAAGATTGTGATTAATGTTAATTTTTTGAAATTTAACCTATATGATCTAATAACATGTATGGTCAGCTCGTACTGGACCATACGCGTATACTCATACGGTCCGACCGTACGCGTATGGTCGGACCGTACGAGTATACGTATACGGTCCGGACCGTACGCGTACGGTCCAAATACTCATATGGTCTGGAACATATACACAATGAATTTCATACACCAGATATACAAATACAGGTGAATTTTACGTTTTTGGAGGACTCCGAAGAGGTGGTGCATTGCATGTGCGCTAAGTTTGAAAAAAAATCCAATCTTTTATTTGGGGTACGTCTGAATACCGTTAATGACCGCCTGAGTGCACTCAGGACATACAATGTGCACTCAGGATCCTTCATAATCATCGTATTTGCAGGATGGATGCATATATTCGTTACACGCTGCTTAGGCCAACTAAAATTAATTAGTAGATTTTCATCCAAATTTTTGAAAAAAAATGGGGCGGGTGGGAGGATTTTATTTTTTTAATTTTATTTCATATGAAACCCTCGTCATGAGTTTTTCATACCGCGGGGTATATGCTAGTGGGAAATAAGCTTGTATAATGTATATACATGCTGTATAAGGAATCCTACACTATTTTTCAAACTCTTAAATAAAAATCCCTGATTGGCAACCACTGTTATACATGCAATTGCCGCTTTAGAAACCTATTTATAGTAGACATCAAAAAGAAGAGAAATGCTCTCTTCAGTCTTCAGTTAGACTACTAGTATACCTACACCACATTTATTTTGCTTTCTAAGCAATGGTTTGTAGTCGTCATAAAATCAATTAAATGTTTTGGTACAATTGTATGCAACACAAGTATTACGAGTACAGAATAAAATGTAAACTCAGTGTTGAAAGAAATTATGATGTAAAACATGAACTTAACCAAAAAACTATGATTAGTTGTGGCTTAATGACTAAATTGATGGTAGGCACAGTAACAGAGGGTGTTTGCTGTTTGTCAACAAAAACAAAAGCCATGGGTGAATAGAAGGGCTTGTTATAATTAAAATGCGTGTTTGTCGACATTTTTTTCTCAATATGCGGTCATAATTCAAACAAGTTCGTGCTTGTGTCAATTTCTTTAATCCAGTCATGTTTTTTGTACCAATTTGTTCTACGATTCTTGCGCTTTGGATATCATTCACAGTCCAAATTTCCTGACACAGTCATTGTATAAATAAAGAAAAAAACATGATTTTCGATTCACTTGTGACTACCGGTGACTACCGCAATTTGCGTTCAAGGACAAGGCGTTTTACTCGTAACTCGAATATTTCATGCCCTTCTCGTTATCAATCTCTATTCTCGGTAGATGATGTTGTCATCATAGAGCAGCAGAATATTTCGACTTAATCATTTTCGATGGGATTACTCCGGCGAAGAAATACAAAAAAGAAATTTGAAACAGGAAGTTTCGAATGAAACGAAATTATCGATGGTTCCTGGTAACGGACATGACCAAAATCCAGAAATCGTATTTTTGTTAAATAAAAAAAATCGGGGCGGGACGATTTCAGAGGGGCGGGCGGGGATGAAAATCTAGCAATTAATTTTAATTGGCCTTATCTAAGAGTTAAATTTTGGTAGAATTTGAAATCGAACTAAGATAGATTTGTTAATTCTTTTGAAAAAATGACACCAATTACTGAGCCGTGAATTATCCAACCAAGCAGGAAAGTCCCTGAATCAACAAAATTGATCGGATTATCTTATTTTTGTTTATGAATTGTGTTGTTAGTACTGGTCCGGGAACACAATTATCCCCCTTCAATTTTCGTTGTCAATTTTCGTTCACAAATAGAGTTCCCTTTAATTTCAGTATATTTTTTCTTAAATTTTTTGTTGCCTTTCCTTTGAATTTTTCCCCATTTTTTTTGCTATAATGTGAATGTAAGGTCATCTAAGAGAATTTCTGTAAAATTTCTTTTTGATATTTTGAGCAGAAATGAGTGATTTGGTTAGGTAAACATAGGTGGGATTTCCCCTTTTCGGAAGCTCTCTGGCTTAACCCATACTGGTGTCCTTGTGTTTAGAATTAGAATTTAAAATATTTATAAGACAGATCAGTATCTAAAAAAGAATACTTTAATGAACGAATGAACTTTATTACCTTAAAACTACATTTCATAGTAACAGAGAAAATATATATTTACAATTATTGATACCATGCACATTGGTTGAAAAAAAACCTTGATTTAACTTGCATGTAGCTTGCAGGACCGATTAACCTGTAACATTTGTAGAAATTTAGATTATTTTTATGTTAGTTGACCGATAGTGCTGTCTCAATTTAGAGTTTGAACTTTGAAAAACATGATTAAGTGTGTATTAATATAGTACATAATAGTATAGAATGTGAAAGCGATTCCTTTGATATAAAATTTGCAGCAATATTCCAGTATAAAATGTCTGTCTATCTGTAGCTACATCCAACACTTAACATGTCATGATATAATGACATTCGTCACAAATATCTCTTGAGCCGCAGAAATGACAAAGTCTGTCTTGAAAGGGGTTAGTTATTATAACTTTATAAAGTTAATCTCTTTTCATGCTTTTGGAGAGTTGTCTCATTGGCAATCAATACCACATCTCGATCTTTTTTTAATTTTTTTTATATATATAAAGTTAGACTTCAATGCCCCCCCCCCCCCATTTTTCTTGAAACTCCTCGTAGATTTATAATAGATAGCTTACATATAACATATGTTTTGATAACTAATAATAAAGATCTTATTTTAGTTTAAAAACTTTACGAATGTCCAGCAAAGATTAAGCGTGTTGCATTCGAAGTGATCAGACTACCGCTAGGCCATTTCAACTCAAAATATATAAAATATCGTTGCATCGGTAAAACTTTGAATCATTTTTGACAAAACTATTAGAATTTAAGACTGCTCTGCTTTTACAATAACTGTTTACTTGTTATCATTTCAATGAATATCGAGTAATATTTGTCGATGGACGGTTGTTGAGTTAATGCACGGTATTGTGATTTTTTTCACAATTGAATTTATAGAACTTTGAACTTTTTGTTAAGATTCATTGTCATATGTATCAAATCAAAATAGCGTTCTATTACCAGTTCCTTGGCGTTGCAACACCACTGCATGGTCATCCAATCAAAAAAGGAAAGTTATAATATTTATTTTATTAATAATATAATCTTTTATTCGTAAGCAATACAACTTACAGAAAATAATTATTACAAATATTCAATTACATCAGTGAAACATATTTTCATTTAAACAATTATTAGTCAAATAATCATATAAGTAGGTATACCATTATAACAGTACAGCAGAATAGGATCAAATGGATTTTTAGCATTAATGAATGAATTTAATTTCGTACCTTCTCTGTCAGAAATAAAAACTTCCCTTTAATTGGTTAGTTCCTTTACATTATGAACAGATACTGGTGAGAACCCAACCACTTTAAAAGGGGGTCCCAACCGAGCATAAAAAAAGGGGCGAGTTCCAACTGTATATATATGCTCCCTTTCAAATGCATTGATCGTCTAAAAAGTTTAAGATTCGACGGTTTTCTCCAACAATATGGATTTTTTTCCAAACATTTTTTTGGCGACAAATTTTTTTTCTTTCAATATTAGCATTACATATAGTGTCAGCTGAGGGTAAATCAAACATTTTTTTTCTCAGGGTCAAAATCAAATTATTTTTTTTCCAAAACTCGAAACAAACTTTTTTTTCCAAAAAAAAACATAGCCCCCCACCCTTCCACCCCCAGAAAATCAAATGGTTGCTGCCTAAAGCTACCGTTTAATCTATCTTTGAATTCAATTAAAAACAAGTTCACATTTTGTTTAACCCTAATGTAACCGTATGTTAAAGCGTTGTCATCCGTATCAATAAATTGTTTATCAAAATTGAAGTGCATGAGTATTATTAACGTCTGGGATGAGTGTGAGATTTCTCTGTTGATGGGAATAAACAAAATTTAGCTGAATTTGTATTATTCAAATTAATGAAAAGGCAAGCTAGTGTGTGTTTAAAATGATATTGTTGGAATGGATTTATAACATTAAAAATGTGTGTAATCGATTTTAGGTTGACTTGGACTGCGAATTTGAAAATAATTTATTTGTGAAATCACATTCTTTAAGATGACATATTTTGTAAGTACGTTAACCTTTTATTCTAATTATAGTATCTTTGAAATGCATTTTATAGCTGACTATGCGGTATGTGCTTTGCTCATTGTTGACGGCCGTACGGTGACATATAGTTGTTAATGTCTGTGTAATTTTGGTCTCTTGTGGACAGTTGTCTCATTCGCAATCATACCACATCTTCTCTTGTATATTTATATAGCTGTTACTTACAACTGTCATGTGTACATGTTCCAGGCTCGTGCCGCTGAAAGAGGTCCCTTTTCAAGTTTGAAAATAGGTGAATAGGTCGGGAAAACTATCAGAAATATATATGATAAAAAAAACAGTAAAGTTCCCACTACTTTTTTGGTAAACTTTCTTGCTATTCCCGAATGTGTTTTTGTGATTTATGCAATTTTATTCATGGACTAGCTAGCATAAAGAATTACATGTACTTTAAATGTATAAAATAAATTTTTTCTACAATGATATATAATTAGGAATGGAAATTAAAAGCCTAATTCAAAAACATAAAAAGGATTTTTTTATTTGTATCTTTAAATATCCTCGAAAATAACTGCGTTTGAAAGCTTCTTTTAATATAATTTACACGTATATCGAAATGTGTTCATACCAATTGTCCCGCTTAATACCGAACCCGCGTAACCTTAAAAATTAAGACATTACACAATCAAAACATTACAATTTTGTTTATTACAGATATTTTATCATATCCACGGTTGAATGCACAATATCCCCACCAAGAGAACCGTCTACTGTTAGAGGTGGGACGACAGCCTAGATGTCGTGTGCAAAAATAATAATCACTTGGTACGGTTTCAGCTTGCGTATTGTAATTTTAAATAGTATAGATCGATTCGTGTTTTAAAATCAAACAAACGCTACTGCTTGCACTGATGATCAAAAAATTACTTTTATATATAAAAAAACAATGTATTTGTTACATGTTATTGGTATTGAATTGTATATTTTGAAGATCATATTCCGTAATGTTATGCCCTGAATTCTATTCGATGTCTATAAAGCAAATAAAATCTATTTGTACTCGTGACAAAAAGGAGAAAAGATTGGGCTGCCTCTCTTCAATTTTGTCCAGTTACCAAAGTCAAATCAAAATTAAATTCTCCGACAATGCACATGTTGATATATTGTATATGTCATTCCAACACTTACACTTGTTCTTTTATTTGTGTGGCAAATTTAATGACCATTTTAATTCAAAGCTTGGATTTGCATCCTTCATTCTCCAGTACGTTTGAATTTCTACATGTATACATCACAGTCAGTAATTAAAGTTGTGTGTTAAACGTCAATACGAAAGCAAACAATCCATGGTAAAAAAAGATATTTAGAGGGCACATATGTATCTTTCGTCTGACAGCACGTATACACCACAGTTATCGTAAATTATATAAACATTTTTTTTTAAGACAAAAAAGAGAAAAGAACTGATAAGTGCGGGTAATCCATGCGCCTTGCCTCCTTTATGTTTCGATATCTTAAAAATTAATTATTCTTTTATCTATTATAACACGTGAAAACTACACCGGTGAGTTCCATACATGTCATAAACTTACAGCTGGTCCTGAACATGCATGAAGTATTTGCCACTGGACTTTAAACAACAATCAATCACACTACAACTTATAGTATATATAGTTGTGAAATACAAAATGTATATTATAATGATACATTTAGATGAATAAATAGAATACAAATACACACTACTTTATATAACTGACACAATTTAAAGGAATACTCTCTAAACTATATAGAGAAGCGAAACGTTTCTTTTGAATACTAAACAAACTTCCTAACAGTACATGTTTTTTTAATGGTTTTACATGCGGCGCTCAAATATTTTGCATGGTCTTTTGGTATAGTGTTTAGACATATATGATATTGTAAGAACCTTTAACGTATAATAGATTCACATTCGTTACTTTGCTAAATATAAAAAAAAAACATAAGCATTAATTTATATTAAAAACTGAAGGTCAGACATCACTAATACGTGTTCATTTATTCTTTATTAAAGTTTAGACCTTTTTATCAAGAATGATGATGAGAGTAATTGTAAAATATAATAGGCATGTACTTTCTTACGTTATGGATCATTGATTTTGTTACCTGTTGACCCGGTTGATTACTAGCACGTGCCATTGAACTCGACCGTTTTAACTAAAACAGATTTTATTTTAAATCAACGCCATATATATATATATATATACAAAGTATATACAAAGTACTATATACATATTATATGGATAAGAAAATAGATATTATAAGGATATATTGTTTGAATGAAAATTTTTATACGGTGATACTTTAACACCGTCCCGACAGAGACTGAATGCAGTATATGATCAGGTTTCGGGATCCGGGAAGTCTTTTTTGGAATTTCCGAATGTCGGGAATATTTTTTTCCAACTTTAATAGAGTAACTCGCACGAAAAAAAAAATAAACATACCAAAAAAGAAACAGCTTCAACGGTAAACTAGGACATATATCAACAGAAAACGAATTAAAGAAACTGTCATGCATAAAACAAAAATATGCATGACTGTGTTAATTTGCCTCCGCTGCATTTCTGTGGATTGTCTCATTGGCAATCATACCACATCTCCTTAACTTTTTTAGGTTACGTTTAGGATTTTCCATTACTAATCTTCAAATACAAAAAACATTTTTACCGGTGTTCACAACATTTCAAGGTTAAATTTATGGCATACATTCTGGTGTGTATACAATTAACGTACGTCCTTGCATTTAATTATCAATATATATTTATATAAACTAACATTTATTAAAAAATAAACAACATATATATATAGACGAATGATTTATTAGTTCCTCAACAAAACAAGAAAAGAAATAAAAAATTAACACAAGATTTAATCTTTTTTTTTAATTAATCAAAATATACTTCAAATTCTAATAATAAAATACATATATACATGTATTAATCTAAAATGCATTATCGAGTAGAAGGGGCGCAACTCGTGGTATCAAACCGGTATACTGAACGGATCAAAACAGGGTCTGAAAATTTTGAACGTTCTTTTGTATCCATGGTCTGTTTTGGTCTGACACGGTCTTAACGGGTCTAAACAACCCGCTAGACGATTCAGTCTTTTCCGTCTTGACACGCCTTAACGAACTGATTTACCTGATGAGGCTATCGATCTGAACGGCGACTTAACTATCTTAAATATCTTGACGATTTTTTCTAGCGGTAAATCCAGTCAATCAAGATGTGATCAGACCAAAATGACCGTTTCAGACTGAAATCGTGCTACTAGTGGATATCAACGCGACAGCCCCTATCGGAAATACAATCAAAAGATGCAACGTATTCAATACAAAAACGAAAAACAACAAAATTGAACAATAAACTGGACAACATTATAATAACTATGTATTAATATATAGCCCTTGTATAGGGTTGATAAAAAGTAAAATCACAAAAATACTAAACTCCGAGAAATATTCAAAACGTAAAGTCCCTAATCAATGGCAAACCAAATGCTAAAACACAGCAAACAAATGGATAACAACAGTCTCTTATGACAAAGGACTTGCTGTTTCACATAATACATTATAAATTTATTGCATTTGAGTCTCATTTAAGGTTTTAATTTTATCAGGAATACTCGAATACAGCAGGATTCTTTTGAAGAATAATCAAGTCAATATTTTGTCAACATTCCCTGATTTCAAACCTAAACGTTATTATGTTTTGTTCTTCTTTAATTTTCTTGCTGTTTTCACATTTCTCGATCGGAGCAAGAAAAACATTCCCATAACGTCATGAAAAAAGGTGAACATGCCTGATTACGTCAAATATACTGAACACAATTTTCTCCAGATCGTTGAAAAGGAAAAATAAACATTGTTTAAGCATTGTCTAAAAATCATTAGAGAAACAAATTTCATCAATTTATCTTGTGTATTACGATATCTCTCTCCAGAGAAATGAATTTTAAATTGTTTAAAAGCTTGGCAAGCCTCTCGTTTCTTATTTTAAAATTAAACTGTCTCAAGGGGAGAAATCAAATTAGGGGAATATAGTGGTATAACACCATATAAATGACACGTTATTAAATTAGTGCAACCAAAGCATTTTAACCAACATCTCAATAGTTATCAAAGGTATCAGGCTTATAATTTGATACGCCAGACGCGCGTTTCGTCTTCATTTGACTCATCAGTGACGCTCAGATCAAAATAGAAAGAAAGCCAAGCAAGTATAAAGTTGAAGAGCATTGAGGACCCCAAATTCCAAAAAGTTGTGCCAAATATGACTAAGGTAATCTTTGACTGGGATAATAAAATCCATATTATTTCGAATAAGTTATACTTTTGTAAACAGGACATTTATATGACAATATAATTGATATTCATGTCAACGCCGAAGTGCTGACTACTAGGCTGATGATACCATCGGGGACGAAACGTCCACCAGCAGTTTCATCGAGCTAGTGGTGTAAATAGTTATCAAAGGTACCAGGCTGATAATTTGATAGCACTAAAGTCAAAAAATATTGAAAGCAAGGATGTGTAAATACGTGAACATTTGAGAGGCTTTCTGAAAAAAATAAATTGCATTTGGTTCCACATAGTTAACTCTCCTTATCGTAACTGAATCTATCAACGGATAACTTATCAGTAAAATGAACAAATGTGTGTTTATGTAGCTAGTTATCCTTATTTTCAACAACAAATAGAAATTTAAACAAAATATTATGTTGTCTGTAGAGTCAGCAATATTCGTTCAGAAATTAAAACCTCTTGCATTTCAAATATTGAGGTCAAGGTTTTTGTACAATAGTCCTTTTATACTCTAATATAAATGTCCTTTAATTATGTTTTAAAACAAGAAACAGTTTTATTTTTATTTTTGAGTTTTATGCAATTACTCGAAATTGTTTTTATACAATCACAAAATGTTAAAAATTTAGTAAGATTGAGAAGTATGTTTTACAACAGCTATGATTTAATCTTGTGCTTGTCAAAGACGACTTTTAATTGTTTGTGTTATATTTTTGTTTTATTCGAACAAAAGGCGGGAAGGAGATATCCTTTTAACAACAATAATTCAATACACTAGCACGACATGTATCGTAATGATCAATTTAAATGTATATAGTCGTACTATTATATTCCCCAGTAAAACATGACATTCGACCTTAAAGATACCAATGGCTGTGAAAAACAATTAATTGCAATACTACAATCGTATCATTAAAACCAGTCTGCCACGGTACAGGGTCATATGAATCTTGTATATATTCACCATTATTTAAAATGGGTATATTCAAACAAATTAAAAAAGTACCACGCGTATCGTGTTACTTTACACACAGAAAAATGAATTAAAAAAACTAGAAAATTGTCTACAGCACGTGCCATATAAATAGTTCAGGGTAAAAGTATCTTTTTCTCTCTTTATTTAAATCATAATGTGACTAGTTTTAACCATACTCATCATCTTTATATTATTTTGCATATTATATTAAAAAAAAATAAGCAAAAGGATTTCATGGTCCCATTGCTTTCTATATTCAATTCTTTCGTTCAAGCCTTGGCAGCTATGTTGTCTTTGGTTAAATACAATGCCTTGTCAACACTATACTTTGAACAACAATGTAGAGCATGATGTCAATCAACAAGTAAAGCTTGTAAAGCAATCATATTAAAAAGTATGAAAACCAAGGATGTTTAATACGTGCACATTTGAAACGGTATGTGCTCAAGTTAATTGGCTTTTGGTACTTGAAGCTTTACTACGTGCACATTTGAAACGGCGTATACTAAAGTTAATTGGCTTTTGGTACTTGAAGTTTTACTACGTGGACATTTAAAATGGCGTATACTAAATTTGATTGGCTTTTGGTACTTAAAGCTTTTCTTTTTATAACATCATTTATAAACGGATAACTTAGGAACTTTTAAATAAACGAGTGTGTGCTAAGTAGCCATTCACCATAAGCAATTATATTTCTTCATATATTTAGTGAATTAAAAAGCATAAGATTTTAAGTACAAATTAAATGATATTTCTTAACAAGAAACTGTTCTTTTAGTTTTCTGTAAATTCTGAAAATTATTTCGAGACATTCACAAAATGAAAAAAAAAAGATATGGAAAATGTTTACAGCTTCGTTTGCTTGTCAAATAAGACTTTGTTTTCTTTGTTTTATGTTTTATATTATTCAAACAAAAAAGACTAAAAGAAGATATTCTTGAAGAATTTTAAAGTATCTTTAAAAACACTAGCCATTTTGATTAAAATCTTTTTTCAGCAGGACATATTTCTGTCTTTGTCACGTTTGTCTTTAAACGAGTACGTATAGTCTATTTAACAATGAATTAAAAACAAGGTCACCCCTAAAAGAACGACGATGTTTTGTCAGATGTATACAATACAAGTTAATAATGTATAAAGAACAAAACACAACGAAATACAAAACTAATCTCTTAACTTCTTGTCTTGACTGTGATACGTCATATGATAGTATGTGAAAGGAGTAAATACTTTTGTTATTATCGTTTTATAAATTACAAAAATATGACATTCAGTGTGTGGACATGATATAATGTTCTAGAAGGCCGGTTATTTCACTGAAATCGATTTTTTTTTATTTTTTTTATCTTATCAGTGTTGTTTCGTCTTTGATACCACTATATCCTTACATTGATTGAATGGCAAATCGAAAAATATTGCAGCATTGTCTGTTCATTTTGTTTATGTATCTCGTAAATACAATGTAATTGTTTGATCCCCCCTTTTAGCACTGCGACATATACCCTACTGTTCAATTTAAATGTCTATAGTTGTACAGTTATGTTCGTCAGCTAAAGATGACCCTCGATCTAAACGATATGAAGAACTTTGTAAAACAAAATATTTAATTTTTACAATCATATCACTAACTTCTATCGACGACAGTCAAGGGTCATGTGTATCTTCTATATATAAACCTGGTGTTCACATATGCTAAGGATTGCAATTGTTTTAAAAAGACAAAAGACTACCACGCACTTATAAGTTAACAATTTAAAAAAAAAGTACGAAACATATGACCAGTTAATGGTAATATTATCGTAAAATGTGTCTCTTTTTTTTTAAAGTATTTCGTGAATAGTTTTTTATTATAATCTTCATAATGTTAATATAATTTGGAGTAAAAAATAACTGATCAATCATATTTTTTCATATGCACATTGTTAAAGATAAACTATGTGATAAAGAGGATGTCACTAATAACTAATGGTACCTTTCAATAACACCAGCAATTTTCAATAACAAGTTTAGCGACACGAAAATAACAGTATTATTAAATGTTTTTGTTGCTTAACGATTGAGGGTGCACACCATGTTACTGTTTTGTCTGTTCGTACAACGGATCCTCGCATTAATTACCTATGTTGTGTCTTGTGTACTATTATGTGTCTGTTTTCCCCCTTTTTGTAGCGGAGACGTTGTCAGTTTATTTTCGATCTATGCGTATGACTATCCCTCTGGTATCTTTTAAACTTTTTTTAAAACTCTTTCGTAAATTAATTTTAACCTTAAGTTAATAGATATATAATGTGTCATAAATATTAAAATAAAATAAAATAAGTGAACACTATATGACGTGTTAAGGTTAACGTCGTTTCTTGTTTCTTGTATCTTGGAGCACAAATACGGCTATCTTAAACAATGTTATCATACCACTGTTTATAGCTTTCAAATGTACGCGTATTGCTTTATGTGTTCATGTGACTCGGTCAGTTATCATACCACTGTTATAGCTTTCAAATGTACGCGTATTGCTTTATGTGTTCTAGTGACTCGGTCAGTTATCATACCACTTTTTATAGCTTTCAAATATACGCGTATTACTTTATGTGTTTACGGGACTCGGTCTGTTATCATACCACTTTTTATAGCTTCCAAACGTATGTGTATTGCTTTATGTGTTCAAGGGACTCGGTCAGTTATCATACCACTGTTTATAGCTTCCAAATGTACGTGTATTGCTTTATGTGTTAAAGGGACTCGGTTAGTTTCTTTTTGTAACCTTGACTTGTCTCTTCGAAATCAATTAGCGGGGAATAAAACCAAAAAAAGTACCGTCGTATAATTTATCCACACTGTATTTGTTATGTTGAGAAACATGGGTATTAGGAAAATGTATTAATAGTCGAAAAAATGACCGAACGTCACGTTTAATAAATGGAGAGGAGGCCAGACGAATTGTTGGAATTATAATAAGATTGGTTAAATCGGAGCTGAGCTCTTCGCTGTTTACAGCCTTACCGAAATTGGTATATCACAGCTGTGATTCATTTTCTGTTGTATAAATGTCAATTATAATGCAATTCGTTGGTAACGATAACTTTCATTGGACATTGACAAATATTTTGAGGGGGTTAATTCCACGTTCTACCAGTCCGTAACTAAGAAATCCAACATTTTAAATTCTGATTTGTTTTGGTATGTAATTTCTCAAAAAAATAAACATGACAGTCACATTTCGAGCTTCATAATCTTCTTTTTGTCAACATTGAAACCATTCTGACGCGTATTCAAGGTACAAATACGGATAATTGTTATGTTTGACACCGTGAGTATACATATGACGCCACATTGTTTAGTTGCTAAAGACAATGCAACAGTTTCGCATTAGAAGTTGGTAGGTAAACTCAATTTGCGACAGTTTAAAATACAATACAGTTATATCCTAAATTGGGCTTGGTAAGGTGTTTATAAACTATTGTTTTATTCGATAAAAAGCAGGAAGTTGATGTCTGTTTGACTTCTAGACTATTTGATTAAATACAATAACCGTATTGTTTATAAGCTTTGTTCAACAGGGATATGTCTTTCTTGTTACATTTTTCTTTGAAAAAAATACGTTGACGTTTATTGATGTTCAATAATTAAACTCATCATAGATACATGGTAACTCCCGATGAGAAAAAAGTAACAGTATAGTCCCTTGCAAAGAAATTCAATAATAATAATCATGTAAAAGGTCGATAAAGAAATTAAACCTAAGCTTCATAACGTTATTTTCCTGTGGATTATACCACATTTTATATCTTGTCAAAGTGTACAGATATGTGTTGTTCAATGTTCATTAATACGCATACATGTTAAATAGTTTTTGGATGTGATATATTGATCTACAAAGGTGGGAGCGGAATCATATAATTTAGTGTTACGGCATACGAATTATATATGTAAATGTTAATTTCGTTTTCGAATTTTCTATGACTGTTTTGCAATAATATGTGGATTGTGAAAGCATCATAAACATACATTGATGCAATGAAATTCTATCAATTTTGCAACAATGCAAAATATTGTTTTTTTTTTATCTTAATTTTGGTATCACTTAATTAACAATTTTCAATCCAATTTTCCACATAAACACTTCGACATATATCGTACTGATCAATTTAAAGTTCTATAGTCGTAACATTATAATCTTCAACAAAAAATGGCATTTAGATATCAGTAACCTTGTAAAACATCTTAAATTGCCGAACAAACTGCTTTCGGCCATATTTCAAGGTAATACGAACCCTTTATATATTAAACATATATTTACAGTTTATTAAATTGACAATTGTTTAAGAAATAATATATATTATATTCTATAAAAATGTATACACTTATTATCTTAACCAGAGCAACATGTTTTCCGTATACATTGTTTATCTTGTTGCATGGAAAAATCAACAAAAACTTGACAGAGTAAATTATGACGTTATCGAATAATTTTTACATTGGGACGTTGTCAATCTTTGGTAGCACAGACTTTTAATTCTTATGAAAAATTTGAATAATTTCAAGTTATTATTTTAAATGTGTGAAAAACGTAGTGGGATCATGTAAATATTTATGATGTTAGATGTAGATCTAATGCTGTATTTAATAAATCTCTACAATTTCCTATATGATTTGGTCTTCTAATGGTTAATATTCTAATGTACTGCTTGTATCGTCCAGGGTGAAATATGTCAGAAATATTCATTTTAAAAACTTGGAATTGTAGTCCTCATACAATCGCATATGTTTAACTAGTTGAACAATTAGAGACATGTGTTTCTACAGTTAAACAAAACGAATCTTCTTTTTTTCTCTCCCCGCATTTTAAGCAATGTCACTAGTCCCATTGAGATTGAGATTGAAAAACTTGAGTTTATAGGTTGCATTTCTGTAAATATTGACAATGTAATTTCCCATAGGAACTCCTTTTACGGCTAAAACAGTACCACTTTTACTATGAAGTTTTGAAAAAAATCTTATCCTAGAATTGAAAGTTCATATGCACCACAATTTTTTTCAAAGGTCACAATATAGGGTTGTGCGGCATATTTTCAACGTTTATATGCCCTGAACTTCTCAGAGTTTAAACTTACACTAATTTTCTTAACTACCCCTACCTCGAATGAAAGGTTACCACAGATTGCAATGTAAACAATATGCACGTGTTTATTTACTGGTAACATTCCCAAGTTCTGTCTCTGCGATATGGAACACAGAGAGCATAACTGGGAACCAGTATGCAAACAAAATTAATTTCTATGAATATTCAATTACTCCCCAAAAAAGGCGTGTTTTGAGAAACAGCTGTATTTACAAAGTGCAACCTATACAGACATTTATTCAAATAGAAAACTCTCTAAAATCAGCTTTTCTCACATTAATACTCATTTATCAGAATTAAAGTCTTAAAGAAATCACTGTGTATACTCTAAGTTTTTATTTACTATACATTTTAACGGTCGGTTGAAAACAAAACTTTACGACAAAAGTGATGATTTCAGCTTTCCAATTGTGAACTTTCCATTTCTAAGTAGCAACATTCCAGCAGCACCTGCATACGGGGTATATATCTCCCAATTAATACGATATTCCCGTGCTTGCATTTCCTATCATGATTTTCTTGATAGAGGGTTGCTGCTCACAAGGAAGCTATTAAACCAAGAGTTCCAAATGGTGAAGCTGAAATCATCCCTTCGTAAATTTTACGGACGCCATCACGAGTTGGTTGACCGTTATGGAATAACCGTATCACAAATGATATCGCATATGTTCCTTACGTCGTAACTACAATCCCCTTCCCTTTCCTGAATGTGACCTACCGAATTAGACTATTTACCGGATTTGTTATCACATAAACAACACGACGGGTGCCGCATGTGGAGCAGGATCTGCTTACCCTTCCGGAGCACCTGAGATCACCCCTAGTTTTTGGTGGGGTTCGTGTTGTTTATTCTTTAGTTTTCTATGTTGTTTCATGTGTACTTTTGTTTTTCTGTTTGTCTTTTTCATTTTTAGCCATGGCGTTGTCAGTTTGTTTTAGATTTATGAGTTTGACTGTCCCTTTGGTATCTTTCGTCCCTCTTTTATACCCCCTCCCCTGTTTCAATTTTTTAAAGAATTTGAAAACAAGACTTTAATTATTGCCAGCTTACCCTATTTGCATATTTTCTGATAAAAAATGCCTAGAACCTGTTAACAACTGTTTTGATAACATATTGAAAGCATATCAGAATATCATAAATGTGATGTTTAGCAGTCAATCATTACAACATTCAAGATTATATAAAGTATCCAATCCAGCCTCTATCTCCAGTCCACATCTTACTGTATGCCTATTTGTCAATTAAAGAACACATTTTCTGCCTCAAATGGTCAATTTAGAATTCTTGTCACAACAGTATCATCTGTAACCATATATCTGACACAATTTAGCTACTATATATACTAGAAGTGTTCAAACAAAGCCATATTTGCAATAGTTGTATGTATGCAGATACCAGTCTGAGATATAAATTCACTTAAAATGTTGTAGAGATGACTGCTAACATCTGATTTTTGCATAACTTCCAAGCATAGTTATTGTTTTCTATATCAAGAACTTTAAAATCATAAAATCATAGCATTTACAAGTTAAATTATTTGTTTTATGACCCATGGGGTAGGCAATTTTTCTATGTATTTTGCCCCTGGGGCCTCAAATTTCCTAAATCATTCTGCTGTTTCTAGCAATTTGGAATATTTAGTACATAATCAGGATAGAACACACTATTGTAAGTTTTCTTGAGATATTGTTGTTTTTCTAGCTTGTATTAATTATGCCGTGGTGACAAAAAAGCAGATTTAGGTGTTGCGGCTTACTTTTGGGTTATCGAAAGGACACAAATACCCCATAAATAATATTCAGGAAGGATCTATGGGTTTCAATGACTGCGAAGAGTAAATATAAGCACTTCTTAACAATTTAACTTACAAATATGCAAATATTATGATTTAATTTTGTATCCAGGACTTTAAGTAAACTATGCATACTGTAAACTGTGAATTTATGCTGAGTCATCATATTTAAGGCCCAGGATTCTATCAATCTTCATTAAATATATATAAAACTTCTTATTTGAGTTAATTTCTTTAAAATCTGTGAAATAAAGCAAATTTGGTTAGATCTGAATGTTCCCCTTTTCACCCTATATAGGTTGCATTTCTGTAAATATTGACAATGTAATTTTATAGGAACTCCTTTTACGGCTAAAACTGTACCACTTTTACTATGAAGTTTTGAAAAAAATCTTATCCTAGAATTGAAAGTTCATATGCACCACAATTTTTTTTGGGAACCAGTATGTAAACAAAATTAATTTCTATGAATATTCAATTACTCCCCAAAAAAGGCGTGTTTTGAGAAACAGCTGTATTTACAAAGTGCAACCTATAAATGTTTTCACTTAAGGTAGCACAATACAAAGATTTTTCATTCCCAATCAGACACCTTTAAACTGATATAATTCCACTCATCTTTCTTTAAATTTTATAAATGAGGTACCAAAAGAAAGAAGAAGGATTAATCTTTCAAATTGTGTTAATTTCATTATGACATAATTATAATATAATTAATTGTTATGTAATAAGTTACCATATTGTGATGTCCATACTTGAATGAATTTAGCTTCTTTGTTATTCATAGCATTCCAAAATATTTTAAAGATTCTTCTACAACACAGTTGGACCTCCAAAACTATGTCTCAGATTTATCCTATTGCATGTCATTCTCTCATAAATCTTCAATGAAGATTGCAACATCAATTTATAAGAGATCACTAAATTCAATTGGGTATAACATTTGTTCTAATGATGTTTTTGGGAAATCTGAATTTTTTATATAAAAAAACATCGCTATGATTAAAGACAAACATGGCATTCATATAATAAAATATAGCAGTATCTTTGACTTATATGTGATTTTGGCTTAGCAAACAATTAAATTCATCTCAATTGCATATTACTAAATTTGCTACATGATATTTATTGAACGTGTGCATCTACAAATTATAAATCGTGCATTTATGTTTCATTTATTCAACAATTCAATTTTCTCGTTTAAATACACCTTGCTTGTTATTACATAAAATAGTTCATGGAAATAATACAGCAGACGTATGTCGTCTTAAATGTAACTCTGCTTTAAGAGTTATTACTTTATACCGAGAAATCTGCCTTTCTTCGTACAAATGCTAGCATTCGTCTGAAATTTCCCACAATTCAATTCGTTGATATAAGACAATATCCTCGTTGATATAAGAAAAGTTTTTATCGATTCGCTTCTTCCATAGACAGAATCCTATGTTGAGTTTATTTAAACATTCATTTCTTTTGATTTTGTATTTAACTAGTATGTCACGCATGATATACTTACCACATAATTACCTCGATTGCTTGGCGAACCGAACTATTTTGCTATCTGTTATTTTCTAATTTTGTGTCTCGTAACTTTGATTTCCTTTTTTTATCTTACTGATTGATTTACATATCTATAGTCGTACTAGTATATTCGTCAATAGAACATTACAGTTGACCTAACATAAAAAGTAAAATCACAAAAATACTGAACTTAGAGGAAGATCAATTGGGAAAGTCCATAATCACATGGCAAAATCAAATAACAAAACGCATCAAAAACGAATGGACAAGAACTGTTATATTCCTGACTTGGTACAGGCTTGTTTAACATATATCAATAGCTATAAATGACAATTAATTTAATTACCACAATCGTATCTTTAACTCATATCTGCCGCGGTGCAGGATAAATAATCTTGGATATATTCACCATTTTTTAAGAAGGGTTTTGTTATACAAATTGAAAGACTATCACTTGTATCGTATAATGTTACACACACACACACACAAAAAGAAAAATGATTTAAAAAATTGTCTACAGCACGTAATATAATACTTGTTCAGGATTTAAACATCTCAATATGCTTCTCTCTTTATTCATAACATCATCTTTATATAATTTTCTATTCAAGCCTTGACCGCTATGTTGTCTTTATTTAATATAATGCCATGTAAACGATATACTTTGTATAACAATGTAGAAAATCTTGTAACGTGTTCATATGAAAAAGTGTAAAAACCAAGGATGTTTAACACGTGCACATTTGAAATCAGTTGGCTTTTAGTTCTTGAAGATTTTGTCTTGATAATGAAACCAATCAACGGATGACTTAGGTAATTTAATGCGTACATACAGATACAAGTATCGAGTGTGTGCTATGTAGCTATTTATCATGACTATTGACAACAATCAGAAGTTCAGAACATTATGTTATTTTATCAGTGTTGTTTGTAGAGTTAACAATTGTATTTCTTCATATATTTAAACCTCCTCAACTAAAAAAAATAAGGTTTTAAGTACAAATTGAATGATGCTTCTGAAAAAAAACAGTTCCTTTTTTTCTTTAAATACTTTAAAATATTTTGAAACATTTACAAAATGAACAAAAAAATATTAATATAATGAAAATGTTTACAACAGCTGTGTTTTGCTTGTCAAATAAGGCTTTGTCCTCTTTGTGTTACGTTTTTATTATTCAAACAAAAAGGACGGAAAGACGATATCCTTGAAGAATTTAAAGTATCTTTCAATACACAATCCTTATTGGTTAAATCTTTATTCAACAGGACATAATTCTGTCTATGTAACGTTTGTCCTAAACCGAGTACGTTTAAGTTTATTTAACATAAAATTAAAAGCAATGTCACACCTGATAAAAATTAGAAATTCCAACAAAAAAAATCGTTGTTGCTTATAAAATGCTAACAATGAAATACCTTTTAAAATGTATGCCTTCACTTTTTCTAAAATTGAAGTCAAGGTTAAAGTGCAATATATTGTTTTACGACATTAAACAAACGTCTTTTAATTATATGTTGAAACAAGTAATGTTTCTTCTTAAGTTTTATGTCAACTCTAGAAATTGTTTTAATTTGTTTCAAATATTTTTAAAATAAAAAAAAAAATACCAACATACTATTTCTGACGGTCCGGAAAAAGATATTTATTACTGACTGGACACGAATATCTAGTTTTCTCACTTTTTTAACCCAGCAATCTTGGTATATATATTTTTTAACAACTGCACATAATCGCGTTTTTTTATTGATTCAACCATTGTAAACCAGTTAGAACTGTGAATGTATTTCACCTGCATAAGATTTATTTCGAAATGATTATTTCATTTTGTATTTACACTGGTTTTACAACAAGAACTCTACTTTCCAATTGTTACCATTTATAAGTAGAAACAGTTTTTGAAAGTGGAATGTTATAATATTGAGCAAAAATGCTTTCCCAAACATTCTTAGTTCATTTGCAACAAATCAATTGTGTCTGTTGACTGTACACTTTTCAATATATGACAAGCAAGTCTTTTCTAGATTTGGAACGAGTTAGGGCTTGGGAAGATATGCAGACATTTTAAATACATATAATATTTCACCTATAGATACATATTTTGTTCAATACGCTGGGTTCGTATTTAATTGAAATCTTGAAAGCAGCCCATGTTTACGAGGATTGGCGCTGGTAATTTGCATATTTTGACTAAATATGTTGGTTGTTCCATGAGCAGTCATTGGACGCAAGTAAAGTTGAACACCCTATAGAAGTATTTTCAGGCAAAACTCTTTGGTAAATCAAGTTTCATATTTGAAACATAATTTTCAATCATCTGACTATTTATATAAACTTCTTCGTTCGTAAAGAAAACAAAATGTACTCACTGATATTTTTCAAATTTTCAAATTCGTCTTTTCATTCACAGTATTACTCTTCACAACGGTAACTGAAATAAAAACGTTTTGTACAGACGATGCTATATTTAGCTGATATAAAACAAATGACAAACAGTTTGAACACATTAAAATACAAACACGTTCACAAGAAAACATTTACTTTACAATTCTTACTGATTTGTATCCCTTTTTATGTGATCAGGCATATCACAATCTATATAAAGGCAACAGTAGTATACCGCTGTTCAAACTCATAAATACATGGACAAAAAACAAAATCGGGGTGACAAACTAAAACTGAGGGAAACGCATAAATATAAGAGGAGAAACATTTAAATAGGAAATATTAAAACATTTAAATAGGAAATCTGTCATTTACCAGATTAGGTTTTATAGTGTAGCTACGCTTATCTCAAGCTAATTGTTTGTAGTAAAACAGTTTTAAATAAATTATTGAAAAAATACACGGATAAATACAAAACTAAATCCTCAATACTTTTTGAACAGAAACAACTTGTTTTTTCATATAAAATGTGCATATTTCTGTCTTTGTTACGTTTGTCTTTGAGTACGTACAGTATATTTTACAATAAATTAAAAGCAAGGTCACCCCTGCTAAAAAGACGATGTTTTGTCATATGTAATATATACAAGTCAATTATGTATAAAGGACAAAAACCCAACGAAATATAAAATCAATCGCTAAACTTCATGTCGATTATATAATATTTCATATGATATCATGTGAAAGGAGTAAAGCCATTTGTTATTATCTATTTATCAACAAAAAAGTGACATTCAGTGTATGCACATGTTATAATGATCTAAAAGGCCGGTCGATTAAATTGATTTTCTTTTTAATTTTGTATCTTGTCAGTGTTGTGTATCTATGTGACACCACTATATCATCACATTGATGGAATGGCAATTAAAAAAAATCTTCTAGCATTGTCTGTCCATTTCGTTTATGTATCTCGTAAATAACATGTTATTGTTTGATCCCCCCTTTTTTCACTGCGATATTTTACTATTCAATTTAAATTTCTATAGTTGAACAATTATATTCGTCAACTAAAGATGACATTTGATCTTAACGATATGAATAACTTTGTCAAACAACATATTTATTTTTTACAATCATATCATTAGCTTCTATCGACCAGTGAGGGGTCATATATACCTTTTATATATTAACATGGTGTTCGCAATGACAACAAATGACATTTGACCTTAAAGATATCAATAGCTTTGTAAAACAGCTTAAATGTCTAAACGATACAAGCAAATCATTCAATAATATCAGCCAAATTCACGGTCATATAAACCCTTTATATGTTAACCATATATTTACAATTTATTAAAATGTCAATTGTTTAAACAGGATAAAATACTACAATGAATAGCGTATAACATTACACACAGAAATATAAGTTAACGTATTTGGAAAACTGTCTCTAGTACGTACCATATAAATAGCGCAGGGTAGTATCATATCAAAATGTTTCTCTTTTTATCAAATACAATGTTTAAATACTTTTTTAACTTTTATCATAATTTTTCTATAATTTGGAGTTCTCAATATTTGTTTGGGTAATTAGGACAACGTACGTCATGGATACATTGTTTCTCGGTAAACCTCTAACTTGTGTCAAACTTTGATAGTTGGTTTGTCTTTTAAATTCTCATAAGGTGACTTTTATATTTTCTCTATATATTTATAATTCCTTATGCAAACAATATCAATTAACATAAAATAACTTGTTGAAGTCGTCTGTTTCTAAGGGGTAAGTAGTTAAATAAATTACAACTCAATTGAAAATGAGGCAAAATATATTATCATACTTCAATTTATTCGTTATGCAAACTATATTTTGAACAAGGGATCTTAAATGATTTAAGTTCTTTATCTTGATTAATTTGATTTAATATTTTCCCACTTTTACAGTTACCAACATGTTATTTCTGACGGTCTCGAATAAGCTATTTATTACTGACCTGACACAAATAACTAGTTTCTCACTTCTTTAACGCAGCCGTGTTACATTTTCCAAATATAGAATCGTGCATGCGTTTTTATGGATTAAAAAACATTGTAAACAAAGTAGAACTTCTAATGAGTTTTTCACCTGCATAAAGTTAGGTTGGGAATGGGTTTTCAGCTTAATTTCAGCTATCCTAACCAGTCTTAGTCCATTTGCAACGTAATCATTGTTGTTAGTTATGACTGTAGATTTTTTTATAGATGACAACCAAGTCTTCTTTTTTAGATTAGGAATGATTTAAGGCGGATAACAATATGCACACGTTGTAAATACATATAGCGTTTTCACCTATAGATACATATTTTGTTCAGCTTTCTGGGTAAAAAATTTATTGAAATGTTGAAAGCAGCCCATGTTCACGGGGATTTACGCTGGTAATTTGCATATTTTAACTTACACATCCTATGGTTGTTCGTAGAGAAGTCATCTACATATACCTGATATAGGATAAATGAATTATGTATTATAGAAATTGTGCATATGTGCCTTGTGTTCGCTGTTGCTAAGAATCTTTGTTGAGATCAACAATAAGAACACCAAATGTAACGATATGTCATTTATAGAAAACCGAACATTCTTCAACAAGCCTTCACCAAATACTCATGTTAATATCACATTTATAGTTATGAAACTGAAGTCAAACCTAAGGTGAAGCAGTCATTTTTTTCAAACACGAGGCGAGATGCAAAATCTATTTAACTGCTACAATGTTTTATAAATACTACATGAATAATAGCAATATTGATTTAAAACTTGTTGACAGGATATATTTATTAGTTTAAGCATTTTGTATTTTAACGATTACTATACAGTCTATTCAAAGTACAATGATAAAAACTACCAATGTTAAGGACGTCATATACTATTACAAAAAAGTTTGTATGTATGCCATTTCCTTTCATTTTGCAACAAACGAAGTATGTTAATAGAAATGTTACTTTTCAATATAATATTTGTGTTTTCCAATAATTTGAGGTTTGTCAATATAGTATCTATACAGTTTTAATAACAATTCGAACGATTGTGCAACAGTGAAAACTGTTGTTTGTTTTCGTTTATGCATCTTTAAATAAAACGTGATTCGATAATTCAATTTTCCTCACAAGTACAGCTATGACGAACTCAACTACCGAACGCACAGGACCCCCATTGGTAGTAAAGGCCTTTTAAAAACCACCTTCAGAGTCGTTCAGATCAATGTAACGTGTCTATAGTCGTAGTATTATATGATGATGACATTTGTCCTTGATGGTTTAGATACATGAAACTTTGAAAAACATTGTGTTTCATGTTTAAAGTCGTATCATTCACTTCTATCGGTCACGATCAATGGTTATACGATCCTTTAAAATAACCACCACGTGTTCATAATGCTTAAGAAAAACACTTCCTTTAGAAAAATACAATACAATCCACATCGTAAAATGTTAAACACGGAAACAACAAAAGGAATTATTTGGAAAAAGGTCAGTTTGTACCATATGCATAATTCAGAGTAATATTATCTCCTTATGCTTCCCTCTTTATTTAGTATTACGTGACTTGTATATACCCGTAATCATAACCTTTATATGTAATGTAGAATTCACAATCTGTGTTTTTAATAATAAAAAGTTATTGAGGCAACATTGTTTTCTCTATTAACCTTGTACTTCCTTTAACCATTATTAGCGATGTTTAGATTAAGTGTCAAAACTATACAAGAAAATGCAGCATATCTTCAACTTAACTTCACAGAAAGATTTGTAGCACAAATAAAATCTTATCTGCGAATAATCCTATATTTTGTTTATTTCTTTGTTTGGTGATTCATAAAAGATTTAATTGTTTGACCCATTTACATACTGTGACAAATATCCTACTGTTCATTTTGTTTATGTATCTCGTTAATAAGATGTAATTGTTTGACCCCCCTTTTTACCACTGCGACAAATATCCTACTGTTCATTTTCAAAATGGACTGTCCAGGCAATGGATTTGATATACAAAAGTGGGACGAAAGATACAAGAGGGACAGTCAATCTTATATATCGACAATAAACTGACAACGCCATGGCAAAAATGAAAAGGACAAACAAACAAACAATAGCACACATGGCAAAACATAGAAAAACTAAATAATAAGCAATACGAACCCCACCTAAACCTAGGGGTGATCTCAGGTGCTCCAAAAGGGTAAACAGAGCATGGTCTACATGTGGCACCCGTCTTCTTGCTCATGTTATAACAAATCCGGTAAATGGTCTAAATCGACAGATCATATTCATGAAAAGGAAGGGAATTGTTGTTATGACGTAATGAACATATCCGATATCATCTGTGAAAGGGTTATTCCATTACGTTCAACTAACTCAGAATGGCGTCTTTAAAATTTACGAAGGGATCATTTCAACTTCACCATTCGGAACTCTCGGTTTAATAGCTTCATTGTGAGCAGCAACCCTCTATCAACAAAATCATGATAGAAAAAACAAGCATGGGAATTTCGTATCAATTTAGAGATATATACCCCTTATGCAGGTGCTGCTGGAATTTTGCTACTTAGAAATGTAAAGTTCACAATTGGACAGCTGAAATCATTTCTTGTGTCGTAAAGTTTTGTTTTCAACCGACTTTCATTGTCAAGATATGAGGCCAACTTAACTGTGTATACAAAGTGTTACTCATTAAAACAAATACACACAGTTTGATAGATTTTATCCTTTAAACTATATACCTGTTCACATGAAACACTAGAAATGAAAAAAATTGAAGAGCATTGAGGACCGAAAGATCTAGAAAAGTTGCGCAAAATAGGGATGAGGTAATATGTGCCAGGGATAAGAAAATCATCATTTTTGTAGATATGAAATTTATGAAAAAAAAATACTATATAATTGAGGCGAATTGTTCTTGGTAAGAAAGTATGAAGGATATTATTGAACAAATGCATGGATATATACCAAACTAAGTCCTAAGTACATTTTTAACAACAGCAACTGTTTTTTTGTTGTTGTTATTCTTTGTTTAACTTGTTCTATTGAAAATCAATAAGAAAGTGAATACGATGATCGTATCAAGTAATGTTTACAATAGAACGATGTCAATTCTGTTATTTTTTTCTATTTGTTTTTTTTAAATGGATAGACAATCTAATAGTATATTGTAAATCTATAAAGTCAGATGCAGCTCCTTGTTTGAATCTGATTTGGAGTTTGAACTGTTGTAATTATTGTGTACTTTAGAAGCCTCCAGAGGTAAATGTATTTCGGAAATATTCATTTTGAAAATCGTAGAGAGGGGCGAAAGACATATAAGGGACATTCAAACTCCTCATGCTCATTGATCGAAAATCAAGTGACAACGCCACGGCTAAAAAAAAAGAGAAACAGACAAAGTTTAGCAAAAATAAAGAACATTAAAAATATATTGGACTATGCTGAATTTTCAAATTTTACATGTTGAATAAGGGATAGTCTTGTTGGTGTTATAGTTTGGCTTTTTTTTTTGAGAAAAACTTCTACATGTCTTCTATTTAATACTAAATGTAAAGAAGATATGTTGACTGTGAAATCTTTTCCACAGGACATGTTGCTGTTAATTTTTAGATTAAGACAAGTACTTTACAGTTTATACAGGATTCAATGATACCAATGAAAACCAGTCATAATATAGTAGGTTGAATAAAATACAATAACGTCAAAAAAAAGTCAAAAACAAAAACGTAATAATATTTACAACGCTAATATCTTATGTAGTATACATTATATGGTATCTTTTCAAGGAGAACAGACAATTGTTTTTTTTTTAATTTACAAAAACTTATATATGCTATACAGTTGTTTTGTGGGTATTTATTGTTTTAGTGTCGTCACTTGGCCAATTAATTTTATGTTACAACACACCAAAGACATACATAGAAATTTAGTTTTACAATATCATATTTAAGTTTTGCGATAATGTGCAGTTTGTCAGATTACTGCATCAATATATAGATGACATGATAATTCAAATGATTTTGCAGCAGTGCAAAATTTCATTTTTTTCCATGTGTGTATCCCTTAAATAAAAAGAAATTTATTACTCCAAATTTTCTACATATCGAACCTATCAATGTAAAATGTCTAAAGTCGTAGTATTATATTTATAAGTTAAAGATGACATTTGACCTTGATTGTATAGATAATTTTGTAACACAACGGATTTGATGTTGACAACGCATAATTCTATCCGCAACGATCAAGGTTCACACGAACATTTTGTAAAATCTGCAGGTGATCACAAAACTTGACACTTGTTATAGAAACCTAACAAATAATTATTTTACACATGGACAAATAATAAAGGATATTAAATAAAATTGTCTCCAGTTTGTACCATATGAAAAGCTCAATGCTTCCCTCTTCTTTTACAGTATCGCGTGATTAGTATTTAACCATTATAATAATCTTGGTATAATGTCGGGTTTAAACTTTGTGTTTTAAGAATAAAACAAAGTGATTGAGTTCCAATTGTAATCTTTGATACCCTCTGACTTGTTTCAAACATTGCTAGTTGTGTTGTCTAATATTGAAATAAAATGACAGTCATTTAACTATACAGGAAAGGTCAGATTACCTGTAGTTAAATATAAAAATGAACTGGTCACTTGAAGTTTGAAAGTACACGCTAAATTGGTCTGAGAAATATGCCAATTATTTCATGTTTTCTTCTTCTGATTTGCATATGATTGAAAGTGACACAAGTCCCTGAGCTTTCATTTTATTATAAAGTTACCCAAATATGTTTTTTTTTCACAGACTTACAGCTATATTTGATAGTATTTTGACCCCATTCTGTTTTCATATATAATTTTGAACATCTCTTTATGTAGAGAATAGTGCATCATTTCCTTGGAGTGAGTTCGGTTCTGAAAACGAATTTATGAATATGTGTTTTTAACTTTATATTCTGATCAAATTTACTTTATTAATTCAAGTGAGGTTGTATAACTAAAAAGAAATTTTATTCCAATACTTTGAATTTTAATTCCAATTTCATCATGCATTTTATCGACTTTCCTGACCTAAAAATGTTGAAAAGAAGACAAACATGTTATTAGATTTTTAGATTATAAACTATTGACAGCGTGAATAAATAGACATATATGTCATGGTTAAAACATAGTAATGCTGTTTTGACCTATACATGTCTATATCATGTTTTTAGTATTTGGGCATTTTCTATCATTTTGATATAACCACTCCTTCTTTTTGTTAGAATGATAAAACTAAATTTATCTGAACTCAGTGGGATTGACACCGCTTCGTCACAAAAACTCAAAATCATAAAATAAATGAATACTGTTGACCAACTTATGTTTGTGGATACTTTGTTGTAGTAAGCAAATTTCCGCCGACTACGCGATGACTTATTTTCGCTGTTTACGTCGTTTTGTTATGTTATATGAGAGAAGTCCCAAGTGCCATATATTAGCGACGATGGATGTTTGCGGTTTGTTTTCATTCATGGAATTTGCAAAAAGAAATTCCTCGCGAAAATTTGTTGGTTAACAGTATCATGAAATAGTTAATTTCAAGCTAAAATATTCTTCCTGTAACTCAGAAAGAAAATTTAAAATAATTTTCATAACCTCTTTTGTCTATTGCTATCAACTTCGAGGTCAGCATGGTCAGCGAATAGATACACAAATACTTACTTGATTTTTTTCTGTATCTTTGATCCTGTGACCTATACACAATGTTACTCTTCTCAACGTGAACTACAATAGTTGATTAATTGTACATACGAACATATACACACTGGTCAAATGAACCGATGAAAAATAGAAAACAGTTTTAAAAAAGATATCCGGTTATATATACACAAACGTGTGCGGGAAAAATTTCAAATGAATGAAATAAAACATTGAATTAACCAACAATTTATACCGGTTTTTGTCCACTTGTCACGTGATCAAGCAGAACACAATTGTTTGTAAAGTATTTAAATTAGAAAAGTTATTATCCAGAACTATCATGTGTTTTAATTTATACTAGTGGATTTGCTCTATAAGTCATTTAAAACAAATTCTGTGGTCCATTAAACTATTACGAAAACTATGAAACATATATATAATTATGTGTATACTCAACTAATCCCTCTGTGCACGAGTATCAATAACGTTTTACCAACAAACAACAGTTCATTCTGTGTTTGCTGACAATATTTTGGTTTCTGATAAACCTTAAGTTGTTGTTGCTGCAGTCCACCGATCGTCAACTTGATAAACAATTAACCACAATCATTGAGAACAAAATTTACGACAAAAGAGACGATTTTTCGTCCCCTATTGTTAATTTTCCATTTTTAGATGGGGATGTTCCTTTGGCACCATCTTACGGTGTTTAAATTTCACAACTTGTTTGCTATGCCCGTGTCTGTTGTGATGTTTTTGATTTTAACGAACGCAACCTATGTATTACTGGTAAATTATTAAACCAGGGATATCGTTACCATAAATCACTTAAAACCTTTACTAAATTTTTCCATAGATATAAAGATTTGGTTTTGAAGTTTGGTTGTACCTGTAGAAAACTTATTTCAAACGGGATAGCACATCCTCATTTTTACAGAAATGTTGTTAACCGTGCCCGGAAATTTAGAAATGATCCATGTAAACTTGTCGCTCCTTTAAATAAACTTATTCTAAAAGGTTACCTATTCAACACTGTAATAAGATCATTGAATATTGTTTTTATTGGTATAAATATTGATTTTGTTATCAGTAAATTAAAAGCTAACTAAATATTACTAGTATGTTATATACATATACATATTCATGGATCTACAACCTTTCGATACCTGTAACTTGGCATTGCACAAGGTCATGTTTTTCTCTGGCTGTTTATGACGTCTTTATACTAAATCCATTGGAAGTTGGATGTGTACGGATTGATTGTTTAGTCTTAGATGCATGATTTTTTTATTAGTATGTTAGTGGCTTTGAACTAGCTGTCAGAGTACTGCGAGTACTCTCAGATCTGTTCATTACGTCTTTTTGTGTCGGGATGTATAAGTACCCGGCCACGTCTACTTGTATTTTTGTCCATCTGATGAGTTAAGTCTTTTTCAACTGATTTTTATAGTTCGTTTTTATGTTGTACTGTTATACCACTGTCCCAGGTTAGGGGGAGGGTTTCATCTCGCCACATTAATTATGCATGTGCCTGTCCCAAGTCAGGAGCCTGTAATTCAGTGGTTGCCGTTTGTTTATGTGTTACATATTTGTTTTTCGTTCATTTTTTTTTTACATAAATAAGGCCGTTAGTTTTCTCGTTTGAATTGTTTTACATTGTCTTATCGGGCCTATTATAGCTGACTATGCGGTGTGGGCTTTGCTCATTGTTGGGGGCCGTACGGTGACATATAGTTGTTAATGTCTGTGTCATTTTGGTCTTTTGTGGATAGTTGTCTCATTGGCAATCATACCACATCTTCTTTTTTTTATGAAAGAACATACAACACAGATTTGATAATGAGAGGCTATTTATTTTCAATGTGTTGTTTTTTGGTAGATAAACTTAAACATATCAGTTGTTAATAATTGTTTGTATAATTGTTTTTTCTTTCTTTCAAAGAATCCTTAACCACATTACATATATCTGCAGGTGTACGTACTGTATGTTACATTGATAGCAAATTTATCGAAATTATATCTCAATGACTCTTCGAACATCGTACTTCCTTTGGTGTTTTGATGTTAGGATATCAGTGTCATGGATAAGTCTTTTGTAGACCATAAACGCGGCGGCGGGCAAAATATACACCTACTATATTTTATGAGTTTTCAAAACTCCTGGGTCGATACCACTGCTGCTTGAGGTTTCAATAGCACTCATATATATCAATGCATGTTCATTGATACTTACCAAACTACAGATTAGATGCGAAATGTAAGCTGTTCCTGCAATTATATGTTCAAACTAATTGATCAATTTGAGGTTGAGCAACACAACATTGTGACATTTTTAAACATTGTATTCATTGGTACTGACGTGGATTGTGTTTTTTAATGATTACACTATTACCTAATATGCATTGCCATATATGTACTGTTATGAGAACTCTTTACGTTCAGTTTTGTTGATGCTGTAAACTTCCCCAAAAAACGTGTATGGTGTAATGGGGTATGGCATATGGTGTAATAGTGTAAGGTGTATGGTGCTATGATGTACATGGTGTATGGTGTAAGGGGGATGGTGTACTGGTGTTTGAGGAATGGTGTGATTGTGTAACGTGCGATCGGGAATGGTGTAAATGATGGCGTACGACATTTAATTGGTTGAACGAAGTTTTTTTCATTTAGTTTTTCGAATTGTAAGCATAAACAATAATAATAATCTTAATATTTGAAATTTAATTGCATTATGGGTAATTTCGGATCGTGTAGATAAAATGGGGAATGGTGCATGGTGTAAGGTGTAAGGTACAAAGGTGTAACGTGTATGTTGTAATTGTACAAGGTGTATGGTATAATGGTGTATGTTGTATGGTGTAATGGTGTATGGTGTTAGTGGGAAGTTTACACCATCCAAGGACTGTACTGATGACTCATCTTTTAGAAATGCGTTACTTATACTGTTAATTCTGTTTGATGTGTACTTATTGATACTATTGTGCCTCGTACCATGTTGTACTGTTAAGTCACATTGGTACTGGATTTTACAGTTTATTAACTATGTTGTGCTGTTACACCACTTCCACAACTTAAGGTAGGTTCGAACGCTCACAAACATAGTTTAACATTCAAGATATGCTAAAATCGGATTTGGATTTAAAGAAATGGTTAAGAACAGCTGGGATTTAATTATCTTTTGAATGTATGTTAAATTATGCGTAGTCCTGCTTGTGTTATATCGTTGTTTAATTCAACTAAAAAGCGAAATAAGATATATTTTTACTGCTAGAATGTTTTATAAATTGCAATTTGTAAAGAAGCCATATTCCAGGTGCGGGAATTTCTCGCTTCATTGAAGACCTGTTGGTGACCTTCTGCTGTTGTCTTTTATATGGTCGGGTTGTTGTCTCTTTGACACATTCCCAATTTCCATTCACAATTTTATATTTATTGATATTTTTTAAACAAGAGTAATTTATTTTGTTACCTCTACCTCTGCTTGTCAAATAAGGCGTATATAGCGTTTTAAATATATATTGATACAAATGAAAACCAGTCACATTATAGCATGTTTAACAAAACTCAATTATGTAAAAACAAAACAAAATGAAAACACAATTATATTTGAGACACTACAACGCTCATTTGTTCATACAGTGTTTGGATGTCATATACTTTTTCGGAAAGATGGTCGATCTTTCATTTGATCTGATTTTAAAACAAACGGAATCGTTAATAGAGAAAATAACTTTTTCCATATTATATAAGTGTTATACAATAATGTGCGGTTGTCAGAATAAGGTATCAATATATTGATTAAATAATAATTCGAACGATTTAGAGTAGTGTAAAACGTTGTTTGTTATTATCTGTGTGTCTGTAGTTAAAAGCCATTTATTAAACACATTTTGCTCATAAACACATCGACATATATGTAAAGGTTCTGTAATCGTTGTATTATATTCGTCAACCGAAGATGACATTTGACAGAAATAGTAAGGATAAAAAAGTAGGGGCAATAGGGCCCTTATTTGGCCCAAAAATTACTGCAAATTTAAAAGTTATCATGTTACTCGTAAATTACTGAACATTTGACTAAGGTACAAGGTTTTCGGAATTATAAAAGAAATTTGGCATTGAACAAGTTACTATGGCAACAAATTATGACTTAATTTGCATATTTTGTGAAATTTCTTGATTTTCCTTGTTTTTCATCAAATTGTAAGTATAAATAAGACTGGAAAAGTATGTGCGCACCCAAGAAACAACTTTATATTTGTAGACATAATGTTAATAGTTATAATAAAGCTTCTGTTAAATTATTTTGTTGTTTTATGGCTCCGCACGATGTTTCCACAACCAAAATAAATATAGAAAACTGCATAAATTCTGTATTTTTCATTGTTTTCGTGAACACAGAATATATTATGACGTAATTGTGACGTCATCAAATCTTGATGATTTTCATTTATTTTTCTTGACCCTATGCATTTCTAAACATTATGTGCCTATTTTAAAAACTTATCAAACATTTTATTTTCTTGGGCCCAAACCAGGCATTAATGCCCCTACTCCTTTGCAAATTTGTTGTTAACAATCGGATCACTTACTTTTGTCGGCCAAGATCAAGGGTCATACGGACCTTTTATATAATCATAATAGTGATTATACTGAAGATTAAAACTTGTTATAAAAATATTATATACAATGTACATCGTATAATGTAACACACGGAACAAATAGGGCCGTGTTAACACCAAACGCCATATACAGTAATCTGTAACAAACACAAACTTTTAACTACCGCTTTACAAGCAGAGTCAAATACAATGACAATCCCAACTATGTATTGGCTTCCAAAGCTACACAAAGTACCTTACAAATATAGATTTATTTCGTCTTCAAGCCATTGTTCCACTACTAAATTGTCTATTCTTCTTACCAGCACACTTGGTACAATTAAAAACCTGATAATAAATTGTTCAAATAAGACCTTCGAAAATAGTGGAATCAAGTACTTTTGGAGTGTCAAGAACTCGTTGGAAATACTTGATAAATTACATGCTTATATTGGTGATTTTTAATCTGTTCAAAGTTTTGATTTTTCTACCCTGTATACCACAGTCAGAATGTGAATATATATGTTCAAACTCTTTTAGGTCATTTTTTAGTAGCAATACACAAAAAAACTTTGTCAATTGGACATGTTTGATACTATAAATGCCCTTGAATTTTTACTAGATAACATTTTTGTTCGCTTTGGGGATTCCGTATATCGTCAGATTATCGGAATTCCAATGGGGACAAACTGTGCACCGCTTATTGCGGACCTGTTTTTGAATTGCTATGAGTTACAATTTATGACAAAAATAAGCAAAGACCCATCAAAACAACATCTGATAAACAAATTTAATAATACTTTTAGATATTTGGATGATATTTTGGCTCTCAATAATGACGACTTCAGTATGTATATTAAAGAAATTTATCCTGTTGAACTTACTTTAAATAAAGCTAATACTAACAATGACCACTGCCCTTTCCTCAATCTTGATGTCTTTATCAGTAACGGAAAGCTGAATACTAAAATTTATGATAAAAGAGATGATTTTTCATTTCCTATCGTTAATTATCCATTTTTAGATGGTGACGTTCCCTTGTCACCATCTTACGGTGTTTATATATCTCAACTTGTACGATTCGCTCGTGTATGTAAAAATGTTTTAGATTTTAACGAGAGAAATGTATGTATTACTGAAAAATTATTACACCAGGGTTTTCGATACCACAAACTAGTCAAAACATTTACTAAATTTTATCATCGGTATAAGGACATCATTCGTAAATATAGCTCAACATGTAGACTTCTAATACGTTCAGGTATTTCACATCCATTTTTTTATGGAAATATTCTTTCTAAAGCACAAAGGTGTCAGTATTCACCTCAAAAACTAACAAAACCTTTGAATAGACTTATTAGGAAGGGATATAGTTACGATACTGTTGTCAGGTCATTAAAGATAGCATATTTTGGCGTTAAGGGGGCTTGCGGGTCTAAATCAATTTTTTTATTTAATATAAGAGTTCGCTATATTTTTCTATAAATGAACTTTATCTTATACTTAATAGAAAAATGAAATAAAAAATTGGGATCACCGTTCATTTACGCTCACAATCTGCCTTCAAAAGAAGCATACATTTTTGTTAATGTCCTTTATTTTCTGCTGAACTAATAGGAGAAATAGCGGTTATATAGAAATAAAAAAAGAACTAAATAACAGAAATCGCTTAAATTTTACAATTGTTTAGTTTATATACAGCTTATTCGAAAACAGCAATAAAAATAAGGGTCACCGAAGAGTTAAAAAAGATATTTCAATTTTAATGCCAAAAAATGGGATTTTTGTACCAAAGGGAGATAATTTGGAGCTTTTTCAATGATATCTACATTTTAAAAGTCACCTGGGGCCAACACCAATTGATTTTTTGGAATGATTTTTGTACCATATGGTAAAGTAACAACTACTTAAGGCAATTTAAAAAAAATTGTAATGAAAAATAAATGTTTATTTTTTTTTGAAAATCGTATACCCGCGAGCCTCCTTAATATTGATTCACTTATAGGGTCTTTGCATCGGAACTAAACACATTTATTAAAAAACCAGTTGTTGGCATGACACGGGTTATGTTCTTCTCATATATGTTATGATGGTATGATACTAAACCCGTAACGGGAAGGATTGTGCCTAATGTTCATATGATGAAATCATAATCTTTCAGTCAGTTTAATTGAAGTCTGGAGCTGGCATGTCAGTTAACTGCTAGTAGTCTGTTGTTATTTATGTATTATTGTCTTTGGTTACATCTTCTGACATCAGACTCGGACTTCTCTTGAACTGAATTTTAATGTGCGTATTGGTATGCGTTAACTTTTCTACATTGGCTAGAGGTATAGGGGGAGGGTTGAGATCTCACAAACATGTTTAACCCCGCCGCATTTTTGCGCCAGACCCAAGTCAGGAGCCTCTGGTCTTTGTTAGTCCTGTATCATTTTAATTTTAGTTTCTTGTGTACAATTTGGAAATTAGTATGGCGTTCATTATCACTGAACTAGTATATATTTGTTTAGGGGCCAGCTGAAGGACGCCTCCGGGTGCGGGAATTTCTCGCTACATTGAAGATCTGTTAGTGACCTTCTGCTGTTGTTTTTTTTATGGTTAGGTTGTTGTCTCTTTGGCACATTCCCCATTTCCATTCTCAATTTTATGTTAACAATTAGTTTAATGTAATGTACACTCATTTCACATTAAATTTGTTCACATCTTTACACCTTGTTTAATTACCTGTACATAAGATTTGTTCACACTTGTAAACTATGTCATTTAAATGTTCATTACGTAGAATCGAATGCAAAAATTGTTAACAATTTTTCTACCACATGTACCATTTAGGGAACTAGCATGTGACTTCAAAAAAAGAGGGAGTAAGATTTTCCTTGAAAAAATATTCTCACCTCAAATTTGATAAGAAAAAACATTCTGGTCATACATATGAAGACAAAATATTTTGAATCCAGAGAATTCATTATAGTGTTTATTATTGAAAAAAAAGATATTTGATTACCAGCATCGAAAAAAACTAAATCAAATAGATCGCGGGAAAAAAATCTGACTCAAAAAAAAATATACCTCCCACTCTTTTGAATTTTAGTGGTTGCTCCTTAATGAAAGCTATGTTGATGATTTGCAGGAGTTTTAAGATGTCTCGATTATACATTAGAAAACATAGGCTGCAGTAGCGTGCTTAGACCAAAAAAAGGATTGAGATGGTAACATGGTTAAGGATCACTGCATTTCTATATTTTCTGTTTGTTATCTATTGTTGTTATAAATATCAATTTTATTCAAAATTCGTTTCTTCCTTAAATATACATGGTTATAATAATATTCTAAATGTTTAGTTTTGTATACACTTAACCTGCACAAGGCCTACATCGACTATTGACTGCATATAGACGAAACATAATTTAAACGACATGTTAACATTAAGTTTTATCAATGGGAACGTATTTGTGTTTAGTTTACGTGTGAGTTACACTAACACAACACCGAGTTTAGGTCAATGTGAACATAGCCTAGATTAACGAATTCAGCAAATTGTTCAGGATACTTTTATTACACCATGCTTCCCTGTGTGTTTTAAGTATCGCGTGACTAGTATATTGTTTTGTTCAAGAAATGTTAAAAACAATGCACATCGTATAATTTTACACACGGAAAAAAAATTACGGAATTTAGACAATTGTCTCCAGTTTGTACCATATGAATAGCTCAGGTTATCTCACAATGCTTCCCTCTTCGTTTATAGTATCACGTGACTGGTATTTAACCATTATTATAGTATTGTTGTGATGTCGGGTCGAGAATCATTAATTTAAAAAAAAAAAAAACTAAAGAAATTGAGGCCCCATTGTATTCTGTAATAACCTCTGACTATATTTTAAAGCATTGCTAGCTGTTTTGTCTTACGTTGAAATAAGGTGACAATCATTCAATTTCAACACTATACAGATTATCAGCATGCCATTTTTTTAAACTTAAGAATGCACTGGTCACCAAAAAGTAAAAACTGGTCTGAGAATCATCTGATATTTTTTCTGTTTTATTATTTATAATAGGGGATTTATAGTGATTCAAGTCATTTTAAGTATTCATTTTATTTCAACGTTACAAAAATAAGCTTTTATTATTAACAAAACAAAATTGTGATATTTCCCTGTAATGTTTTACTGTCCGAAAACATGATACTTTATCTGTTGACCTTTTACTGTTTTCAAATATAATTTTAATCAATAGTTTACATGTATATATAGAATAGTGCACCAGTATCTGTTAATCAAATATTTCAAACGAGTTTAAAACTGGATTAACATTTTGTCAATCTATTTTTGTTCTTCAATTCCTATCGATTTTAACACACATATGCATCAAGTACAGTTTTAAAAGTAAAGAGAAATGCAATTCCAATCATGAATTTTTTTAGTCCAGTTTCAACCTATATAATATTAACTGTCCTGACTTGATAGTTATACATACATTACAGAAATGTTATGTTCAAGTTAGGAATGATTAAAGGTGTTGAACTAATATATTGGAGTCGATTTCACAAAAAAAAACTTACGACTAATATTTATCGTCAGTATGCTGTCTTGTTCATGACTTAAGACCAATATTAGTCGTAAGTTTTTTTTTTTTTTAAATCGACTCCAGATCTTTTTAAGATAAACCAAGTAATTGTGTTTAAACTTATTCATGTATTTATCATTTGTTAGCTAGTATTTGAGCAATTATGTAAATGAAGTACTACCCGCTGCTCCCTGTGTTCATACATTAAAAAAACAAAAACCAATTTACTTTTCACTACTTTTGGGAATATACGCCGCTGCAGAAGTGACTAATTCACAACAACATGATGTGGTTAATCGTTGCCAAAATTATCATTAGAATGTTGAGTCGAATAATGTAAACCTATTTGCATATACTTTATTTCGTGTTAAACAATTTTCAGTCGACTTCGCAGAGATTTATTTTCGCGGTTAACTGATGTCCGTGGTGTAATTTAAGAAGTCCCAAATACAATACATTATCGACTATTACTCTTCGTGTTATTGTTTCTGTCGACGAATTTCCGAAAAAAATTGCGATATTTTGTGGGTTCACATTATCATGCGATGATAACTTTAAATCATAAATATAATTTTTTTAACTCAAAAATAACATTTGAAATCATGTTAACCGTGTTTTCTTCTGTTTTATAAGGGACTATTTTACTTCTTTTCCCACTTTTTTTATAATAAACATGTAAGGTATCCAATTTTCAATTTCCAGTTTCAATACAACATTCATAAATGCTGAATTTGTAAGGTAAGAGCAAAAATTATACTACAGCCCTTACTGCGGCCAATGTATATTTGGTATATAAAGTTGCACATTGACTGTTTTTAAAAGAATGGTGTAAAATACTATATTTAATATATATGAATTGTTTTCTGCGTTTGCTTTGACCAGTATTGCAAGTACACCTAGAAACTAAAGACTTGGTGTATTCTTAGTTAATTTTTTCTTTATATGGAAGTTTTTAATTAAATACCCTGAAAAGACCACAAAAAGACTTTTTAAAAGCTTTTTTAAGCAGTTTGATACCAAATAAAACAACAATTATGTTTCATTATACTAAATCTGTGTTTAATTACTTGTAAAATTCACAAAATGTCATTGACAATCACTCTGCAGAAATTCCTGTTACTCCAACATCAGGATGGATTATTTGCCAAAACTAGACAGCCAGAAGTGAAGTAAAAAAAGTGCTAAATATGAATAAGTAAGACTAAGTTTAACCAAACTTGGCATTTGGAAGATTAAAGTAACAATTTGGAATATTTAAAAGCAACTATTTAACATAAAAATCCAATTACAAACATTTCAACACTAGTTTCCTAGATGAAGGACATGTAATCAGGAACAGTTGTCTAGTATAGTTTTTAAATAAAGAAACGCAATGCATTATGTAAAAATAAATGAACACCTTCATGCGGTCAGATTATTCGAGTGTTAAAATACGAGAACGGTGCTTATTTACCACTTATTCTACAACTTAACATGGGGAACACAGCTAAAAAAAATCACTATGTCAAAGGGAGTAATCAATTTTTTCATGTGATTTTATATAAATTATGAGGAGAAATATGAGCAAAATGTGATGTAAATGGGGAGAATATTTATGCCTCTCATTGATATCATAACTCTAAAGTGTAATATCTATTGTTTCTTTCAATCTGCACACAAAAACTGATTTTTTACCATACACCCCATGCTTCCTCTCACAGTACACTCAGTGCATCCTGGATAGACGCAGCTAAGATAGAAATTTATGTAAAAAACAACTACAAATGGTTCCAAAATCCTTCCATTACATTAAAATTGACAGGGAATGAGTTTGTTGTGTGTGGCCTTGGACAAGTACAGTGAAAGAGTGCATATTTTCCTATAGGGATAAATTCAATAAAAAATCTCCCATTGACTTTAATGCTAATCTATGTATGGAATTAAATTTATACCTGATTTACCTTTAGAAATTGGAAACTTTCATATAACATTCATGAAAGTACAAATGTAGCCCTATCTTTTGCAATAATAAAAACATAATGGTCATGCGGCATTTTTGGGCATTCACATGGCCTTGTTTATAAACAATGTAGATTCGCATTAAATTCCTATACTGACCGCCATTACTTTTCAACCCTGTATTAAAAAATTTTAGTACATTCAGTATTTGTTTTTTGTTTTTCTTTCAACTCTAGTTTTGATCCATCTGCCAAAAAAATATTTATTACAAACATTATCTACCAATCAGAAGAGCATATGACTTCAGTGTTATTCAGAAAGCTCTCCCCTAAATGGGCGGTCCCTAATGACGTATATATATTTACTGAATTTACCCCTATATTAACTTTGAGGTAAGTATGGTCTGCAAACTGAAACAAAAATACTTACTTGAATTTGTCAGAATCTCTGATCCATAAAAATTGTTACTCTTCTCAACGGTAACTAAACTAATTGATAAATGGTACAGACGACGATATAAACAGAGTTCAAATCAATTGAAGAAAAATTGAAAACAGTTTAAACAAAGATGTCCTGTAAAATATTCCCAAACGTCTGCAGGGAATATTTCAAATGAATGAAATAAATATATATTTAACCAACCATTTATTTAGGTTTGTTTCCTCTTTTGAGTCTTTTCGCGTTATCAAGCATAGCATAATTGTCTATAAACCATTTAATAAAAAAAAAAAACATTGTTCAGAACTCTCATGTTGTTTTTACTTGATTCAAGCGGATTTGTTGCATGTCATTTTAAACAGGTTCTGTGTTCAATTTAGATATTAAGAACAATTAAAAAAAACGTTTTTGTGCATGGGATTTTTTTTTACGAATCCGTAACAATTAACTTACAAACAACATCTCATAAGGTGTTTGTTGGTTGGTTTTTTTTAGTTATTGTTACCAAAGCCAGTCAAATGTAAACTTGATAAACCATAAACAAAAAATCATTGAGCACCTAGAAAAAAAATAATTGATAGATCAATGTTTTTTTCAAATGTGTTTTTATTTGTTAAGGAACTAGAACAAACCAGTCTGTTAATGATTTGATGAATTATTGGTGGATTTTTGTTTATAATCCTTTAACATAATATATCTGTCAGCGTAAGTGTGTTACATTGATTTTGATGGTTTCAGAATTTTAATCCTAATTGTCTTCGTACTTTTGTAGGACTTTACATGTTGTGATAAAGTGTCACGGAGTAGTTTGTTGTAGACGCTACGCGCACTGGGCAAGCAAAATATGCACTTAGTTGTAACAACCACTGCTGTGTAGGGTTTTAACCAGCATTGGTGTATTTCAATTCATTATCATGTATATCTACATAACTATATATGTGTTTAGGAATCTGTTCCTGCAGAGTTATAATCAAACTAATTGATAATTTTGATAAACTCATTCTTAAATGTAACATAATGAAATATTTGAACATTGTATGTATTGGTATTGATATTGATTGTGTTTTCCAATTATTAGAATATAACTTAATATGTATTGACATGTATAGTTATGATGACTCTTTTTATCCTGCAATTGGCTATCTTACTATACAGATACAGCCCTTCAGACATCGATATGCTGTATCTGTATACTATACAAATATCGCCTTAAAGCTCCGCCCACTGCCAAACTACGTTTGTCTTTTGCTGTAACCTGCGTGATCTCAGAATGTGTATTGCAGTCACATTCAAATGACGTATTGCTTGACCTTAAGCGAATTATTGTTTACTTTTATAGGATCTGTTTGTTTTCAAACATTTCTTTACAGCAATAAGAATTAAACCAATGTTTAAAGACAAACATGAACAGCAGTCTTTTCTACGATGACAATCATCGACTTCAAAACTTGAATGTGTACATGTGTAACAAAATCAACCATGTCAATTTCATCATGCATGTTAAGTGAATGTCAAGTGTAGTACAAAATTCTGAAGCGTAGGACAACTCGTGCACTTCTGTTTCAAATTGTACAATGTTTTGTTATTTGTTTTTACTGTTATTTGATATGTTAAAATGGATAATTATTCACCTTGAGTGATGAATAATTGTTGACCATTCGAAATTCCTTTTTTTTCGAACCCGTCTTCAGCTGAATGTGTGATTTTAATATTTCTACGCGGGCCTCAAGGATGAAGGTAAACAACAAAATGGAATTATAAGATCAGGGGTTTTCTTCTGATTGTTACATTCCCTATATTTGAAGTTTTGTATATAGTCTCGTAAGTCTAATCGTTTGAATTGTTTTACTTGTAAATGTTGTTTTTAAAAAAACTCATGATTCATGTTTCAGTTCTGTGATATTGTTTACTTAAAATAAAATTTATAAAGTGTGGGTTTATTTATCACTCCATGACTTTGATAATTTGTATTTGAATTTTGATTAGTTATACACGCTGTGAACGTAATGTTACGCGAACTCTGGGGTGTCATTTGATCTCTATTATATATAAAATAAAAAAATAAAAAAGATGTGGTATTATTGCCAATGAGACAACTCTACACAAGAGACCAACATGGCACAGAAATTAACAACTTTAGCTCACCGTAGCGCCTTCAACAATGAACAAAGCCCATACCGCATAGTCAGCTATGAAAGGCCCCGAAATGACAATGTAAAACAATTTAAACGAGAAAACTAATGGCCTTATTTATTTTAAAAAATGAACGAACAACAAATATGTAATAAATAAACAAACGGCAACCACTGAATTCCGTTTTTTTTATTTGCTAGATATAGACCATGTATCTTTTTATTTCGGCTGGCTTGTATGATCATATGTGTAAAGTACGGAAGTAAACATAATGCGTTTATCAACTATGCCGAAATATCTTTTGATAAAGAATTTAACTGCAACGTATGACATCATATATCAATATAATTAATTTGATGTGAATAATATTCATTTGGAATTTTACACTAATTTTGTAAGCGTTTCGCATATATGAAACTTTTAAATTTTCAAGTTAAAGAGGGATTATACAGTTTGGAAATGCTGCAATTAAAACATTTCTTTTTTTAGGTGTCTAACCAATAAACCTGTGTCGGAAATTACAAATACAAAACGGGTATAAAGAATAACATGCCTTTGGTGATTCCAACTAGATAAAAATAATAGCAACCACAAGTCAACCAACATTCGACTTGTTTCCAGCTTACATTGACCACATTTCAACCATCAATTGATGTGTTTTCAATATACATCGACCAACTTTAGACCAAAATTCAACCTAATTTCAACGTTGGACGCTGACGTTGAATCAATGATCAATGTTACATTTTCAACGTCATATCAATTTTCAATCCAACACTACTTTTCAACATTGATTCAACGTTGAAATCTGACGTTTATTCAATGTTGAATCAACGTTGATGTGCCTGTTGGGAATGTACTGTTAGACGGACATATATTGTATTTAGGAACAGAGTGTTGTGTATGTGACAATCTGATGTTTTTTGTTATTTTTTAATCCGAATCGTAATAAAAGGCAAAGAGGGATAATCATGATAATGAGTCAATGCAATTTTACCAAATAACAAAAAAAATAATGTTTTGGTTAAATCAGATGCAATAACTAAAACTGTGATTTATTTCTAAGGAAAAAACAAACGATAATTCATTCCTCTAATGTCATACAATAACGGTTGTTGTCCAGACGTTATCATTGACCTAGCGTTAAACTAAACTGAGAATGGTTATGTTCATAGCATTGCCTATTTTAAATTCTCTAAAAACTTAAAGTTATAAAATCATCAATTAATCGAAGTTTTCAAATCTTCCCAAAGTATTCCAATAGTAAATGAATGTGTTGTTTTGTATTTGGTCAATTTTTTTTTTCTTAATTGAAATCTAGTTATTCTTCAATTACACCAAAGGTTGGCAAAAATAAAATAAAACGGTTTGTGCTAATTCTTCAATATAAGATAGTGATAGAAGGTAGTGATAGATTAGTGAACATACTGATATTTTTAGTTACTTTAAGGTCGGTCGACTATTTTAGACCAGCTGAAGTTCAGTTTAAATTATAAGCTGTCATGTACTTCAAGAAAATGTAAATGAAGGCAACAGTAGTATGCATTTGTTCAAATATCGAGCACATGAACTATAAGAGGAAAGCAACGGAACAACGTAAATACTGAACTGCTACAAAAACAAACGTCAACATACATAGAAACGGACTATTTGATAACAACTGTCATATTCCTGACTTGGTACAGGACACTTTAAGAAAACAACAGGTGGGTTTAACCTGGTTTTAAGGCTATCAAAACGTGTATATGGCAAGGTTAAAATATCGCATAAGCGACAACACAACATTAAGGGACTGGAATACAGAACAAATAAACGCAAAAACACCCAGGACAGAGACAAATTTGTATAAATAAAATTATAGTAAATTACAACATGTAAACCTCAAATGTAACAACGAACATTTTATATCAATTTATGACAGTACACAAGTACAGTACAATATCACAGTGCGTCACACGAATGTATCAACGCCACACAAAGTGCGTCAAAGCTTAAATATGCATGTTGTACGTTAAAGAATGATCAGCCTGTGCTGGTGTATAAACCAGAGTGTTCATGTTTTTAAACTTCAAACCCACTCCAATATATGCAAGTAAAGGACAAATCCTTAATATCAACAATAAACGCAATTACAAATGACAAACTTTGTTCATACCATCAAATAATGTTTAACTAGTTTGAATATGTTTCAATTTTTTTCATATTGACTATGAATTGTTTATTCAAATAAAATCCTCTTCTATATTATTTTAAAAATAAATAGAAAATATGTCCATAAGGACACAGATGAATCCCCTGCTTGCATAAAGCGTTACAAAGGGACACATAATCCAGAACTGTAGGAGTGTATTACCTAAGTTTGTATCTGATTTGAGTGTTTTGGTAATAAACCTTGTGTATAACATGTATCAGTTTTTTGTGTGTCACCAACATTCAAGTTTGACGTCTGTTGTGTGGTAATAACCATTTTGTGTAAATTTAACAACATTTGTTTATGGCAAACTAACGTTAGTCATGTTAGAGCATTTTCTTTATTTGTACAGGCATAACTTTTGAGCGATAAAAACGACACAACCAAATCCAAATTGTATCTGTGTTATGTCACAATAAGCATTATTTGTAAGTTTCATAACATTTGGTTAAGGCAAACTAAATTTAGATAATGAAAACAAAAAAAATAGTATTTTTCCATTTATAAAGGGACATAACTCTAGAACGGTAAAATGTGACGCCACCATGATTGAGATTTGATCTGGGACAATATCCCTAATGCGCCTTGAAATTAGGAACTCAAAAGTCACGTGTAAATAAAAAATCTCTGTGTAGTGATATTTGGCACATTTCTATGATAAACAAATGACTGAGCTGAACCATTTGTGTTAATTTAGAAAGTAAGCGAATACAGAATAAATGTGTAAAAACTATAGAGCTATTAAATGTGTTCAAAGTATTTAATTTTCAAAGAACTTATTGTGTTAAAAATGGGATTTTTTACCATGAGGAGCCTCATCGCAAAAGGATACTCGGGGTTTTGCTTATTAACGGAAAAAATGAATCACACTTCGTACCCCGAAAATTTAACCACATATGTTAAAATGTATCAGCTTCGAAACAAGCCATCATACATATACAAGTTTACGATATGGGCTGAACAACAAAAGAAAACGTTACCATTACCGTCTATGGAGTAACAATTACGCATATTGCCCCATCTTCTAAGAAAATTTCCAGATATATCTTAAGATAATTTCACCTTGTACACCACAGAAAATTGTGAAAATGATGGTTAGTAGTTTTTTTATTTATACCTAGTTATAATAAATGGTTTAAGATAGATATTATTGATAAAGATTAGCAAAAATTCAATGAAATTTTCGCTTTTAAAATTCATTACTGGCACGGGGCTGAACACTTTTTGTAGGCACAATCATAACTTTGTTTACCCCCCGAGAGATCAGAAAGGAATTGTTTATTTAATTGAAAAAGGCAAGAAATAACTTACATGTAATATTAATAAATTGTAAGTACACATGACACAATATAGTCTTTGTTATGTAATTATCACTTTGGTCTACAGGTATAACTGATAATCAAGGGAGATAACACACTTCACACGAGTAAAGTGAGATACATCATCACATGTGCTTTTATCCAATGATTTGACCCTGGTCAGTAGATATCATATGCAAATAAACAGAAAAAAAAAACATGTACATGTATTAAGAAAATCATGAATTACTACTTTAAATGCACACGAGCAAAACACAAGATATTGTCGTTTCTCAGTGAAAAAAGGGGGGGGCCAAACCTTCTTGAAAACAATATTGCTATTCAACTATCAAGCTAGTTAGCCAATATCCCTAATGCGCCTTAAAATGAGGAACTCAAAAGTCACGTGTAAACAAAAAATGTCTGTGTAGTTATATTTGGCACATTTCTATGATAAACAAATGACTGAGCGGAACCATTTATGTTAATTTAGAAAGTAAGGGAACACACGTGACAGAATAAATGTATAACAACTATGGAGCTGTTAAATGTGTTCAAAGTATTAAATTTTCAAAGAACTTATTGTGTTAAAAATGGGATTTTTTACCATGAGCAACCGCATCACAAAAGGATACTCGGGGTTTGTTAATTTACGGAAAAATGAATCACACTTAGCACCCCGAAAATGTAACCACATATGTAAAAATGTCTCAGCTTTGAAACAAGCCATCATACATATACAAGTATACAATATGGGCTGAGCAACAGAAGAAAGCGTTACCATTACGCCTATGTAGAAACAATTACGCATATCGCCCCATCTGTGTTTTGTAGTAATAGACTTTGTGTATAAGTTTGTTAACATTTGTTTTAGGCAAACTAAAGTTAGAGAACGGAAACCAATTTACGGACGTACGTACGGACGGACTGACGTATTGACGGACAAGGGTTAGATGTAATGCCCCCTCCGCTACGTTGGGGGGAATAATAAGCATTGACTTTACCAAAAAAAGTAATTGGAAATGGAATAGCTACCAATGTAATCAACAATGTTAACTGGACAAAACTATGTATAGATTAAAACAACCAGAATTATAGTAAACATAATTAAGTTAAAATTGTTGCTTCAAATGTTATACATTTAACTGAAAAAGTTTGATAAAGTAAAATGCAAAGTTTGTTATTTAATGTTCATCCATAGATTACGAAAAAAAACCTTAATGTTAAAACTTTGATTTAGATGCTGTCGCTTGATCATCAAACACCTCTATTCAATATCATTATGTATGACAAAGTAATTGACACCTAATACGCTTAGCAACAGACTATACTTACCTGTTGCCGACATGGTGGACATCAGGGGTCTGTTGTTCAACTTGTGATTAAACTAATCATATGATTAATTTTAATCAGTCGTTAAAAGTTAATCGGATGATTAGTAAATGCAATGATTAAATTGCGTTGTTCAACTTATTTTAATCATTGTATTTACTAATCATCCGATTAATTTTTAATCATATGATTAAATTTGGGTAGTTTGCAAGTGTTTCCCACAATGCATTGTAAATCAGGGCCTACAAAACTTCCTTTGATGCATTAAATTATAACATTCTTCTTTTAAACAGGTTTTGGGTACCAATAGTTATTGAATAAATACCTTATAACATGTTCATGTTTTTTCTTATGGAAACATACAAATATTTTAGATATGTTTCCAGTTCAAAATGAAATATGCTTGAATGAAAAAAATATTTTCAGTGAATGCACTGATTAAGTAATCTCAAATTCAAAAGTAATCATGTATTTATTTACCATGAAAATGGTTTGGGGTGCATTTTGAAATAATCAGCATTTGCATTCCACTTTAAATTATGACTAAGGCCAGAGTTTTTCATGTTATTGCTCATTAATCTTGGTATCTGAAATGATGAGGTCAGGCAGGTGGTCGAAAAACCAACATCCAATGAGTAACTTGAAATCAGTTTGTTTCTTAATTATATTAAAAAATTTCAATCGTTGTTGAAATAGTCTTATCATGCAACATGTGACTGTTCTAACTCAGAAGCAAATTGCCAATGTCAGAGATTGTCTTCGGTCCTCAATCAAACTGCATCATTCATGGCCATGATTTTAATGCCGGAATTTGGTGTCTGACAACAACGACAGTGTCCGTGATTGCAATGATAATTCAGTTGAAGTCTTTGTTTTTACATAATGATTCCTTCAAATATCTTTTAAATATTTTTTGTTAATTAATTTATACCTTCTACACATGCGAAAGATACGCTTTTGTTTTATAAATGACGAAATAATTTGGAATAACAATATCCATTGACGCGTATGTGAAGGGTGCTTTCTTTCACGTCCGCATTTTATCAAGTATGGCATGCCAAGTTAACATTTCAGATCATTTTTACGGATGGTGTAGATCGTAATACATAACAGAACTGTAATCGATTGCAGTTCACACGGCATAAGAAGATACAGCGTGACAATTTTAAATATTCACTTGTGCAAGTGTAATGGCACAGTCCGAGAACCTTTTCAATGATTTTTAAAAACTAAAATAACAACTTGTTAGTTCTAGAAATTTTCATAAAGGGGGAGGTGCACTGACTGCCTAAGAGGGGGCTCGCTCCAATCATGCTTCAGTGATTCCCTTTATATAATCAAACAATTTTTTTCCACAAAAGGGGGAGGGGACCGGGCCCATGACAACACCTCTGAATCATACCCTGACAATACCCTATCAGAACATTTTTTTTCAATAAATACAATAGTAGAGATAAAAGAAAGTAATAAGACAGTATGTTATATCTTGGGTATCCAATATTCACGTGGGATGATGTGCATAATGGCCGGCCACGTCCACTTGTATTTTTGTCCATCTGATGAGTTAAGCCTTTTTCAACTGATTTTTATAGTTCGTTCTGATGTTGTACTGTTATACCACTGTTCGAGGTAAGGGGGAGGGTTGGGATAAAATAAAACCCCGCCACATTATTTATGTATGTGCCTGTCCCCAGTCAGGAGCCCGTCATTCAGTGGCTGTCGTTTGTTTATGTGTTACATATTTGTTTTTCGTTCCCCTTTTTTAAATATATATATATAAGGCCGTTAGTTTTCTCGTTTGAATTGTTTTACATTGTCTTATCAGGGCCTTTTATAGCTGACTATGCGGTATGGGCTTTGCTAATAGTAAATATAAAGACAAGAAGATGTGGCATGATTGTCAAAGAGATAATTCCTGCTTCGAGTTGATCCCCACCCGGACAGAAAGAAATAGCCCAACTCCAAGATGTTTATTATTAATATATTCCTGCATCAAGTTATTTTTCACCTTGGGCTTACATAAGAATAAATACAGAATATAGAAAGTGAAACTAAAATTAAAAACATAAAGTCTGAAGTCACATAGAAGAGAAATAGATTTATGTTTTGTTAGGGAAAACAGCCGGTGCCAGGTGTACCCTCTGTGTGTTCAAATATGCATGCCATATTTGCCACTGCCCCATGTCTGTTTTATGAATTCTGACCCTAAATTTTCCATCTGTTACATGCCAAGAATTCCTCTCTCAAAACTCCTGTGGACATCCTTCTGCACCCATTACCTTGATCCATTCGTATATTTGATCCATTGTAAAGTGAAATTAATTTATAAAAGAGGGACGAAATATACCAAAGGGACAGTCAAACTCATAAATCGAAAATAAACTGAAAACGCCATGGCCAAAAATGAAAAAGACAAACAGACAACAATAGCATACACAACATAGAAAACTGAAGAATAAGCAACACGAACCCCATAAAAAAACTAGGGATTATCTCAGGTGCTCCGGAACATGACCTGCATGGACGTGTCGCCACTGAAGACCACAACCATATAACAGATGGTCAATATAAATTATCCGTGTTATTTGCTCTATGAGATATTTGCATGCTCTTTATTTTTTAATATTGATGCAATTTATAATCATTTATACTTATCATTTCTTACTCGGACTAACCAGAGAAGCATCTATGGATTGATAGATGAGTTGGAAGTTAAAAAAATCAAACATATATTATGTGATGATCTGGAAAAACAAGCACTAGTCACATAAATCATACATTGTTGTACCTCTCTCCCAACGGTGGTATAATACTTCTTTTGAAATATATCTGACACTCGAATATGAGATTTCATAGATTCTTAATAACAGGTGCTTGTTTTTGTATATTGTGTCAGATAAAAAAATATGAGACATTTTATTGACTCAGTCTCTTAATACCTAATCAGTAATATTAAACACTGATGGCAGTATATTTTCATTATAAATATTTGAAGTTGCGGATCCTAGGCCTAAGGGGGAGTCCGGGGGTTGGCAATCAAAGTTTTTGAAAGGCGACGTGAGATTTGAAACAACCCTTTTAATCTGGGCCATGTTGGAACCCCCCAAAATGGCTGGATGCACCCATGATTTGCATCTTCAAAGCTCATAAACTTTACTAAATGGGAAATCAATATACAATGTTAAAAAAACTCCGTGTAAAGATAATCGTAAGGTCCGAGATATACGGGGACGAATTCACCCATCATAATTTACCTGCGTAAACAGTTAGGACTAGGTCAAGGGCGCTACTGAAACTGAAAGTGCTAATATTTGAACTTCGAAAATGGGAAAAAAAGCAAAGACTTGCTTTGAAAATCAATTATGGACTGTACATTAGTGCTATGGTAACATTATGTATTTATGAAAGCTGTTCGTCATAATTTGCTGAATGGTTCCGCACAATAACATGTGGCCCGTCTCGGCGTACGTTTAGTTTTTTTGCCATCAACACTGTCACTGAGCGGTAAAATACAAACGAAAAACCGGCCGAGATGTGCAATTTCTCTCTGTTATCAAATGACCATTGTATGAGTGTGTTCGATCCTTCGCCCCACCTTGTCAAATCTCTTTCCAATTATGTTTTAACTCAACTCCTAGCAAATACATTGTGTTTCTTTCAAATATTAAGGTATTGTATGGCTGAAATCTCTTTCCAGGAGCTAAATATCTCTTAAACGCCTCATATTTCGAGGATAAACTAATTTTTGCATTGATACAGCAGCCATCTTGGATGCTTTAATCATATGATTAAAATTTAGTATACCTCAAAGAGGTGGATTAAGTTTAACGACAGTTTAAGCCTTTTTAACGCAGCGTTAAAATTAACGACAAGTTGAACAACACACTGATCATATGATTAATTTTAATCGAATGATTAAGAAATTTGAACGACGCGTTAGCCCTAACGACAAGTTGAAATACAGACCCCAGTACTGTTGACAACATTATGTTGTCACCTTAAAGCAAGATTCATCGCAGGCTTGAACAAATATTATAAGTTTATAGATTGAGACAGACTTCGGTACTGGCATGAAAATACGGATTTTTTGTGTTATTAAAATTTGCTGTTACACAATATTAAAAATTATTATAAATTAAGGAATGTATCTCCCTCATGCAAAGCTCTGATTCCTTTCACGAATTTGGCTATACTTTTTGGACCTTTTGGATTATAGCTCTTCATCTTTTATATAAGCTTTGGATTTCAAATATTTTGGCCACGAGCATCACTGAAGAGACATGTATTGTCGAAATGCGCATCTGGTGCAACAAAATTGGTACCGTTGATTTTATTGACGATTGATTCAAATGAGGCTGGGTAAATTGGAAAGGAAATGAAGTATGGTTTAACAGTGTTTGTCGGAATTGTAAATTATGTAGTGGTTTCTTTATAACCCACCATTTTTTCTTTTAAATATTTCCTGTACCAAGTCAGGAATATGGCCATTGTTATATCATAGTTCGTTTTTGTGTGTGTTACATTTTAACGTTGTGTTTCCGTTGTGTCGTTTGTTTTCTCTTATTTTTTAGTGAGAATTCACATTACTATGAGACGTGTCACGGTTCTTATCTATCCCAAATTCATGTATTTGGTTTTGATGTTTGGATATTTGTTGTCTAATGCTTAGTCCGTTTCTATGTGCGTTACATTTTAATGTTGTGTCGTTGTTCTCCTCGTATGTTTAATGCGTTTCCCTCAGTTTTAGTTTGTTACCCCGATTTTGTTTTTTGTCCATGGATTTATGAGTTTTTAACAGCGGTATACTACTGTTGCCTTAATTTATGATAGTGTAATGGTGTACCTGTGCATTATGAATATGGTTTAAGTGTATGGTGTATTATGTATATGGTTTCATTGTGCATCGTGTTAAGAACGTGGGAGCTTAAACAACGGATCATGAACTCATCTATTTTAAATTCTTAAATTATTGCGTGAATTTATCATTGTGATTTTTTTAAATGGACAATAATGCAAGAATGATTATTGCGATTTAAGGAAAATCTGCATACAATATTTGATATTAAATATCACAATGCGAGTATTTGTTAATGCGATACTCAATCAGTTGCATTTATGAATAATAAAAATCTCGATATAATTTCTGAATTTATAGTATCAGATAAATATACAATAAAGTATACATTACCTGGGCATGCTACTCCACATGTAATTTCTGCCTGAAAAGTTATCAGAATATAAGTTAATTGAAAATAAAGGAAAGAACAAACGTTTGCTTGAAAAACGTCAACACAACTTTTTTTCAGCATTTAATGTTATTGCTAGTTTGTAAATATTGCTATTGTTCTAGTCTTAGGTATCTTATTGCTGTGTGTTATTATCAAATGTTCAATGTTTTTTTTAATTTTTTATATAATCAGTTTTCTGGTAAATTTCCAAAAATGTCTGCAATGTTTTGTTCTTAAAGGATTGTGTATGATTTTCATCAAATCTATATGAGGCAAACATAAACGAGAGTGCGGAAATGACAAAAAAATAAATGCAATTTTTAAGAAAGGGACATAACAATGATTACTCTAGAACAGTAAGGGACTTGTATCCAAAATTCAAATTCTGGCTCCGAGTTTTTTGGATGAGGAAACCCTAAGTTAAGGTGCGGAAACGAAATTTGGAGGAATGGAAGGACGGACAGTCAAGGTAAACACTTAATGCCTCTTTCGTCATAAATGTATATGTTCATAAGACACCCACAATATCCCATTCTCACTATCACATATCCAATTTAATATGACCACAACTTCATTGTAAAATACCGTAGCCAATTTTGATTTACCAGATACAAGACGGTGAATCCCATGTGTGAATGAACGGACAAACAGACCAGAAAAACGTAGCCAGGGTATAAATCAATGGCTGGTAAAAAAAACTGTAGGGAGAATAATGAAATAATGCATATTCTATATACATATATATATATATAACCATTTATTCTTTTTAATAAATAAATCTATTCATCTTATCATTAAAAATGTAAAACTTGCAAGACAACCCTTCACTGTTTGATCCAATAGTATATTATAGTATCATCTCTGTATATAGTGTTGAACATATCGCTTATATAATATTTAAATCCTTTGAATTGTCCTCATTATAATATTTATAAACCACAAGATGCTAGTTTCAATAATTTTGGATAATGACACAAACTTTTTCAAAATATGGTTGACTTCTGTTTTATGCTTAGAGAAAAGAAACAAGATTGTCATTAAAAAAAAAATTTCAAAAAGGTTAATCATTTCAGTTTGTTCATCTAAACATTAATTCACAGGTTACCACTTATTATTCAGCATATTCAGGTAAACTGTATCTGCACATTAATTCTGCATGTTGATTTAAAAATGGTGTCAGGACATGACCATGTCATAGTAAATGAATTAAAAAAGTCAATGGTATAGTCTTGAAATGAAAAAAATGAGCTTCGATTGTAATGAACGTGTTTGAGGAATTATTTGTTTAAATGAAACATTCGCTTTTGCATTGCGATTTACTATACTTATACATGTCCTTACATTGCATTATCAAACTGTATAACAAAGATTAAAATTTGCTCTTTAGCTTTTCATAACTGGTATCAATAGTGATATCTGAATATTCATGTGTTGGCTACATGAATGTAATAAAAGCTACAATCTATAAAATGCAACACAACGTACATGATTATATACTAAACTATCAGTTAAACTATGTTGTATATATAACATAACTATATGTTTGTCCTTACCTGGTATTTACCTTTTGTAAGGCCCAGGAAGATAAAATCCCTTTGGTGTGCTCAATTTTCTGTTCTTGGCATATCCATAGACAATCTTGTTCTTGATGTTCTGACGTAGGCAGGAGACAAGGATCTACTGGTGAATTGCAACAAAAACTCATATTTTCCCGAGTGCAGCTGCTAAACTTTCCCTAATACAAGATTATAGATCTATCATTATATTAAAACCTCAAATCAAGTGATAATTAAGACAATTGTTAAAATAATTAATTTCATTAAAAACACGGGCATGACGGGTATATACCCAAAATAATGGAAGGACTCGTATATATTCGCACTTCATAAGAAAGGAGACAAATTTGATCCCAATAATTACAGAGATATATATTTAATCAGTAATCTACCTAAAATATTCAATGCTGTACTCAATAATAGACTAATCATAGTTGTGGATAAACAGCTGAATAACTGTCTATTTGGCTTCAGAGAAAACCACGGAACTGCTGACAGTATTTTCATATTAAAATCTTTAATTAATACATATAATACCAAAATAACAAAAAAGAATAGGCATCATTAATTGACCTAAGAAAGGCATTTGCCTCTGTATGGAGGACAGACCTTCTATATAAACTATGCAAAATGGGAGTAGGAAAGTCTTTTAACAGAGTATTAAAACAACAATATTTAAATACAAAATCCTCTTTAAAGTATAAAGATCACGTTTCTGATTATTTTGACATTACTAGAGGTGTGAAACAAGAGGACTCATTAAGTCCTACTTTGTTCAATATTTTTATAAATGATATCACTAAAGGCTTAGAAGATGACAACTCAAGTCCATTGGAGCTTATAAATAGTAAACTATGCTCCCTCCTGTTTGCTGATGGTCTGCTTTTACTCTCAGAATCTAAGGAGGGTCTCCAAAATAGTCTAAATAAAGTTTTGTGAAAACTGGCAGCTTTCTCTAATCATAAATAAAGCAAAAAGTATGGTCTTTTCAACAACAAAGCAAAAGCCTGAAACATCTATACTTGTATATAAAAACAAGAAAATAGAGAATGTTTTATAACATCCTCACTCAGGTCTGCTGATTAAATCAAATGGTATTATCGGTCATAGTACAGCTGAATTAACAAAAAATGCAAAAAAGGTTTTGTTTTCTATAAAACATATACTAATTCTCTTTCCAGCCTTCCTATCGTGTCAAATAAATTATTTGACACCTTAGTGAGACCTATATTGACTTATAATTCGGAAATAACATATTTAGACTGATAAATAACATAGTTCAAAGCTAAAGTTCTGGAAAAAATGTGGACCCATTTAATTATATTTACAACACCCCAATAGAAAACTTGCATCTTGGTTATTGCATGTTTACCCTTTGTACCAACAAGAGCGCCTCAAATTTTGGTACAAGGAATGAATTGGGAAGACTGCCTATTGAATGTCATATAAAAACCCAAACTATTATGTATTTAGCAAGGCCTTTCACTTCAAATTTGAATCCCTTATTACATGAATGTTTTCAATTAACTAAAACTTTGGATTCTAGTGGATCCTATTCATGGTTCACTTTTGCAAAAGATATTCTTTCTGAATCTAACATTGATAAAGATAGACTAAAAACCTGTGACAATTTAAAACAATTAAAAAATATTAAAAACTATATTAAACCCCAAATAAACTCATACCTCAACAACCTGTTGATGGATAAGTTGAGATCTATTGATGATAAAAGTAAATTAATTTTTTATAAAACTCAAACTTTGAATTCTTAAAATTAATTACAAAACTTAGAATCAGTAATCATGCATTATTAATTGAAAAAAGGAAGGCATTTTAAAATTCCTCGTGAAGAGAGACTTTGCATAAAATGCAAAGTACTAGATGATGAGAAACATAAATCGTTCTCAAAATTCAAATATTAGATTAGCATATTTTAATTGCATTAACATAGAAAATAATTCATTTGCAAATCTCACTGACAATGACAAAGTTATATATATACTTAACCCATCAACACCAACACAAGTGAATAAACTAGGATCCTTTATAAACAAAAAGTCAATGGAACTGAGGACAGGGGACCCTTTAATATTTACCTGAATTTGTATATATATAATGAGTTACTTAGTTATTGTCTTCATTTGATTTTGTTGTTGTTATACATATTATATGTCACAAACTGTAAAGTTTATATGTCAATAAAACTTTGAATTGAATTAAATTGAATTATAAGTTTTCTATTCGTTAGGTGAACAAGACGAACAACAGTCATCTCATCATCACAGTTAACATACATATCTAGAGATAGGTCTATATTAAAAACCGCTGACTTATAGAACAGTATTTCACCGTTTTGCTGTCGGTAGGTTTTCACTGCAAATATGCTCAAGCAGTAACTGATGAATGTTAAGGACAAAGCTGAGGAATCATTGACGAAGATGAGTTGAAAGCTAGTCCGGTATTTCTCTGAACGAATTTAGTCGAACTAAGATACCCAGTTGTATCCTTGGTTCTAACCATGCTAGCAACGTAGTAGAGTTCAGCTGGTATACGTTTTTGTGTCTTTTCATATCGCATTGGTTCAACCAGTATATCAAGATGTGTCATGACACCCAGTAAACAACCTTTATGTTTTTGAAGAGACTTGTATTTTTTCTTCTGCCAGATATCGTCTACTGACTTTTTCGCAATTACACCCTTCTGACTTATTAATTCCCATGATACCTGTCTGAGTCTGTCACCTTCACAGAATCGTCTATCAGTAACGATTGACTTAAAGGCATCAATCAGATGTGTAGGTGAAATAATGATGTATTGATCCAAGTCTGATTCATCAAAATACAAGATTCGTCCTACAGAATGCTGAAATTTGATGTGTTTGACTTTTTTATCGTGCCAATCGTAAAAGGACTTTCCGTTTTGAATTTTCTTTGGACTTAAGTATGTATGTTGTTTCCTTTTTACTTAGAATTACAAAGAAAAAAACAATAAATAAAAAATAAGTCCATTCAATTAATTGAATTTGTCAAAACTATTGATCACCAGTAGTAATTATAAGTAACGACTAGCAGAAACTAGTAATTCATATCTTAGAAATTTGTTCAACTTTTAAGTAATCTATTTCAGTAATTTTTAGTAATGCATATTACTAATTATTAGTAATACGCAAATCAGTAACAGTCTTTGAAATTTCAAGTATTATAAGTAGCTGCAAGTCTTACAAGTAATTCATGGAAATAACTCAAGTTAACCATTGCATATCAGTAATAAATCATGTATCTTAATAAAACATGTATCTTAATAAAACATGTATCTTAATAAAACATGTATCTTAATAAAACATGTGCTTTTTCAATCTGATTAAAGTATATTGACCGAAGGTGTGGTCTGAAACATGTGTCAATCAATATTAAAAGTCTAAAACTGTTTAAACGTTATCGTATTATTCGAGAGTTGTCACTTTAAAATGAGAAGATGTGGTATTATTGTTAATCAGACAATTTTCTAACCGGGATCATATGAAGAATTTGAGGCCATAGGTTAACGCACTGCTATTAATGATCAAAACACAAACTACACAGTGAGCTATCGATAGCCCCCAACCGACAAATGTAAGATAAATCAAACAAGAAAACCAACGATTCATGTACAAAATAATTGCCGAAAAACAAATGTGATATACAGTAACAAAAAACAAAAGTATCCTGCTTCACTGATCCATAAAATAAGGACAAGGTCAGGTGAAAACTGTATGACAGCCATAATGACTTTACAAGGTTCGCACACACAAAATGAAGTTATCTAATTGCAATATACTTATATACAGAAAAAAATAAAATTACAAAAAAGCTGAATTGTTTTTCAAATATTCACTGATCAATGAAAATGATGTCAAAGACAATGCACATATGACGAAAATATACTTTATAACATAACTTATTTATAATGTTTATATGCAAAGTATGCAGCATTCTTGTCTTCTGCAATCTGAAATATTAAGCTTTCAAGAAATAAGTTGACACCGCCGTCTGACGTTTGGAATCATCATGATCATATGTACTATTCTGGATTTGATAGGGAAGGATTTTAAAATGTTTGTGCCACCAACCATTGATCAATTCCTCATTTTCATATGTATTATCTGATACATGTAAATCATAAATACAGATGTTTTTGTTATTTCTTAACCAAGTTCTGCCCGATGAGATTCACAAACTTTAGGGATCACTGTTTTGTCAATTGTGAAAATACCACTTCGGAACAGAATCAACAGACTTCAGTCTAATCAAATGTCTTGCTGTACTCCTTTTACACTCCAAAATGTGTCCATAAGCGTCAAAATCGGTACACCTAACAGACAACAGCGGAAACATGAATAGGCTGAAATGAATTCAGGTAGAAATCCGCAATTCTTCTGGCTTATATAATAGAACAGAATATTTTGAAAAAAACCCAGATCGATCCCATCAAAAGCGTATAAATCAGATACAATAATTAAAGTAATTACCGTTGCGGATCCAGGATTTTAGGTTAAGGGGGGGGGGGGGGCAAAACTAAATTTTCGCCGAGCGAAGCTAGGCCAATATTTAGTTTGAGGTAATCATGGTAATTTAATTATTTAAATATTTTTTATTCAGCTGAGGACAATCCATGCTTTGCAAATTTTAGGAGGGGGCGCACGCCCCAGTCTGAATCTACCCCTGAATTGAGGCCAGGGTCGTAACAACATTAAGGCAAATGAGGCAAATACCTCATAATGGGGTCAACATTAAAAATATCTTTGTTTAACCTCCCCGACTGAGGTAATCAGGGTATGGGTAGGTAGGTAGGTAGGCAAATTATTTTATTTTATTTCTTGATATAATTTTTCTATATTGATTTTTTACAAAATTCAACAGGTAAGATAAGTCAAGAAAAGTGGGGTATTCCCTGTATTCAGTGTACACCCCAGTATTCTGGGGTTAAAAACAGTATACAGGGACCTCCTTTTTTCCTATTCATTTTAAGCCACACCAATTTGATTCCTTGTTCGATGGACCCGTCCGAACTTTTTATCAAAACAATTTTTTTTTATTTTTTTTATATTCCAGCTTCCCGCATCCGGATATGTAATCATGTCCATTTCCCGCACCGTTTTTTTTTTTTGTAAATGTTATAAAAAGATATCAACATTTGTTTTAAAATCACAGTCTAACCTGCATATAACGATTTTAAACATGAAAGCACCCTGTGAGAATATTTGTTTCAGCATGAAACCTATCTATCCAAAGTGGGAGTGATACGATATAAATTTATAACAGCGGAATTACCTGTAAAGAACAAAAAAACTGATATTCTCTATCAAAAGATGTTCGTTGTTAGAATAAAGTACAAAGAACTTCTGAAGGATTTGCCTTCAACTGCAATTATATTGTATGCTGGCGAAACAAAACTATCCATAGCCGCTGCATGTTTATGCACCTGTCCTGATTGATTCAGAGGCATGTCGTCAGCAGTTATCGTTTGTTGATGTTGTTCATTGGTATTTTCCCGTATGGATATATAAATTAGATCGTTGGTTTTCCTGTTCGAAATGTGTACGCTAATAATTTTGGGGTCCTTTATAGCTTGCTGTTTGGTCTGTATCAAAGCCCTGTGTAAAAGGCTGTACTTTGACCTGTGTTTGTTATTAACAGGTTGAGAATAACCCGACCTCAGACAAGGGGTCATTTTACTGATGTAGAAAAGAAAATAGAAATTCCAAGGATTTGTACAGTTCTTCTATACAAAACCTTTGAAAACTTAGAATTTTGTACTCAAAAAGAGGAGAGTAACATCATATTTTAAACAACTTTTTTTCTAAAAGAGGGGTCCACTTATTTTGAATAATATTAAACTGTTAAAGTAAATGTGTTAATTTAACATGGTTAAAGTCCAAGAATATTACAAAATTCTTGGACATGTTTTGACCATTTAATACCAGATAGATATATAGTTCTTTGAGAAAATATGAGCCCTTTTGTACAAACGAATATATTATAACTTATATTGATCCCTCATAAAACATGTAAAAGGGATATTTATCACATTAAGGGGTTGCCCCCAAACTGATTATGACTTGGATGGAGAATTGTCTCATTGTCAGTCAAACTTACATAGACAAGATTTAATTATTTCTTGGTGAACAGGGAAAAAATACTTCAGAAATTAAAGAAATGTCAAAATAGAAGTGATAAATCAAGTTTTAATATTGTCAAAACCTACTATTTTATGTATACAAAAAAAAAATTATAATTGCTAGCCTTTACTTTTCAAGCTTCGCCTAAAAAATTTGCAAATTAAATATTTTTTTATTAAAAGAGTCCAAAAATCCGTAGAACAAGAAATAAAATTGGAGTGGCCTTATGGTATGAAATCTACGAAAGCACACATTCTACATGTGATAACAATGTTTAATGATAGCAAGTGTTTTATTAGTTAAAAATCAAGCTTATTGCAAGTCTAATTTGATGCATAACTCACAACAAAACAATTACTGTGTTCACCAATACATACCTTGATCATCAATTATGAGATGACAAAAAGATATGTTAATCACTTGGGAATTAAAATTCTATGAATACAAACTTTTAATAGCAGTGAACATAATTCAGTTATGTTCAGTTTCACCAGGATCATGCAGCTTGGTCAATTAATTCCTAAACAAAAGATTTATATGCTTTTTCGAGTTCTAGAAAAAAACAAGCTTAAGGCTTCATTTAGTCATGTTTTGTTGTTCCTAGAATACTTTGAGAATAACAAATTCAACTGATGCAGTTATAACGTAAAACGTGTCATTTTGTAAATTTTATGCCATTAATTGAAAAATAAAAACACATTTAAACTGCTCTTTTTTACACCAGAAATCAGGGAGGTTCCCTGAAAGCAGGGAATACACGTTTCCAACATTTTCTGACTTGTGCCTAACCTGTTCGAAGACTGGCACAGTAGATTGATTTCAAAGGACGATTCAGACCATTTTTACTGAAATATTTTATCCTTTAAACAGGAACAGAGGTTAAAGACAAAGCCAATCAAGGTGCACTCAGTGGGTTGAAAGATGCTTCTGATTTTTTATTTTCAAATAACAACCTTGCTGCACACAACACAAATCGTGTGTGGCAAGGCATTATGGCCACTGACCACAATTAATTCCTCTATCAAATCTTTATAACCTTTTGCATCATTAAAAAAATTGCACCATGCACTTTTGTCAAATTGTTTGTGTGTGTAATGTATAGTCCTAGTCCAAATATATATCCAAAATTCAGAAAGATTGAACCAATCACTTTTTTCAAATTTAGCCAATACACATCCATACCCCTATTGAAAAGTCAAGAGATGTTTCGATAACTGTAAATATTACCTTTTTGCACTTGGCCTAATCACTCATTCCATATCAAAATCAGTTAAAATATAACATCCAAACATTTATTTCACCTCTCTTCTTTCATTTCCACCCCAAAAAATTAAGACATGAGTGAGGAAGGGAAAGAAAAAAATTAAGGAAAAATACACACTAATTAATAGGAACTATATGAAAAGTGGGGTCATTAATTGTGGTCTTGGGCCTATTATGTTTAATTTGTTTTCCTTGATTCCGAATCATATAGACGCTTCAATGCAAAAATGCCTTGATTTAAAACGCTAGTTGACTACAGCATTGGAAAGGTATGACATAACCAACGCACGTTTACTACAGCATCGGAAAGATATCACCAAAAACCAACATAGCAAAAAAAGAATTCTGGACAAGAATGGCCAATGAAATTTTTTGAGTCGCGGTGATTTTACCGGGTCGGTCGGGGGAAGGGAAACAAATAATATTTTATTTGTGGCCTGGTATTTAAAAAAAAATGCTAAAACAAAGTAATTTCTGCATATCAAATTGCTTTCACGGCGATTGTCTTGCCAGAAGAAAGTTCTGTTTACCAGCTGACGTTGTTTTGGTTTTTTTCGAGATCATTGTTTCTCATTTATTTTTAGTTTTCAGTATTAATTGCTCTGTACTTAATGTCTGTTTTGTTGAAGGAATGTACAAAAACACTGCCACGTCCTGGCTGTGTTTTTGTGATCTGATCAGTTAAGCCCGTTCAACTGATTTTTATAGTTTGTTTATATATTCTGTATGTTCCTGTTCCATGTCAGCAGCCTATAATTCAGTGTTGTCGTATGTTGCTGTATATCATTTTGTATTTCATTAATCACTTTTTTTACATAAATCAGGCAGTTAGTTTTCTCGTTTGAATTGTTTTACATTCGTAATTTGGGCCTTTTATAGCTTACTATGCGGTATGTGTTTTGCTCATTGTTGAAGGCCGTACGGTAACATGTAGTTGTTAACTTTTATGTCATTTTGTCTTTGGTGGAGAGTTGTCTCATTTGCAATTATACCATATCTTCTTATTTTTATATCTTTGCTCTCATTTTAACATGCGTAGTCATTATATTTGTCAACATTTTACACTGCCTACTAATATTAAAATGAGTTGTTGGTCGCTACCCCATTATTTATAATTAGGGGTCGCAGGTCGAGAAGATAGTATTGGTTTTATATGTTTCCGAATTGACAAAAATAAATTGCAATAGATGCAGTTAGGTAAGATTTAAATCTCTGCATGTACTAAACTATATGCATCTGGAACTGGAGAATCGCGAAAAACGTGCGTGGATTTACAAGAAGAAGTGAACATAGTGTGAACGGAAACGTTAAATGATGCTTGATGAATGAATTGAATTGAGAATGGAAACGGGGAATGCGTCAAAGAGACAACAACCCGACCAAACAGTAGAAAACACCGCTAGGCCACCAATGGGTCTTCGGAAGTATTAACGTTTAATATAAAAAAAAAATCCATTAATTAATAATTCAACATTCTCTCTGCATGCTCTACCTTCAAGTTCTGTCGCTGATTTAAATTGTTGTAATGAGTTATAAGATCATTATGGAACGGAAAAACCACATTAGTAAACAATATCAGATAGTTTTTACGGTCATCCATTATCGATGGACTAATCAATGTGACTCCCGCGCTGTAAATGATAGTTAGGTTTTTGTAAATGCATTTACGGTCGTAAATCGAAATGAGCTCGCAAATGAAATTCTACTCCGTCCCGGTAAATTACAACCCGAGAGAGAGAGAGAGAGAGAGAGAGAGAGAGAGAGAGAGAGAGAGAGAGAGGGAGAGAGAGAGAGAGAGAGAGAGAGAGAGAGAAAGAGAGAGAGAGAGAGAGAGAGAGAGAGAGAGAGAGAGAGAGAGAGAGAGAGAGAGAGAGAGAGAGAGAGATGAATTTGATGGTTTTTCTTTTTGTATTGTCGTGAATCAATTTAAAGTTCTTAGTATTACTTCGAATATCTACATGTATTTTGTTTCTGTAAATGTTGATACAGTGATTATAGAAAAACTGCTATATTGTTAATTGCTTTGCATTGAAAGTGATAACTTCAAAATTGCTGATCGTTATGGAGAGGGGACTGAAAACTCCATTCCCAATCCCCTATAAAATATGTATACACATATCACGTTACATTATGTACTGTAATTAAGAAGCTTGTTCGATAGTCTCTGTCATGGTACTCGACTTTACGAGGAGCAAAACCACTGTGGAACGATATATTTTTTGTATCATATACTTAGAGTGAATAACTTATATTTTTTACAATATGATCTCAGCATTAACTTTACGTGAATTCCATATTTCCCGAATTGGTGCTTAGTCGGCTGATATAAAAAAGAAAAGATGTTGTTACTATTGCTACGCTCATTCGACATTTACCTTCATATTATGGCTCGCGGACTGATATGTAACGTTATCGCAAGGGACGTCACTTGGCAAATTCCGGAAAATTCACCTCAACGGTACGTTTTCAGTGAAAAATAAAAACAAAAAAACTTAGTATGATACAAAACAAATATAAGAAAACAGCATGATATTTTAAGTCATTGCTCATGTGCATCGTCACAATACAATTACAGTCCAGCTGGTCATATTATTACTGGAGACCTTGGCATCGTTACCAATGAACAACTAAGAGAGTTGTTAGCCAAGGGACCAAAATATAGAATCCCCCAGCCCATCAACTGGAAAAAGAATTTCAAGTTACTGATGGATGCAGTTGAGGACTATGCAAGAAAATGGGTAAAGCGCGAACCAGACGAACCAGAACTGGACACTTTGTCTGAATGGATCAAAGCTATTCGATCATGCATTCAGAGGCGCATACAAAAACTACGATGTAATATGAGTACTAAAATTTCTAACCCTTTCAAGAATCCGGAGGTTGTGGATGCTTTATCCTCTTTGCATGACAAATATGTCGTTGTTCCAGCAGATAAAGCCTCCAATAATATTGTCTTCATATGTAAAAAACATTATTTGCAATGTCTCACTACAGAGCTTGGAATTGATAAAACTACTGGTAATCCTACATATTCTTTAACATCATTTACCAAGGACGAAATTTTACAAAATCATAAATCTGTCCTTCTTTCTTTTGGTATCAACATCAAAGAAAACGAAGAAAACTTGCCTTCATTATACTGGATACCCAAATTACACAAAACTCCATATAAAGAACGATACATAGCTGGGTCTTCAAAATGTTCAACCAGACATCTTTCTAAAGTACTGACTACTATTCTTTCGACAGTTAAAGATGGGCTTCAAAAATATTGTGAGGAGATATATTCTACCAGTGGTGTTAACCAGATGTGAATTCCCAAAAATTCGAAAGATCTACTGCTTAACCTTCAATCACAATCTTTGCAATTTTGCAGCAACATAAAAACTTTTGATTTTTCTACGCTATATACTACTATTCCCCATGCTCAGTTGAAAGATCGACTACACCATCTCATAAAACAGAGCTTTTTCTATAAAAATGGAAATCGTAGATACAAATTTCTTGTTTTGGGTTACAATAATTCATATTTTGTGAAAAATCACACTGAATCTCCCAGAAAATATACAGAAGATGATATTATCAAAATGCTGGACTTTTTGATCGACAATATATTTGTTGAGTTTGGAGGATTAATATTTCAACAGACAGTCGGTATTCCAATGGGTACTAATTGTGCACCCCTGCTGGCTGATTTGTTTTTGTACTCGTATGAAGCAGAATTCATTCAGAACCTTCTAAAAGACAAAAAGAAAAAGCACCTTGCGAAATTCTTTAATTTTACTTTCCGATATATTGATGATGTTCTATCATTGAATAACCCATATTTCAGCCAATACTTACATCTCATATATCCAAGTGAACTTGAAATTAAGGATACCACTGATACTAGAAGGACTGCTTCATACCTTGATCTTTTCCTCAATATTGACGTAGATGGACGACTTCACACGAAAATCTATGATAAACGGGACGATTTCAACTTCCCAATTATCAATTTCCCATTTCTTAGCAGTAACATACCCTCTGCCCCTTCGTATGGTGTTTACATATCACAATTGATACGTTATTCACGTGCTTGTTCACACTATACGGACTTCATATACAGGAGTGTGCTCCTTACGCAGAAACTGCTCCAACAAAGTTATGAGGAGGACAGATTAAAATTGACACTCCGTAAATTTTATGGACACCATCACGATTTGGTGGATCCATACGATGTTTCGTTGACCAAACTAGCTAAGGACATTTTTACCACATGGTAGATTGTGTTTTGTCATAATGTCGTCTAATCTTTTAATTACCAAACGTGACTTATTCCCGATTGTGACTGTTTTGCCGAGTGTGAACTCGCATTACTATAAGACGTGGTACGGTACTTATCCATCCCAAATTCATGTATTTAGTTTAAATGTTTAATGTTATATTTGTAATTCTCATCGGATTTTGTCAAATGTGTTGACGTCTTTTCTATTATATTTATGTGTTATGGTAAAGAAAATTATTCACCGCCTTCATTTATCAGATTTGATTTCGTTCAAAGTAATCAGTACGATATTTTACGTTTGAAGTTAGATTCATAACAAACCTGACATAGTTTTATAATATAGTTAATTGCTACCTCAGTTTTATATTAATAAGAATTAAAATGTGCTTTGTTATTAAATGCAATATCAGTATTTAGTTCAAATATGTAATCTTAAATTAATCTTAATTCTAACTTATTCATTCTTATGTGACGTCATTTTTCATTTTTTGATGCTCTGTTTTACTAATTCAAATGACGTCATTTTTTCGTCATTTTTCAGTTTCAAATAGGACGTCACTTGGCGTAGAGGTTTAAACGTATTCGGATGTGTCTACTTTTGTGTTTCAAATGTCTGGTTATGTAAATGTATTTCAGTTGTTTCCTGTAATTAGTTTTATACTTCAGCTTTATCATGTACATCTTTTGAATATTCATTTTATTAAATTTACTGTTTGCAAAAGTATAAATTACTCTAAATTATAGGGATTTTCTGGTAACTTGACAGAAAACCCTTGCCGTTTTTGGCACAACCTTTTTGATCTTTTGGTCCTCGATGCTGTTCAACTTTGTACTCGTTTCGGCTTTCAAACTTTTGTATCTGTGCGTCACACATAGGTCTTGTGTGGACAAAATACACTTCTGGCGTATTAAAATTTTGAACTTGTTGCCTTTTGTTGGCTGTTGTTCGTGTGATTCTTTGTCAATTGTGTTCTCCAATTTATTTATATTGTAGTCCTGTGTTGTCATTTTGATGTTATATTTCACATGGCCATAAAAGTGCGAGGTTTGGCATGCCACAAAACCAGGTTCAACCCACCATTTTTTCCTTTAAAAATGCCCTGTACCAAGTCAGGAATATGGTCATTGTTATATTATAGTTCGTTTCTGTGTGTATTACATTATAACGTTGTGTCGTTTGTTTTCTCTTATTTTTGAGTGTAAATTCACATTGCGATAAGACGTGTCACGGTACTTGTCTATCCCAAATTCATGTATTTGGTTTTGATGTTATATATATATGTTATATTTGTTATTCTCGTGGGATTTTGTCTATATGTGTTACATTTTAGTGTTATGTCGTTGTTCTCCTCTTATATTTAATGCGTTTCCCTCGGTTTTAGTTTGTTATCCCGATTTTGTTTTTTGTCCATGGATTTATGAGTTTTGAACAGCGGTATACTACTGTTGCCTTTATTTAAGTAAAATGCAAAACAAATGATACAACAAATGCATATATTTAAATATAGTTCTTGTCTGTATTTCTTATGCTGAAGTATATAATAAAAAAATCATCATATGTCACTTTTCATATCATTCATATTAGATGTATTACATTTACATTTGGCGTCCGTCGTCCGTAAACTTTTCACTTTATGAACTTCTACTTGAGAACCACTTAAAAGGATCGATATATTAAACTGTTATTTTCTTCCATTGTTGAAGCATCTGATAAAAAGATCATAACATGTAATTTTTCATATTGGATGTATTATCAGCCCTTGGATTAATATCAACCCTCGAGCATTTGACTTTTTGACTGATATTGAACCTTGGGCTGATGATACATCCGATATAAAAAATGCCATGTAATAATCTGATAGTATTGATCGCAAAGAATATAAAACGTTTGCGGTTAACTCCTTTTTACGCATTTAAATGAAATAAAAATGTATTTATAGATTTCTTTAATTGCCCATTTTAATGAATATATCATTAATAAAATAAAACGAGAGGCATACATACACCAATGAGACAGCAACTCAACATAAACTGGATCTTTCATCACTGTATTGGATACCTAAACTACATATGTGTCCTTACAAAAAACGGTATATTGCTGGGTAGTCCAAATGCTCCACGAACCTCTTTCTAATTTATATAATCAATTTTATCAGCAAACATAGCCGGTCTTCAAAGTTATTGGGAAACTACCTACTATCTAGAGGTGGCTAAATCAGATGTGGATGCTTTAAAAAAAATCTTAAGATCTCTTAGAGTATATGCAATTCAAAACACTTTCATCTTGCAATAGTACTAACATATTTGATTTGACTTTTCTGCACTTTGGACAAGTATTCCACATTCCAAACTAAAAGACAAATTGAAAGAGTTGGTCCTGCTTTGTTTCATAAAAAAAGAATGACCAATGTAGATACAATTATCTTGTCTTAGTGAGGGACAAATCCTACTTTGTTAAAAATCACTCTGATTCAAACAAAATATTCTCTGTAACTGACGTTATCAAGACGCTTGATTTCTTGATTGATAACATGGAAACAAACTGTGCCCCTCTTCTTGCCGACTTGTTCCTTTGTTCATATGAAGCTGACTTCATACAGGAACTTCTTAGGAAGAAAGAAAACAAGTTAGCAGTATCCCTTAACTTTACTTTCCGTTATACAGATGATGTGTTCTTTCAAAATTAGGTGACTATGTTAAACGCATATATCCCATCGAACTTAAGATAAAGGATACAACAAAAACAGTTACGGTTGCTGTTCACAAGGAAGCTATCAAACCAAGAGTTCCAAGTGGTGAAGATAAAATCATCACAACTTAATTGTTTCGGACGCCATCATGCGTTGTTTGGCCGTTAGGGAATACCCGTTTCACAGATGACAGCGGATATGTTCCTAATGTCGTTACTACAATCGCGTTCACTTTTTCCGTATGTGACATATCGAATTATACTTATTACCGGATTTATACTAACATGAGCAACACGACGGGTGCTACATGTGAAGCAGGATCTGCTTACCCTGCCAGTGCACCTGACATCATTCCAAGATTTTGTTGGGGTTTGTGTTGCTCAGGCTTCAGTTTTCTATGTTGTGGTTTGTGTATTATTGTTTGTCTGTTGGTCTTTTTCTTTTTAGCCATGGCGTTTTCAATTTATTTTTGACTTATGAGTTTGAATGTCCCTCTGGTATCTTTCGCCTCATTTGTAAATATTGTAAATTCAGAAATAAATTGATGCATTTTTTTTTTTCGAATCACCAACTGCTTGTATAAATGCTGCATTCATCAAATGCAATTGTCAAAATTTGGTGTAGAAAATCACTAGTCTACTGTGTGCTGCTGGTTAAGAAAGGAATACAAATAAGCGCAATACGACAGAAGTGTTAATTATAAAATGTATGTGTCGCCTGAACTATAATATAAATTGTCAAGCGACACAAATATTTATAAAACAGACAACACATTATAACTTTGCGTTTGTTTTTTTTTAAATATTCCATATGTACACACACCTCTTCTATCCGTCAAAATGTAATCTTCAATTTTATGTGTCTGGTCTCTGACTTTTCTGGCAATATCAGTTGTATTTGATTCTTACTACGGAAGCGTATTAGCGCCACACATTTTTTTATTTATAATTTTCTTCCTATCTTTGCGTTATGACGCAAACCTTTGCAATATAACGCAAACCTTTGCGATATAACGCAAACCTTTGCGATATAACGCAAACCTTTGCGATATAACGCAAACCTTTGCGATATAACGCAAACCTTTGCGAAATAACGCAAACCTTTGCGTTTAACGCAAACATCTTGATTTCAATTATTCATTAAGTTTTGTATATGCCCGTCTGTCATTAAATTTCTGTTGTGATTTAGTTAGGAAAAGAACCATAAATACAAGAAAAAGTCGTTGAAATAAATATGCATAGGAATCAGAAAAGTATATATTTTAACAAGAAAATAGATATGTTATATGCATATTTTATTTGAAAGGCCAACATTTTTTAAATTTTGATAAGTAGATTATAAGAGCAAAAATAATGTGATACAATTGTAAAACTGTCAAATAGACAAAATGATCGTTCTGCTGTAAAATGAGTAATTGAGAAAAAAAAATTATTTTCAATTTTGATGTAAGAAATCGTTTTTTTAAATTTCAGAATATGATAAAGATTCTTTGATAAAAAGTCATGAAATTTTCAATCTAGAGTTGTCACTTGGTAGCAATTTATATGGAGAGAACATAATTTTATTAATAAAACGTCTTCATAATATTCATTTATTGCAAAAGGGTAGTTAACCAACCTTACACAATCCACAAACGAGAGCTTACTTTGGAAGTATATTTATATTCGGCTATAGCTATATTAGCAGGGTTGGTTTTTTTTCTTCGGTATAACTTTAATTTACTCAATTTTCATTGTAATATATGTACATGTATTACATGTACATCATTTTGGGGGCACTTGATAGCTTGATGTTCGTTGTGAGCCATTGCTCCGTGTTGATGACCGTACTTTGAGCTATAATGGTTTACTTTTACAAATTATGACTTAGATGGAGAGTTTTCTCATCGGCACTCATACCATATATTCTTATATCTATTATCCTTCTCATTATTAGTTAAAAAGTAAAGCAGTTTACTTTGCAATGAGTACAAAGAAGATGAATTTTAATATATGCAGCCTCCTCCATTAATAACTGCTGCTTCCTTTGAATCTTAAATAAGAAATAAGATAAAACAAATGTTTGCGTTACATCGCAAATGTTTGCGTTAAAACGCAAATGTAAACACAATATGTGGGGATTAATTTTGTTTTCCCGCACACTTTGTTATATTATATCAACAATTTTTAATATACAAATTAAAGTAAAATAAGCCGTTTTCTCTCTCTTCTGTTTGTTTAATTATTTAAAGGCTTTTAAAAGTAAGATATTTTACACGTTTGCCGATAGATTCCTCATTTTTGGCATTTGTAAGGCAGTTTCCTTCTGACAAAACATTGACCAAACGCTTCGACCAAACTAGCTATAACACCAGTATGGCATCATTTCAAATACTTTATTTACGATTCGAAGGCATCTTTTTGAAATGTTATTAGTGTGGAAAAGCGTTGACCGAAGCACATTTTATATGAAGCGCAGAATAAACATGTGTGCACGGTCAACACTTTTACAACCCTGCAAACGAACAAATAGAATCATTCAATTCTTTAAAATTGATATATATATATAATATACCTTGATTTTTTTTATGACTCAAAATGACCAGCAGCTGTACACCAACAGAAAAAAAAAAATATTCCTCAGAAAACTTATGATGATGATCCAGCTTCTTACTGTCCAGCAGCTGCACACCAGCAGAAATGTTTAAATTCCATACCTCAGTACTTATGATGATCCAGCATCTTACTGTCCAGCAGCTGTACACCAGCAGAAATGTTTAAATTCCATACCTCAGTACTTATGATGATCCAGCATCTTACTGTCCAGCAGCTGTACACCAGCAGAAATGTTTAAATTCCATACCTCAGTACTTATGATGATTCAGCATCTGACTGTCCAGTAGCTGTACACCAGCAGAAATGTTTAAATTCCATACCTCAGTACTTATGATGATCCAGCATCTTACTGTCCAGCAGGTGTACACCAGCAGAAATGTTTAAATTCCATACCTCAATACTTATGATGATCCAGCTTCTTACTGTCCAGCAGCTGTACACTAGCAGAAATGTTTTAATTCCATACCTCAGTACTTAGGATGATCCAGCATCTTAATTACTATCCAGTAGCTGTACACCAGCAGAAATGTTATAATTCCATACCTCAGTACTTATGATGATCCAGCATCTAACTGTCCAGTAACTGTGCACCAGTAGACATATTTTAATTCCATACCTCAGTACTTATGTTGATCCAGCATCTTACTGTCCAGTAACTGTGTACCAGTAGACATATTTTAATTCCATACCTCAGTACTTATGATGATCCAGCATCTTACTGTCCAGTAGCTGTACACAAGCAGAAATGTTATAATTCCATACCTCAGTACTTATGATGATCCAGCATCTTACTGTCCAGCAGCTGTACACCAGCAGAAATGTATCAATACCATACCTCAGTACTTATGATGTAAATGTAGTACGCACCCAAGATCAGATATTTATTTGTTTTATATTGAAAGTTTGCTCTCAAATACATTTTAAAATTTTTACTATAAATTATGTATCACAATATAAAATGTCATTTTCATCGATGATTTATTGAATAACTAAAACTATAAAAATCAGTTGAAAAAGGCATAACTTTTAAGATCCTTTTTGTGTTTTCAATAAAACATCGATGAAAATGACATTTGATATTGTGATACATAATTTATAGTAAAAATAGTAAAATGTATTTGAAAGCAGACTTTCAATATAAAAGAAATGAATATCCGATCTTACTCATATTTATGAACTTAAGGAGATATAGAAACCATCATTGAGACAGCAACCAAAAAACAAAAATATGCAAAAGGCAAGTGTCTATACAATATGTCAAGCTCTAAATTTGCCCAGAAAAGGACGAAGGTTTGGTACCATTAAAACGTTTAATCCAGCTGCAACTGTTTGCACCTGTCCCAAGTCAGGAATCTGATGTACAGTAGTTGTCGTTTGTTTATGTAGTTCATACGTGTTTCTCGATTCTCGTTTGTATATAGATTAGAACGTTGGTTTTCCCGTTTGAAAGGTTTTACATTACTAATTTTTGGGGCCCTTTATAGCTTGCTGTTCGGTGTGATCCATGGCTCCGTGTTGAAGGCCGTACCTTGACCTATAATGGTTTACTTTTATAAAATGTTATTTAGATAGAGTTGTCTCATTGGCACTCATACCACATCTTCCTATATCTATTTTGATGAGGTTGATACTTATAGAATATAGATTGTTTTTCAAACGAGAAGCCTGATATGAAAAATTATCCTAAAAAAAGATCAAAGCAGACTTTCAGAAAACAGCGAAAGTGATTTATCAACCCCACATATACGATATTTACTGAGGCCTACAGCACTTCTCTATGGTTGATAGAATATACGATATTCACTGAGGCCTACAGCATTTATCTAGGATTGATAGAATATACGATATTCACTGAGGCCTACATCACTTCTCTAGGGTTGATAGAATATACGATATTTACTGAGGCCTACAGCACTTCTCTAGGGTTGATAGAATATACGATATTCGCTGAGGCCTACAGCACTTCTCTAGGGTTGATAGAATATACGATATTCACTGAGGCCTACAGCACTTCTCTATGGTTGATAGAACATACGATATTCACTGTGGCCTACAACACTTTTCTAGGGTTAATAGAATATATGATATTTGCTGTGGCCTATAGCACTTCTCTAGGGCTTATAGAATTTACGATATTCAATGTGGCCTATAGCAGTTCTCTAGGGTTGATCGAATATACGATATACACTGAGGCCTACAGCACTTCTATAGGGTTGATAAAAAATACGATATTTACTGAGGCCTACAGCACTTATCTAGGGTTGATATAATATACGATATTCAATGTGGCCTACAGCACTTCTCTATGGATGATAGAAGATACAATATTCACTGTGGCCTACAGCACTTTTTTAGGGTTGATAGAATATACGATATCCGCTGTGGCCTATAGCACTTCTCTAGGGCTCATAGAACTTACAATATTCACTGTGGCCTATAACAGTTCTCTATGGTTGATAGAATATACGATATTCGCTGAGGCCTACATCACTTCCCTAGGGTTGATAGAATATACGATATTTACTGAGGCCTACAGCACTTCTCTAGGGTTGATAGAATATACGACGATATTCACTGAGGCCTACATCACTTCTCTATGGTTGATAGAACATACGATATTCAATGTGGACTACAACACTTCTCTAGGGATGATAGAATATACGATATTCACTGTGGCCAACAGCACTTTTCTAGGGTTAATAGAATATATGATATTTGCTGTGGCCTATAGCACTTCTCTAGGGCTTATAGAATTTACGATATTCAATGTGGCCTATAGCAGTTCTCTAGGGTTGATCGAATATACGATATTCACTGAGGCCTACATCACTTCTATAGGGTTGATAGAATATACGATATTTACTGAGGCCTACAGCACTTATTTAGGGTTGATATAATATACGATATTCACTGAGGCCTACATCACTTCTCTAGGGTTGATAGAATATACAATATTCACTGAGGCCTACATCACTTCTCTAGGGTTGATAGAATATACGATATTCACTGAGGCCTACATCTCTTCTCTAGGGCTAATAAAATATATACGATATTCACTGTGGCCTACAGCACCTCTCTAGGGTTGATAGAATATACGATATTGACTGAGGCCTACAGCACTTTTCTAGGGTTGATAGAATATACGATATTCACTGAGGCCTACATCACTTCTCTAGGGTTGATAGAATATACGATATTCACTGAGGCCTACATCACTTCTCTAGGGTTGATAGAATATACGATATTCACTGTGGCTTACAGCACTTCTCTAGGGTTGATAGAATACACGATATTCACTGAGGCCTACATCATTTTTCAAGGGTTGATAGAATATACGATATTCACTGAGGCCTACAGCACTTCTCTAGGGTTGATTGAATATACGATATTCACTGAGGCCTACAGCACTTCTCTATGGTTGATAGAACATACGATATTCACTGTGGCCTACAACACTTTTCTAGGGTTAATAGAATATATGATATTTGCTGTGGCCTATAGCACTTCTCTAGGGCTTATAGAATTTACGATATTCAATGTGGCCTATAGCAGTTCTCTAGGGTTGATCGAATATACGATATTCACTGAGGCCTACAGCACTTCTATAGGGTTGATAAAATATACGATATTTACTGAGGCCTACAGCACTTATCTAGGGTTGATATAATATACGATATTCAATGTGGCCTACAGCACTTCTCTATGGATGATAGAAGATACAATATTCACTGTGGCCTACAGCACTTTTTTAGGGTTGATAGAATATACGATATCCGCTGTGGCCTATAGCACTTCTCTAGGGCTCATAGAACTTACAATATTCACTGTGGCCTATAACAGTTCTCTATGGTTGATAGAATATACGATATTCGCTGAGGCCTACATCACTTCCCTAGGGTTGATAGAATATACGATATTTACTGAGGCCTACAGCACTTCTCTAGGGTTGATAGAATATACGACGATATTCACTGAGGCCTACATCACTTCTCTATGGTTGATAGAACATACGATATTCAATGTGGACTACAACACTTCTCTAGGGATGATAGAATATACGATATTCACTGTGGCCAACAGCACTTTTCTAGGGTTAATAGAATATATGATATTTGCTGTGGCCTATAGCACTTCTCTAGGGCTTATAGAATTTACGATATTCACTGTGGCCTGTAGCAGTTCTCTAGGGTTGATCGAATATACGATATTCACTGAGGCCTACATCACTTCTATAGGGTTGATAGAATATACGATATTTACTGAGGCCTACAGCACTTATTTAGGGTTGATATAATATACGATATTCACTGAGGCCTACATCACTTCTCTAGGGTTGATAGAATATACAATATTCACTGAGGCCTACATCACTTCTCTAGAGTTGATAGAATATACGATATTCACTGAGGCCTACATCTCTTCTCTAGGGCTAATAAAATATATACGATATTCACTGTGGCCTACAGCACCTCTCTAGGGTTGATAGAATATACGATATTGACTGAGGCCTACAGCACTTTTCTAGGGTTGATAGAATATACGATATTCACTGAGGCCTACATCACTTCTCTAGGGTTGATAGAATATACAATATTCACTGAGGCCTACATCACTTCTCTAGGGTTGATAGAATATACGATATTCACTGTGGCTTACAGCACTTCTCTAGAGTTGATAGAATACACGATATTCACTGAAGCCTACATCATTTTTCAAGGGTTGATAGAATATACGATATTCACTGAGGCCAACAGCACTTCTCTAGGGTTGATAGAATATACGATATGCACTGAGGCCTACAGCACTTCTCTATGGTTGATAGAACATACGATATTCCCTGAGGCCTACAGCACTTCTCTAGGGATGATAGAATATACGATATTCACTGTGGCCTATATCAGTTCTCTAGGGTTGATAGAATATACGATATTCACTTAGGCCTACAGCACTTCTCTAGGGTTGATAGAATATACGATATTTACTGAGGCCTACAGCACTTCTCAAGGGTTGATAGAATATACGATATTCACTGAGGCCTACAGCACTTTTCTAGGGTTGATAGAATATAAGATATTCACTGAGGCCTACAACACTTGTTTAGGGTTGATGGAACATACGATAATCACTGAGGCCTGCAAAACTTGTCTAGGGTTGATGGAATATACAATATTCACTGAGGCCTACAGCACTTCTCTATGGTTGATAGAACATACGATATTCACGTGGCCTACAGCACTTCTCTAGGGATGATAGAAGATACAATATTCACTGTGGCCTACAGCACTTTTCTAGGGTTGATAGAATATACGATATCCGCTGTGGCCTATAGCACTTCTCTAGGGCTTATATAACTTACAATATTCACTCTGGCCTATAACAGTTCTCTATGGTTGATAGAATATACGATATTCGCTGAGGCCTACATCACTTCCCTAGGGTTGATAGAATATACGATATTTACTGAGGCCTACAGCACTTCTCTAGGGTTGATAGAATATACGACGATATTCACTGAGGCCTACATCACTTCTCTATGGTTGATAGAACATACGATATTCAATGTGGACTACAACACTTCTCTAGGGATGATAGAATATACGATATTCACTGTGGCCAACAGCACTTTTCTAGGGTTAATAGAATATATGATATTTGCTGTGGCCTATAGCACTTCTCTAGGGCTTATAGAATTTACGATATTCAATGTGGCCTATAGCAGTTCTCTAGGGTTGATCGAATATACGATATTCACTGAGGCCTACATCACTTCTATAGGGTTGATAGAATATACGATATTTACTGAGGCCTACAGCACTTATTTAGGGTTGATATAATATACGATATTCACTGAGGCCTACATCACTTCTCTAGGGTTGATAGAATATACAATATTCACTGAGGCCTACATCACTTCTCTAGGGTTGATAGAATATACGATATTCACTGAGGCCTACATCTCTTCTCTAGGGCTAATAAAATATATACGATATTCACTGTGGCCTACAGCACCTCTCTAGGGTTGATAGAATATACGATATTGACTGAGGCCTACAGCACTTTTCTAGGGTTGATAGAATATACGATATTCACTGAGGCCTACATCACTTCTCTAGGGTTGATAGAATATACGATATTCACTGAGGCCTACATCACTTCTCTAGGGTTGATAGAATATACGATATTCACTGTGGCTTACAGCACTTCTCTAGGGTTGATAGAATACACGATATTCACTGAGGCCTACATCATTTTTCAAGGGTTGATAGAATATACGATATTCACTGAGGCCTACAGCACTTCTCTAGGGTTGATTGAATATACGATATTCACTGAGGCCTACAGCACTTCTCTATGGTTGATAGAACATACGATATTCACTGTGGCCTACAACACTTTTCTAGGGTTAATAGAATATATGATATTTGCTGTGGCCTATAGCACTTCTCTAGGGCTTATAGAATTTACGATATTCAATGTGGCCTATAGCAGTTCTCTAGGGTTGATCGAATATACGATATTCACTGAGGCCTACAGCACTTCTATAGGGTTGATAAAATATACGATATTTACTGAGGCCTACAGCACTTATCTAGGGTTGATATAATATACGATATTCAATGTGGCCTACAGCACTTCTCTATGGATGATAGAAGATACAATATTCACTGTGGCCTACAGCACTTTTTTAGGGTTGATAGAATATACGATATCCGCTGTGGCCTATAGCACTTCTCTAGGGTTCATAGAACTTACAATATTCACTGTGGCCTATAACAGTTCTCTATGGTTGATAGAATATACGATATTCGCTGAGGCCTACATCACTTCCCTAGGGTTGATAGAATATACGATATTTACTGAGGCCTACAGCACTTCTCTAGGGTTGATAGAATATACGACGATATTCACTGAGGCCTACATCACTTCTCTATGGTTGATAGAACATACGATATTCAATGTGGACTACAACACTTCTCTAGGGATGATAGAATATACGATATTCACTGTGGCCAACAGCACTTTTCTAGGGTTAATAGAATATATGATATTTGCTGTGGCCTATAGCACTTCTCTAGGGCTTATAGAATTTACGATATTCACTGTGGCCTGTAGCAGTTCTCTAGGGTTGATCGAATATACGATATTCACTGAGGCCTACATCACTTCTATAGGGTTGATAGAATATACGATATTTACTGAGGCCTACAGCACTTATTTAGGGTTGATATAATATACGATATTCACTGAGGCCTACATCACTTCTCTAGGGTTGATAGAATATACGATATTCACTGAGGCCTACATCTCTTCTCTAGGGCTAATAAAATATATACGATATTCACTGTGGCCTACAGCACCTCTCTAGGGTTGATAGAATATACGATATTGACTGAGGCCTACAGCACTTTTCTAGGGTTGATAGAATATACGATATTCACTGAGGCCTACATCACTTCTCTAGGGTTGATAGAATATACGATATTCACTGAGGCCTACATCACTTCTCTAGGGTTGATAGAATATACGATATTCACTGTGGCTTACAGCACTTCTCTAGGGTTGATAGAATACACGATATTCACTGAAGCCTACATCATTTTTCAAGGGTTGATAGAATATACGATATTCACTGAGGCCAACAGCACTTCTCTAGGGTTGATAGAATATACGATATGCACTGAGGCCTACAGCACTTCTCTATGGTTGATAGAACATACGATATTCCCTGAGGCCTACAGCACTTCTCTAGGGATGATAGAATATACGATATTCACTGTGGCCTATATCAGTTCTCTAGGGTTGATAGAATATACGATATTCACTTAGGCCTACAGCACTTCTCTAGGGTTGATAGAATATACGATATTTACTGAGGCCTACAGCACTTCTCAAGGGTTGATAGAATATACGATATTCACTGAGGCCTACAGCACTTTTCTAGGGTTGATAGAATATAAGATATTCACTGAGGCCTACAACACTTGTTTAGGGTTGATGGAACATACGATAATCACTGAGGCCTGCAAAACTTGTCTAGGGTTGATGGAATATACAATATTCACTGAGGCCTACAGCACTTCTCTATGGTTGATAGAACATACGATATTCACGTGGCCTACAGCACTTCTCTAGGGATGATAGAAGATACAATATTCACTGTGGCCTACAGCACTTTTCTAGGGTTGATAGAATATACGATATCCGCTGTGGCCTATAGCACTTCTCTAGGGCTTATATAACTTACAATATTCACTCTGGCCTATAACAGTTCTCTAGGGTTGATAGAATATACGATATTCACTGAGGCCTACATCACTTCTTTAGGGTTGATAGAATATACGATATTTACTGAAGCCTACAGTACTTCTCTAGGGTTGATAGAATATACGATATTCACTGAGGCCTACAGCACTTCTCTAGGGTTGATAGAATATTCGATATTCACTGAGGCCTACAGCACTTCTCGATGGTTGATAGAACATACGATATTCACTGTGGCCTACAGCACTTCTCTAGGGATGATAGAATATACGATATTCACTGTGGCCAACAGCACTTTTCTAGGGTTAATAGAATATACGATATTCACTGTGACCTATAGCACTTCTCTAGGGCTTATAGAACTTACGATATTCACTGTGGCCGATAACAGTTCTCTAGGGTTGATAGAATATACGATATTCACTGAGGCCTACATCACTTCTATAGGGTTGATAGAGTATACGATATTCACTGTGGCCTACAGCACTTATCTAGGGTTGATATACTATACGATATTCACTGAGGCCTTCATCACTTCTTTAGGGTTGATAGAATATACAATATTCACTGAGGCCAACATCACTTATCTAGGGTTGATAGAATATACGATATTCAATGAGGCCTACATCACTTCTCTAGGGCTGATAGAATATACGATATTCACTGTGGCGTACAGCACCTCTCTAGGGTTGATAGAATATACGATATTCACTGAGGCCTACAGCACTTTTCTAGGGTTGATAGAATATACGATATTCACTGAGGCCTACATCACTTCTCTAGGGTTGATAGAATATACGATATTCACTGAGGCCTCATCACTTCTCTAGGGTTGATAGAATATACGATATTCACTGTGGCTTACAGCACTTCTCTAGGGTTGATAGAATACACGATATTCACTGAAGCCTACATCATTTTTCAAGGGTTGATAGAATATACGATATTCACTGAGGCCAACAGCACTTCTCTAGGGTTGATAGAATATACGATATGCACTGAGGCCTACAGCACTTCTCTATGGTTGATAGAACATACGATATTCCCTGAGGCCTACAGCACTTCTCTAGGGATGATAGAATTTACGATATTCACTGTGGCCTATATCAGTTCTCTAGGGTTGATAGAATATACGATATTCACTTAGGCCTACAGCACTTCTCTAGGGTTGATAGAATATACGATATTTACTGAGGCCTACAGCACTTCTCAAGGGTTGATAGAATATACGATATTCACTGAGGCCTACAGCACTTTTCTAGGGTTGATAGAATATAAGATATTCACTGAGGCCTACAACACTTGTTTAGGGTTGATGGAACATACGATAATCACTGAGGCCTGCAAAACTTGTCTAGGGTTGATGGAATATACAATATTCACTGAGGCCTACAGCACTTCTCTATGGTTGATAGAACATACGATATTCACGTGGCCTACAGCACTTCTCTAGGGATGATAGAAGATACAATATTCACTGTGGCCTACAGCACTTTTCTAGGGTTGATAGAATATACGATATCCGCTGTGGCCTATAGCACTTCTCTAGGGCTTATATAACTTACAATATTCACTCTGGCCTATAACAGTTCTCTAGGGTTGATAGAATATACGATATTCACTGAGGCCTACATCACTTCTTTAGGGTTGATAGAATATACGATATTTACTGAAGCCTACAGTACTTCTCTAGGGTTGATAGAATATACGATATTCACTGAGGCCTACAGCACTTCTCTAGGGTTGATAGAATATTCGATATTCACTGAGGCCTACAGCACTTCTCGATGGTTGATAGAACATACGATATTCACTGTGGCCTACAGCACTTCTCTAGGGATGATAGAATATACGATATTCACTGTGGCCAACAGCACTTTTCTAGGGTTAATAGAATATACGATATTCACTGTGACCTATAGCACTTCTCTAGGGCTTATAGAACTTACGATATTCACTGTGGCCGATAACAGTTCTCTAGGGTTGATAGAATATACGATATTCACTGAGGCCTACATCACTTCTATAGGGTTGATAGAGTATACGATATTCACTGTGGCCTACAGCACTTATCTAGGGTTGATATACTATACGATATTCACTGAGGCCTTCATCACTTCTTTAGGGTTGATAGAATATACAATATTCACTGAGGCCAACATCACTTATCTAGGGTTGATAGAATATACGATATTCAATGAGGCCTACATCACTTCTCTAGGGCTGATAGAATATACGATATTCACTGTGGCGTACAGCACCTCTCTAGGGTTGATAGAATATACGATATTCACTGAGGCCTACAGCACTTTTCTAGGGTTGATAGAATATACAATATTCACTGAGGCCTACATCACTTCTCTAGGGTTGATAGAATATACGATATTCACTGAGGCCTACATCACTTCTCTAGGGCTGATAGAATATAAGATATTCACTGTGGCGTACAGCACCTCTCTAGGGTTGATAGAATATACGATATTCACTGAGGCCTACAGCACTTTTCTAGGGTTGATAGAATATACAATATTCACTGAGGCCTACATCACTTCTCTAGGGTTGATAGAATATACGATATTCACTGAGGCCTACATCACTTCTCTAGGGTTGATAGAATATACGATATTCAATGTGGCCTACAGCACTTCTCTAGGGTTGATAGAATACACGATATTCACTGAGGCCTACATCACTTTTCAAGGGTTGATAGAATATACGATATTTACTGAGGCCAGCAGCACTTCTCTAGGGTTGATAGAATATACGATATGCACTGAGGCCTACAGCACTTCTCTATGGTTGATAGAACATACGATATTCACTGAGGCCTACAGCACTTCTCTAGTGATGATAGAACATACGATATTCACTGTGGCCTACAGCACTTTTCTAGGGTTGATAGCATATACGATATTCGTTGTGGCCTATAGCACTTCTCTAGGGCTTATAGAACTTACGATATTCACTGTGGCCTGTAGCAGTTCTCTAGGGTTGATAGAATATACGATATTCACTGTGGCCTACAGCACTTTTCTAGGGTTTATAGAATATACGATATTCACTGACGCCTACAAAACTTGTTTAGGTTTGAAGGAATATACAATATTCACTGTGGACTACAGCACTTCTCTAGGGTTGATAGAATATGCGATATTCACTGAGGCCTACAGCACTTCTCTAGGGTTGATAGAACATACGATATTCACTGTTACATATTTTTATATAGTATAAATAATTAATACATGAAAGTCAAATGGAAACAAAAAAATATACATCAACATATATCTTTTTTATTATGAATGATTTGTATGATATTTTCTTTATAAATTAACATTGACAATTTATTAATCTTCAAAACTCCAATCCTCCTTCGAATTGTCATTAATGCACTCGAATGCGTTTTTTTTCACTGCAGTCTACTTGACTGGTCTTTTATTTGTTCATCACTCATCCCCCATCTTTATCCCAATTAGAACTTATTATGCTTGCTTACTGCACCTTTGTCCAGAAACACATCACATCATTTCTATAGATGTGGCTTCGATTGATGTTTTTTCTTCACATGATACATGAAAGCCTGTACTCTCTTTTGACCTATTCATTCAAGAAACTTGCATTACATAATGGGTACTGATTGTACACAGTTCAGAGAGAAAACAGGTTTTGTTATCCTCTTCGTGGCACGCTTTTCCAATAGAAAGTATTGGATGTCAAAAACTGATTTAATGTGTGTTTGTCTACTTAAAACGCATGGATTGAAGAAAATCTCTGTCATTGTTTTTTTATATGTTTTTGTTTGGCGGATATAAACGACCAAAATGGCAAAACGATTCACGGTAAATTCGAATTTTCTTAGGATCCGAAAAATCAACGACTAGGTCAGTATGTATATTAGCTTTAACGTGCCTATTTATTAACTTATTATTGATTATCGGAGGTGTTGAACTAAATCCCGGACCTAACCACTAAGTCGAAAATTCTGATAGTACCGTTAGTGGAAACTCGTTTGATCTCACCTCACTTTTTTGAAAATAACATATCCTTTATTCATTTAAACGTCCAAAGTTTAGTCCCTAAGCTAAAAAGATTACCAATAGAATATACTGAATTTGATTTGATGTCATTTACTGAGAGCTGGCTTAATCCATCTGTACATGATACCGACATTTCAATTCCATCATATAAATTGTTTCGTAATGATAGAACTAATCGCGTCGGTGTAGGCGTGGTAGTGTATATAAAAGAAAATATTAACTGCGTCCATAGACCCGACTTGCAGATAGGTAGTTTAGAATGCGTCTTGTCAGAATTAAAACCAAAAAGCAAATCCTATTTATATGGAACATTTTACATTTGTTTTACATACCCCCAAATAAATCAAAACAAACATGGGAAATTTTGTATCATTCAGTTAGCTATTTCTACTAATAAAAACATAATCCTCACAGGCGATTTGAATATAAACCAAAATGACAACAATCCCAATGACAAAATTACAAACGTAATTGCTCAATATAATCTTAATCAATTAATTGAAGAAAACACTTATTTTACTGAATACAGCTCGTCAATTTTAGATTTAGTCATTGTAAGTGTTATGAATATGGTATACTCGGAACAACATATATTATTACCCATGTACACTCGGAAGACTACCACGTCATATTAAGGAATTCCGGGGTTCCCCATGATATATTTGACATTCATTACCCCAGTTGTTATCCAGATCGGACGTCCCCACATTGATGAGCGACCTTCTAGATGACAAATGACTCAAACCTAGGATTGTTATACTTAGGTAATATAACACATACACATAATCCTATAAAATCATTACAGTGGTGTCAGAAGTGGGCACGAATACACTGATATACACTAATAATCGGTGACATCCATTCGCGCCATATTTTTTCTTTGTTTTCGCGAGAGGAAAATCTTTGTTTCTTCTCTTCCGCGATTGTATTATTTTATGGCGCGCTGATTTATCAGTACTATTGATATTTGCGCGAGTGATATATTCGTTTCATATTTTCATTGTGATTATCAGACTTTCCGTGTGATAATAAATCCCATCCCCCTTTTTGTAACACATTTACCAAATACACAGATTTGCATACACCTTGAGAAAAAGACAAAATAACCTTATAAACAAACTACTAGTGGATAGTTTTTGATTATCCATTTGGTTTATTTCAGGTTTTGTTTATTTATATTAATACAAACCAACATATTTTTTTTCATTCATTGATATTCCGTTGAGCGTCAGATCTTCTGATGTCAGATATCATTTATATGTTTTTCTTTTGTTTGTCATAAATTATTGATACAACTGTGCGTCAGATCTTCTAATGTCATAGTTGTTATCAATTTTTTTTTTTCATTTTGTGTAATTGTCTTGTCGGTTTTACCGTCTGAAAAGTTTTCACTCATTAAAGAATGTGTCGATAATAAAACTTGTACTGTACTACTACTTGTTGTTAATTGTCATTGTTTACAATTTCATGCCTGTGTTTAAATAGTTTTTTTTTATCTGAGTTTATGAATTTGTATGTTTGATATTAATGAGAAAGACAAATATTAACATATTTGCTTGTGCATATTATATGTTTATTTACATTTATGCATATGTGGAAGTTTTTAATATTTAGGTCCATTGACTTATATGATGATATAATCAGGGTTATTAAAATTAGTAAATTTCTGAATCAGCTTTGCACGTCAGATCCTCTGATGTCATAGGTGTTTTCAGATTATTTTTTGTTATATACACATGATACACTTGTGTTTTAATTTTCAAATCAGAATAAAATCAAAATACCAATTTTTCTAAAACTGTGATTGTATGTACAGGTGTTTGTGATTTTGTTTTTAAATCTTGTTTGTGGGTGTAGTGTTATTGTATATTGTAGTGTTACACAATTTGTATTGTATATATTTTGTGTGTAATTCCTTGTAATTTTATTTTTTTAAAGCTTTTATTGTAATCTTAGTTAGTAAATCACAACTCAATTCAAAATATGAGTAGCTCAAGTAATTTTGACGGAACAGTGCCACTCGAATGGTCTCTGCTGAAAGCCGATATTGAATCTACAGCTTTCGTGAAAGGATGGAATAGTAAAATAAAATTGCAAACATTGGTTTCGAGAATTTCTGGAAAAGCACTGAAGTTCTTTAATAACAGGTCATATACAGTAGAAGCAGACTACGACACATTTTGCAAACTCTTTAACGACCGATTTGACTCAGTTGGCAACCCATTACTCATTAGGGAAAATCTAGAGAATACCTTTCCATATCCAGATGAGTTGTTGGACGTATTTACAGACCGGATTGAAGCGTTGGTAGAAGGGGCATTCCAAAATGAATCAGAACATGTAAAAGAACATCTGGTTATAGAATATCTTACTAATGTTTTTGTGAGAAAGAAGGGAAATAACTAGTACAAGCTGTCGCCGAAGGTTCAGTTTACGAGGCAAAATGTTACTTCTGTACATTAAGTAAAGTACCATCTAAGAGATATCTAAAACTGAAAAGTTTATGGGAACCTAAAATGACAAATAATAGATGATATTAATTTCAATATTGAAAAGACCGAAGACCATGATCCTATTGTAAGAAGACAAGAAACAGATGAAATTGTTGATTCCAAAGAGATAACTAGAACAATTAACAACAATGAAGCAGAATGTTATACCCCATCTAAACATTGGAGTGAAGTGGAATGTAATGAAGCAATGAAAAAGAAAGGAGCTGATACCAATTTGATAGAAAAGACGGAAGTCCACAGTCCCGTTATGATAGGACAAGGAACAGAGAAAACGGATCAAGGAAAGACAATCGAGAAAGTATTAGACCCAGTAATAGAACACCATGCAACACCATGCCATTCCAACGTTGTGAAGGAAGATACAGTTTACACAATCGAAAGTCAGTATCCCAATTACGAAGCGTATTGGTTAGGTGAAGATGATGATAAAATGCACACAGAGGAAAGTTCCAGTTCCAAGTACGACACAGATTGTTTAGGTGAAGATGATGATAAAATACAAACAGATGAAACTCCCAGTTCCAACTGCAAGTCAGGTGCAATATGTGATACCGAGGAAAAGGGACAGAAAAAACTTAACGAACAAAAACGTGATTGTAATAACAAAATAAATAAAAGTAAAGTCAGTGCAGCTAAACCATGCAAAGAAACATCGATGTTAATAACTCGACACAACCTCCATCTACTTGTTCAAGCAATGGTTAAAGACAATAATGACACAGATAAAAAAAAGTCAACAAACAGACAGGAACATATTTTAGAAGAAAACATAAATATCAATGAAGATTCACAGTGTATACTAAAATACGACCAGGTCATGCAATCGCAACCCAAACACGAGGAAGGAGGACATAAAGACTTGAAACATTTTATCAAGTTAAATTCATCCCAAAATCAGTTAAGTCAATCAGAACTAGAATTGCTTAGTAACACCATTGACCGCCTTACTCCAAATAATGTATACTGCCAAAATAACCTGTTGACTCTTGAACTCAAGTATAAACAATATCGTTACTGGATGACCCGTAAGCATGATGAAGATGAAGATAGGGAAAGAGATAGTAATAAACAGGGAAACAGTTTTGAAGATACTCTGAGTAACTGCGTCTAAAAACAAATTCTAAAGAAATAACAATAGACACAAACTGATGGCCTATCATCGGAAAAAGAATCCAATCTTACAAAAAGAAAGGAGGTGAAAGATCAAAGTACACAAACATCAGATGATAAACAAACTCCAATACACTTTGATCAAGAACATGAATGGAACATGCATTTTAATCAGACAGCCATCAACCATTGCAATACAGTCAAAACAGGCGATGAACATATTGATCCTGGTTTTCTTGAAGGAACACAATTAAAAGGAAAAACACGTACAGAAAAACTTCAGGAAGCAAAGAGATGTACAAGAGCATACGAGAACAACAATATAGGTCGAGATAGTTTGAAACATACAGAAAAGAAAGCTTACGTAAAGACTAAAACGTCCAACTACAAGAAAATAAAAATGGAACAATAGATTAAAAAGATAAAGCACAAGTTAATCACCGACAAAAAAGAAAGTGATACAAGTAAAAGGAATATGATGAGCACAATTAAAAGAAAGGACGAACTCGTAAAAATGAGAGTGTTACTAAAGACAATGAGTTGGGGTAAAGACGTGAAACTTAGATGGAAGAGACCGAAGGCTAAAAGATTCCATAGTAAAACATTGGGGAGATCCGATTGGAACTTGAACCTTAACAAAAATGATGTTCAGACTGAATGTTTGGTGACGGGCACATTGCTGCAACCGAAGATTGAGATACTGTTGCCAAGCATTAGTTTCTTGAGTTGTGTTTTTATGGTTTCAATTTGAATTAACATAGATGTATATAGTTACTGTATTAATTTTATCAGAATTAAATTTATATTGAATGCTATAGTTACTGCCATGCATACGTGTGCTAGTGTTGGTTCTGAATACTAGCGTATAATTTATTTGAATTAACATTTGAGACATATAATTACAATGTACAAATGATGTATATATATAAGTTTATGACATTAATTTCTTTAGATATTCGTCACTGGACTTGAATGAGTAAAAGACAATCCATCCAAATATTCATTTCAAAGTAATGTATCAATGGAAGCGTCACTAATTTGAGCTTAATCATGGTTTATGTCGACAATCATTTTATTCATATTAATCATTTATGCGGTTCTTTCTAATATCCTATCTTCCAAAATTTCTACTGGTAGGATCATGACAACGACGAAGTGAACTATTTCACCCCAACGCAATTGAAGTTGTATTTATGTAAGCGTGCCCAACTAATGTTTTTGGAGTAGAATCGTTATTGTTATTGAAGAGGGAGGAAGTGGAAAGTATATTTATTTCAAAGTCATATTTTGCATTTACATTTTAAAAGACATGCATCCTGTATTCTTTAAATAATTCTATTTCCACCAAATATATGTGATCCTGCGGATAGACGAAGTTCAACTTGTTCAGCAACCACAAGATGCCGTGATGAAAATTAAGCTGTGTTTTTAATATAATTGTATAGACGTTTTAAAATAAGCATTGACAACACATTATATTTCATAATCTTCATAATCAATTTTGTTTATATGGAGATTGTTTTATATATATATGTGTGTACAGAAGAAAAAGGTTGGCTGAAATTCTATTATTAAAGCGTTATGTATACGGCATCACATTTGAGAATTCATCTACATGTATCAACTACAACTGTACTGACTAGTGGTTTCAAATTAAGGATATATTTTCTCGCATATAAACTTCAAACAGTAATTCTACAGAACGGGTCCAATTCTACGAAAGAGGAAGGAATGTTATGAATATGGTATACTAGGAACTACATATACTATTACCAATCTACACTCGGAAGACTACCACGTCATATTAAGGAATTCCGGAGTTCCCCATGATATATTTGACAGTAATAACCCTAGTTGTTATCCAGATCAGACGTCCCCACATTGATGATCGACCTTCTAGATGACAAATGACTCAAGCCTAGGATTGTTATACTTGAGTAATATAACACATACACATAAACCTATAAAATCATTACATAAGCGAGCCGGAGGCCAGAGGGTGATCTAACACTGACACACCGAGTCTGAGTGGGATAACTATTTTACATCCCAGTTGTTTAAGATTAGATGAAAAACCATTTACAATTCATAAAATCTAGTTCAGAGCACCACACAACCATTACAATATACTTTATATAAATTATTACTATATGATGTATACCCTTTATGACCCCCAAACACGATGAGTAGATATCAAACAATGTCAACTCGACCCACTTGCAGTCGGCCCACACTATATCGTCACTTTATAAAAAAATCGCCCCACTCTTGTTTACCGACTCGCCCCACTTTTGAAAAAGTGTAAAATCAAATTGAACAATCAGTCTGAAGAGTCATTATTAACGAAAAAAATTTAAACCCCACTGAATAAAGGTCTGGCAACTCGCCCCACTTATAAAAAGATCTTGCTTCCTTTAAGTATGTCAAATTACTCTTAGTTTGTACCCAATCTCCTGGTGTAGTGGTATGTGTCGTGGCTTGATATGCTAAAGGTCCTGAGTTCGAATCCCAGCATATACATTGGTTTTTCTCTACGTGAATTTTGATAGATAGTCTTTTTCGTATAAATAATTATAAGTTTATAGTGGATTTGACATTCCCGCCAAAATGTTACAGAACAAAGGAAAGCATGCATAACAAAGAAACTCAAACTGGGGTGATCTGGTAGGGGTGATCCGGATCCAGCTCCTTTGTTCTAACATGAGTGATAAGAGCCGGATTACCCCTGTTAGAACAAAGAAGCTGGGATGTAATTACACAGAAATCGGTCCACCTCTGTTATAGATAATGCATATTTTAAGGTTTTTGTTGTCGTAGAACACACCGAGGGGTGTCAGGATTGATCAATTGAAAGACCGACCGGAGGGAGGTCTTTCTTTGAACAATCCTGACACCCTGAGGTGTGTTCTACGACAAGAGAAACCTTAAAATATGCATCATCTGACTTATATACCGTAAAAAAAAAAAAGTTATAAAGATTTGTAAAATTTAGTATCCTATGTTACCGACAACACTAAAGTGGGATATTTCTTCCTAATGCGTTCAGGTTTTAATACGCCCTGTGGCTCATTTAGAATGTGAAATAAAACTTTCTAAATAATTTATAAAGATTTGTAAAATTTAGTATCCTATGTTACCGACAACACTAAAGTGGGATATTTCTTCCTAATGCGTTCAGGTTTTAATACGCCCTGTGGCTCATTTAGAATGTGAAATAAAACTTTCTAAATAATTTAGATATAAACCTTTTAAAAATATTATCCATACACAATTAAAATATTACTTTAACTGCATGAAGTAAGACACAAATGTATTGTTACCATCCGATAACGGTGTATGACAAATACAAGACACATTGTAAGTACTGTATTGTACCACTAAGCTTATGAAAAAGGGGGAGGGGGTATTTTTTTTCTATTTGTTATGTTATTTCTATCGCGGAAAAGTGGTTATTTTTTTAACAATTTTACATGAATCGAATGAAAAATTCAAAAAGATTGTCTCTTGAATAGCAATACATTTTATTAAAAGATAATCAGGATATAATTATATACACTCCGCACCCGACCCTTTCGTGAGTTACGTTAATGTTATTCAATAGAATATAAGATTATCTTATTAGTTGATCATTTGAGTAAAAGGTATACATAAATTTAAAAAAGTTAAGAACTGACACGAAGACGAATATAAATACATGTACATGTGTAGGTCACAGTATGATTTCCTATTCAGTGTGTATCGTCAAAAACATGCTTGAAATATTTGCCACTGGACGTTAAGCAAGCAACCAAAAATCAATCAACCTATTCAGTTTGAATCTTACACACGAATATGATAAATCTGGATTTATTTTATGAAAGTCTACATTAAAATTCATCTGACATATATGATAATGTTTCTTTATTGGAGCGATAAATTAGCAAAACTTCAAGTTATTTGTCTCTTAGGGACCGTTCAATATTTATCAGATGGATGGGCCGGTGCAAAATGGGGCGGGGCAAGCACTTTTTTTGTGGAAATATTTGGATGGGCATGAACTTTTTTTTTAAATATTTAGTGGATGGGCCAGAACATATTTCATAGGAAAAATTTTGCTATCAATTTTATTGGTTTGTAGGATATTTCTTTTGCCGGCACTCAAAACATGTCTCAACAAACTGGTAGCTTGGCTCATTTCTGTCAATTTTAAGGATTTAATTAAGGAATAAAAAGCTAGAATTTTCTGTTCAGACCTATCTTTTAAATTATTTTGACCTTATAGAATACCAAATTGTTTAATAGTTTGGTGTATTGCGGTAAAATTTATGGATTAAGTAATAGGTAAGAAAAAAAAGCTCAAATTTTTAGATAAGGCTAAATTCAGATAGTAAACTTTAAATTTTTTTCTAACTTTTTCAAATCAACTTGGATTTTTCTAAAACTCTACAGCTATCTCATTTATATATTGATCTTATAGAAAGCCAGGTTGTTTGGTAGTTAGGTGTATTGCTGTCAAATTTATAGATTTAATTAATAGATAAGAAAAAAAAACTCAAATTTTTAGATAAGGCTAAATTCAGATAGTAAACTTTAAATTTTTTTCTAACTTTTTTTAAATCAACATGGACTTTCATAAAACTCTACAGCTATTTCATTTATATATTGATTTTACAGAATGCCAGGTTGATTGGTAGTTTGGTGTATTGCTGTCATTCTTATGGATTTAATAAAAAGGTTAAAAAAAAAAAGCTCAAATTTTCAGTTAAGGCTAAATCCAGATCGTCATGGATTTAATAAAAAGGTTTAAGAAAAAGCTTAAATTTTCAGTTTTTGGTTATTTCAAGATAGTCATCTTTAAAATTTTTCATAACTTTTTCAAATCAACTTGCATTTTCATAAAACTCTACTGCTATATCATTTTTATATTGATCTTACTGAATGCCAGGCTGTTTAGTACTTTTGTTTTTTGCTGTCATTTTATGGATTTAGTTAATAGGTTGAAAAAAAGCTACAATTTTAAGTTTAGACTAAGTTCAGATGGTCACCTTTCATTTTTTTTATAACTTTTTCAAATCAACTTAGATTTTCATATAACTGTACAGCTATCTCATTTATATATTGATCTTAAAGAATGCCAGGTTGTTTTATAGTTTTGTGTTAAGCTGTCAAATTTAGGGAATTAATTAATAGGCGAAAAAGGCTGCATCATTAAAGTCAAAAACATGTCTGCCTATATTTGCTTAAAAAGACCATATTAAATATCTTTTTGAAAAGTAGAATAGATAAAGGGACAGTGATATTTGAACTATAAACATGTTCTGTTATTAGGACAATAATGAGTAATTCAGTATATGATAATATGTTTTCTAGTCCAAGAGTTATTGTCCCTTAATTTAAATTATTTCCTTTATTTTAAATCAATATTGTATTTGAGGCTGTACATATAAAATCAAATCTGTACATGTATATTCATACTGGTTTTGAAAATCAATAAAATGTATGGTTCTGATACACACATAGATATCGATATATACATATAGAATTAACTAGCACATTTTAAATTTTGTATAAAGATTATTCTTTGATTTCAAGACATAAAAATTTAAAAACTTAAAAATAGAAAAAGAACCTAAATCATTTTTGATTGTCTTAAGAGTTTTAGAGGGGCAAGGACTTTTTTTATAGATTTTTTTAGATGGGCAAGGACTTTTTTTCAGAATTTAAAAGGATGGGCTATAACTTTTTTAATGAAACAATATTAAGAATGCACCGGCCCATCCATCTGATAAATATTGAACGGTCCCTTAAATTAAAATGCGGGACTACAATGACAGTTTCTTTTACACCTATCATCGATTGATCTTTAAAAAATAAATTTCCAAATACATGAAATAGGCAACAAAAAACTGTTAGACGAATAAAGTTTTGAAGTAAATCATAGATTGCATGTTTATCAAGGAAAATAATGACCTCACATAGGTCATTATTTTATGCCATTGTCATCGAAAGATGGTATCGTTCTGAAAGAAAATTACTCCATATAGGTATATAAACTTGAACAAACGCGTTATCATTTACCAGTTATAGGTATTATTAATTGTATTAAAAAGAATGATCATCCCATTAGGCGAAAAATTTACCTGTACGACCGTGGTGATTATGAATCATATGGACAACGGCTTTCGGACATAAATTGGGACTATTTGTTCATCGCAGATAATGTTGAAAAAACTACCATAAACATAACTAAAGTTATTCTCGAAATCGCCGAGCAAGTAATCCATAACCGATTTATAAATGTAAAAAAAGGCGACCCCCCATGGGTAACTACAATGCTGAAAAAAATTATAAAGAAAACAAATAGATCCCATAAGAAAGCTAAACAATCTTACACACCCTATCAGTAGGAAAAATTAAAAAAAGTTAGAAATAAATGTGATACTGCTGTTATAAATGCCAAAACAGATTACAAGAAGAAATTATCTGATAAAATTATGAACGAACCCGTTAATAGTGAAAACTGGTCTAATATGGTCAAATCATTATTTGGAAAGCAACATAAAGAAATTCCTTTACTAAAAGTAAATGACGAATTAATAGATGATCGTAAAAAATGGCTGATATTTTTTATGTATATTTTTGTGATCAGTCGAATATCGATGATTCTAACGTCCAACTGCCAAATTTAGAAAAGTTTACTTCAGAATTAACCACAATAGAAATTACAGAAAAAGAGGTTGAGGACATATTGTTAATTTTAGACACGTCTAAAGGCTAGTGGACCCGATTGCGTAAGTCCTCGGTTATTGAAAGAAGCGAGTAATATTGTTAAACATCTTTTTTGTAAATTATTTAACATGTCTCTTTCTGTTGGTAGGTTTCCCAGTGACTGGAAACTTGCCAATATTATTCCTGTTTTCAAAAAAAAATCTTCTACGGAAGTATCAAATTATCAACCGATTTCCCTGATAAGTGTTCTCGGTAAAGTTATGGAAAGATGTGTATTTAAGCATGTTTACAACTACTTACTTGAAAATAATATTTTGACGGACAACCAGTCAGGATTTACACCTGGTGACTCGGCTATCAATCAATTATTATATTTGACAAATGAATTTGGGAGAGCTTTAGATGAGGGTAAGGAAATTCGGGTTATATTTTGTGATAAGTAAAGCTTTTGATAGAGTTTGGCATAAGGGGTTGATTCGTAAATTAGAAGCAATTGGTATATCAGGTCAGTTGCTTCACTGGGTCAAAGACTGCTTAAGAGGCAGGAAGCAACAGTGGTTATTAACAATAAAACGTCAGGATGGCGAGACATTAATGCCGGTGTTCCTCGGGGATTAATCATTGGTCCTCTCTTCTTATTAATATTTATAAATGATATTGTAGCTCAAATTCAGTCAGAAATAAAACTGTTTGCAGCCTATATCTTGTATGAGTTTGACTGTCCCTTTGGTATCTTTCGTCCCTCTTTTATAGTGGACAATCCAGTAAATGATGCATTAAAGATAAATGAAGATTTAGAGAAAATTCACTACTGGTCTGAGAAGTGGTTGGTTAATTTTAATGCAAAAAAAAACTGAGAGCATGAAACTAAAAAAAAAACATTGCATCCACAGCTTTTCATGAATAATTTTCCCTTAAACTCTGTAAATGAACACAAGCATCTTGGTGTGATACTGTCAAACGACGGTCATTGGCACAAGCATATCGATGTGATGGTTAAGGAAGCTTATTCCCGCTTAAATATCCTTAGAAAATTTAATTCATTTTAAATAGAAAAACTTAAGAACAACTTTATTTTTCTTATTTAAGGCCGGTTCTTGGATATGCTGATGTAGGTTGGGATACATCTACATTAATTTTAATTCATTAAATAGAAAGCGTCCAAATAGAGGCTGCAAGGATTGTGACTGGAGGAACACGGTTAACATCTATTAACTTACTTTATAAGGAAACGGGACGAGAAAAACTGAAGAATAGACGAGAGGCCCACAGACTTACATATTTGTACAAAATGTCTAACAATATTACGCCATCTTATCTTAATAATATTTTACCTGAACGGTTCCGTAATATAAATGAATATAATACGCGTAATGCGAATGATTTTCAACCTATTGCAGCTAAAACAACAACTTACTCTAACTGTTTTCTCTCATCAACAGTAAAATCCTGGAACTCGCAGACAATTGAACTACAAAACAGTCCGTCCCTTCTCGTTTTCAAAAAAAGTAACCGTGAAATTAAGGCGGTCTTTTATCATAATGATTGTGGTTCCAGATCCGGTCAAATATATCATGCGAGAATAAGAATGAACTGTAGTGGACTCAACATACACCACTGTGACAGAAACTTGATACAATCCCCGAAGTGTGTTTGTGAAGACCCTGAAACAACGGATCACTATCTATTAAAAGGCAAAATATTCAACGTACCTCGCAAAAGACACATTCACAATTTACAGATTCCAATCAAAATTTCCACTAATGTCTTACTTTTGGGCTCGGGTAGACTCACAGTAGAACTAAACATACTAGTATTTAAAGTTGTAGAAAACTTTATTATAAGTAGCAATCGATTCACATCCACAATCAAATAATTCTAATTACTCACTCCTCCCCTATATAAAAAAAAAATTCATTCTTTAATAACACCCTCATTTTTCTAAAAACACCTTTCACTCCCTTCCTTTGCTATATGTTTTGTATTTCTTATGAATTTTCCTTTTGTTACTGTAATCATTGACTGTATTTTATTACATATTCAGCATGTGTTCATAGCTTGTAATTTTATTTTCGAATTTAGGGAGACGGATTTATATAAGAGCACTGCTCTTGTTTCTTAATCCCGATTATTGAATCTTTTGTATATTTCGTATTTATGTCTTTACCCTTGTATCTATATATATAATGATTTCTTTAATAAAATATGTTTACAGTAAGATCCGTTTCTCGGATATTACAAGCAATAGTACAATTATATGGTGTATGGAATGATTGAAAGGGGTACATGTCAGTCTGGCATGTTTTTATTAGACCTTTACCGTTTACCTCACTTTTATGGTTTATTGGTCAATGTTCGGTTGTGTGTTTTGGTCTATTTTTTAAGTACCAAAAGTTATATGTAAACTGTATTTGGTGTATAAAATGATTGTGATATGTACATGTCTGTCAAGCCAGTATCATCTGACCTTGAACTTGTTTTCATGTTTCATTGTTAAGTTTTTTTTGTGTTTTTGTCAGTTTTCAATTACTAATAGCAACTTGTGAGCTTTAATTGGTATATGGGATAATTATAAGATGTATATTTCTGTCTGGCAGGTAACATCTGACCTTGACCATGTTGACCATATATTCATGGTTCATTGGTCAATGTTAAGTTTGTGTGTTTCCTGTCTGTTTTTTAATTACCATAAGCAATACATCACTTTATTTGACGAATGGAATAATTGTAAGGTGGACATGTCTGTCTGAAAAGATGTATCTGACCTTGATATTATTGTCTTGATTCTTTAAAGATGTTTATCTGATACTTGTAGTGAAAGTTTTACTGTAAAACCTCATCTTTTAACATACAATCAATGGTCAGTAAAGCAGGCGAGACATTTCAGCACGTGCAATAACGACTACTATTTAGGTCAACATTCCTTGTAGTACATTGTAACATGTTTATCTTTCTATAAATTCATGATTATCTCGCTCAGATTTGGAGACATAGGGATCTAAATCTGACGGCTGTGTTAGCTTTTGACAAACTATGTGAGTAGGTTGAAGACCTGGATAATTATGAGAAAATTGAGAAAATATTCAGGGGTTATAAAAAAACAACTTGTATATACATGTACATGAATAAAAAATTACCATAAGACATTTAAAGGCCAATGCTGTAAATTCAGACTTAATACGTGCATTTATTATTGTATATCACTGATTACTTGTAAAACGTGAAGACTTATTAATTGCAAACATTTTGTTCAGGAAAATCACTTAATCAATTTTCAAAAAAAAAAAGAAAAAGCAATAATTTGAATTGAAGGTCCAGCTTACCACATTCCCTTTGTATGAGGCATTTTCATGGAAGATCTTTTATATTTGAACGCAAATGGAAATATTTTAGACGACCGATAAACATAAACCAATGAAATGCAGACAAGCCATAGAAGACTGAAGAATTTTAAAACTTCAAAGGCCAACTGGGTTTGAATCACTTCTGAATGCTAGTTTTTATTATTGCACTGTAAGCCACTTGTCCTTGGCAAGCAAGCAGAAATTTGTTTCGACAAATGAGAAGAAAAATGTCAGAATATCAGTCTGGGACTTGCAGTAGGAAAAGATGTTTGTGTAGATTGATGCAAAAAAAAAACTAGTATACTGGGAAAGGAAGCAATTACATATTTCTTTAAATATTCCCTTTGACCAGGTAACTTACTTGATAATATAATTACTATAGCCCCAGACTAAAACCCAACACATAGTTCAGGAGTATAGGAGCTATGGCGACGACTGTCCCTCTCTTTTTGTACTTTTTTTTTTATGAAAGTAAACCGTGATAATAAATGAGGACATTGACTACTGTGAATTCAGATATTATTGCGAGGTTTTTGTTAATTCGAATAATGCGACTGGATGAGTTAAAACGAAAAGAAATAAGCAGGTGTAATACCATCATTGAATTTCCCCTTTTAGTCTTTGCTAGATTTGCACTTTTCAAAAAATTGTGCAGAATTCATCTTTTTTTTAAATAAAGAAATACTTGGCATGAATAAAGTTGTATCATGTGCATTACTATAGACAAAGGCTCATATACTATTCCATTGCATATCAGAAAATAACAATCACTGGAAGTTAACCAATCAAATGTTCACCTCTTTTTTACCTGTGTAAAAGCTTTAGTAACCATGTAACCTCAAGTTTCCAAAAAATTCTATATAGAAACACCAAATAAAAAAACAATGGTGCTTTGAAACACCCAAGATATATGTTTATGACCAAGAATTTTTTTACTGCAATGAAAGGCAAGATTAATTACCTACAACTGTCAAATTCAAGGGAATAATGTTTTTTAACCTTTTTCGTATGCAACCGGATGTGACGTACTATGATTAGGTATTATTACACCAGCAGTCTCCTTTAACTTCACTCTCCCCTATATAGATGATGATCTCTTGCTTAATAATTCAAAATGTTGTGACTATGTTGAACCCATACATCTCATCGAACTTGGGATAAAGACTTCAGTTGACTGATACCGTTAAATCTGTCTCATTTCTTGACTTACTTTGCAACAGGCCATCTACCGACACCTCAGAGAGTTGTTTCAAGGGTTCATAACGTGCAGAGAGCCCTGCACACTTTTTACACCATGCATCATATTTAACGTCCCAATTCAGATTCGATGTCCTTTTAGCAATGGTTTTTCTGTCGGTTGGTAAGAGACCAAGAATGACCATACTTATATTCCTCAGTCACCCTTGGGATTCCTCAACGATGAAATGTATTTTCTGTTTGAATAATGATGTGCATATGCTGATAAAATAGAGTATGGACATGGGGAATGTGTCAAAGAAACAGCAACCCGACCAAAGAGTAAAACACAGCCGAAGGCCACCAATGGGTCTTCAACACAGCAAGAAATGTGATGTATGTTATGGTTTAAATCCTACTTTAATCTTAAACTGTATCGTAATGTTAACTGCGAATGATAACTACGTCCATTTATCAGTGACATACAGATGGATACTGTCTTCTGATCATATACAGCTTGTTGGTGTGTAGTTCTATTCCAAGAAGGTTTGGGTTAAAGTTTTGACATCTAAACGAAATTCTGAACCTAAGTGTTGATGCTGCAGATGGAATGTTGTATCGCTATGTCTCGCTTTCGGGACAAATTGTCGCAGGCTCAACAAATGTATCTTGCATTATGTGTCAATAATCAATACTTTTAAGAAAGATAAGACATTTTTGTATATGTTAAAGAAAGTTTTGACTTAAAAAAAAAGTTGCCGAGAGTCACACATATTGAACTTATCAAAAAGATAACAAAAATTTGAATTGAGAGTCCAACATACCTAATTCGCTTTGTTTGAGGCAATTACATTGACAAACTTTGATTTTTAACGTTTATAGACATTTACAAAAAAAAATAGTTATGAATAAACAAATAAAAGGGAGAATATTCAAAGAAGCATACAGACTAAACGTATAAGGTCAACTGGTTTTTTATATAAAGATTGGCTGCAGGAGATTCAAAATTGAGTACTTCATATTTTATTAAGGGAAATATCAAGATTGCTTTTTATAGAGATTTGTTATGACATAATCATTGAATGAAAAACATGCAAAACATAACTTTCGTATCTTTAATTAATTAAATTTGATGTAGAAAAAAATCATTAGATATATCACCTATCAAGAACATTATGCATACAACTGTAAAATTTACATATACAATATAAACTAGTTTAAATGAGTACACATCGCACCAGTAAATACTAACTTTTATCAAGGGCACTACTCACATCACTATAGCATTTACATATGGAATATAAACTACTATCAAATAATTACACACCACAACAGTAAATACTAAGTTGTATCAAGTGCAATATACATACAACTATAACATTTACTTATTAGGTAGTATAAAATAAGTACACATCACACAAAAGTAAATAGTAGCAGACCATACATTACATATTAATCCTAACTGCTAAAAAAGACAGTCCTTTCTCAGTAAAATTCAGAAAAATGAAAACAAATACCTGCGAAATCTTACACTGGATGCTGTCATTTGATCGTAAGAAAGCTCTGTACTAGTTTTAGTCAATTCTTAGAAAGTTTGACAACATTTTAACCACAGACTAAACATATACGTTGATGCGACGGATGACAGATTAGAGAATTGCTATGTATCAATTTGGCTACAAAATGTTGCATGCTCGACAAACATGTATCATGCATTATGTGGCAATATAAATTCCTTTTTAAAAAGATAAGACATGTTTGCGTACGTTTAAATGTTTTGACTGTGTATAGAAATGTATGCTTACATCAATTTAAAAAAAAAAAAAAGAAAGACATAATTTGAATTGAAGGTTCAGCTTACCACATTCCCTTTGTATGAGGCATTTTCATTGAAGATGTTTTATATTTGAAAGCAATGGAAATATTTTAGAAGACCGATAAACATAAACCAATGACATGCAGACAAGCCATAGAAGAATGGATACTTTTAAAACTTCAAAGGCCAACTGGGTTTGATGCACATTGATTCTTAACGTTATAAAATAAAAATAAAATGATTTAACAGTATTTATCTAAATAGCGTTCAATGTAAATGGAATCACTATTAGACAAAAAGATTTCATGATGATCCGGCCCCAAGTCGATCCGTCCCAACGTCCTATGTCGATCCGGCCCAAATCTATCTGGTCCCATATTTAAAGACGATCGGGCCCCAATATAAAAAAAATATTTACAAGGAATAAAAATAAAAATATATATGAATTCAGTGTAATTCATAAATGTTTATAATTTTTTTAATAATATAAAAGGTGGGAAATAAAAAAGTTTGCCTTAAACGAATAAATTTTTAAAAGATGAGACATTTATTTCATTTTTTTTTTTATATTTACATTTTATATAGAAATCTAATATTGTTTTTAATATAAAATATTTGAATTTTAACCAAAGTATCACCTTAAATTGATACGGATGGTTATGCATTATAAAACAATTATGTTGATTATTACAAGTTTTTAAGACTATTGAATATGCAAAACTAGAATAAAAATATATCTAAAAAAATTTAGTACCATCAACATTAACAACAGTAATAAGCATGATTTTTCTTCAATTGACTGTGACCTTAACAAGTCTGTCAATGGGTGTACTAGTAAATAGTTACATAGCTGCACACGCTGATCCCGAAGCTGATGTATACACACTTTATTTTTGTTCAACGTATAAAGACTTCTCAAATTGAGAAATGTTTTGCCGAATCCTCCCATAAAAGAGGAGACATATGTTTTTCTTTTAATATTGCAATTCAATGGTACAAAAAAAAAAACAGAAAAAAAACCCAGAGAAGACAGTTGTGGAAAGAAATAAAAGTACATTTCTTCTTCCTGTTATCTTTAAAAAAAAGAATAAAACCAGGTGTAATCCACCATTTCTCTACACTTGGAAATGCCTGTACTAAGTCAGGAAAAAATGACAATTGTTTTCTATTCGTTTGATGTGTTTGAGCTTTTGATTTTGCCATTTGATAAAGGACTTTCCGTTTTGAATTTTCCTTGGAGTTTGGTAATTTTGTTTATTCTACTTTTTATTCATATCTTATATAACATACAAATTAAAGAAGTAGAAAAATAATATGAATACATCATGCATATAACACTATAGAATTGACTTAAGCAATATATGCAATTAAACATTATTTACAAACTACACCATCAAATACTAATATTTAATAACGTGTATTAATAAAGGCAATAGTAGTTTACCGCTGTTCAAAAGTCATAAATCGATTTAGAGAAAACAAATCTGGGTTACAAACTAAAACAGAGGGAATCACATCAACTGTAAGAGGAAAACAACGAAATAACCTAAACAGCGCACCAAGCATGCAACCTTATGTTGTATACAAGCAATAGAAAGCTTTAACTTGAGCAGCACAAACCCCACCCAAAACTAGGGGTAACATGTATGAAATACAAAATGTATATAAAATTCACATAAGCTGAGTCATCAGTTTTCTATGTAGTGTTTTTTGTTGACTTGTTCCTCTTTCCGTTATGTTTCATTTTTTTGCCATGGTGTTGCCCGTTTTTTTCTTCGACTTATGAGTTTGATTGTGTCATTTGTATTCCGCCTCTATTTCATCACACATAAAATCATCTTTAAATATCATTCAACTAAATGTTACAATAAAATTGAAAAAAAGTCTCATATCAGCGTTTTGAGCAACACAACTAACTGTTAAGAAACAGAAAATATCAAAATCATTCCTGGAAAGTTATGACAAAAAAAGGAGACCAGTTAAATGAAACTGCTAAACAAATATGATTAATAGCAATAAATCATTTACAATTCATGTCGACATACCATTTCATAGTTATTTATATACAATAACCTGGACAGATGTGGCATACAAACAGAGTAACCATAACATGTTAAACAAAGACAAACTTTGGTAAAAAATTTCATGAAAAAAAATCAGTTCATCGTGTAAACAATTGAAAAAAGTTAAGGATGTGCTGATGTCAGGTTTAAGAAAATTGGTCAAATGTTCGGACTTGTTGGGTTTTTTCCTCCAATAAAGGGTAAAATATTTTGCTCATAACACCCACTTTTTCAATCCTGGTGTCTATGATGAGTTTATTTTTCTTCATATAAGACTTCAATAGCTCATAAAAGGTCACTTACCAATATTTAATCAGATTCTTGATTTCTTTTCTTATGATTTGAGACCCAAATAATTCCAATGCTAAATATAAGTCCGAGTCAGACGTTTCCCGACATTTTTTCAAAACCAAATATCTCAAAAAGGAGTTTCATAACCTATCACTATTTTTAGCTCCTATTTGGATCCTAAACTAATGCTCTTTTGACTAATTATATCAATTTGAAATTCTAGATTTTTTTAATTTCACCTAAGTACATCCTTAATCAACTATGTTCTTAGACGTTATAAATAAAAGAGTTTTTTTGACAAAGCAAAATTCTACCAAAGATGCATACAGTTAAATAATGTATTTCGAAATATTTACAAATTTATGTAAACGTATTTACAATTACTTTTTTCTTCCAAAAACCATTAGGAAGGTAATTTTAAAAATGCTACGTTACCCTAAGCAGATAGAAGTATTAAAAAAAATCAATACGAATTGCACTGAAAAGGGGACAATATACAAGTGATCGTTTTCATTTTAAATGTAAATGCAAATGTATTTTCACTAATTGTTCAAAAAATTTTCTAGGTTGTCAAACTTCAAAACACCAAACTAGTCAACATTATTCAAGAGAAGTCTGCCAAAACATTTTCGATGATTTTTATATTTTTACCAATGTTGTTGAACGCCTGACCAATATGTCTCAGAGATGGTCTGATAGCATGAAGATTACAGAATGTAGACTTCCACTCTTGCATAATGTCTCGGTTAAGTTTCACCAAATCTCTTTCCTTTTGTCGGAATCGAATCTGCTCCCAGGTTTTGAATTCCATTCCAAGCTCAATAAGAAATGGCAGCGAGTTGTTTCCTACAAACGGGGCGAGTCTGTCGAAGTGTTCTTCTGAAGGTTCATAGTCCCAAATTTCTGGTTCCTGGTCTAATGCAAAAAAGCAAATTGTTATTTTTGGGTTTTGTTTATATTAATTATTTGCCTTAAATAACATGTACTTTTATTGAATTGTATTTTAACCTTTACAACTTTTTCATTTAAAGAAAAGGCTGTGTATATGAAAGTAGTTACATGTTACTGCAGTTTACACTGATTGTGAACAAAGTTCAACAAAACATATATATGTATAATTGGACATCCTACTGATGAAGGATATAAGTTATCTAAAATATTTAACATTTGTATATGAGTTCATGTTTTTTTGTGCTGTTGTACCCTTTTAGACTTCCTTATATATAATATATATATATAAATTATACATTATTTAGTATGTAAATATTAGAATGTTTAAAATAGTTTACTAAATAATGTGTTAAGATTACATAAGGCAATCTATAATTTTATTTGTGTAATTGTATTATTCTCTAAACTGATTAATCCAAACTCCCATAGACTTGTAAGTCATATGATGCTACTTACAGGCACTTATATATTTATATAAATATATATATATTTATTATAGTGTTAGACCTGTATAACCAGTGCTATCCGATTGAGAATGTCACATGTTTAGACGTGTATATGTATACGCCTAAAAAAGTGTACAAGACAACACCAATATTAAACTAGAGGCTCTAAAGAGCATGTGTCGCTCACCTGTATTTACTGATGCTTTGGAAATCATGTAAAATAAGGTTTAAATCATAATTTATAGTATAAGATATTGTTATATACTATAATAATATCTAAGATAATAGCAAAAAACTGCATAATTTCCATAAAATTACTAACTCAGGGGCAGCAACCCAACAACTGGTTGTCGGATTTGTCTGAAAATTTCAGGGCCGATATAGCGAAATCAGATGAACATTTTTGCCACCTGTCAGATTTGCTCTAAATGCTTCAGTTTCTGAGATATAAACCAAAAACTTCATTTTACCCTATGTACTATTTTTAGCCATGTCTGCCATCTTGGTTCGCAGGCAGGGTCATCGGACACATTTTTTAAACTTAGATACTCTTATGATGATAGTGGACAAGTTTGGTTACATTTTGTCTTAATAGTTTCAGAGGAGAAGATTTTTGTAAAAGATTACAAAAATTTAAGAAAAATTGGTAAAATTGACTATACAGTTCAATAACTCCTGAAGGGGTCAACTGACCATTTTGGTCATTTTACTTATTTGTAGATCATACTTTGCCGAACATTATTGCTGTTGACAGTTTATCTCTATCTATAATAATGTTCAAGATAATAACCAACCAGATGCTCCACAGGGCGCAGCTTTATACGACCGCAGAGGTTGAACCCTGAACGGTTGGGGCAAGTATGGACACAACATTCAAGCTGGATTCAGTTCTAAATTTGGATTGTGATTAAATAGTTGACACAGCAAAGGTTTCTGACACAGAATGAATGTGGGCTAATAAACTTAAAATTTGTTTTTTGCCTTTGTGCAATTCACTAAGCTGTTGAATATTAATCCTCACAAAAAAATGTTTGAAGAAATTTTCTTTCTATATATGAAATCTGAAATGACAAAATTTAACCCCCCCCTAATTCTTTTTCACATCCCCCTTTCCCTTATTCAAAAACTGATCTCAATTCAAATTTCGAATGGAGTTTGCAACAATAACTACTCATTTAAATACATCATAAAATATTAAAATGTAAAAAAAGTGTTTGTTATCACTGAATAGTAAAGATTGTTTTAATTTATCAATTTATCAGTTGGTAGTTAAAGTGAATATACATTGTATATTGTATAAAACAATGATTTAAGTTGATTCAACTACTATTCTGGACAAAGAAAGATAATTCCAATTGAAGATTTCTTGCTATTGCGCAATACTGTGCAATTGAAAATGTCTTGCTATTGCACAATACTGTGCAATTGAAGATTTCTTGCTATTGCTGAATTCTGTGCATTTGAAAATTTCTTGCTATTGCACAATACTTAATATAATAATTTTGGATCCTGATTTGGACCAACTTGAAAACTGGGCCCATAATCAAAAATCTAAGTGCATGTTTAGGTTCAGGATATCAAAGGAGCGCAAGAATTCAAATTTTGTTAAAATCAAACTTAGTGTAATTTTGGACCCGTTGGACTTTAATGTATACCAATTTGAAAACGGGATTAAAAATTAAGAATCTATATACACAGTTAGATTTGGCATATCAAAGAACCCCAATTATTCAAATTTTGGTGAAATCAAACAAAGTTTAATTTTGGACCCCGATTTGGTACAACCTTAAAACTGGGCCAATAATCAAAAATGTAAGTACATTTTTAGATTTAGCAAATCAAAGAACCCCAAGGATTCAATTTTTGTTAAAATCAAACTCAGTTTAATTTTGGACCCTTTGAACCTTAATGTAGACCAATTTGAAAACGGGACCAAAAATTAGGAACTACATACAAAGTTAGATTCGTCATATCAAAGAACCCCAATTATTCATTTTTTTATGAAACCAAAAATAGTTTAATTTTGGACCCTTTGGCTCCCTTATTCCTAAACTGTTGGGATCAAAACTCCCAAAATCAATCCCAACCTAACTTTTATGGTCATAAACCTTGTGTTTAAATTTCATAGATTTCTATTTACTTATACTAAAGTTATTGTGCGAAAACCAATAAAATGCTTATTTGGGCCCTTTTTTTGTCCCCTAATTCCTAAACTGTTGAGACCAAAACTTCCAAAATCAATCCCAACCTTCCTTTTGTGGTCATAAACCTTGTGTTTAAATTTCATAGATTTCTATTTACTTCAACTAAAGTTATAGTGCGAAAACCAAAAGTCTTCAGACTACAACGACGACGACGACGCAAACGTGATACCAATATACGACCAAAATTTTGTCCGGTCGTATAAAAATGGCAAAATTTCTTTAAAAGTACCAATTAAGGGATAGTAGCCCAACAACTGGTTGTCCGATTCACCTGAAAGTTTCAGGGCAGATAGATCTAAACTTGATAAACAATTTTAACCTATGTCAGATTGATCTAAATTATTTGGTTTCAGAGATATAAGCCAAAAATCTACATTATACTCTATGTTCTATTTTAAGCCATGTTGGCCATCTTGGTTCGCGGGCGAAGTCACCGGACACATTTTTTAAACAAGATACCCTAATAATGATTGTGGACAAGTTTGGTTAAATTTGTCTAAGTAGTTTCAGAGGAAAATATTTTTGTAATAGATTACAAAAATATTACTATGTTCTATTTTTAGCCATGGCTTCACCGGATACATTTTTTAAACTAGATAACCAAATGATGAAAGTGGCCAAGTTTGATTTAATTTGGCCCAGTAGTTTCAGAGGAGAAGATTTTTGTAAAAGTTAACAACCACGACGACGGACGATGGATGCAAAGTGATGAGAAAAGCTCACTTGGCCCTTCGGGCCAGGTCAGCTAAAAAAGGAAATAATAAATGTAAATATCTCTATATATATTTGTATATCTAATATGTTAATTGTTGCACTTACCGAAGTCAATTAGCTTGTCTCTCACCACCTTAAAAGAATAATGATGAAAATAATTGATTGAAAGTAAAGCAAATATTGTTAAGGCATTTTAAAAGGTCAGAGCAATTGAAAAAAAAATCGATTAATACTGAATACAAAGAAGCTTTATATAGATTAAGAACTATATCGTCTGGTTATAAATCGATTAATACTGAATACAAACAAGCTTTATATAGATTAAGAACTATATCGTCTGGTTATAAATCGATTAATACTGAATACAAACAAGCTTTATATAGATTAAGAACTATATCGTCTGGTTATAAATCGATTAATACTGAATACAAACAAGCTTTATATAGATTAAGAACTATATCGTCTGGTTATAAATCGATTAATACTGAATACAAACAAGCTTTATATCGATTAAGAACTATATCGTCTGGTTATAAGAATGAATTGTGTACCGTAGCATTTAAGTGTAAGAAGTAGTAATGTACAATTAAAATTCCCCTTACTTTGCAAAGAGTGTGTGGGTTCTGTATGTTGCCGATTGCAGCAGCTTTCCTGATGTCATCAAATGTAATGGAAGAACTGTCAATACACCTATGCAGTATTTCAAAATTTAATCTTTCTGCTTCTTCCCCTAATGTATCATACAAACTCTCCCATATATTATACTTCATTCCAAGATGAATAGATAACTCTTTGGTTTCGTGTATGCTGTACTCCATTGACAATCGACGTAGGTGAATATCTGTTGGAGTCTGCTTTAAGAACTCGTTGTCCGTCACTGAAATAGAATATTAAGTTTCTGAATTTTCTCAAAATTTGTTAGATTTTAATCTTTACTGAAGGTTATGCCAGAAGTTGTGTTATTAATATTTATTTCTTAAATGCTGTTAATTTCCCAAAATAGCATGACAGATGGAATGGTGTTTTGTTCAAATGCAGATAGGTGTAGGGTGCACATGGAGTGTTAATACAAACTACGCAATGGAGGTTGACTATGGAGACGGACATATATTGTATTGAGCAATGGTGTTGTGTATGTGATTATATGATGTTTCAGCTGGGTTTTTTTTCGAATCGTAATAAAATACAAACAGGGAAAATGAAAAAATGGAATTTTACCAAATCAAAAGAATAATAACATTTTGTTACATCAGTTGCATTGAAATATTGTGATTTATTTCCAAGGAAAAAAAATGATAAATCGTTCCTCTAATGTCATACAATAATGCCGGTGTTGTCCAGACGTTGGCATTGACCTTGTGTAAAACTAAACTGAGAATGCAAAGACAAGTATAGTTCCTAGCATTACTTATTCTAAATCCACTTCAAAGCCAATGTTATAAAATGAATAACTTATCTTACGAAAAATCAAACCGTCAATGAATGTGTTGTTTTATCATTAGTTGAATAGTTTTCCTTATTTGAAATGTAGTTATTCTGAAATTACACTGTAGGTTGGGAAAAAAAAAACATCTTTTACTTATCATTTAACCTAAGCTAGCTATATAGTGACTCGTTAGTGAATGTACTGATACTTTTAGTTACTTTAATGGCGGTCAACTATTTTGATCCAGTTGATGTTGAGTTTTAATTTTGAGTTTTCATGCACTTCAAGCTGTTCAATAGTCATAAATCGATTTAACTGAAACAAATACGTGTCACAAACCAAAACCGAGAGAAACACATGAGTTATAAGAGAAAAACAGAAACAATGAACTGCTATTAAAACAAACGCCAACATACATAAAAACGAACTATTTGATAACAACTGCCATATTCCTGACTTGGTACAGGACACTTTAAAAAAAAGGTGGGTTGAACCTGGTATTATGGCTAGCAAAACCTCCCGCTTATATGACAATATTAAAAATACAACTAAGTAACAACTTTACGTGACAGGAATACAGTACAAATGAACGCAAGAACACTCAGGACAGAGAAATACATAAATAAATAATATAATAGTACATTAGAACATGTAAACCTCAAAATAACAACGAGCACCTCATATAAATTTACAACAGTACACAAGTCCAGCACAATATAATTATGAACTGTGCATCAGACGAGTGCATTAACGCCACAAAAAGTGATGTCACAGGTAAATATGCATTTTGTAAGTTAAAGAATGATCAGCCTATGCTAGAGTACAAACCATAATGTTCTGGTTTTTAAACTGCTCATTGCAAACCCACTCCAATATATGTAATAAAAGGACAGATCTTAGTATCAACAATTACAAATGACAGACTTTAATTAAGTGTTAACTAGTTTGAATGTGTTTCAATACATTTATATTGACTATGAATTATCTATTCAAATGAAATCCTCTTCTATATTATTCTAAAAATAAATAGAAAATGTGTCCATGGGACACAGATGATGCCCCTGCTTGCATTAAACATTATAAAGGTACACATAAATCCAAAACAGTAAGAGTGACGCTACCCAAGTTTGTACCTGGTTTGCGTTTTGTTGTAATAAGCATTGTGTATAACATGTATAAGTTTCATAACATTTAGTTTAAGCAAACTTGAGTGAGAGAACATAAACGAGAAATTCAGCAATATTTCCATGTGTAAAGGGCATAACTCTTAAACAGTAAAAATGATGCCACCAACATTCAAACTTGATTTTTGTTGTGTGGTAATAACCATTGTGTATAAGTTTCATAACATTTGGTTAAGGCAAACTAACTTTAGACATCTAAAGAACGGAAACGAAAATTTCAGCATTTTTTCATTTGTACAGGGGCATAACTCTAGAACGGTAAAAGTGACACAACCAAATTCAAATTTTATCTGTGTTATGGGGTAATAAGCATTATGTGTAAGTTTCATAAGATTCGGTTGAGGCAAACTAAATTTAGATAATGGAAACAAAACATTCAGCATTTATTTCATTTGTAAAGGGTCATAATTCTAGAATGGTAAAAAGTGATGCCACCAAAATTCAGACTTGATCTGTGTTTTGTAGTAATAGGCTTTGTGTATAAGTTTAAACCAAATCAACATTTGTTTGAAGCAAAATAAAGTTAGAGAACGGAAACATATTTTGGGACATACGGACGGACTGACATATAGATGGACAAGGGTTAGATGTAATGCCCCCTCCGCTACTTTGGGAGAATAATAAACATTGACTTTATCTAACTAGAGGCTCTAAAGAGCCTGTGTCACTCACCTTGGTATATGTGAATATTAAACAAAGGAAGCAGATGGATTCATGACAAAATTGTGTTTTGGTGATGGTGATGTGTTTGTACATCTTACTTTACTGAACATTCTTGCTACTTACAATTATCTCTATCTATAATGAACTTGGCCCAGTAGTTTCAGTGGAAAATGTTAGTTAAAATTTACAAATTTTATGAAAATTGTCAAAAATTGACTATAAAGGACAATAACTCCTTTGGGGTCAATTGACCATCTCCGTCAAGTTGACTTAATTTATAATTATATTCAAGATAATAACCAAAAACAGCAAAATTACTAATTCAGGGGCAGCAACCCAACAACAGGTTGTCAGATTCATCTAAAAATTTCAGGGCACATAGATCTTGACCTGATAAACAATCTTACCCCATGTCAGATTTGCTCTGAAGGCTGCGGTTTCAGAGTTATAAGCCAAAATCTACATTTCACCCCTATGTTCTATTTATAGCCATGGCGGCCATCTTGGTTGGTTGCCCAGGGCACGGGACACAATTTTTAAACTAGATACCCCAATGATGATTGTGGCCAAGATTGGTTAAACAGTAGTTTCAGAGGAGAAGATTTTTGTAAAAGATGACTAAGATTTACGAAAAATGGTTAAAAATTGACTATAAAGGGCAATAACTCCTAAAGGGGTCAACAGACCATTTTGGTCCTGTTGACTTATTTGTAAAACTTACTATGCTGAACATTATTGCTGTTTACAGTTTATCTTTATCTATGATAAAATTCAAGATAATAACCAAAAACAGCAAAATTTCCTTAAAATTACCAATTCAGGGGCAGCAACCTATCAACGGGTTGTCCGATTCATCTCAAAATTTCAGGGCAGATAGCTCTTGACCTGATTAACAATTTTACCCCCATGTCAGATTTGCTCTAAATGCTTTGGTTTTTGAGTTATAAGCCAAAAACTGCATTTTACCCCTATGTTCTATTTTTAGCCGTGGCGGCCATCTTGGTTAGTTGGCCGGGTCACCGGACACATTTTTTAAACTTTATACCCCAATGATGATTGTGGCCAAGTCTGGTTTAATTTGGCCCAGTAGTTTCAGAGGAGAAGATTTTTGTAAAAGATGACTAAGATTTACGAAAAATGGTTAAAAATTGACTATAAAGGGCAACAACTCCTAAAGGGGTCAATTGACCATTTCGGTCATGTTGACTTATTTGTAAATCTTACTATGCTGAACATTATTGCTGTTTACAGTTTATCTTTATCTACAATAATATTCAAGATAATAACCAAAAACAGCAAAATTTCCTTAAAATTACATATTCAGGGGGAGCAACCCAACAACGGGTTGTCTGATTCATCTGAAAATTTCAGGGCAAATAGATCTTGACCTGATAAACAATTTTACCCTCATGTCAGATTTGCTCTAAATGCTTTGGTTTTTGAGTTATAATCCAAAAACTGCATTTTACCCCTATGTTCTATTTTTAGCCATGGCGGCCATCTTGGTTGGTAGGCGGGGTCACGCCACACATTTTTTAAACTAGATACCCCAATGATGATTATGGCCAAGTTTGGTTAAATTTGGCCCAGTAGTTTCAGAGGAGAAGATTTTTCTAAAAGATTGCTAAGATTTATGAAAAATGGTTAAAACTTGACTTTAAAGGGCAATAACTCCTAAAGTGGTCAACTGACCATTTGGTCATGTTGACTTATTTGTAGATCTTACTTTGCTGAACATTATTGCTGTTTACAGTTTATCTCTATCTATAACTAGAGGCCCTAAAGAGCCTGTGTCGCTCACCTTGGTCTATGTGAATACTAAACAAAGGACACAGGTGGATTCAAGACAAAATTGTGGTTTGGTGATGGTGATGTGTTTGTAGATCTTACTTTACTGAACATTCTTGCTGCTTACAATTATCTCTATCTATAATGAACTTGACCCAGTAGTTACAGTGGAAAATGTTAGTAAAATTTTACAAATTTTGTGAAAATTGTTAAAAAAAAATGACTATATAAAGGGCAATAACTCCTTAGGGGTCAATTGATATTTTGGTCATGTTGACTTATTTGTAAATCTTACTTTGCTGAACATTATTGCTGTTTACAGTTTATCTCTATCTATCATAATATTCAAGATAATAACCAAAAACAGTAAAATTTCTTTAAAATTACCAATTCAGGGACAGCAACCCAACAACATGTTGTCCGATTCATCTGAAAATTTCAGGGCAGATAGATTTTGACCTGATGAACAATTTTATCCATGTCAGATTTGCTCTAAATGCTTTGGTTTTTGAGTTATAAGCCAAAAACTGCATTTTACCCCCATGTTCTAATTTTAGCCATGGCGGCCATCTTGGTTGGTTGACCGGGTCACCGGACACATTTTTAAAACTAGATACTCCAATGATGATTGTGGCCATGTTTGGTTTAATTTGGCCCATTAGTTTCAGAGGAGAAGATTTTTTCTAAAAGATGACCAAGATTTACGAAAAATGGTTAAAAATTGACTATAAAGGGCAATAACTCCTAAAGGGGTCAATTGACCATTTCCGTCATGTTGACTTATTTGTAAATCTTACTATGCTGAACATTATTGCTGTTTACAGTTTATCTTTATCTATAATAATATTCAAGATAATAAACAAAAACAGCAAAATTTCCTTAAAATTACATATTCAGGGGGAGCAACCCAACAACGGGTTGTCTGATTCATCTGAAAATTTCAGGGCAAATAGATTTTGACCTGATAAACAATTTTACCCATGTCAGATTTGCTCTAAATGCTTTGGTTTTTGAGTTATAAGCCAAAAACTGCATTTTACCCCTATGTTCTATTTTTAGCCATGGCGGCCATCTTGGTTGGTAGGCGGGGTCACGCCACACATTTTTTAAACTAGATACACCAATGATGATTATGGCCAAGTTTGGTTAAATTTGGCCCAGTAGTTTCAGAGGAGAAGATTTTTCTAAAAGATTACTAAGATTTACGAAAAATGGTTAAAAATTGACTATAAAGGGCAATAACTCCTAAAGGGGTCAACAGACTATTTTGGTCCTGTGGACTTATTTGTATATCTTACTTTACTAAACATTTTTGCTGTTTACAGTTTATCTATATGTATGATAATATTCAAGATAATAACCAAAAACAGCAAAATTTCCTTAAAATTACCAATTCAGGGGCAGCAACCTATCAACGGAATGTCCCGATTCATCTCAAAATTTCAGGGCAGATAGATCTTGACCTGATTAACAATTTTACCCCATGTCAGATTTGCTCTAAATGCTTTGGTTTTTGAGTTATAAGCCAAAAACTGCATTTTACCCCTATGTTCTATTTTTAGCCGTGGTGGCCATCTTGGTTAGTTGGCCGGGTCACCGGACACATTTTTTAAACTAGATACCCCAATGATGATTGTGGCCAAGTCTGGATTAATTTGGCCCAGTAGTTTCAGAGGAGAAGATTACTATATAAAGGGCAATAACTCCTTAGGGGTCAATTGACCATTTTGGTCATGTTGACTTCTTTTAAGGTCTTACTTTGCTGTACATTATTGCTGTTTACAGTTTATCTCTATCTATAATAATATTCAAGATAATAACCAAAAACAGCAAAATTTCCTTAAAATTACCAATTCAGGGGCAGCAACCCAACAACAGATTGTCTGATTCATTTGAAAATTTCAGGGCAGATAGATCTTGACCCGATAATTTTTTTTACTCATGTCAGATTTGCTGTAAATGCTTCGGTTTTTGAGTTATAAGCCAAAAACTGCATTTTACCCCTATGTTCTATTTTTAGGCGTGGCGGCCATCTTGGTTGATTGACCGGGTCACCGGACACATTTTTAAAACTAGATACCCCAATGATGATTGTGGCCATGTTTGGTTTAATTTGGCCCAGTAGTTTCAGAGGAAAAGATTTTTCTAAAAGATTACTAAGATTTACGAAAAATGGTTAAAAATTGACTATAAAGGGCAATAACTCCTAAGGGGTCAATTGACCATATGGTCATGTTGACTTATTTGTAGTTTCAGAGGAGAAAATTTTTCTAAAAGATTACTAAGATTGATGAAAAATGGTTAAAAATTGACTATAAAGGGCAATAACTCCTAAAGTCGTCAACTGACCATTTGGTCATGTTGACTTATTTGTAGATCTTACTTTGCTGAACATTATTGCTGTTTACAGTTTATCTCTATCTATAACTAGAGGCTCTTAAGAGCCTGTGTCGCTCACCTTGGTCTATGTGAATACTAAACAAAGGACACAGATGGATTCAAGACAAAATTGTGGTTTGGTGATGGTGATGTGTTTGTAGATCTTACTTTACTTAACATTCTTGCTGCTTACAATTATCTCTATCTATAATGAACTTGACCCAGTAGTTACAGTGGAAAATGTTAGTAAAATTTTACAAATTTTGTGAAAATTGTTAAAAAAATGACTATATAAAGGGCAATAACTCCTTAGGGGTCAATTGACCATTTTGGTCATGTTGACTTCTTTTTAGGTCTTACTTTGCTGTACATTATTGCTGTTTACAGTTTATCTCTATCTATAATAATATTCAAGATAATAACCAAAAACAGCAAAATTTCCTTAAAATTACCAATTCAGGGGCAGCAACCCAACAACAGGTTGTCTGATTCATTTGAAAATTTCAGGGCAGATAGATCTTGACCCGATAATTTTTTTACCCATGTCAGATTTGCTCTAAATGCTTTGGTTTTTGAGTTATAAGCCAAAAACTGCATTTTACCTCTATGTTCTATTTTTAGGCGTGGCGGCCATCTTGGTTAGTTGGCTGGGTCACCGGACACATTTTTTAAACTAGATACCCCAATGATGATTGTGGCCAAGTCTGGATTAATTTGGCCCAGTAGTTTCAGAGGAGAAGATTTTTGTAAAAGATTACTAAGATTTACGAAAAATGGTTAAAAATTGACTATAAAGGGCAATAACTCCTAAAGGGGTCAATTGACCATTTCAGTCATGTTGACTTGTTTGTAGATCTTACTTTGCTGAACATTATTGCTGTTTACAGTTTATCTCTATCTATATTAATATTCAAGATAATAACCAAAAACAGCAAAATTTCCTTAAAATTACTATTTCAGGGGCAGCAACCCAACAACATGTTGTCCGATTCATCTGAAAATTTCAGGGCAGATAGATCTTAACCTGATGAACAATTTTACCTGATGTCAGATTTGCTCTAAATGCTTTGGTTTTTGAGTTATAAGCCAAAAACTGCATTTCTCCCCTATGTTCTATTTTTAGCCATGGCGGCCATCTTGGTTGGTTGGCCGGGTCACCGGACACATTTTTTAAACTAGATACCCCAATAATGATTGTGGCCAAGTTTGGTTAAATTTGGCCCAGTAGTTTCAGAGGAAAAGATTTTTGTAAAGTTAACGCAGGAGGACGACGACGGACGACGATGACGGACGCCAAGTGATGAGAAAATCTCACTTGGCCTTTCGGCCAGGTGAGCTAAAAAGTAATTGAGAATGAAATAGCTATCAATGTAATCAAGAATTTTAACTGGCTAAAACTCACTGTGTATCATCGCCACTGGAAATTGGGTACTAACGAAGCAAGAGAGAAATAGAAAAAAAAGTAAACAAGTTAAGAATTCATTCAATTTAAAGCATTTCCACTCATTTGATGAGGGTGCCGCTTAAGAAATGATTTACTGATATATAATTCTTTAAATTATTAGGCCGATAAGCATGATAAGTACAAAATTAATACAAGATTTTGTGTAATACTCAAAAACTTACCACTAAGTACCGGAAAATTTTGTCGCCCCATTCTCAAGATATTGAACTGTTTTTCATTATTTTTCCAGGCACGTTTTTAGATTATTATTATAATAATTATAGTGTGGCATCATATTTACTGAAATTTGTTGTCAAAAACATGTTTTTTAAAGAATATAGACCATAAAATATAAAGTCTAAGGTACGACAACTTGCTCGTGTTGACAAATTTACTGTATGGCAACTTGTTTTCAACTGTATGGCAACTTGCTAATTTTAGAATAGTTATTTACCGTCCTTTTAAAAAAAATAAAGTATTAAGTTCAAATATCTAAGGTTTTTTTTGGGGGTGGGGTACCTTTTTATGTTAAACTGTTTTTGTCCTTTTCAAGGTTTAAATTTGTTTAAAACTGTTATTTGACTGATAAATTTTAAAAACTGTTAACTGTTTTCGATCCACTTTCTGTAATAAATCTGTTTTGTTAATATTTGCAATGTTGTTAACTGTTTATTTTTGAAATTGAGATTCCTGTTATCTGTTACTTAATACTTAAAGTGTTCACTGTTTTTGACATTATTTTCTCTGTTAACTGATCTTAACAGTTATTTACAAGAATCAAAATTAAAATTTGCTGTCCATCTCTTTCTTTACGTTGCTTCCCCAAAGGAGTAACATAAACAGCATATATGTAACTGTACATGTCTTTAAAAAATCTTTGAGTATAGTAAAATTAATCCTTGATAAAATTGAGAATGGAAATGAGGAAAATGTCAAAGAAACAGAAGGCCGCCCAAATAGAAGAAACAACCCAACGCAGCGAGAAAATTATGCACTAGGGTGGGGTAAATCACAGATAGGAAAAAACTTAGAATTGACACTCATAATTTTTAAACACCCTCTTTCCCTTCCTTCCTAATAAATAAGGCTTAATATTTGAGTTATGCATGTGTATATTTATGGAAAGAGAATCGTCCATAGATTTGATTTCCAATAGTAATAATGGTGAAATATAATCTCTTTTTTTTTGTGTGACCATGCCGGCAACAATCAGCATTTATTTGATACCAAATATTGCAAAATAGGGGGTTGAACATGTCACAAAGATCTCAACAATTTGGTCCAAAGGAAAATTTAACAATCAATAAAAGTGATACCTTTCCTGAAACCATAGACATATATCTATCAAGAGGTAAAAAAAATCATATGCATTTCTGCTGTTTTTCCATAAAATTGAATTGAAAAGATCGAGCCTCAAATCTTTGTTGAAAAACAATACAAAATTTCTAAATCTATGGTGGTACGGATAGGAACGTATGGACGGTCAAACTGAAAAATGGCTTATAAAACATGCTAAAAACAATCTAAATGTTCATATAAACCCACTAGGAAGGCTATTATATTATTTAACTATCTAAAAATCAATTCAATTGTACAAAAACTTTCATATTTAGAAAATTCACCATGGCTATAATGCAAAACTAAACTTGTAACTGTGTATTGGTATACCTGAAACTGTCTCCTAAGTGAGCAATCATTTAACTACAAAAAGGGGGTAGAAGTTCAATGTTTGTTTCTTGAAACATATAAATGAACCAAAATTTAAAAAATGAAATAAATACAAGACTATATAGCAAGGGTAAGGACTCAAGTTGGGTCATGCAGGTGCAACAAATGCGGCAGTGTTAAACATGTTAAGGGATATCTCATGCCCCTCTTTATACGTCTAACCAATGTAGTTATTTCTGGCTTCTATTTGTAATGTATCCAAAACGTGAAAGGCCACTTCTTATCCAGCTAAAACCCTGGTCAGTCCTATGATGAAAATAATTTAGATGTATATGGAATGTTTGATAAGTTATATTGACCAAAAGTACCTGGACGGAATTTTCAAAAATAAAGTACCTTTTCAATTTGCAATGCGTAAAATAACTGAACAGTGTGGCCTGGTAGAAGAGGCCGAAAAATGAGGACTTGGTTCTCAAATTGATGTCAAATTTGCTAGTCTAAGACTTCAGAAATGTAAAGAAGGACCAAGGCTTTTTTTTTATATCAGCTCAGAGTTCTTAATTGGGACTTGGAGATGAAAGAGTGCTTCAACTTGTGACACCTTACATGTTACTTTCTGATTTATACACTGGTTTTGATGATTTAAAAAAAAAAATAGTAAACCTTCGTAATTCCTTTTAATAAAATCATGTAAGCAAGGAGTCGTATGAATACCCTGACTGAGTGTAACCCTAATTTATAAGAGCCCCCGCCATAAAAAAAAAAATAATGTTCGCGCCCTATAGTATTCACTCATTCTATCTGTTTGTACACTTTCCGACGTCATGACGATAACCCAAGTTTGCTACGACTGATTGACATAACACATTTACTCAACAATATACATAACCAGACGAAGCCTCCCTTTTGCTGTTTGAAGTATTTTCGATTATTCATGACATAATTCTTTTTCTTGGAGTCAATCACTCCGTCTGAGTTTCCATCCGTTCAATTGTCTGTCCATAAAAGAAATATGGTACTTGCGTGTGTATTCTGAAAATTAGTCAGCTTTTTAAAAGATTCCTTATGGAGTCTGGCATTTCTGCGACTTTGTACAGTGGTTTTCAAATTTTTTAATACATTGAAGATATGCACTTCCCCTTTTCATTGCTTTCGGGTTCGTTTGGAACTAGAGGCTCTCAAGAGCCTGTGTCGCTCACCTGTTACTGTATTTACTGATGTCGGCCATCTTGGTTGGAAGGTGGAGTCATTAGACACTTTTTTTTTTAAATAGATACCCTAATAATGATTGTGGCCAAGTTTGGTTAAACTTGGCCGATAGTTTTAGAAAAGATTTTTGTACAAGTTACAAAAATGACGAAAAGTTGTTCAATATTGACTATAAAGGGCAATAACTCCTTAAGAGGTCCTCTAACAATTTTGATCATGTTGACTTATTTGTAGATCTTACTTTGCTGAACATTATTGCTGTTTACAGTTTATCTGTATCTATAATCATGATAATAGTATTCAAGATAATAACCAAAAACTGCAAAATTTCCTTAAAATTACTAATTTTAGGGCAGCAACCCAACAACAGGTTGTCGGATTCATCTGAAAATTTGTGAGGGAATAGATCTTATTCTGATGGACATTTAAATCTTGAAAGATTTGCCTTAAATGACTTAGTTCCGAAGATATAAAGCAAAAACTGCATTTTACCACTATGTTCTAATTTTAGCCATGTCGGCCATTTGTTTGGTAGGTGGGGTCATCGGACACATTTTTTTAAACTTTATACCACAATGATAATTGTGACCAAGTTTGGTTAAAATTGGTCAAGTAGTTTCAGAGAAGAAGATTTTTGTACAAGTTACAAAAAAAAGACGAAAAGTTGTTAAAAATTGACTATAAAGGGCAATAACTCCTTAATGGGTTGACTGACAATTTTAGTCATGTTGACTTATTTGTAGGTCTTACTTTGCTGAACATTATTGCTGTTTACAGTTTATCTTTATCTATAATAGTATTCAAGATAATAACCAAAAACTGCAAAATTTCCTTAAAATAACCAATTCAGGGGCAGCAACACAACAACAGGTTGTCCAATTCGTCTGAAAATTTCAGGGCAGATAGATCTTGACCTGATCAACAATTTTACCCTTTGTCAGATTTGCTCTAAATGCTTTGGTTTCAAAGACATAAGCCAAAATATACATTTTTCCCCTGTGTTCTATTTTTAGCCATGGTAGCCTTCTTGGTTAGATGGTCAGGTCATCGGACACATTTTTTAAACTAGATACCCCAAGGATGATTGTGGCCAAGTTTGGATAAATTTGGCCCAGTAGTTTCAGAGGAGAAGATTTTTGTAAAAGTTTACGGACGACGGACGACAGACGCAGGACGACGGACGCCGGACGACAAACGACGGACGCCAAGTGATGAGAAAAGCTCACTTGACCTTTCAGGTCAGGTGAGCTAAAAAAGGGGTAAATCAAAGTTGCTGTTAACTCTTATCAGCATTTAAAATGTGTTGTTAACTGTTTTTGCCAAAATCGAGGTGTTGTTAACATGTTAACAGACCCCCTACCCCCTTCTAATTTTGCATTAGATAAAATGCATTAGATAGAAATATCATTTGCTTGACAGCATTTAAGATGTATACAAATTATATATTTTCAAAAAGAAACTGACAAGAAAATTAAATCGAAATGCAATTCACGATTTGTTTCTTCTTACTTTCGGTGAATCTTAATTTTTCTTTTTACAAATGAATCATTTCAGAAATTAATTAATTAAACAATGTTATGTGTCTGTCTGAATTTTCGATCCTGTGGTTGTCGTTCCTTCATCTCTATCTTATTTTTTGTTTTCATAAATTGTTTTGTTATTAGTTAGGCCGTTAGTTTTCTTGTGGAGTCCTTTCACATTTTTCAGTCGGTGCTTTTTATAGGTACGAGTTTTCGTTGTTGAAGGCCGTACGATAGCATATAATTGCTTACATACACTTTATTTGATCCTGATGGATAGTTATCTTATTTGCTATCATACCACATCTCCTCTGTTTTTATTTAAAAACAGCTAGCACCAACAAAAGATGAATGGACGGTTTATTTTATTGAACTTACAAAATTTACAAAAACAACAAATAAGACAACAGTCGTTAGTAGTATAACGATCTATGGATGTATTTAGGATAATATGGTTGAAAATTTTTTTTTGTACAAAATCGAAAAGCGGTACGCAAAGAGGCCATCTGAACTGAATTAACGGCATATATTTAATAATTTTTGATAAGTAAGACATTTTGTATATTTGTAAGCCTGTAAAGCTTTGATATCAACAAAATATCGTTACTTGATATTATCTAAACAGTGATTAATTTCCTCTTAAAATTATAATATATTGCAAGACGCCGTACAGACAAAAGTTGTTATTTGCAATTCGCCGTACAACGTCCTGCAATTCGCCGTACAACAAACAAACAATGTTTTTGTCCATATTCTTTAAAAAAAAATGTTTTTGACAACAAATTTCAGTAAATATGATGCCACACTATAATAATCTAAAAACGTGTCTGGTAAAATAATGAAAAACAGTTAAATATCTTGAGAATGGGGCGACAGAGGACGATCAACCTCGAAATTTTCCGGTACTAAGTGGCAAGTTTTGGAGTATTACACAAAATCTTGTATTAATTTTGTACTTATCGGCCTAATAATTTAAAGAATTATATATCAGAAAATCATTTCTTAAGCGGCACCATCATCAAATGAGTGGAAATGCTTTAAATTGAATGAATTCTTAACTTGTTTACTTTTTTTTCTATTTCTCTCCGCTTCGTTAGTACCCAATTTCCGGTGGCGATGATACACAGTGAAACAATGTCTGTCTATAGATTTAAACAAACAGAGTAGTGAACAGAATTTAGTTAAAAATGTTGCTTAACTTTGCTCTTGAAACTGTCGCTTGATCATCACAAAGCTCTATTGAAAAAAAATGGACAATAATGCGAGATTAATCATTGCAATTTTAGGAAAATCTGCATACAGTATTTTGTATTAGATATCACAATGCGAGTTTTTATTATTGCGATACTCAATCAGTCGCATTTTTAATTAATAAAAAACTCATAATAATTTCAGAATTTACAGTATCAGATAGATATACAATAATGTATACATTACCTGGGCATGCTACTCCACATGTAATTTCTGCCTGAAAAGTTATCAGAATATAAGTTAATTGAAAACAAATTAAAAAAACAGTTTGCTTGAAATACGTCCACATACTTTTTTTTAGCATTTGATGAACGATTGCTATTGTTCTAGTTTTGGTATCTTGTGCTAAGTGTTATTATCATATTTTCACTATTATGTTTTTGTTTTTTATGTAATCAGTTTTCTGATAAGTTTCCGAAAATGTCTGCAAGTTTTGTTCTTAAAATGTTGTGTTTACATTTAATTATCAAACTGTATAACAAAGATTAAAATTTGCTTTTTATCATTTCATAATTGATATATATTGATACCTAAATATTTATCGTTTTACAATGCTTTTTTTGTCATTTTGTAGACTACATGAATGTAATAGAAGCTGCATTTAAGGAAATGCTACACAAAATAAATTATTAAATAATAAAATATCAGTTAAACTATATTTGTTTTATATACAACATAACTATATTTTTGTCCTTTACTGGTATTTACCTTTTGTAAGGCCCAGGAAGATAAGATCTCATTGGTGTGCTCAATTCTGTGTTCTGGACATATCCATGAACCATCTTGTTCTTGATGTTCTGACATTGGCAGAAGACAAGGATTTTCCGGTGAACTGCAACACAAACTCAGATTAAAAGAGCCTTCATTTATAACAGATCCTGTACTGCTTGTCTTGACGTAAAGCTGACTAATTTTCTCGAGTGCAATAGCTGAACATTCCCTAATACACGATGCTAGATCTCTCATTATAAGTTTTCTATTCGTTAGGTGAACAAGACGAACAACAATCATCTCATCATCACAGTTAACGCACATATCTAGAGATGGGTCTATATTAAAAACCGCTGACCTATGGAACAGCATTTCATCGTTTTGCTGTCCGTATGTTTTCACTGCAAATATGCTCAAGCAGTAACTGATGAATCTAAAGGACAACGCTGGGGGAATCATTGACGAAGGTGAGCTGAATGCTATTGCGATATTTCTCTGAACGAAATTAGTGGATTTAAGATACCCAGTTGTATCATTGGTTCTAACCATGCTAGCAACGTAGTAGAATTCAGCTGGTATACGTTTGTGTGTCTTGTCATATCGCCTTGGTTCAACCAGTATATCAAGATGTGTCATGACTCCCAGTAAATAATCTTTATGTTTTTGAAAAGACTTGTATTTTTTCTTCTGCCAGATATCGGCTACTGACTTTTTTGCTATTACACCCTTCTGACTCATTAATTCCCATGATACCTGTCTAAGTGTGTCATCTTCACAGAATCTTCCATCAGTAACGATTGACTTAAAGGCATCAATCAGGTGCGTCGGTGAAAGAATGATGTGTTGATCCAAGCCTGATTCATCAAAATACAAGATTCGTCCTACAGAATGCTGAAACTTGAGAAATACTTTCAATTCTTCATCTGTCAGTGGTCGAACGGGCTGAGCAGAATTTATCTTCATCATATGGTCCATGGTTATTAAAGGAATGTTGCGGTTTAGAAGTGAGTCAAATTCGAGTTCGAGAGGAATAAAACATTTTGGAAGTTCTTGACCCCATGTTGGTTGCTCTATGGCTTGTTTGATAATGTTCTTTTTAATCTTCGCCATTTCTGGATCAGATTTGTCCCTTGCATTTACAAAAATTTGGTCTTTAATGACTAAATGGGACAGCAAGGGACTTCCAGAAAACATCTCTTCTATAGCATGGAATAATTGTTGACGTCTGGGTTCAACTTCCATCTGTAAATAAACATCTCATCTTGAATCTTGTGAATTAGCTTTTGCTTGTATAAATACTATTATTCAAGTGCTTGTCCTCCCCCAAAAAGTGTATATAAATGGCAGAGGCAGAAGTGATAACTTGTCAGTTTCTTTTACTTTTTACTTAATGAAATTTGTGATGCATGATTTTACCTTTTTCATGTAAACACATTTTCAAATATTGTTCCACATTTTGCCTGTCTGTCAAAAGTCTTACAAAATGACAAGAAAGAGCAATAAGTAGTTTCCTGACGGAAAAGAAAATGATACTAGCTTCTAGCAAATACTATCTATCACTATAGTTTCGTATTTAACAAAATGAGATATAAGGCAAACATATGCGTTTGAGACAGCAAATCAACAACACAGATAAAATCATGTCATTTAACATCTAAACTAAAAAAATAGATTTCTGTTAACAAACTTACAGCTCTCAATTTATCCTTGTGAGTTAGAACAATCATGATTTTAGGAAATCCTGGTCCACTTCCTTTACAGTATGTGACTATGGTGTTTATCCAAAATCTGAGGTAGTCTAAAAGAAAGATGTTGTATAAATAACAACAATTAGTGAAAGAATGTCCATGTATTTTTATCTTTTATGGATAATTATTTAGGCAGTCTAACATTTCTAAAAAAAAAATGAAAAGTAAAAAGGATGATATTTTGTTTAAGTTAAAGTCTTGTTTTTTTGCATTGCTCTCCTGCATATCTCAAATTGACCACAAATACAATTATTAAACTTGTACCAAGTCAGGAATATGACAGTTGTTTTATATTCATTTGATGTGTTTGATCTTTTGATTTTGTCAATCGTAAAGGGACTTTCTGTTTTGATTTTTCTTTGTAGTTCAGTATATTTGTTGTTTTACTTTTTCTTAGAATTACCCCAAAAAAATAAATAATAAAATTAATCCATTCAATTAATTGAATTTGTCAAAACTATTGATCGTCAGTAGTAATTATAAGTAATGACTGGCAGAAACTAGTAATTTATTTCTGAGAAACTCGTTCAACTTTTAAGTAGTCTATTTCAGTAATTTTGAGTAATCAATATTAATAATTTCTAGTAATACGCAAATCAGTAATTACGAGTAATAGTCTTTGTAATTTCAAGTATTATAAGTAGCTGCAAGTCTCACAAGTAATTCAAAGAAATAACCCAAGTAAACTTTTACATATTAGTCAAACCATGTATCTTCACTGCCTTCAACAATGAGCAAAACATATACTACATAGTTAGCTATGAAAGGCCCTAAAACGACAAACGGCCTGATTTATGTACAAAATATTTAACGAAAAACAGATGTGATATACAGCGACAAACGACAACCACTTGTTGATAGTCCTAAATATAAATCTGTACTACAAGTATCATATAAACTTAACATGATCCAACATTGTCCAAGAAAATGCGGTAAAAGTCAGATAAACCTAGCTAGAAATACATGCACACCTTACAATCATTCTATACACCGAATGTAGTTGACGTATTGCTGATAGTATATATACAAGAAATATACCAAACCCTTGAAATTTTATACTGACCTATGAACCATGAAAATGAGGTCAAGGTCAGATGAACCCTACCAGACAGACATGTAAACCTTACAATCATTAAATGCATCACATATATACATTTGTAGTTGACATATTGCATAAAGTAACTACGAATCAAAATTAACCAGGAAAACTTAACATGCAAATGATGTCAAGGTCAGATGATACATGCCAGGCAGACATATACACATAGAAATCATTCCATACACAAATATAGTTGACCTATTGCTTATACTTGTTATAGTTGAAGAAAAGCAGAACAAAGCACAAACACTTAACATTGAGCAATGAACCATGAAAAAGAGGTCAAGGTGAAATAAAACGTACCTGCCTGAAATGTACATCGTAAAATATTTCCATACACCAAATATAGTTGACTTATTGTGTACAGTATTAGAAAACAGACCAAAACACCAAAACAATAACTTTAACAACTGACCCATGAACATGAGGTCAAGGTCAGATGACACCAGTCAGTTGGATATGAACACCTTACAATCATTCCATACACCAAATATAGTAGACCTATTGCTAAAAGTATCTGAGACAAGGACTTGACCACGAAAAGATAACCTTGTTCACTGATCCATGAAATGAGGACAAGGTCAAGTGAAAACTGTCTGACAGCCACGATGACCTTGCAAGTTACACACATAAAAAATATAGTTATCCTATTACAATGTACTTATAATAAGAAAGAAATTTAAGTTACAAAAAAGCTGAACTTTTTTTCATGTATTCACTGAACCATAAAAATGAGGTCAATGACAATAAACAGATGACGACAAAAACTTTATAACGTAAGGCATTTATATACAAAGTATGAAGCATTCTGGTCTTCTACCTTCTTAAATATTAAGCTTTTGAAAAGTAAGTTAACACCGCTGTCAGATCACTATCCCTCTATCTTGCTTTCGGCGACAGAAGTCGCAGGCTAAACCAAAACAGTTGAAAACGGCTTAACTCATTAGATCGATACAAATCACACAAAAACCCTTACAAAAACACAAAATACTCAAGAACAGATCTGAAAGTATTCGCAGTTACTGAAAGCTAGTTGCAAACCAATGATAACGAAACAACAAATCATGTATCTAAAACTAAAATATCAATTACTACACATCTAACATCAAATGGATTTCGTGTAAAGACGTCAGAGAAAAATATGACCTTGCACAATGTCAAAGGTATTGACGATTATAGGACCATGAATGGGTATAAAATGATAATGAGTTTTGCTTTACTTAAATGATTTTAAAATCAATATTTCTACTGGAAAACAATGTTCAAAGATCTATTTTCAGTGTTGAATTAATAACCCTCTAGGATAATTTTATTTAAAGAATTGTATCTAAATTTACAGGTCTGGTAATCAACATCACTGTTAAAATGAGGACGGCTATCCTGTTGGCGATTAAAGAACCAGCTCACATACTCCTTGGCCCCATATTGTCACTGGGCAAACACAATCTCATCAGCTTTCAAAGTTCAAAGACTCCTAACTCTTTTAAAAGTTAACCTATAAAAACTTCTTGTGGATATGCACATTTACATATTATGTCCTAATTATCTATAAAAAAGTTTCATGAAAATCAGTTGTGTCATTTGACAAATTGATGCAGAAGTATATTTTGACCAAAAGTTCAAAGGGGCATTCCTCCTCTTTAAAAAACGTAATCATAACTTCCTCTCGATATGCACATCTACATATTAAGTCCTAACTATCTACAAAATTTACTATAATAAAGTTGTGTGGGTTCAGAGGAGTTGCAATCACAAACTGTTGTAGTAGTATAATTAGGCCAAAATTATCAGTTTAAAAGGCATAACTCTAAGAAATAAATGCTTCGCTGAGCGCAGCCTGATACGATCGCAAAGGTCGAACCCTGAACAGTTGGGGCAAGTTTGGACACAGTATTCAAGCTTGATACTGTTAGAATATGGATTGTGATAAAAAATTTGAAATACTTTAGGTTTCTGACACAAATTGAATGTGGTCAACGATCTTAAAAAATTAAAATGGGACATTCAATTTACAAAGAATGGTCTGATATCCAAAATCTAACAACATGGGAAGATTTAGCATACATGTATAAAAACACCATACATTTTATTTTAGTTGATATTAAACATAATATGGACTAATCTGAAAACAGGGCCTAAAATATAAAAACTAGAGGCTCTAAAGAGCCTGTGTCCCTCACCTTGGTCTATGTGCATATTAAACAAAGGACACAGATGGGTTGACATTCATGACAAAATTGTGTTTTGGTGATGGTGGTGTGTTTGTAGATCTGAACATTCTTGCTACTTACAATTAGCTCTATCTATAATAAACTTGGCCAAGTAGTTACAGTGGAAAATAGTTTGTAAAAATTTACCAAAATTTACAATATTTATGAAAATTGTTAAAAATTTACTATAAAGGGCAACAACTCCTTAAAGGGTCAATTGACCATTTTGATCATGTTGACTTATTTGTAGGTCTTACTATACTGTACATTATTGCTGTTTTTAGTTTATCTCTATCTATAATAATATTCAAGATATGTAAATAACAAAAAGCTGCAATTTTTTTTTTAAATTACCAATTCATGGGCAGCCACCCATCAACGGGTTGCCTGATAGGTCTGAAAATTTCACGGCAGACAGATCTTGACCTAATGAACAATTTTATCCACGTCAGATTTGCTCTAAATGCTTTGGTTTCAGAAATATGAGCCACAAATTGCATTTTACCCTATGCACTATTTTCAGCCATGTCGGCAATCTTGGTTCGCAGTCGGGGTCATCGGACACATTTTTTAAAACTAGATACCCTACTGATGATTGTGGACAAGTTTCGTTAAATTTGTCTTTATAGTTTCAGAGGAAAAGATTTTTTTTAAAGATTACAAAAATTTACGAAAAATTGTTAAAAATTGACTATAAAGGGCATTAACTCCTTAAGGGATCAACTGACCATTTTGGTCATGCATACTTATTTGTAGATCCTACTTTGCTGAACATTATTGCTTTTTTGCAGTTTATCACTATCTATAATAATATTCAAGACAATAACCAAAAACGGCAAAATTTCCTTAAAATTACCAATTCAGGGGCAGCAACCCAACAACGGGTTGTCTGATTCATCTTAAAATTTCAGGGCAGATAGATCTTACTTGATAAACAATTTTCCCTGTCAGATTTGCTCTATATGCTTTGGTTGCAGAGATATAAGCCAAAATCTACATTTTACCATATGTACTATTTTTAGCCAGGTCGGCCATCTTGGTTCGCGGGCTGGGTCACTGGACACATTTTAAACAAGATACCTAATGATGATTGTGGACAAGTTTGGTTAAATTTGTCTTAGTAGTTTCAGAGGAGCAGACTTTTCTAAAAGATCACAAAAATTAACCAAAAAGTGTTAAAAATTGACTATAAAGGACAATAACTCTGTAAGGGGTCAACTGGTCAGTTTGGTAAAAATTTACGGACGCCGGACGACAGACCACGGACGCCAAGTGATGAGAAAAGCTCACTTGACCCTTTGGGCCAGGTAAGCTAAAAAGTAAATGCACTATAAGATTCAGCATATCATACAGCCGCAATAATTCAGTTTTTGAAAGTTTAATTTTGGACCCTTTTGACCTCAATGTAAAAAAAAATGGGGTCTAATGTTCAAAATAGTAATATAAGATTAGAAGCCTAAAACATTAAAGACTGTAAATCAATCCCATTGAAATTAGGTAAAAATTTGTATTTTTTTCAATTGACGATTTCTTGCTATTGCGCAATACTGTGATATTTATATGCAATAATGTGCTACTGTGCATTACTGTGCTGTTGCGCGAAACTGTGCTATTGCGCAATACTATTGCTATTGCCCAATTCTGTGCTATTGTGCAACACTGTGCTATTGCGCAATACCGTACAATTGAAGAGTTCTTGCTACTGCATAATATTGTGCTATTGTGCAAATATAAACCCCGCCAAAAAATGGAACCCCCCCAAAAAAAACTTTTAATCCCCCCTGGGGTAATTATCCCTAAACTCAATCACAGCTTCCCTTTAAGGTATGGAACCTTTTAGTACAATTTTAGAAAGATCCATTCACTTTAACACACGCTATTGTCTGGAAACTAGAAACATGCTTGATTTGGCACCTTTGTTGCCCCTTATTCATAAACGGTATGGACGATTACCCCAAACTCTATCCCAGACTTCCCTTTGTGATATACTGTGAAAGTACTTTTATTCGTGGGGTACCAATTTTCGTTTTTTTTCGTGGATGACTTTATCCACGAATTTAAGTGTCCAACGAAATAAAACAACTATTGTCCAAATCAAGACATGGAAAGATCCGCATCGGTAGGTTTGACTACTGATATGATCTAGACACTATATTGAATAAAGCCAAATCTGAGAATAATTTAATAGCAGTCACAGAACTGCAACTGCATGCAGGATTATACCCATTTGCTCTTTAATAACCTAAACTGTACAACTTTTGATGTTTTAATTCTCATAAAAATATTTTTGATCGATGAAAGTTAGATTTCCTATGCTAGTATGATAAAGTGTTCATTTGATATCCTCATAGTTATCGTACTTATGGGAAATAATAATTTTATGCTGGGCTTGATTTTGATAAGAATTATTTGACAATTCAAAATACGTTAATAGCATTTGTTTATGTTACTGTTTTCTTTAGGTGACATGTTTATGGCCTAATTAACACCTTTGATGGTCTTTAATCTGTTGATCACTTTATCATGGGTTAATTAGTGATATCACTACGATTTTGGGTCAATGTTTACTTTGCAATTTCCTTCAGTCCAGAATATTTGTAACCTTCGTTTCTAAAGGCTTTAATTTTTCAATTGTTTTTTTTTTAGAAAACTAAAATCCACGAATTTAAATACCTACGAACATGTAAATATTGCTCAAACCACGAAAATTGATACCCACGAATTAAAGTACTTCCACAGTAGGATATTTTACAATGTCAGAGAGATCCATACACTCACACACAAGTTATTGTCTAGAAGCTACAAAAATACTTGTTTTGGTCCATTTGTGTGCCCCTAATTCCTAAACTCTTCGGGCAAATATCCCCAAAATCGAACCCAACCTTTCTTTTGTGGTTTTGAACCATCTGGTAAAATGTCATAGAGATCCATATACTAAAACAAAAGTGATTGTCCGGAAACCAAATGTGTCTTCGGACGACGCAGTCGACGACATGATAGCATTATACGAATGCAAACATTTTTTGGCAGTCGTATAAAAAAAATAATCGTAATTTTCTGTCGATATGCACATCTACATAGTATGTCCTTATCATCTATAAAGTTTCATGAATTATGTTGTGTGGTTTCAGAGGAGTTGCGATGACAAGAACAAAACTGAAGGACAAACCGACTGACGGAATGATGGACTGACAGACGGACAGACGGGTCAAAATCATTATAACATACATGGGATATAGGTACAGAAAACTTCCAAATAAATTTTTTGCATCTTTGGAAGAATACTTCTTTTCGAATCTTATAATCCATACGCTTTCAAATTTATCCTCGAGCGTTCCTGATGACGGTTAATTTAGAAAAGCGCATCGGACACATACATTTTATAAAGTGTTGTTATATTTTTTGCAGCAATAGGTAGTTACCGCTGTCCTTGAGTGTTTTAATCAGCCCATTTGTCAGTTATTCGGTACTGACATGATTCAGAACAAAGCTTTCTAAAATTGTCCGCTTGAAGATTTTTAAAGCATTAAGAAGCTACTTCAGGCGAAGTCAAAAGCAGGTTTTTTATTTGCTATTTATCTAGGTCCTATTTCGTCAAACAGCTCTCAAATCTTTGGCTTAAATATTCAAATATTCGGCCTTGGGGGTTCCAGTTGAAGGTAAATTCGGAAAAATGCTTCGGACACATGAAGTTTATAAAACTGGTAGACTATCTGTCACCAAGGGTATCATCAGCTTGATAGCCAGTACTTATATACCGACATGATTAAATCAAACCTTTCCTAAATTGTCAATTTATAAATTGTGAAATTATGGAGACGTTAAGTTTCAACTCCCTCAGACAACATTGAACTCAGGTGGATTCAGCTATTTTTTTAGGTCCTTTTTTGGTCATACAACTCGGTTCCTATAAATGTTTTACTTTAAAATTATCAGCGTTAGGCGTGCTTAATAAAGGTGAATTTAGAAAAGCACTTCGAACAAAAAACAATTATTAAGTTTTAATTTTTTGTCCTATCATATTGTCCTTTAGACCAAGGGGATATGCTGTCTGTATTCACCTTTCAAGATTTTAGTCAATTTCTATTCTCATTTGCTGTTATGTTCAAAATTCGATTTCTCCCAAACCACTCTTTGGTTCTGCATTTTTTATTCATTTCAAATAGTATAAAAACAGTGGCCAGACGTCTTTTCTTTATCCACTTCAGAATTGTTCAAATATTCAAATTCTAATCGGAACATGCTATATGAGGTCCTTCAATTTTCTTAAAACAGCTTATCAAAGTTTGAATGAAAGCTCGACTCTGAAGTGCTGCATTTTTAAATCTTAGTCTCAACTCTAATTATACTAGTTTTTCAAGCTGGGATTTATAATCTTTTTTTTGTTTTAGTAATAAATGGTATGCAATTATGAAAAGTGTCTACATTAGTTATAAAGAGATGCACCATGAGTGCATAAAATACCCGTCGCTTTTTCAACAGACCAAGTTCCATAACTCCTCAATGTCATATCAGAAATTTATAAAAAAAAAAAAAGCGAGTTATTTTAATAGATATAAAGCAGCCACCAAATTTCCATAAAAACTGCTCGAAGGACTGTTGAGTTGTTGTCTGAAATCTGGAAAATCCCCCATTTTTTATAACAAAATTCCATAACTCGGAAACGTAAAATCCTAAATTTATAAATTCGAAAGTCAACTTAAGTGAATAGATATAAGTAAAGGTAACAGTAGTTGACCGCTGTTCAAACGTCATAATTTGATTAAGCATAACCAATCACCAAAGTTTCATGTAAAATGCTCAAAGCAAAAATCGGAAAATCAAAATTCAAAATTTATAAAAATCTAAAGGGGCTTACGTCAATAGATATAAACAAACATTTTCGTGCAAATTAGTGGAAGCGTTTTTGAGTTATTGTCTGACATACGATCAGACGGACGAACAGACTGACTGACAGAGGGATGACCAGACAACGGTATACCATAATAAGTCCCGTAAAAGAGCGTATAAAAACCAGAAATTTTAAGTATTTTTTTAATGTACTTCAACCTTTAGTTATTACTTAACTTGATTTGAAAGATCAGTTAATTATTTTCAAGTAATTCACTACACATCATGCACATAATAAGTATACTCATAAGTAATATATTTTCTCAAAATAATTCAAGAAAAAATAACTATGTGATGTGTTAAAGGAGTACTTTTTTTAATAAATGTTCATACAAATACAATATCAAATGTACATTTTGAAAATGTTAACAATGTAATACTCAATATTAATTGCATTTCAAAGGGACAAGATTTACGTAAAATAAGTTGAATGGCAGCGATTTTTAAATTAGTCCGAGCCATTTACTGATATAAACCTTTAATATTAATTTCAAAAATCTGACTGGAAATGCACGATTGGGATTTCCTAGAAAAATAGTTACCAAATGAATAAATGTCATAACAAACATGACAGAATGTAAACTTGACAGCATTTTCAATGCAATTTTTTAAAAGATTTATACATGCAATAGTACATTATTATATTGGACATACTTAATCGGCACAATTTTTCGAATTATTTATAGATAGTGCCGATATATTTTATGCATTGGAGTACTTGCTGATATAAATCATTGATATTAACTTCAAAAAAATATCTGACTAGAAATATGGGCTTGAGATTCAGAATGTTGACATTTCCATGCAATTTTTCAGAAGATTTATACATTCAATGGCCATAACTATACTGAATAAACTTAATCGGCATTGTATTCGAATGCTTCCGAGATATTGCCAATATACATTTCATAAATATATGGGCAAGAGTTGTATGCATTGGATTACTTACACTATCGATCTGACAGACAGAGTAACAGAGCGTTGACTGGTATTTCTATGTTTCGTCTGCTCAGGGACAATAATATATAATTACTGTATTTTGTATAGGTTAATTTGAATTTACTGACTTTTGAAAACTGATATTTACTGAGGTCAGCGGACAACGGACTCGTTTTCAAAAGTCAATTAAACCGAAATTTTTACCGAAACAAAAGACAGTAATTGTTTTATTCCATATTCAAAGAGAGTACCGAGAGAAATGCAAGTTATGCCAATTATTGACTAAAACCAATGCAACAGTACACCAAATGAGTTAAACATAATTATAGACATAACCCGTTTCTTATTATTCTTTGATATAAAAAAACGTAACCTGATGATAGCGTTTCTTTGTTTAAGTTGAATATGACGTCATAACTCAAATAACGTGACGACTAAAATCCCTAACAAGAGAACCACAGGGTGCACACACTGAAATGTCTCGTCTTCTGTACAAATCATTGATATTATGTTGATAGTCCTAAGTATAAAGCTTTATTACAACTGTCACATAAACTTAACATTAACCAAAATAGCTAAACAAAGACCAATTAACCATGCAAATGAGGTCAAGTTCAGATGAACCATGCCAGGCAGACATGTACAGCTAACAAAGCTTTCATACAACAAATATAGTTGACCTATTACTTATAGTTTAAGAAAAATAGACCAAAACACAAAAACATTAACACTGTGCAATGAACCGTGCAATTGAGGTCATGGTCAAATAAACCTGCCGGACTGACATATAGATCGTAATATATTTTCATACACCAAATATAGCTGACTTTTGGCATATAATATTAGATAAAAAGACCAAAACTTAAAAACTTAACTTTGACCACTGACCCATGAAAATGAGGTCAAGGTCAGATGACACCTGCCAGTTGGACATGTACACCTTCCAGTCCTTTCATACACCAAATATACTAGCCCTATTGCTTATAGTATCTGAGATATGGACTTGACCACAAAACTTAACCTTGTTCACTGATCCATGAAATGAGGTTGAGGTTAAGTGAAAACTGTCTGACGGGCATGAAGACCTTGCAAGGTACGCACATACCAAATATAGTTATCCTATTACTTATAATAAGAGAGAATTCAACATTACAAAAATTCTGAACTTTTTTTTCAAGTGGTCACTGAACCACGAAAATGAGGTCAAGGACATTGGACATGTGACTGACGGAAACTTCGCAACATGAGGCATATACAAAGTATGAAGCAATTTGCAGCAAAAGTTGCAGGCTCGAAAAAAATCGGAAACGTTACGGTATTTCTGTTTCTTTTTTAACAGATTTGAAAATTAAAATATGTTTGTATTAAAATGAAATATATACAGACCTCGTCCCCTTTCACGGGTCATACCTGCCTCATATTAAGCTTTGTGTATAAGTTTCATAACAATTGGTTGAGGCCAAAAAATTTAAGAGAACGGAAACAAATTTTGTGGACCTACGAACAGAAGGACAAAGGTAAAACATAATGCCCCTCCGCAACGTCGAGGACTTAATGTTTTTTTTATCGAAAGCGATAAAGTAGCTGATATACATGACAAAAGAGAAATTACCCAAGAATACATGGAATCACTTAATGACTTCCACACAAATATGAACACACACACACAAACACATCCATATGTACAATGCATATATGTAGGAGTGTCAAGAAAGGGGTTCAATGTTGATAGGTACACATGTATAAGGGTAATAGACATTAGAACATTCTTTGCAAATCAATAGTACATTTATAAACAATTAATATACATAAGTGGGGGATGTGGTGGGGGAGTACACACACTAAATGTGTAAGGGTAATAGCAACTGAGATATTTCTTACAAATCGCTATTACCTCGAGCTGTTTTAGGTCCACTTTTTCCAGGCAGATACTGTTCAAACACACAGGGATCATCAAGGTTTCTACTACCATCCAACACTAGCAAGTAAATAGCTCGATATGTCAAAAACGTTTGGTGGGTACTATAGAATACATCTTGCCCTCCGAAGTCCCAAATGATGACTGGAGCTATTTTCCTGTGATGTAGCTTCTTCTTTCCAGCTTTAACAGTTTCGTCCCAAAATCTTTCTTTTGTCATCACCACCTTTATTTCATCAACATCTCTTTGGACACCAAATAGCTTCTTTAACTTTCCAATGATACCAGGGTTTCGTACTACTTCTGTAGTAGAAGTTGTTTCTGGTGATTTGGTTTCAGTTTCTAAATGACACTCTGGAAAAATTACATAAGCTATACAACTGAGACAAGTAGTAATAAACAGGTTTCTTTAATTTTTATCCGATTTTCTTGATATGTTGATTATTTGTATTAAATAAATGTGTCGTTCTTTGATCTCAGTTCTTCCTTAATTTAAAATCAATTTTGCCTTACAATTTTCTTGCTTTCCTCTGCATTTCCTATTGTGACGTCATGACGAAAGCCGACCATGATTGATGAAGTTATGTAGAAAGAACACATCTTTTTGCAGAAGATTGGGATAAAGGATTACATTTCTCTGCATATCGTAAAAAAAAACCATTAGAGAAACATATTCTACTTCTAAATATCGTGCTATATGATATGTATCCACCCTCAAGTTTAGTCTTAAATGCGAGCCTTGCGTGTTAAATTTGGACATTTCATTGTCTCCAGTGCAAAAAATATCATACTTCACTCGAAGCAGTAGAACAATATACATGTTTTAGTTATAAAATATGGTATACAACGAATCGAATCAATTAACAACGAAAACCTTATTCACATGAAACATCATAATGTGGAATTCAAAACTGACAATGTTTTAAATGTACCTAATATTTGTTCTTGTTTGTATCAATCTTCACCCTGACATACCTATATTCTTGAAATTTCTTGTTAAAACATCGTTTGATATCAATATGAGAAGTATTTTCCCCATTACATTGCTATAAGTAACAATGGTCTACCAATGTAATAAATATTACTGACACAAGACGACGGGCGTATAAAAATCCAACCTTTGAATTACTTCATATATATATTTAAATAAGTTAAATTTTACCTCTTTAGACATATATACCAACTTAAAAACAGTCCAAATTTTTAAAAAATCTAAAAACTTATAGTTATATAGTTATTATGCAACAGAGTTAAGAGCCCCAAGAAATTATTTTTTGTTGAAAGCAGACAAAGTTTAATGTTGGGCCCTTTAAACCTTAATATGATATGGACTATTTTAAAAGCAAGGCCCAAAATTAAACATCTAAATAATAATTATAATAATAATCTTTATTTCAAGAGGGTATGCACAATTGGTACAGACACTATTCTCCTTTGAGGCCCTCACATGTGTAAATATAGTAAGATTTGGCATAATCATACCATTACAATTAGTAGTTTAATCGGATTTAAATCTTAAGGTCATTTTGCTTTCAATTATTTAAACCTCCCCTGTAGTGGTAGTAGATAGTATAATCATAATTTTAGGTAACAGGTGAATATACTATTGGTATCGGTATCGGACTCGACCCAGAACTTCTTAATTATTGGCAATATTAATTACGTGGAAAACAAAAGGGCCTGGATTGGTTTAATTTTTAATATACACCTTTGTACTATATTAGTTATATATAAAGTTGAATTCTTTGATTCGTCTTTTTTACGTGATGACGGCTGACAAATTGGACCTCGTAATTTTAGTATTATAGATGTTTCTGTTTAAACTTTCCTTTCGTTTCATATACTATTTAAACTGTAGAAAGTCACCAATGAGAGATTTTTATTTTTACAGCATGGACAAATTATTCAAATGTTAGATTAAATTACCATTATATATACCTGGTGTAGTTTTAGAAAGGACTGGCAAGGAACTAACAAATCTCTTTCCGCGTGGTACGTTTATTTCTTTGTCAGATCCCTTTGACAGAACAGGGAGAGGTTCGTTTGCTGCTATGATTTCAGGCTGCGTTTCTTCAATTGATTGATTGTCAGTAACGGGTTGCTCAGTATCCTCTACGTAACTTCTGGCTTGAGATTTGTCAAGATGGATAGGTAACAAATAATTATCTGCATGAATGAAAAATAATGTTTGTCATCATATTAAGACATAAATCATAAGATTTTTGAATGCGACAGAATACTGCATTGCACATGTTGTAAGGTTTAAGAAAGTTATGACCATTAAATTAGACTTTCAATCAAGCCTTGATTGTTTGAGGCTTGTGTGTAGTACCACAGCACATTCGCACTGGTTTATAAATACTTAAAGTGCAGTTCACTCACGGAAACATCTTTGAAATTATAAAGGTCGTTTTTTTTATTTCAAGCTGACTGATATCTTTAATTAAACAAAACATGTTTTTGATTTTTTTCATCGATCTTTTTTTTTCTGACAGACATGACAGAAAGCTTTTTTGAGTGAGCCAACGACTAAACGTTTAGAGAGAAAATGTATAGCAGATAATGTTAAGTATTATATTTCCCGTTCCTTTGGCAGTATGACTTAAGAAAAAAGTGGTAAAATCTATTTGTCAAGTACACGATCTCTCGTATCGTACAATACAATGTCTTCGAAAGACTCTTCGCCAGAACGCTTGCCTTGATTGCATTTAGCTTTGGTAAAACAAATATAGATATGAATACGATCATCATAGATACCAGGATTGAAATTTCATATTTGCACCACACAACCTTTTCGTCTACAACAGAATAATTAGTGATGTTTTCCATCCAAACTTTGAAAAGTTCAGTTTGATATGAGCCGGTCAAGTACTTATTCTTATACTGGGGTTGTTTTCCAGTTGCTATTTTCCTTTAATTTTAAAATTCCAAAATGAACTGTTTGTAATGATGACAAAATAGTACGACATGATGTTTGAGGGCAATAGACTTTCAGGAAATGTTTCAGTCATATATAACCGGAACTTCAGACTTAGTCATTTACATCAGCAGCCCCCACAAATATAAAAAAATATGCAAGAAATGCTAAATATTATTTGTTAAACAGATATCCAAAAATATATTAGTCTTGTAGAATTGTGCCTTCTTCATTTATATAACTTCTTTGCAGTGGAATATTGTGTACTCAAAGATTCTAGTCATTTAAGGGAAACACGTTTATTAATACATTATTCTGCAATTGCCATAACTTTTTATACCACATATCCTAATGAGACAATGATCATGTATTTTTGTATAGATAGATATATCACATTCTCAAGATTTGAATTCAATACCAACCATATGATGATGAATTAAATAACGGAATAACAGTAACAGTTTGCATGGCTAGATAAGATCGTAAAATATTAAACTCAATGTGCACACTACACATTTGACCAAAATGTGATCTGACAGCAAAGGTATGAAAAACATAATTGTTTATGCAGCCTGTCGAATATCATAAGATGTCTGTTATGGATTCCTCAGACACATTCAAATCTATGTTCAGCAGGTGCATGTGTCAATATTTTTTATTGAAAGTCCAGCTGGACGTTATGAACTGGGCTCCTGTTATTAAGATATGCGTGCAGGATTACAGCCCATTTCACTGAAGTTCTTCTGGTTTGTCTGTTATAAGAAATTCAAAGATAACTCGGAATTGATATTGATTGACATTACAGTTATCTGAACTGCTCTTTTTTGTATGAAAATTCTTCGATCAAATTTATTAAGTGTGTCTTTCTTTTGTATTTGTATTTAATATATACGTTATTTTAACTGTTCTAGTCTACATATCAATCCATAATTCAATTACTGTAAAATGGGTGAAAATCGCAATTGAATGAATCTTGATTCTTAAAGGCTTACTTGGATAAGTACAATCTTCTGTTTCTTTCGAAGGGACAGATAATTCTGGTGTTGGAACCACAGCACCATTCAATATATCCGGTGTTGCATTCTCAGACACTGATGAAAGACTTTCCGATATTAACGAGCGTTGAGCTTGTCCATCAGGAACAACTTCATCTTTAGATGACGACTGATATTTCTCTTTGTGCTTTGTCAAAGTATCTCTACTTTGAGGTAAAGATCTACTGATAGCTACTTCTGATAATGTAAAATCTAAAAATATATTGATAAACTTATTTTTAGTTTTTATCCAATGTTGTGCTGTTACACCATTGTACAAAATTAAAAAAAAGGTTTAACAGTTCTAACAATCATAAACATAATTAATCCAGCCACTTGCTAAATGGGACTGTCCCAAGTCAGAATCCTGTAACTCAGGAGTTGTCGTCGGTTGACCCCTGCAAAATGCTGTCCTGAAAATATCTTGTCTTTCAGGATATCCCAGGAAATCCTGGGATATCCTGAAAAATCCCAGCACTGGTAATTGTGTAAATCCTGAAATTTCATGTGTCCCAGGAAGTCCCATGAAGTCCTGAAATCTGTTGTCCTGATATTTCAGGAATTTCCAAGACTTTAAATTTCTTTAATGCGGGGTTCACACATTGCCGATTATTGCTCCCGTTTGAGATCAGACAGCGATATGACACGAAAAGTGAAAAAGTCGGATTAGTATCCTCAATTATCTGGAATGTCCTAGTATTGTCTGAACGCAGTCGTTTTAGTTCGTAACAGATTCTTAATGGTCGGGAAGGGTCCGAATAGTTCGGCAAAGCACCCCGACAGTTAGGTGTGTCCCGTAACATTCGGGGAAACTCAGCCGATTTTGTCTAGTCGGATTACAGTCGTGACAGCTTCTGGTGTATCGGATCGAGTCTTAAGAATGTTCTGTGTATTCGGGACGGTGTCCTGTGGAACGGGACTGATCTGGAGAAATTTGCTATTACTGTTTTTCTGCCGATTGAGTCCAGATTGCATCCAGATCTTGTCGATTGCGAACCTTTTTTGCCGAAACCGTTCCGAAACAGTCCCGTTATTAATTCTAAATTCGTCAATATTACCCACGACAGAGTCCCGACAATTACAGAATACAATACGACTGAGACCAGACAAAGCCGTTTGCAATACGATAGAGCGGACTGAGATAGGATTATGTTCCGACAGTACCTGATCATCACGAGTATGCCGACAGTTTTCGAACGGATTACTTCCATCAGCGTCGGTTCACTGTCTTGTCACTATCTGATGTCTGTCGGATTACATTCGGTAGAATCGGGATGCAGTCATGACAGACTCGGTCGAATTTTACCTGGCGAAAGATACAAATCGGATTAGAAGCGGATTTAGAACGAGAATATCGGGATAAATTTGCTTGGAAACGGTTGAATATCGACGCTTCCTGAACAATATCTGATTGTTGTCGTGATTAAAAAAAAAAATTGCCAATTTTAATTTAAGTTTGAATTTCCATCCATGATTCATAGGATCTTGATCAGACTTTCAATTAATTTTAATCCGGAATGGTCCTGTCAAGGACTGCAGTAAAAATCGTGAATGTTTGACCCCAGCTTAAGGAATTTTTGGGGTATTTCAGGACTTACAATATTTGATGAACACAATTTTATCCTGATTTTTCAAGAACTCATAAGACTATTAACAGGAATTTCTGAGATATTTCAAGACTTCAAATATATGAGTTTCTTTTCAAAACTTAGTCTTTTTGTGCAATTTGAATTCCACTTAAGTATATTTACAATTCCATTTAAGTTCCAAGAAGTGTTTGTGCACAGTAAAACTTTTATAATGATCATACTTTTTTTTTAGGAAACTCAATTTTGGGAAAATGCAAAACTCACATATCACAAATCATGTCACATGCCCCAAGCCAAAATATGAGTAACAACACAACATGATTTTTTTTTAATTAAACATTATTATTTTCAAAGCTCATGATCATACAACCATAGATGTAATAACCAAGATAATAGATTAACTGTAAACAGGTTAAATGTATATAATTTCAAGTATCTAAATGAACAAACAAATAATTCTCATGCTTTAATTCTTTCTCTTTGACATGTGAGCCAGAGTGAATAAAATGTATAAATGTGCCATCTGGATTCCATTTATTTTAGTGTAGACACTGGACATGAAGTGTGAGGCCACATGCAGGGGATCACATATGGCTAAATTATACATTTTCTGCAATTACTATTTTAACCTTAAACATTAAGATTGTAAATAAACAATAAATGGATATTTATTTTATCATAATACACATATCAAATATTCAAGATAATTTAATTTATTCAACCAGGGAACCTTTCAAAGAAAATTGAAATTTAAGTACCTTAAATAACCTCTGACACAATTAGAATTTGAACTTGGACAACAAGCAAAGATGTCTTATATCCTAAACACAACATGCATAAAGTGAATGCAGATATAAAATGAAATTAACTTATTTTCAACAGTTCTATATTTTGACATTATATTAATAGTGCAGATATTTTCTTCTGGTGACATGACTGTTCGATTTCAAGGAGCATTAATTTGATGATTACAAGCATTTTGGAAAATATCTTTTGGTAAGTACAGATACATTAGTGATTCCACCATTTTGAAAATGTGCATATGACAATAAGAGTAAAGAAAACAGTTATAGAATGTTTACATAAGATTAACTTTCATCACGATCATGAGGAATTAGCAATACATTGTTATCATATCACATTTAATGACAAAATATTTTAATATTATAGGTATGCTTTTAATAATAATATACAAAAAACTTAAACAGAAAACTTGGTCCTTAATGGCAGGGTACATTTATACACAAAATATATATATGTATGTACTCATTTAAATAAAGAAAAAAAACCATGTTGACTTAAGGATGTCTGCTGCTCAGTTTCATAATAAATAACTTTCCATAAAACTAGTATATATTGATAAGGGATCAATTGAAGAAGCAAAATATCCAAAAAAAATTAGGGGTCAATGTGCTTGTTTTTGAGATACTAGCCGCAGAAATTTTGGCGGGAAAATGTTCTCTCGTGACTTTTAATAGCTTTATCATTGACCATGCAGTTAAAGTTCTCAAAAACCTAAAAAGATAAATAAAGTTTATAAAACTTGTACAAATTGCTTATAAATATACATGGAAAAGATTTATAAAAAGAAATATGGGGGTTCATGGGCAAATTGTTTTAAGGCATTTAAATGAATAAAACCAGAGGATTTCGAAAATCTGGCAAACACTCCAAAAGATGACATTGACAAGCAAACATCCTTAAGCTGGGGTCACACATTCACGATTTTTACTGCCGTCCTTGACAGGACCATTCCCGATTAAAATTTGTCAAAAGTCTGATCAAGATCCTGTGAATCGTGGATGGAAATTCGATTTGTATCTTTCGCCAGGTAAAATTCGACCGAGTCTGTCACGACTGCGTCCCGATTCTACCGAATGTAATCCGACAGAGATCAGATAGTGTCAAGACAGTGAACCGACGCTGACGGAAGTTATCCGTTTGAAAACTGTCGGCATAATCGGGATGATCAGGTACTGTCGGAACGTAATCCTATCACGGTCCGCTCTATCGCATTGCAAACGGCTTTGTCTGGTGTCAGTCGTATTGTATTCTGTTATTGTCGGGACTTCTCCAGATCATTCCCGTTCCACAGGACACCGTCCCGAATACACAGAACATTGTTAGGAATTCGATCCGATACAGCAGAATCTGTCACGACATAGGCACGATTGTAATCCGACTAGACAAAATCGGCTGAGTTTCCCCGAATGTTACGGGACGCACCTAACTGTCGGGGTGCTTTGCCGATCTATTCGGACCCTTCCCGACCAGTAGGAATCTGTTACGAACTAAAACGACTGCGTTCAGACAATAATAGGACATTCCAGATAATTGAGGATACTAATCCGACTTTTTCACTTTTCGTGTCGTATCGCTGTCTGATCTCAAACGGGAGCAATAATCGGCAATGTGTGAACCCCGCATTAAACAAATCTGACATACTAATGCATGAGATTTGGTATTTATATTTTTTTATCAAACTTTTGTTTTGTTTCAGATTTACTGATAAAGACCATGCAGCTCTGATTTATTAATAAACTATAGTGAAGGCAAAGATACATTTATGTGACCAGCTTAAACTGTCAAGACAAGAGGGCTTTTGGGAAAATTGGAGAGAAATGCAGATGATAACAATAAACAAAACAGTGACTGTACTATAGAAAATAAATTTGTTTTCAAGTGATTTGATTTTGAAAATGCCCGAAGAATGAATACTGTCTTTTCATAGATATTAATGGATAAAAGTCCATGTTATCCGCATGGCTTTTTTTTTATTTTTTGGTATGTCTTGAAATATCCCAGGACATCCCAGGAGTTCTCAGGACAATATTCAAATAATTTACAGGTTAACAAGTCCTGAACAGTTTTTGAAATCCTGGGACTTCTCAGGACAATCCTGAGATATTTCAGGTTTACTAGTCCTGAAAAGTCCTGAAACCCTGGGACTTCTCAGGACAACCCTGGGATATTTTAGGTTTACTAGTCCTGAAAAAGTCCTGAAATGTCCCAATTGGTCCTATGCTTTTAGGATCAGGATTTCCTGGGAAATCGTTTTTTTTTTTTAAATAAAACTGAAACTTCCACTGTTAAGATACGATTCTCTGGCATAGAACAGACATATTTTTGGTGAAGATGCTTCATATTAAATACAAGATTCTATGACTTAGAACAGAAATGTTTTCTGAAAGGAAACGATTTTATTGCATGGAGCAAAAATGCTTTATGTCACAATACGTTTCTCTGACATAGAACAACGATTTTATGTCAAGACACGATTATGTGGCATCAAACAGAACTGTTTCTGTCAAGATACGATCGTATGGCGTAGAACAGACATGTTTCTGTCAATATGCTTCATGTTAAAGATATAATTTACATTTTTCTGTATACTCTATATTATATATGTATGTTTTCACCAATTGTTAAACCTCATTTAGGGTTAATATTAGAACAACCAGATAATTCAATGGATTTTGCGACAACAGAAATTGAAGGCATATAGCAACAAATTAAAATGGACCGCTGTATAGGTTATATTCACATTAGAAATAAGTATGTTAACAGTTTACCATTGATGTATTTCTTGTTGAAATTTGATTTATAATGTATATACTTTATATATTAAGATTACCTTGTTTTCCATGCATCCATTCTTCGGCCTCACGGTCAATAAATGACAAACCATTGTATAAATCAATCCCATCAGTTGATAATCTCCTTATGGTTGGACCTTTGCCCACAAGATATCTTGCAATTGTAGTTTTACCGGTGCCTTGTTCACCTGCTAACATAACTCGAGCTTCATAATGGCAGTATCCTTCTTCCTCTAATAAACTTGCAAATACACCAGCTGATCTTTTGTCAAACTGATTAACCTCCAGGGGTAAACCTAGAAAACGTCGCTTTATTTGAAAGTATTTCAATTAAAGAAACTTAAATAAGAAACAGGAGATGACGTCCTCATAACAGAAACACACTAAGTAAACAGGAGACTTCAAAAGTCCTGTTTCCCTCGCCTAGATATGTGTGCTTTGTTCATTGTTGAAAGCCGTACGGTTACCTATAGTTGTTAATGTCTGTGTCATTCTTCTTGTGGACAGTTGTCTCATCTCAATCATACCACATCTTCTTTTTTTTTAATATTTTACCATAACAGACTAAAATATAATGTATGATTTAAATCTCCTGTTGGTTGACCTTGTATCGCTGATAATGTCTTCCAATTTTATAAATCCCGGTATCAACTACAGTTTTAGCCAACACCTAAAAAGGGGTAACTTGTCATGAAGGAAACTAACTCAAATGAGGGGGTCCCTAACAATTTTAGCTTTGCTAATCTTCTTATAGAATGTGTCTTGCTTGTTATTTTTGCTTACTTATTTATATATCAAAACAAAAACAAAAAAGTATTAACAAAAATGAACAAAATTGGTATAAATTACATTTAAGAGCAAAAACTCTTCTGAGGAGTCATCTGACAGTTTTCGTGTAAATGAACAGTAGCCATATCTTGACATTCTGCATCTGTCAGATTTTCTGTAGCAATAGAGGTTTCACGATAATGCACACAACTTTCATATATTTTTGGTCATGTAAGTTCATGTTGTTAAGCAGACGGAATCTACAGACATTATTAATTTACAATAGATACCCACTCATGATTTTGAACAATTCTTTTTTTTTCCAAATGAACAGGTAGTTTCACGGGAGACGATGTGTACAAAATAAATATAGCAACACGCAAGGGGATGACAGACGCAAATCAAAAAAAATAGTTGAATTGAACCTTTAAGTCATATAAGCTGAATATCATTTAACAGGCTGTCAGAGAGACATCACACCGGATTTTCCTGCAGAGGTCGAACCCTGAACAGTTGATAAAAGTATGGACACAACATGTAAGCTTAAAAACAAGTCTGAATTAGGATTGTGATTGAATATTTAATACAGCATGGAATTGTGACACAAAATAAATGTATTCAAAGAATATTAAAAAAAGAGACATTGCTAGAATCAGCATATAAAAGAACCCCAAGAATTCTATTTCTTATTAAATACTTCTTAGTTAAACGATTTCTGTTCAAAAGTATATAACTTAAAATTTATTTTCATGAACCAATAGTGTAAATCTAAAATTAGCTATGATTTAACCATAGAATCTTACATTAGATATAATGTAATTAAAAATGATGTTACATTTATTTTTAAATTATAATCAAACATAATTTATAGTTTGCAAATAATTCTGTCACTCCAATTATAATTGACAATTATCAGATGGTCACATTATATTATCTTGATAAAAGGTGTAATCACACTTTATATATCATGTATATATAGCTGATAGTTCCCAATATTTATTTTTTTTATTTGTAACAAACTAATATAGATCTGCAACTTATCTTTACTTCAGCTTTTTAAGTTATAAAAAAAGATTATTATGTAATGAATTTGTAAACAGGATCAAATAAAAATTAAAATTAACACACACACACAAACAAATATTTCTATATATAGCAATAATTCATTTATACAGAAAAACAAACACACCTTCCACAAAATTCTTCAATCAATTTACCATAGAAAAGAAGAAAAAAAATCTTCAAACAATTTACCAAAAAAAGAACAAAATCCAAATGTGTATTTAACATTAATACAATGTCTGTCAAAAATCTATAAAACTTATCTGTAATTATCTATACAACTCCCATATTATGGATATAGCTTTTTATCATCAACACTAAGAAAACAGAAAATTTTCAAATAAAACTGTGACTCCAATTATAATTGTGAGATAAGACATAAGACATATGCTATTTATTAAACTTATAACAGGTGAACGGTATTTATAAAGTGTAATCAAACTTTGTGCATATAATTGGAAATTTCTGTTCAAAGGGAAGTAACTCAATCTAAAAAAAGGACCACTTATGGATATTAAAAAGGGTGATAACTCAATAACGAAATTAGTTAAAATCGTAAAAATTGAAATTAAACTTAACTGGCAATATTCATTTGTTAACATAATGAAGTCATAACTAGAATGCAAAATCGCATGTTGTTTACCTTGTATTATGTCATAATTAAAAGACATGATAAAGATACCAAAGGCCAAGTTCGGATGGATATCTAGAGTAGATTGAATTGACATGGTCATATATAACACCTGTTATGATTGGATAAAGCTTTTCCGCCATTAACACTCGAGGAACCCTGGTTGTGGCAGGGTTCACAGAGATCGACTCGATATCCCGGATGTTATGACGTTAACCCAATCAAATTTGAATGTAAACATATTCAGAGTAGGGGCCTTGTACTTCCGGTAATCTAGAGACCTTACTCTTCAAAATTATTTACCGTTCATATGGAACTCTAGTCAGAACTCTAGTTCCATCCGAACTTGGCCAAAGATATGTTCAAACTCATTTGTCGAAAAACGAAGTGAAAATGCAAGACGTTCCCAAAAGACAAACTACATTATGCAGTATTCAAAATGCATAACACTTAATAGCATGATAATATGACTAAAAAAGAATACTGTTACTCATGATCATGAAGTCAGAACTAAAATGAATCACATCGTGATATTTACCCTGATTATAATGTCATAACTAAAGTGCATAATATCATATAACTTTTTCAACAGAAATTATATTTTAGAAGAAATAACATTTTAGGCAAAATAGAATGAATGATGTAATTTAAAGCCCTATTGTTAATTTAAGAAGAATCACTAATTTTTCTATGTTTTATAACATAACACTAAATCATTTAAAAATAACAAGATATATAGGTAATTGGAAATACGCTGTTTTCTTCCTTACTTAGACCTGAACAAGAAACAGCCAAGTGGAGTATTTACAACATTGTTTTCTTCAATTATTCTTTGATAACGAAATTTAGTATTAAAAAAACTACTGTTACAACTTTCTCAGGAAAAATTGACCTAAAATTAACTTTTTTTTCTTGTTCAGCTTTTCCCTTATTCATGTTCATTACGTCATAACTACAATCCCCTTCCCTTTCATGAATTTGACCTACCGAATTATACTTTTTACCGGATTTGTAATCACATAAGCAACACGACGGGTGCCGCATGTGGAGCAGGATCTGCTTACCCTTCCGGAGCACCTGAGATCACCCCTAGTTTTTGGTGGGGTTCGTGTTGTTTATTCTTTAGTTTTCTATGTAGTGTCATGCATACTATTGTTTTTCTGTTTGTCTTTTTCATTTTTAGCCATGGCGTTGTCAGTTTGTTTTAGATTTACGAGTTTGACTGTCCCTTTGGTATCTTTGGTCCCTCTTTTACAGTGAATTTGTATAATCAGAGATTATGTAGAATCCCTGATTTTTCAGGGAATATGTAGAATAGCAAAATCATTAGTAATTATGTTTAATCCCTGAAAATGACCAGTGATTTTACATAATCACTGAACATTTTAATAATTATTCTACAAATTCCCTAATATGATTTCAGGGATTATGAATAATTTAATGATCCTTTATTTGATAAAAAAAAATTATATAGACAAATTATATATTTTCTTTCCTTGCCAGATGAAATAATTTTGCTTTGAAACACAGAGGACGATCTAAAAAATATAACCAACACAGGGTTTCGAGATAGAGTTGAAGACGTCAAAGTTAATAATATCAACATTCCCTTTATAGCAATAGCTTTACATGTATTGTTTGTTTATCAAAATACAGGAGCAAATGAATATTCAGGTAAAAAAGAAGATGTGGTGTTAATGCCAATGAGGCAACTGTCAACAAGAGACCAAAATGACACAGAAATTAACATATATAGGTCATCATACGGACTTCAACAATGAGCCATACGGCATAGTCAGCTATAAAAGGCCCAGAAATGACAATTTAAAACAATTCAAATGAGAAAACTAACGGCCTTATTTAAGCTCTATTTTTAAATCCACAAAGCATATTATTTGTGATACATGTAAAACAAATGGTGAAGAAGATTACGGAACATCTGTGTTTTGTGTTGTTTTTTTATTGTTTAAATGAACAAGACATTCAAACTGTGAGAACTAAGGCATCTAAATGTAGGAAAAACAGGCAGAACTTAGGATTGACACATTGAAACAAGCTTGCATTTGGTGTAATATTCTCATAGCAATTCAGAATTTCCAAATGGATAAAAAGGAAAGGGCAGCCCTTAAAACATAATAACAATTGTTTAAAAAAAGTCTGAAAAAGGATATCGCCTGACTACAAAACATGGTATCTTTCTTTCTCGAACCAGTTCAAGGTTGCAAATTCTCATCCTTTTTTTTGGGGGGGTACCTTCAGATGTTTTACTTAAACACTTTATTTCACTACGCCAAGTCGTTAACATCTGATTCGATATGTGCAGGAAAAGGTTTTCTTAAATGTGGATATTGTGGTAAAAACAGATGTGAAGCATATTATTTTGGTATATTGCGTTTCACATTTTCATGTAGTGTGCCTAACATTTCAAAAATTTTTACAATGTATGTTACATTATAATGATGTTTTATGTGATTTTATAGAATAAATAATTTCAATTTTATTCATTTTCTTTATAAATAAAACTATTTCTTCATTTCAGTTATTATGTAGAATCCCAGACGTTTTTTCTAGTGATTATTCATAATCCCTGAAAATTTTAGTGATTATATATAATCCCTAAACTAGCCAGTGATTCTACATAATCCCTGAAAATTTCAGGGATTCTACATAATCACTGATTATACAAATTCATTGTAACATATACACGTAGACATCATTGTCTTTATATGTGTAGGTTTTGGCATTCCGGTTAAAGGTAAATTTAAACATGTGTACTCATAAACACTCTTAAACCAGCTTAGATGTTTGTGATGCACTTTAAATATATTTGATATTTTTGTTGTCGGTCATATAAGCGTGTAAAGAACACTCCCTGCTATTCAGAAAAAGTAGGTTTGTTATAAAAAATAACCATTGTATCTCATAAATATCAAAGCAGTAATTTCTAATGACAATATTTGTAGTATCAATGTCAAATTATATCATGTGAGTACAAAAAATAAGCTAGTCATGATGGTATGACCTTAAACAATGGTAGTATGACCCCAGGTAGTTAAAGGTCATCCTCTAAAGTATTTTAATACAAATGTACCATTGGCTATATCAGGGCGGCCAGTTTTTATTGATGGAGGAAATAGAGTGCCTGAAGATAACCATTGACCTTCACAGGAAAAATATAATTTGATGAACTATATTTTAGATATCATATAATATTAGTGTGTAAAATCTTATGATTCTTACATTTCAGTATACGTTATATAATTAACACTAGCTTAAGAAATGAGTTACTTGATAAAGAATTAAAATAAGTATTCACAATTTTAGATAGGTGTAAAGTAAATTATTATGTTATCCCCAGGGGGTCAAAAGACAATTAGAAATAAGGATTAGAATTAAGAGAAGTGTTATATTCAAAAAGGATTTCTTTCTTTTTAAGATTAGTTCAGTGTATGTAACAAAGACCTGATCTTTGGGAAAATAGGTCAATTATCATTAGTATGTCAAGTAAAGATATTGAGTATTAATGTTGTGTAAATTAAATAATGAAAAACACAATATATATTAGTTGACCATTTTTAATTAAGGACAATCAGTTGTCGGATAGTTGCTAGACATATTGTTATATATGTCGTGTACATGTTATTATTTTGTACAGGTTATTACTTGTACAAACATTTTGTACAAGTAATTACTTGTATGATGTCATCATACAGGTTATTACCTGTACAAATACAATTGTACAAGTAATTACTTGTCCAATTTTTATTGAGAAAAAGATAATAACTGGTACAAATCATTATTCTACCTTGGCCTATAATAAAATAAAAATAATTGGAAGAAGAGTTTCATTTTATTTATTCCTAACAATGACTTTGTCACTTTGCACCAGTAGTCCGTATTTTAGTAGCACCTCGTTGTTCAACCCAATATGCTCAAAGTGTCATGTTAGCTGAAGTTATTTACACATTTCGTAAAAAGAAACAAATTAAACTAAAAGATAGCGAGTTGTACAAGTTATTATCTTTTTCGCAACAGAAACTGTACAGGTAATTACTCGTACAATTATATTTGTACAAGTAATAACTTGTATGATGGCATCATACAAGTAATTACTTTTACAAAGTTTTTGTACAGTAACCTGTACAAAATAATAAAATGTACACGACATATACATTTCTCATGAACCTATGTGATTGTTATATGTTGACTGTTATTGCTGAATACTGAATCCTAATTTAATAAACATTTATATATAGACCTGTGAATCTGTGTAACATTAGCATGAATTTTTAAGAAAGAAACCAGCTAGTTCCCCCAAACTAGAATAATGAATAACCAGGTCAGTAATTGGCATAGTACTGACATCGGTTATATATGTTATAGTACTATATTCGCATTCAAAACAGTTATTGTCCATTAATGATAATTAAAACCATAAACACATGATACAGGTTGCACTTTGTAAATACAGCTGTTTCTCAAACCACGCCTCTTTTAGGGAGATTTTGAATATTCATAGAAAATTAATTTTCTTTACATACTGGTTCCCAGTTTTGCTCTCTGTGTTCCATCTCACAGAGACATTACTTGGGAATGTTACCAGTAAATATACATGTGCATATTGTTTACATTGAAAGCTGTGGTAACCATTCATTTGAGGTAGGGGTAGTTAAGAAAATTAGTGTTAGTTTAAACTCTGAGAAGTCCAGGGCATATACACGTTGAAAATAAGCCACACAGCCCTATAGTTTGACCTTTGAAAAAAATTGTAGTGCTTATGAAACTTTCAATTCTAGGATAAGATTTTTTTCAAAACTTCATAGGAAAAGTGTTACAGTTTTAGCCGTAAAAGGAGTTCCTATGGGAAATAGCAGTCAATATTTACAGAAATGCAACCTATATTGGGTGAAAAAAGAGAACATTCAGAATTAAACCAAATTTGCTTTATCTCACAGATTTTAAAGAAATTAACTCAAATATGAAGTTTTATAAATATTTCATGAAGATTGATAGAATCCTGGGCCTTCAATAAGATGACTCAGCATTAATTCACAGTTTACAATATGCATAGTTTACTTAATATTTGTAAGTTAAATTGTTCAGAAGTGTTTATATTTACTCTTCACAGTCATTGAAACTCATAGAGCCTTCCTGAATATTATTTATTGGGTGTTTGTGTCCGGTCGATAACCCAAAAGTTAGCTGTAACACCTAAATCTGCTTTTTTGTCACCACAGCATAATAAATGCAAGCTAGAAATACAACAATATCTTAACAAAACTAACAATAGTGTGCTCTATCCTGAATATGTACTAAATATTCCAAATTGCTAGAAACAGCAGAATGATTTAGGAAATTTGAGGCCCAAGGGGCAAAAAACATAGAAAATTGCCTACCCCCTGGGTCATAAAACAAATAATTTAACTTGTAACTGCTATGATTTTATGATTTTCAAGTTCTTAATATAGATAACAATAACTATGCTTTGAAGTTTTGCAAAACTCAGATGTAAGCAGTCATCTCTATAACATTTTATGTGAAGTTATATCTCAGACTGGTATCTGCATACATACAACTATTGCAACTATGGCTTTGTATGAACACTTCTAGTATATATATTAGCTAAATTGTGTCAGATATATGGTTACAGATGATACTGTTATGACAAGAATTCTAAATTGACCATTAAAGGCAGAAAATGTGTACCTTCATTGACAGAGTGGCATACTGTAAGATGTGAACTGGAGACAGAGGCAGGATTTGCTACTTTATATAATCTTGTATGTTATAATGATTGACTGCTAAACATTACATTTATAGTACGTATTCTGATATGCTTTCAATATGTTATCAAAACAGTTTTAAACAGATTCTTGGCATTTTATATCAGAAAATATGCAAATAGGGTAAGCTGGCAATAATTAAAGTCTTGTTTTCAAATTCTTTAAAAAATTGAAACAGGGGAGGGGGTATAACATGTACAGTAAAGAAAGACTTAGAGTACACACAGTGATTTTTTTAAGGTTATCTCACAGATTTTAAAGAAATTAACTCAAATATGAAGTTTTATAAATATTTCATGAAGATTGATAGAATCCTGGGCCTTCCAGAAAATGCAAAAGCACAGAAAGCAGTAATATAAAAAATATCATAAAAGAACGAGTCATAAGTTTATCAATCAGTTATGAAAAAAACAGCAAAATAAGGTAAAAGCATTTTCTTAGGAACACTTACCTAATCGCAACCAATTTTCATAATCCTAGAAATATTGAAAAAAAGGGTTTTATGTATTCGATACATTTGAAATAATGCTTTTGAGAAAAAATGAGAAGAAACATCTTCACGTGAAGACAAATATTAACAAACAGACACAGAATCAAACAATACTATTATTTCAAACTATCATTGTTCATGTTGTTGAAAATTGAATGAGAAAGACGGATAACCTGTAATGCAATTTAGCCATCTGAGAATCGGAGCACTTTGTGAAGATATAATTTAGCAGATTTTTGGTAACAATAAGAGTGCCTAATACCTAATATATTAATAATTTTATAAAATCCTCATTACATTAAGATGGATTTTCCGCCAAGTACAATTTTTCAGATTTCTAAAAGTAGAGGCTCTAAAAAGCATGTCTAGCTCACATAGATTAATATGCATCTACAAAAAAAGTCCACTCAACCAACATTGCAAACTTGAATCTAATTCCATCATTTGTTGATTTTGTGTTGCTTATAATTTGTTTATGTTTAAATTTTCTCTCTATTCATCATTTTCTTTTTAACACAAACACAAATTGATAAAAATATTGACTTATATAGGTTGCACTTTGTAAATACAGCTGTTTCACAAGCCACGCCTCTTTTGGGGAGAAATATAATATTCATACATACGTTAATTTGTTAACGTACTGGTTCCCACATATGATCTCTGTATTTCATCTCATAGGGACATGACTTGAGAATGTTACCAGTATGGAAAAAAAGGGAAGTGCCTAAAATTTAGTTCTTAGGAGGTCAAAAAGTGTAGGTAGGGGTAGTATAGAAATTTAGTACAAGTTTAAACTCTTAGAAGTTCAGGGCACATAAATGTTGAAAATATGCTGCACAGCCCTATATTTTGACCTTTGAATAAAATAGTAGTGCATATCAACTTTCCGTTCTGGGATATAATTTTTCACGAAACTTCCTAGTAAAAGTATGGTTTACCATGTGTTTCTATGTTATTCTGTTAGACCACTGTTTCGTGTAAGGGATAGGGTAAAGCTCCCATTTGCATGTTTTACCCAAAAATATGCTTCACGTGCCTGTTCCAAGTCCAGAACCATCAGTTGTTGTCGTTTTTTGCTGTATATCACAGTTGTTTTATGCTTAGTGTGTTAGCATCAGATGGGCTATATGGTTTCTCGTTTGAATTTTTCTTACATTTTTATGTATGTTGATTTTAGCTGAATATGCAGTTTTGGTCATTGTTGGAGGCCGTACTTTTACTTACAGTTGATCCCTGTCATTTGAACTCCGGTGGATAGTATTCTCATACCATATCTCTTTATCTTTATATTATCATAGACCTTATTTTGATGATTATTTTTGTCATTTACTGGTACATTTGTTTTCCTACTCTAGTTTTTGCAGAAATAAAAAAAAATGAATGTAAATAAATATAGGAAGATGTGGTATGAGTGCCAATGAGACAACTCTCCATCCAAGTCACAATTTATAAAAGTAAACCATTATAGGTCATGGTACGGTTTTCAACACGGAGTCTTGGCTCACACTGAACAACAAGCTATAAAGGGCCCTAAAAACTACTAGTGTAAAACCATTCAAACGGGAAAACCAATGGTCTAATCTATATAAAACCAGATGCTCCGCAGGGCGCAGCTTTATACGACCGCAGAGGTTGAACCCTGAACAGTTGACGCAAGTATGAACACAACATTCAAGCTGGATTAAACTCTAAATTTGGATTGTGATTAAATAATTGACACAGCATAGGTTTCTGACACAGAATGAATGTGGTCTAATGAACTTAAAAAAATTGTTTTGCCTTTGAGCAATTCACTATGCTGTTGAATATTAATCCTCTCAAAAAAATGTTTGAAGAAATTTTCTTTTTATTTATGAAATTTGAAATGAGAAAAATTGAACCCTCCCCCAATTTTTTTTCTCACATCCCCCTTTCCCTTATACCAAAACTGATCTCAATTCAAATTTCTAATGGAGTTTGCAACAATAACTACTCATTTAAATACATCATAAAATATTAAATGTAAAAAAGTGCTTGTAATCACTGAATGGTAAAGATTGATTTAATTCATTAGTTGGTAGTAAAAGTGAATATAAATTGTATATTGCATAAAACAATGATTTAAGTTGATTCAATTACTATTCTGGACAAGAAAGATAACTCCAATTTTCAAAGAATATTTCATAAAAACTGTGCAATTGAAAATTCTTGCTATTGCGCAATATTGTGTAATTAAATATTTCTTGCTATTGCGCAATACTGTGCAATTGAAGATTTCTTGCTATTGCGCAATACTGTGCAATTGAACATTTCTTGCTATTGCACAATACTGTGCAATTGAAGATTTCTTGCTATTGCGCAATACTGTGCAATTGAAAATGTCTTGCTATTGCACATTATTTAATATAATAATGTTGGACCCCGATTTGGACCAACTTGAAAACTGGGCCCATAATCAAAAATCTAAGTACATGTTTATACAGATTCAGCATATCAAAGAGCCCCAAGAGTTAGATTTTTGTTAAAATCAAGCTAAATTTAATTTTGGACCCTTTGGACCGTAATGTAAAGACCAATTTGAAAACAGGACCAAAAATTAAGAATCTGAATACACAGTTAGATATGGCATAACAAAGAACCCCAATAATACATTTGTTGATGAAATCAAACAAAGTTTAATTTCGGCCCCTTTTGGCCCCTAATTTGTTGGGACCAAAACTCCCAAAACCAATCCAAACCTTTCTTTTGTGGTAATAAACATTGTGTTAAAATTTCATAGATTTCTATAAACTAATACTAAAGTTATTGTTCAAAAACCAAGAATAATGCTTATTTGGGCCCTAAAAATGATGTTAAGGTTAGATAATATCAGCCAGACAGTTCAAGGTCTGATGATACCCACCAGACAGACATGTCCACCTTTCAATCACTCGATACATCAGATAAAGTTGACCTATTGCTTATAGTACTTGAAAAACAGACGAAAACACAAAAATTAAACATTGACCAATGAACAATGAAAATGAAGTCAAAGTCAGATAAAACCTGAAGACTGAAATGTACCCACTGAAATCATTCCATACACCAAATATAGTTGACTTTCTGCTTATAGTACTTGAGAAACGGACCTGATCATGTAACTTTAACCGTGGTCACTGATCCATGACATGAGGTAATGTGAACTTTGACTGACAGATATATAAACGTTTCAAGAAACCAATTTACCAAATATACATGTAGCTATCCAATTAATCATAATAAATGAGAAATTCTCATGACAAAAAAATACTCAATTTTTTGTTTCAAGCAGTGAACCATGACATTAAGGCCAAGCAAGTACAATGGACATCTGATTGACGACAACTTCGCAATATCTGCATACAATATATGAAGCTTTCAGGTGTAATACCATCATTGATTTTCCCCTATTAGTCTTTGTTAAATTTGTACTTTTCAAAAAAATGTGTAGAAATTATCTTTGTTTTTAAAAAATACTTGGTAAAGTTTTATCCTGTCCAGCACTATAGAAAAAAATTCACATCATATTTCATTGCTGATAAGAAAATAATTATCACTGGAAGTTAACCAATCAAATGTCCCCCTTATTTTATCTGTGTACAAGGTTCAGTCACACCATGTAACCTAAAGATTACAAAATATTCTATAGAAATCCCAAGTAAAAAATAAATGGTGCTTAGAAATACCCAAGACATATGTTTATGCGCAGAAATCATTTACTGCAAAAAAATGTAGGAATAATTACCTACAACTGTCAAATTCAAGGGAGTATTTTTTTCGCCCTATTTTCGCATACAAGTTGATGTGACGTACCATGATTTTGGGGGTATTACACCTCCAAGTGTTCTACCTTTTGAAATATAAAGCTTAATACAAATAGTTTACGCAGCCGCTGCCGGTTAGTAATACCAATGTCTCCAGACAAAAATAAGATGGTTGTGGCCAAGTCTGTATCCATCCAGTTAAGTAGTTTCAAAGGAGAAGATTTTTGGTTAAAGTCAACCTGAAAAATCCCCCCTTTCATAAGTAACCAATCTCTCTTAATTGGCAGAACCTGAATTAAAATTTGGCATGATTTCTGGAGGTTAATTTGCGCTCTTTAAGTAAATCCTAAGTTACTTCAGAAAGATTGATCTACTATTCTTCATTGACTAAGCATTTAGGTGTTAATTCAGCTACCGTACTGTATTAAAATAGAATATCTGAATTATTCGGATTTAAAAAATAAGGAACGACAACTATATTTGATCCAATTGGCCCCATTGATTCAGATGAAATTTTTGTAAAAGTTAAAAGAACACACGACTGACGCTTAGCAAATATAACATCTTACTTGGTTCCGCAGATCATGTCAATTGATACCCACAAAAAAAACAAGTAATGGATGAATGTTTTTTTTTATTATTTTAAAAGGTTCTCTACTTGTTATTTATGACATAAAATGTACCTTTAGTATGTCCGCTACTTTCTTCTTATCCTCTTTCTTACCAAACACGTTAAGTACTGAAGTCGCCAAATCATATGGAGTATCACCCTGAAATGCAAATAAACATTCAAGGACCGATATATATCATAGAATTCTAAATCATCCTCTTGTACAAGACAGGCTAGACAATACAAACAAATCATTCCTTGTTACTCTTTTAATTCATTCTTTCCCAATAAATCTTTTTAAATAGTGAATGAATCAAGACTTATATTGTTTTGTATGGTTGGTGGTTGTAGTGATACTTTAAGTATGTGGCTTTTTGTTGTTGTGAAGGCTATTCAAGATTAACACAACATTGTTGTAAATTGTTGGTAATTGGAGTGTTAAGATTCAAGGTTTGTGGTTGTGCTGATTGCAGTAAAGAATGTGTAATATTTATGAAAGCTGTGCAAGATTGTTAAATGAGGTGTATGCTGTGAACGGTGATACAGGTGTATATGGTAATTGGTTGGTTTTTGGAGTGTCTGTAGCCATGGTTTGTGGTAATATTCAGTGTAGTATATGGTTATTTTTTGTTGTGAAAACTATGCAAGATTGGTTGGTGAGGTGTCTGCTGTTAATAGGGATTAAAATGTGTATGGTAAATGGTTAGTGGTTTGAGTGTCTGTTCTAATAGTTGGTAGTTGTATTTAATGGTGATTAATAGTAGGTGTGGTGGAGGTGCACAGCTAGTAATAGATGTACATAGGTGTGGTGGTAGTATACAACTGGTAGTATGGGTCTAGTTAGGTGTGGTGGTAGTGCACAGCTAGTAATAGATGTACATAGGTGTGGTGGTATATTACAACTGGTAGTATGGGTGTAGGTAGGTGTGGTGGACTCATGTTAAATACTTTGATTATGTGACCTTGTGTTAAGATTTGATTGGTGATACAAAGTGTCGATTGTGAGTTGGCTTGGTTAATGTTTGTAAATCAAATGACTACACCATGTTAAATTCTTTGATTAAATGTCTGTGTTGATTGGTGATTTAAAGTGTGGTCTGTGAGTTAGTCTGATAAATATTTATAAATCAAGTGACTACACCATGATAATTACTTTGATTATTTGTCTGTGCGTTACGATTTGATTTGTGATTTAAAGTGTGGTCTGTGAGTTGGTTTGATTAATATTTGTAAATCAAGTGACTGCACCATGCGTTAAATACTTTGATTGGTTGTCAGTGTGTTAACATTCGATTATTTGTCCGTGTGTTAACCGTTGATTGGTGATCAGTGTTTTGACATCATTTGAAGTGTGTCTTGTGTGTTGGTATGATTGATGTTTGTAAGTCAAGTGACTACACCATGTTAATTACTTTGATTGGTTGTCGGTGTGTTAATATTTGATTGGTGATCAGTGTGTTGACATCATATGAAGTGTGGTTTGTGTGTTGGTATGATTGATGTTTGTAAGTCAAGTGACTACACCATGTTAATTACTTTGATTGGTTGTCGGTGTGTTAATATTTGATTGGTGATCAGTGTGTTGACATCATATGAAGTGTGGTTTGTGTGTTGGTATGATTGATGTTTGTAAGTCAAGTGACTACACCATGTTAAATACTTTGATTGGTTGTCGGTGTGTTAATATTTGATTGGTGATCAGTGTGTTGACATCATATGAAGTGTGGTTTGTGGGTTGGTATGATTGAAGTTTGTAAATCAAGTGACTGTACCATGTTAATTACTTTGATTGGTTGTCGGTGTGTTAATATTTGATTGGTGATCAGTGTGTTGACATCATATGAAGTGTGGTTTGTGGGTTGGTATGATTGAAGTTTGTAAATCAAGTGACTGTACCATGTTAAATACTTTGATTGGTTGTCATTGTGTTAATATTTGATTGGTGATCAGTGTGTTGACATCATATGAAGTGTGGTTTGTGGGTTGGTATGATTGAAGTTTGTAAATCAAGTGACTGTACCATGTTAATTACTTTGATTGGTTGTCGGTGTGTTAATATTTGATTGGTGATCAGTGTGTTGACATCATATGAAGTGTGGTTTGTGGGTTGGTATGATTGAAGTTTGTAAATCAAGTGACTGTACCATGTTAAATACTTTGATTGGTTGTCATTGTGTTAATATTTGATTGGTGATCAGTGTGTTGACATCATATGAAGTGTGGTTTGTGGGTTGGTATGATTGAAGTTTGTAAATCAAGTGACTGCACCATGTTAAATACTTTGATTGGTTGTCATTGTGTTAATATTTGATTGGTGATCAGTGTGTTGACATCATATGAAGTGTGGTTTGTGGGTTGGTATGATTGAAGTTTGTAAATCAAGTGACTGCACCATGTTAAATACTTTGATTGGTTGTCATTGTGTTAACATTTGATTGGTGATCAGTGTTAAATACTTGGTTCACATAATATCAAGTGAATTTTTGTTCTATATATCAATTTAAAATGTATACATTTTTCGTTAATAAAGATAGTGAATAAGAATAAAAATGAATGTTACCTGTGTTGTTTTCACCCAAGGACTGCATCCTTGATCTGTTAGCCATTTTGTTACATCAATCCGTCCATACTTAGCAGCACAATGTAAAGCTGTTTTTCCATTCTATAACAATATAAAAGTATAAACATGTTAATGGAGTGTGATAATAAATCAAGAGAGGAGTCAAACAATTTATCAAAATGTACGAAATATAACATCGGGTAAGAAAATAAACAATTATACTTGTTTATTATATACTTAGACTAAATAACATATGATTTTTACTGTATGATATTAGCAAACCAGGTGCTCCGCAGGGCGCAGCTTTATACGACCGCAGAGGTCGATCCCTGAACAGTTGGGGCAGGTATGGACAAAACATTTAAGCGTGATACAGCTCTGAATTTGGATTGTGATCAAATTTTTTACATTATATGGTTTTTTTTACACAAAACAAATGTCAAGATTTTACAAATCAATTAAAGATTTCTTCTTCAAACTTATTTAAATCTAAAATTAAATAGTTGACACAGCATAGGTTTCTGACACAGAATGAATGTGGTCTAATGAACTTAAAATTGTTTTTGCCTTTGAGCAATTCACTATGCTGTTGAATATTAACCCTGTCAAAAAAATGTTTGAAGAAATTTTCTTTTTATCTATAAAATCTGAAATGAGAACAAGTATAGACACAACTTTTAAGCTAAAACTTTTTTAGATAAGATAAAGGAAAAAAAACTTCATCAGCAACATTTTATATTGGCAAATTTCCAATGAAGTTATTTACATAAAGTTATTGGCAAGTAAAAATAGAAAATGACATCATAGTCATGTCTGGCAAATGTCCAACATACATTATCTAAAAACATTTTAGATAAGATAAGGAAAAAAAGCTTCATCAGCAACATTTTATATTGGCAAATTTCCAATGAAGTTATTTACATCAAGTTATTGGCAAATACAAATAGAAAATGACATCATAGTCATGTCTGGCAAATTTCCAACAAATATTATCAACTACTATTCTATACAAAGAAACTTTAAGATAACTCCAATTGAAAATTAATTGCTATTGCACAATATTGTGCAATTAGATATTTCTTGCTATTGTGCAATACTGTGCAATTGAAAATTTCTTGCTATTGCACAATACTTGATATGGAATCCTGATTTGGACCAACTTGAAAACTGGGCCCATAATCAAAAATCAAAGTACATGTTTAGATAAAGCATACCAAATAAGCCCAATAATTTAATTTTTGTTAAAATCAAACTTAGTTTAATTTTGGACCTTTTGGACCTTAATGTAGACCAATTGGAAAACTGGACCAAAAATTAAGAATCTACATACACAGCTAGATTTGGCATATCAAAGAACCCATTTATTCAATTTTTGATGAAACAAACAAAGTTTAATTTTGGACCCCCATTTGGACCAACTTGAAAACTAGGCCAATAATTAACAAGAGTGCACACGCTGAAATGTCTCGCCTTCTTTTCTAATCATTGATATTATGTTGATAGACCTAAATATAAAGCTTAATTACAACTGTCACATAAACTCAACATTAACCAAGAAAACAAAACATTGATCAATGAACCATGAAAATGAGGTCAAGGTCAGATGAACCATGCAAGGCAGACATGTACAGCTAACAATTCTTCAATACAACAAATATATATGACTTATTGCTTATAAATTAAAAAAAACAGACCAAAACACAAACACTTAACACTTAGCAATGGACCGTGAAAATGAGGTCAAGGTCAAATAAAACCCGTGTAACAGAAATATAGATCATAAAATATTTCCATACACCAAATATAGTTGACCTAATGCATAAAGTATTTGAAAATAGACCAAAACTCAAAAAATTAACTTTGACCACTGAACCATGAAAATGAGGTCAAGGTCAGATGACACCTGTCAGTTAGACATGTAAACCTTACAATCATTCCATACACCAAATATAGAAGACCTATTGCATAAAGTATAAGAAAAACAGACCAAAACACAAAAACTTAACTTTAACCACTGAACCATGAAAATGAGGTCAAGGTCAAATGACACCTGCTAGTTGGACATGTACACCATACAGTCTTTCCATACACAGAATATACTAGCCCTATTGCTTATAGTATCTGAGATATGGACTTGACCACCAAAACTTAACCTTGTTCACTGATCCATGAAATGAGGTCGAGGTCAAGTGAAAACTGTCTGACGGGCATGAGGACCTTGCAAGGTACGCACATACCAAATATAGTTATCCAATTACTTATAATAAGAGAGAAATTAACATTACAAAAAATCTGAACTTTTTTTTCAAGTAGTCACTGAACCATGAAAATGAGGTCAAGGACATTGGACATGTGACTGACGGAAAGTTCGTAACATGAGGCATCTATATACAAAGTATGAAGCATACAGGTCTTCTAACTTCTAAAATATAAAGCTTTTAAGAAGTTAGCTAACGCCGCCGCCGCCGCCGGATCACTATCCCTATGTCGAGCTTTCTGCAACAAAAGTTGCAGGCTCGACAAAAATCTAAGTACATTTTTAGATTCAGCATATCAAAGAACCCCAAGGATTCAATTTTTGTCAAAATCAAACTAAGTTTAATTTTGGACCCTTTGGACTTTAATGTAGACCAATTTGAAAACGGGAGCAAAAATTAAGAATCTACATACATAGTTAGATTCGGCATATCAAACACCCCAATTATTCAATTTTTGATGAAATCACACAAAGTTCAATTTTGGACCCTTTGGGTCCCTTATTCCTAAACTGTTGGGACCAAAACTCCAAAAATCAATCCCAATCTTCTTTTTGTCGTCATAAACCTTGTGTTTAAATTTCATAGATTTCTATTTGCTAATACTAAAGTTATTGTGCGAAAACCAAGAATAATGCTTATTTTGGGCCCTTTTTTGGCCCCTAATTCCTAAACTGTTGGAACCAAAACTCCCAAAATCAATCCCAACCTTCCTTTTGTGGTCATAAACCTTGTGTCAAAATTTCATAGATTTCCATTTACTTAAACTAAAGTTATAGTGCGAAAACCAAGAAAATGCTTATTTGGGCCCTTTTTGGCCCCTAATTCCTAAAATGTTGGGACCAAAACTCCCAAAATCAATCCCAACCTTCCTTTTGTGGTCATAAACCTTGTGTTAAAATTTCATTGATTTCTATTCACTTTTACTAAAGTTAGAGTGCGAAAACTAAAAGTATTCGGACGACGACGACGCCAACGTAATAGCAATATACGACGAAAAATTAAAATTTTTGCGGTCGTATAAAAATTAATGTCAATTCCACATTTTTCGAATTGGTGCTTAGCGGGCTGATATGAAATATTTATCACATGCTTCAAATATTATCACATGCCTTTCTGTAACGTTATCGCATGGCATTCCGGTGATACTCGGCAAATTTTGGAAAATACACATCAATGGTACTTTTCAGTGAAAAACATTGCAAAGTAGGGTACACAACAATTATTTGGATACAGAAAAGTATATTGTGTTAAATTCAATAAAAAAAAACCTAACAAACAATCGATCTAACAAATGATAAAATAAATGCATTTAAAAAAATTTCCAACATATTTTAGAAAGTTACTTTAACATGTTTAAATAATGACTTTTCCAAACAGTATTCATTATGTATATTTTTTAATCGTTCTTATAAGAATAGATCATACTGTTGTTTTTCTTTTCTATTTAGGCATTTGATAGAAAGATTTCATTTTAGATGTACTACCTTTGGGGTCCGACGTCTGTAAACTTTTTACTCTCTGAACTTCTATTTTCTATTTCTATTTCTATATTAATCTGTTATTTTTCTCCATTGTTGAACGTGTTGAAGCATATGATAAAAAGATCATAGCATATCAGTTTTTATATCACATGTATTATCAGCCCTCGATCAATATCAGCCCTGGAGCCATGCTGCTCTTGGGCTGATATTGAACCTAGGGCTGATAATACATGCGATATGAAAAATTACATGCAATAATCAGATAGTATAAACTGATAAATAGTGGATTAAAATATATAAACTAAATATATATTTTCTGATTAAGTTCTACAAAACAGGAAAAAATAATAACAAACCCAACTTAATATAAGTCTAACTAGTATTTCTTGTCCATTTTACATGAATATGATTAACAACATGAGTTTATGTTGATTCAGTGGAATGATCAAAGTTGAAAAAAAAACTTTTTTCAAGAAACTTAAAAATGAGTAATATTTTCTGATTCAGTTCGAAGAGACAAGAAAAATAAGACCCCACTTTATATAACTCTGTCAAGTATTTGTTATTTTTAAAATATGTTTTACATTAGATCTGTAAAATTAACATATAACAGACATCAAAACTTGTGTCATAAACTGGACAATGTTGTGTAATAAATATAAACAAAATATATATCACATGAATCAGTGGTCAAAACTGAATAAAATGACCAGTCACACTTGTATTTATATTCTACATAAACAACAAATAAACAACATGTTTTATTGTGAGATGTATGAACTTCCATCAGAACTGTCAGGTTAAAAAAAAAACTTTTTTCAAGAAACATAAACAATATTTATATCAATGGACTCAGCTGGACAAGACAATTAAAATAAGACCTCACTTTATATAATTCTAACAAATATTTGTTGTCCATTAAATCTGTCTGATTAACAATGATTCAGTAGAATGATCAAAGTTAAAAAAAAAACTTTTTTTCAAGAAACATAAAAACGAGTTATATTTTCTGATTCAGTACGAAGAGACAAGAAAAATAAGACCCCACTTTATATAATTCTGTCAAGTATTTGTTATTTTTGAAAGATGTTTTACATTAAATCTGTAGAATTAACATTATCTGACTAAAAATGTTAACACAACTTGTTCTCATCAACTTCTCATTAAAATCAGATGTTAACAAAATAACTTTTTGTCAGGAAACAAAATAAAACCTTTACTATCTGATTCAGTTCTGTGTTACGAATAAAATGAGACCCCACTTTTTATAATTCTAATAAATATTTGTTGTCCATTAAACCTGTCTGATTAACAACATGATTTTGTGTAGATTCTGTATAAAGTTGTGTTTGGTAAGAGTAAGGTGATTATATCTATCATTACCCCTGATGTGGCCTCTAACTGACTGCCCTGACTGGCGAGGTACATCACTACCTCCAGGTGTCCGAACTCAGCCGCCCACATTAATGGTGTCTGTCGTCCCCACTGTAATATCAACATATAACAGACATCAAAACTTGTGTCATAAACTGGACAATGTTGTGTAATAAATATAAACAAAATATATATCACATGAATCAGTGGTCAAAACTGAATAAAATGACAAGTCACACTTGTATTTATATTCTATATAAACAACAAATAAACAACATGTTTTATTGTGAGATGTCAGAACTTCCATCAGAACTGTCAGGTTAAAAAAATACTTTTTTTCAAGGAACATTAAAACAAGTTATATTTTCTGATTCAGTACGAAAAGACAAGAAAAATAAGACCCCACTTTATATAATTCTGTCAAGTATTTGTTATTTTTAAAAGATGTTTTACATTAGATCTGTAGAATTAACATAATCTGACTAAAGATGTTAACACAACTTGTTCTCATCAACTTCTCATTAAAATCAAATGTTTAGAAAATAATTTTTTGTCAGGAAACAAAATAAAACCTTTACTATCTGATTCAGTTCTGTGTTACGAATAAAATGAGACCCCACTTTATATAATTCTAACACATATTTGTTGTCCATTAAACCTGTCTGATTAACAACATGATTTTGTGTAGATTCTGTATAAAGTTGTGTTTGGTCAGAGTAAGGTCATTATATCTATCATTACCCTGGTGGATGTAGCCTCTAACTGACTGCCGTGAGTGACCAGGTACATCACTACCTCCAGGTGTCCTCTCTCAGCCGCCAACATTAATGGTGTCTGTCCAAACTGTAATATCAACATATAACAGACATCAAAACTTGTGTCATAAACTGGACAATGTTGTGTAATAAATATAAACAAAATATATATCACATGAATCAGTGGTCAAAACTCAATAAAATGACCAGTCACACTTGTATTTATATTCTACATAAACAACAAATAAACAACATGTTTTATTGTGAGATGTCAGAACTTCCATCAGAAATGTCAGGTTAAAAAAAAACTTTTTTCAAGAAATGTAAACAATATTTATATCAATGGACTCAGCTGGACAAGACCATTAAAATGAGACCCCACTTTATATAATTCTATCAAATATTTGTTGTCCATTAAATCTGTCTGATTAACAATGATTCAGTAGAATGATCAAAGTTATAAAAAAAACTTTTTTTCAACAAACATTTAAATAAGTTATATTTTCTGATTCAGTACGAAAAGACAAGAAAAATAAGACCCCACTTTATATAATTCTGTCAAGTATTTGTTATTTTTAAAAGATGTTTTACATTAGATCTGTAGAATTAACATTATCTGACTAAAGATGTTAACACAACTTGTACTCACTTCTAATTGAAATCAGATGTTTACAAAATAATTTTTCGTCAGAAAACAAAATAAAACATTTACTATCTGATTCAGTTCTGTGTTACAAATAAAATGAGGCCCCACTTTATATAATTCTGTCAAGTTTTTTTATTATTATTATTAAATCTGTCTGATTAACAAAGTTAAAAAAAAAATTATTTCAAGAAAAATAAAAACAAATTATATTTTCTGATTCAAATTAATGAGACAGGAAAAATGAGGCCCCACTTTATATAATTCTAACAAATTGTTGTTGTCCATTAAACCTGTCTGATTAACAGTATTTTGTGTTAATTCAGAATATTGATCAAAGCTTAAAAAGAATTCAGAGGTATTTCCATGTAAAATGTTTGTGTGGTGTATAACAGTTGCTTCAAATTACATGTGCTGTTGCTTATTATGGTAATATAGCAGTGGTTTTAGTTTGTGTTGAGTATAAGTGAAGAATTTCAAAAGCCGTGTTTTTACTTTTTGTTTGCGTTGCCTATAAATGTTGATATGTCACTTGTTTGTGAGCAGTATAAGAGTGTCATTGCTATGTCACTTGTTGGTGTTGAGTATAAGCATGTCATGGTTATGTCAAGTGTTGGTGTTGAGTATAAAAGTGTCATTGATATGTCACATGTTGGAGTTTGGTATAAGAGTGTTATTGCTATGTCACATGTTGGTGTTGAGTATAAAAGTGTCATTGATATGTCACATGTTGGAGTTTGGTATAAGAGTGTTATTGCTACGTCACATGTTGGTGTTGAGTATAAAAGTGTCATTGATATGTCACATGTTTGAGTTTGGTATACGAGTGTTATTGCTATGTCACATGTTGGTGTTGAGTATAAAAGTGTCATTGATATGTCACATGTTGGAGTTTGGTATAAGAGTGTTTTTGCTATGTCACATGTTGGTGTTGAGAGTATAAAAGTGTCATTGATATGTCACATGTTGGAGTTGAGTATACGAGTGGTATTGCTATGTCACATGTTGGTGTTGAGTATAACAGTGTAATTGCTATGTCACATATTGGTGTTGAGTATAAGAGTGTTATTGCTATGTCACATATTGGTGTTGAGTATAAGAGTGTTATTGCTATGTCAGGTTGGTTTTGAGTATAAGAGTGATTTTGTAATTTCACATGTTGGTGTAAGTATGTGATTACTATGTCACATGTTACCAGGTTACCCATGTCATGTTTAGTATAGAAGTGGTAAATATATGTTGTATGCTCATGTCTCACATGTCATGTTCAGTACAGGAGTGGTGAATGAATGTTGTATGATCAGGTATATCATGTCATGTTCAGTACAAAAGTGGTAAATAAATGTTGTATGATCAGGTTTCACATGTCATGTTCAGTAAAAGACTGGTGAATGAATGTTGTATGATCAGGTGTCACATGTCATGTTCAGTACAGGACTGGTAACTGAATGCTGTATGATCAGATGTCATAATTCCTGTTCAGTACAGGAGTGGTGAATGAATGTTGTATGATCAGGTCACACATATGCATGTCATGTTCAGTACAGGAGTGGTAAATGAATGTTGTACAATGTTGTGTCACATGTCATGTTCAGTAGAGGAGTGGTGGATGAATGTTGTATGATCAGGTGTCACATGTCATGTTCATTACAGGAGAAATGAATGAATGATGTATGATCAGGTGTCACATGTCATGCTCAGTACAGAAGTGGTAAATGAATGTTGTATGATCAGGTGTCACATATCATGTTCAGTATAGGAGTGGTGGATGAATGTTGTATGATCAGGTGTCATATGTCATGTTCAGTACAGGAGTGGTAAAAGAATGTTGTATGATTAGGTGTCACATATCATGTTCAGAAGAGGAGTGGTGAATGAATGTTGCATGATCAGGTGTCACATGTCATGTTCAGTACAGTAGTGGTGGATGAATGTTGTATGATCAGGTGTCACATGTCATGTTCAGTACAGGAGTGGTGAATGAATGTTGTATGATGTGGTGTCATAATTCATGTTCAGTACAGGAGTGGTAAATGAATGTTATATGATCAGGTGTCACATGTCATGTTCAGTACAGGAGTGGTAACAAATGTTGTATGATTAGGTGCCGCATGTCATGTTCAGTACAGGAGTGGTGGATGAATTTTGTATGATGTGGTGTCATAATTCATGTTCAGAAGAGGAGTGGTGGACGAATGTTGCATGATCAGGTGTCACATGTCATGTTCAGTACAGTAGTGGTGGATGAATGTTGTATGATCAGGTGTCGCATGTCATGTTCAGTACAGGAGTGGTGGACGAATGTTGCATGATCAGGTGTCACATGTCATGTTCAGTACAGTAGTGGTGGATGAATGTTGTATGATCAGGTGTCGCATGTCATGTTCAGTACAGGAGTGGTAAATGAATGTTATATGATCAGGTGTCACATGTCATGTTCAGTACAGGAGTGGTGAATGAATGTTGTATAATCAGGTGTCATATGTCATGTTAAGTACAGAAGTGGTTAATGAATGTTGTATGATGTGTTGTCACATGTCATGTTCAGTACAGGAGTGGTAACGAATGTTGTATGATCAGGTGTCACATGTCATGTTCAGTACAGGAGTGGTAACGAATGTTGTATGATCAGGTGTTGCATGTCATGTTCAGTACAGGAGTGTTAATTGAATGTTGTATGATCAGGTGTCACATGTCATGTTCAGTAGAGAAGTGGTGGATGAATGTTGTATGATCAGGTGTTACATGTCATGTTCAGTAGAGGAGTGTTAATTGAATATTGTATGATCAGGTGTCACATGTCATGTTCAGTGCAGAAGTGGTGGATGAATGTTGTATGATCAGGTGTCTCATGTCATGTGTAGTACAGGAGTGGTGAATGAATGTTGTATGATCAGGTGTCGCATGTCGTGTTCAGTACAGGAGTGGTAAATGAATATTGTATGATCAGGTGTCACATATCATGTTCAGTACAGGAGTGGTAACAATGTTGTATGATCAGGTGTCGCATGTCATGTTCAGTACAGGAGTGTCAAATGAAAATTGTATGATCAGGTGTCACATGTCATGTTCAGTACAGGAGTGTCAAATGAATATTGTATGATCAGTTGTCACATATCCTGTTCAGTACAGGATTGGTAATGAATATTGTATGATCAGGTGTCACATGTCATGTTCAGTACAGGAGTGTCAAATGAATATTGTATGATCAGGTGTCACATGTCATGTTCAGTACAGGAGTGGTAATGAATATTGTATGATCAGGTGTCACATGTCATGTTCAGTACAGGAGTGGTAACCAATGTTGTATGATCAGGTGTCACATGTCATGTTCAGTACAGGAGTGGTAATGAATATTGTATGATCAGGTGTCACATGTCATGTTCAGTACAGGAGTGGTAAATGAATATTGTATGATCAGGTGTCACATGTCATGTTCAGTACAGGAGTGGTTAATGAATGGTGTATGATGTGGTGTCACATGTCATGTTCAGTACAGGAGTGGTAATGAATATTGTATGATCAGGTGTCACATGTCATGTTCAGTACAGGAGTGGTAAATGAATATTGTATGATCAGGTGTCACATGTCATGACGTTCAGTACAGGAGTGGTTAATGAATGTTGTATGATGTGGTGTCACATGTCATGTTCAGTACAGGAGTGGTAAATGAATATTGTATGATCAGGTGTCACATGTCATGTTCAGTACAGGAGTGTCCAATGAATATTGTATGATCAGGTGTCACATGTCATGTTCAGTACAGGAGTGTCCAATGAATATTGTATGATCAGGTGTCACATGTCATGTTCAGTACAGGAGTGGTAATGAATATTGTATGATCAGGTGTCACATGTCATGTTCAGTACAGGAGTGGTAACAAATGTTGTATGATCAGGTGTCACATGTCATGTTCAGTACAGGAGTGGTAATGAATATTGTATGATCAGGTGTCACATGTCATGTTCAGTACAGGAGTGGTAAATGAATATTGTATGATTAGGTCTCACATGTCATGTTCAGTACAGGAGTGGTTAATGAATGTTGTATGATGTGGTGTCACATGTCATGTTCAGTACAGGAGTGGTAAATGAATATTGTATGATCAGGTGTCACATGTCATGTTCAGTACAGGAGTGGTGAATAAATGTTATATGATCAGGTGTCACATGTCATGTTCAGTACAGGAGTGATTAATGAATGTTGTATGATGTGGTGTCACATGTCATGTTCAGTACAGGAGTGGTAAATGAATATTGTATAATCAGGTGTCACATGTCATTATCAGTACAGGAGTGGAAACGAATGTTGTATGATCAGGTATCACATGTCATGTTCAGTACTAGAGTGGTGAATGAATGTTGCATGATCAGGTGTCACATGTCATGTTCAGTACAGGAGTGGTAAATGAATGGTGTATGATCAGGTGTCACATGTCATGTTCAGTACAGGAGTGGTAAATGAATATTGTATAATCAGGTGTCACATGTCATTATCAGTACAGGAGTGGTAACGAATGTTGTATGATCAGGTGTCGCATGTCATGTTTAGTACAGGAGTGGTGAATGAATGTTGTATGATCAGGTGTCACATGTCATGTTTAATACAGGAGTGGTTAATGAATGTTGTATGATGTGGTGTCACATGTCATGTTCAGTACAGAAGTAGTAAATGAATTTTGTACAATGTGGTGTCACATGTCATGTTCAGTAGAGGAGTGGTGGATGAATGTTGTATGATGAGGTGTCACATATGCTCAGTACAGGACTTGTAACGAATGTTGTATGATCAGGTGCTGCATATCATGCTCAGTACAGGACTTGTAACGAATGTTGTATGATCAGGTGTCACATGTCATGTTCAGTACAGGAGTGTTAATTGAATGTTGTATGATCAGGTGTGACATGTCATGTTCAGTACAGGAGTGTCAAATGAATATTGTATGATCAGGTGTCACATGTCATGTTCAGTACAGGAGTGGTAATGAATATTGTATGATCAGGTGTCACATGTCATGTTCAGTACAGGAGTGGTAATGAATATTGTATGATCAGGTGTCACATGTCATGTTCAGTACAGGAGTGTTAATTGAATGTTGTATGATCAGGTGTCACATGTCATGTTCAGTACAGGAGTGTTAATTGAATGTTGTATGATCAGGTGTCACATGTCATGTTCAGTACAGGAGTGTCAAATGAATATTGTATGATCAGGTGTCACATGTCATGTTCAGTACAGGAGTGGTAATGAATATTGTATGATCAGGTGTCACATGTCATGTTCAGTACAGGAGTGGTAATGAATATTGTATGATCAGGTGTCACATGTCATGTTCAGTACAGGAGTGTTAATTGAATGTTGTATGATCAGGTGTCACATGTCATGTTCAGTACAGGAGTGTTAATTGAATGTTGTATGATCAGGTGTCACATGTCATGTTCAGTACAGGAGTGTCAAATGAATATTGTATGATCAGGTGTCACATGTCATGTTCAGTACAGGAGTGGTAATGAATATTGTATGATCAGGTGTCACATGTCATGTTCAGTACAGGAGTGGTAATGAATATTGTATGATCAGGTGTCACATGTCATGTTCAGTACAGGAGTGGTAACGAATGTTGTATGATCAGGTGTCACATGTCATGTTCAGTACAGGAGTGGTAATGAATATTGTATGATCAGGTGTCACATGTCATGTTCAGTACAGGAGTGTTAATTGAATGTTGTATGATCAGGTGTCACATGTCATGTTCAGTACAGGAGTGTCAAATGAATATTGTATGATCAGGTGTCACATGTCATGTTCAGTACAGGAGTGGTAATGAATATTGTATGATCAGGTGTCACATGTCATGTTCAGTACAGGAGTGGTAACGAATGTTGTATGATCAGGTGTCACATGTCATGTTCAGGACAGGAGTGGTAATGAATATTGTATGATCAGGTGTCACATGTCATGTTCAGTACAGGAGTGTCAAATAAATATTGTATGATCAGGTGTCACATGTCATGTTCAGTACAGGAGTGGTAATGAATATTGTATGATCAGGTGTCACATGTCATGTTCAGTACAGGAGTGGTAACGAATGTTGTATGATCAGGTGTCACATGTCATGTTCAGTACAGGAGTGGTTAATGAATGTTGTATGATGTGGTGTCACATTTCATGTTCAGTAGAGGAGTGGTGGATGAATGTTGTATGATCAGGTGTCTCATGTCATGTGTAGTACAGGAGTGGTGAATGAACGTTGTATGATCAGGTGTGGCATGTCATGTTCAGTACAGGAGTAGTGGATGACTGTTGTATGATCAGGTATCACATGTCATGTTCAGTACTAGAGTGGTGAATGAATGTTGCATGATCAGGTGTCACATGTCATGTTCAGTACAGGAGTGGTAAATGAATATTGTATGATCAGGTGTCACATGTCATGTTCAGTACAGGAGTGGTTAATGAATGTCATATGATCAGGTGTCACATGTCATTATCAGTACAGGAGTGGTAACGAATGTTGTATGATCAGGTGTCGCATGTCATGTTTAGTACAGGAGTGGTGAATGAATGTTGTATGATCAGATGTCACATGTCATGTTCAGTACAGGAGTGGTAATGAATGTTGTATGATCAGGTGTCATGTGTCATGTTCAGTACAGGAGTGGTTCATGAATGTTGTTTGATGTGGTGTCACATGTCATGTTCAGTAGAGGAGTGGTAACAAATGTTATATGATCAGATGTCACATGTCATGTTCAGTACAGGAGTGGTAAATGAATATTGTTTGATCAGGTATCACATGTCATGTTCAGTACAGGAGTGGTTAATGAATGATGTATGATCAGATGTCACATGTCATGTTCAGTAGAGGAGTGATGGATTGAATGTTGTATGATCAGGTATCACATGTCATGTTCAGTACAGGAGTGGTTAATGAATGTTGTATGATCAGATGTCATGTGTCATGTTCAGTAGAGGAGTGGTTAATGAATGTTGTATGATCAGGTGTCACATGTCATGTTCAGTACAGGAGTGGTAGTGAATGTTGTATGATCAGGTGTCGCATGTCATGTTCAGTATAGGAGTGGTGAATGAATGTTGTATGATCAGGTGCCACATGTCATGTTTAATACAGAATTGGTAAATGATTGTTGTATGATCCTGTGTCATGTCTTGTGTTATGATGATGCAAGATTTATGTAAAGGAATTTTTTAATAGAATACCATGAAAGTGTATGTTAAGTGTCTTAAAGTATAATAAAATAAATCACAATATTTCAGTTGTATGCAGTTAAGAGGTTTTAGACAGCAACCCTTTGACATACAAACTGGAGTGGTATTCGTCAGTGTAATGAAGTAAATCACAATATTTCAGTTGTTTACGCTTACAAATTATCAGACAGCAACCCTTTGACATACAAACTGGAGTGGTATTCATCAGTGTAATGAAGTAAATCACAATATGTCAGTTGTATACAGTTAGGAAGTATCAGACAGCAACCCTTTGACATACAAACTGGAGTGGTATTCATCAGTGTAATAAAGTAAATCACAATATGTCAGTTGTATACAGTTAGGAAGTATCAGACAGCAACCCTTTGACATACAAACTGGAGTGGTATTCATCAGTGTAATAAAGTAAATCACAATATGTCAGTTGTATACAGTTAGGAAGTATCAGACAGCAACCCTTTGACATACAAACTGGAGTGGTATTCATCAGTGTAATAAAGTAAATCACAATATGTCAGTTGTATACAGTTAGGAAGTATCAGACAGCAACCCTTTGACATACAAACTGGAGTGGTATTCATGTTCATCAGTGTAATGAAGTCAATCACAATATGTCAGTTGTATACAGTTCATGCAGTTAGGAAGTATCAGACAGCAACCCTTTGACATACAAACTGGAGTGGTATTCATCAGTGTAATAAAGTAAATCACAATATGTCAGTTGTATACAGTTAAGAGGTTTTAGACAGCAACCCTTTGACATACAAACTGGAGTGGTATTCATCAGTGTAATAAAGTAAATCACAATATGTCAGTTGTATACAGTTAGGAAGTATCAGACAGCAACCCTTTGACATACAAACTGGAGTGGTATTCATCAGTGTAATAAAGTAAATCACAATATGTCAGTTGTATACAGTTAAGAGGTTTTAGACAGCAACCCTTTGACATACAAACTGGAGTGGTATTCGTCAGTGTAATGAAGTAAATCACAATATTTCAGTTGTTTACGCTTACAAATTATCAGACAGCAACCCTTTGACATACAAACTGGAGTGGTATTCATCAGTGTAATGAAGTAAATCACAATATGTCAGTTGTATACAGTTAGGAAGTATCAGACAGCAACCCTTTGACATACAAACTGGAGTGGTATTCATCAGTGTAATAAAGTAAATCACAATATGTCAGTTGTATACAGTTAGGAAGTATCAGACAGCAACCCTTTGACATACAAACTGGAGTGGTATTCATCAGTGTAATAAAGTAAATCACAATATGTCAGTTGTATACAGTTAGGAAGTATCAGACAGCAACCCTTTGACATACAAACTGGAGTGGTATTCATGTTCATCAGTGTAATGAAGTCAATCACAATATGTCAGTTGTATACAGTTCATGCAGTTAGGAAGTATCAGACAGCAACCCTTTGACATACAAACTGGAGTGGTATTCATCAGTGTAATAAAGTAAATCACAATATGTCAGTTGTATACAGTTAAGAGGTTTTAGACAGCAACCCTTTGACATACAAACTGGAGTGGTATTCATCAGTGTAATAAAGTAAATCACAATATGTCAGTTGTATACAGTTAGGAAGTATCAGACAGCAACCCTTTGACATACAAACTGGAGTGGTATTCATCAGTGTAATAAAGTAAATCACAATATGTCAGTTGTATACAGTTAAGAGGTTTTAGACAGCAACCCTTTGACATACAAACTGGAGTGGTATTCGTCAGTGTAATGAAGTAAATCACAATATTTCAGTTGTTTACGCTTACAAATTATCAGACAGCAACCCTTTGACATACAAACTGGAGTGGTATTCATCAGTGTAATGAAGTAAATCACAATATGTCAGTTGTATACAGTTAGGAAGTATCAGACAGCAACCCTTTGACATACAAACTGGAGTGGTATTCATCAGTGTAATAAAGTAAATCACAATATGTCAGTTGTATACAGTTAGGAAGTATCAGACAGCAACCCTTTGACATACAAACTGGAGTGGTATTCATCAGTGTAATAAAGTAAATCACAATATGTCAGTTGTATACAGTTAGGAAGTATCAGACAGCAACCCTTTGACATACAAACTGGAGTGGTATTCATGTTCATCAGTGTAATGAAGTCAATCACAATATGTCAGTTGTATACAGTTCATGCAGTTAGGAAGTATCAGACAGCAACCCTTTGACATACAAACTGGAGTGGTATTCATCAGTGTAATAAAGTAAATCACAATATGTCAGTTGTATACAGTTAAGAGGTTTTAGACAGCAACCCTTTGACATACAAACTGGAGTGGTATTCATCAGTGTAATGAAGTATTTCAAGTTAGTTTGTTTGTACCTGATTTTTGTCTTTTCGTCTGGCCATGGCATTCTCTTTCTACTTCGTGTACTTAATGTGTTTTTTCGCTGTTTTACTTGGGTAAAGGTGTTGAATATAGGAGTTGTATACATTAATGTTGCGTACTGATGTTTCTCACTGTGTGTGTTGAATACTGGAGTTGACTATATTGGTGTTGTGAAATATTGTTTTGCACTGTTTTTGTGGAATACAAGAGTTCTATATACATTTGGGATGTGTAATCATGTTTCTTAATATTTTGAAGACTATTTGCAATAATCAGAAATTAACATTGAATCACTGAACACTAACAAGAGCAATGTTTAACTGATTCATATTGTGTTTACTATATATAATAAATACATTCTACTTCACTTACCCAATCATCAGTTCTACATTCCAAACTAGCTCCATTCTTTACACATATTTCTACCTCTTTTATATTCCCCTCCTCTGCAGCTTTAAGAAGTTTCTGTAAGTAAAACAAAGTTTTAACATTTTCCTCTAGAACATACAAATGTATCATAAATATAATAATTGAATTTAATAAGCTACATGTTTACAGTTTCCATAGCTTATATCAAATACAGTAATTACCAAACGGAAGTAAGATTGTTGTCTATAATTTTTTTTATAAAAGACTTTATAGACAACTGTAGCATGTGTAGTATGCATCAGTTTTTGCTGGGGTTTGTATTGCTTGATGTTTAGTTTTTTAAGTAATACTTTGAAGATTGTTGTTTGAATTGTTTTTGTTCTTCATTTTTTGCCATGGCGTTGTCAGTTTCTCTTCAACTTACATTGTAAAAGAGTTGTGAATATATCCTGTGATATCTTACATCTCTTTTTTTGTTCCCTGGAATTTTGTATATTGAAATTCTTCTCACTGTAATGATATTGATTTTTTCCTATTCTCCTTCTTACAAAACTACACACCTGTATCTTTCTGTACAGTTTATTGACAACATAGGTCACATGACATAGGTCACATGACACTGACTGACTATGAGAATACTACACGCCTGTATCTTTCTGTACAGTTTATTGACAACATAGGTCACATGACACTGACTGACTATGAGAATACTACACGCCTGTATCTTTCTGTACAGTTTATTGACAACATAGGTCACATGACACTGACTGACTATGAGAATACTACAAGCCTGTATCTTTCTGTACAGTTTATTGACAACATAGGTCACATGACACTGACTGACTATGAGAATACTACACACCTGTATCTTTCTATACAGTTTATAGACAACATAGGTCATATGACACTGACTGACTATGAGAATACTACACGCCTGTATCTTTCTGCACAGTTTATTGACAACGTATGTCACATGACACTGACTGACTATGAGAATACTACACCCCTGTGTCTTTCTGTACAGTTTATTGACAACATAGGTCACATGACACTGACTGACTATGAGAAAACTACACGGCTGTATCTTTTTGTACAGTTTATTGACAACATAGGTCACGTGACACTGACTGACTATGAGAAAACTACACGCCTGTATCTTTCTGTACAGTTTATTGACAACATAGGTCACATGACATAGGTCACATGACACTGACTGACTATGAGAATACTACACGCCTGTATCTTTCTGTACAGTTTCTTGACAACATTGGTCACATGACACTGACTGACTATGAGAATACTACACGCCTGTATTTTTCTGAACAGGTTATTGACAAAATAGGTCATATGACACTGACTGACTATGAGAATACTACACATCTGTATCTTTCTGTACAGTTTATAGACAACATAGGTCATATAAGACTGACTAACTATGAGAATACTACACACCTGTATCTTTTTGTACAGTTTATTGACAACATAGGTCATATGACACTGACTGACTATGAGAATACTACACGCCTGTATTTTTCTGAACAGTTTATTGACAACATAGGTCATATGACACTGACTGACTATGAGAATACTACACATCTGTATCTTTTTTTACAGTTTATAGACAACATAGGTCACATGACACTGACTGACTATGAGAATACTACACACCTGTATCTTTCTGTACAGTTTATTAACAACATAGGTCACATGACACTGACTGACTATGAGAATACTACACACCTGTATCTTTCTGTACAGTTTATTGACAACATAGTTTATATGACACTGACTGACTATGAGAATACTATACGCCTGTATCTTTCTGCACAGTTTATTGATAACATAGTTTATATGACACTGACTGACTATGAGAATACTATACGCCTGTATCTTTCTGTACAGTTTATTGACAACATAGTTTATATGACACTGACTGACTATGAGAATACTATACGCCTGTACATATCTATTTGTACAGTTTATTGACAACAGAGGTCACATGACACTGACTGACTATGAGAATACTACACACCTGTATTTTTCTGTACAGTTCATAGACAACATAGGTCACATGACAATGACTATGAGAATACTACACACCTGTAACTTTTTGTAGTTTATTGACAACATAGGTCACATGACAACTGACTGACTGAGAATACTACACACCTGTATCTTCCTGTACAGTTAATAGACAACATAGGTCATGTGACACTGACTGACTATGAGAATACTGCACACCTGTATCTTTCTGTTCAATGTATAGACAACATAGGTCACATGACACTGACTGACTATGAGAATACTACAAGCCTTTATCTTTCTGTACAGTTTATAGACAACATAGGTCACATGACACTGACTGACTATGAGAATACTACACACCTGTATCTTTCTGTACAGTTTATTGACAACATAGGTCTGACTATGAGAATACTACATGCCTGTATCTTTTTGTACAGTGTATTCACAATATAGGTCATATGACTTTTAAGAAGAAAAACTTACCTCATCCCAACTTGCCATTATATCCTGTAAAAGAAAGAGAAAACATTGTATCAAATTTGTACTCAGTTGTTATTTGATGAGGAATAATGAAACTGTAATTATGATGTCATAGTTAGATTGTCCCAGTATGTTTAATTATTGAAATTGATCAAATCTGTATTTTCTCTAAACTATGAATAACATCCAAATTTGTGTTATGTAACATACCACCATAAAAAAAATGTATTATATAATTTTAGAACAAAATCACTCTTATTTTAAATAGATGCTGTACTTTCAGATTTTGCCTACATTTTAGTGTCACGTTAAAACAATCAAGAGCCATAAGTCCTGAGTAGTATAACATTTTATAAGTGAAAATTGGCACTTTCATAATTGAATGCAAGTTATTACACAGAAATGTCATTAACAGTTATTTTTCAATCAATTAAGGACAATAGCCCTTAATCATTGTTAATCAGAAACATGTTAAAGTCTTTGTAGCAACCATTTGTCTAAATTAGTTCTGTCACTTTTGTCTGGTGGAGAGTTGTCTCATTCGCAATCATACCGCATCTCAGTATTTTTATATTGTTAAAACATCTTCAATTTCAGCATAAATCATTAAAAAAAAAACTTAAAGTAAAGTATTAAAGCCCCTGTCTTAAGCTAATTATCAATTTTATTAAATACCCAAAGTGAAATCTGTTGGTCCAAGTTCTGCAACTGTCAATAAAGGATTACACGTGAGCCTTCGTTAAACTCTAATTTCAACTTCAGTATGTTATGTTAAGTCTGTCTTCATGGCCTTTATGCCACTTTATATTACATACCCCTTCTGCCAACAGTCAATTAACGTGATAAGAAACTGCAAATAAAGTTTTATAAAAAATGTTAAATAAATACACAGATGAAAACCTGTAAACAAGGCCTAAAATAAAATTTCATTTGTTTGGCATTGCCGCCCGATCCACTGAAAAACTTGCCGCCCCAAATAATTTTATTTGCGTTTCAGAATTATTTATTTTTTTATTTAAAAAAAATAGAAATTGTGCCGGAATTTGATCGTATCCGCCAAGTTTGTTCCTGGCTTTACTTATTTCAAATCACAATCTTAAAAGCGCTTGCCTTACACTGTATTCATGTGTGTTGGGAGCAAACATTTAAATGACATGGGATAGAAAAAGTCTGCCAAAAGTAATGAAACGGGGACCCAATTATTTGCCCTATTGGAACGCATTGAAAATCATAGTAAATACATAGGGTCCTGTTCAATAAATAATTTTGATAGCCACCTTGGGACTTCTGGTTCATGTTAGGCATTCATTTTGCAGTGTCTAAGCACAATCTCAGTACCTCATGACCGTTGTCATATGGTATTTTGAACCCCCTAAAAATTGAACCCGGGGTCAAAATACCATGCGGTAAAATGACCCCGGGGTCATTATACCGCATGGTATTTTGACCCCGGGGTCATTTTTCACATATGGTATATTGAACCCCCCTGCGGTATATTGAACCCCCCTGTTTTTAAGAAATAGTATTGCAGATAATCTAATTTACAATTTATTGGCTATTATTTTTTTTTATTAGAGGTTATGAGTAGGGGGTTCAATATACCGCAGGGGGGTCAAAATACCATGGCTATATAAAATTTTGCAAAATATCTTTTCAAGTATGCCAAATACATATAAACTACTTATTGGAGTATTATTACTATGTTAAGGAGTTAGAATAGCTTGGATTTTTGAAATTCAAGGTCTATAGTAGGGGGTTCAATATACCGCAGGGGGGTCAAATTACCATGGCTAATTAAAATTTTCAAAATATCTTTTCCAGCATGTTGAATACATACAAATTACAATTTGGAGTGTTATTACTATGTAAAGGAGTTAGAATAGCTTGAATTTTTGAGATTCAAGGTCTATGGTAGGGGGTTCAATATACCGCAGGGGGGTCAAAATACCATGGCTAAGTAAAATTTTCAAAATATCTTTTCCAGTATGTTAAATACTTACAAACTACGTGTAGGAATATTATAACTATGTTAAGGAGTTTGAATAGCTAGACTTTTTGAAATTTAAGGTCTATAGTAGGGGGTTCAATATACCACAGGGGGGTCAAAATACCATGGAAATTTATTTTTTTCAAAACATTTTTTCTAGCATTTTAAATACATACAAACTACTTATTGAAGTATTATAACTATGTTAAGGAGTTAGAATTGCAAGAATTTTTGAAATTTAAAGTCTATGGTAGGGGGTTCAATATACCGCAGGGGGTCAAAATACCATGGCTAAGTAAAATTTTCAAAATATTTTTTCCAGTATGTTAAATACATGTTTTTACAGAAATTTAAACTAGAAAGCAGACCCTTTAAACATTGTTAAAATAAATCTACAGTCAGTTACAGAACTAATGAAATAATAACACTACACAATTTATAACAAAAGTTATATATTTTTTTTAAGAACTACATTTTTGGGTACCGGACTGGTTGCCCTAACTGGGATCCTATTCCTAATGTCAAAGAGGCCGGCAGGGGAAAGCATCTCCCTATGCTGCAATGCATTGGTTTATAAGGGAGATGGATTTTATCAAAAATAAAACTTTAAGCTATTCTTTGAAAGAAACGTTCTGAGAGACCTTGTAGAGGACTCAAATTTTATCTTTTGTAAAGCAGAAACAGATGATTTCTGCTTGGCTTTGTCGCTTCATGAGATAGAAGTTTTTCACCAGGACATCACAGAACAAATATGTGTGGCTCTTACATGTTTTGAACTTATTAAATATTTGAAAGGAGTAGGTCCGGTAAGACCCCTTTTTGGCCCCAAAATATAACAGTTTTACAAAATTGTTAGAATGTAAACTTTTAGTTATTTATTGGACAGTTGAATGCTTCTGCTTCATAAATATGGGCTGTTTTTGACAATACAATACACATATATCGGGTTGTAGCACCATTAAGTCATGCTAAATTACTGAAATCTTCAAAATTCTATCATTTTAGTAAAATTTTAGACGGTTTCCTTGTAAAACGAAAGTGGCCGCATTCGTGTTCATCCATAATATTGAAATATAAGTTGTACTTTATGATAACACATAACATATATAAAGGTTGTGGATGAACACGGATGCGGCCACTTTCATTTTTGACAAAAACCATCTGAAAAGTGACGTTTTTTGGCATATTTGAGAGATTTTTCATATTTGAGCTTGAATCGGATCGTTTTTAATGACTAAATCAGTTAAAATCTTTCACTTATTCTAATTAAATCAAGTGAAATAGACACTTAAGTCTTTAAAAAGTGGTAAAAATCTTTCGTCAGATGAAACTGAAATTTGAGGCCAAAATGAGTCCTTACCGGACCTACTCCTTTATCATTGACACATTTTCCCTTGAACCAGAGAACAAAGTATCTACTATTGTCAGAACCACAATCATGCAGCATTCAAGATAATTATGGCTGTAAGCACCAAAGCTTAAAGACCAAAATGGTCCCAGATTTACAGGTTTATAGTAGTTTTGTACCAGTAGATGCTAGCCTGGTACAAAACATACATATTTTAAAGACTAACATCTTGTGTCTATTGAAGTACTTCCCCCTTTTCTTGCCTTTCTTCTTAACATGAATAAGATAATTTTTAAAACATAAAAGATACTGACAGAAACATATTTATAAATGTATCTGGTGTACTAGTGATGAATAAAATCCCCTCCTTTTCCACAATTCTAAGGGCTCATTAATTTATCTGTATTCATGTAATGCATGTCCAGATTTCTGTTAATCAAACAAGCATTACAACCCATTATTTATTTATCTGTAAAGATTGTCTGTCCTGCTGCATATTTCCATTTTCCATTTCCGTGTTCTGGTTAGTCTCGGAGTCTCAACGGTAGGTTTTATAACAGATTTTGAATTGTCACTTAATATGTCACTAAAACCAGACGGTGTTTCTACATCTGCTTGATTGTCGGATACGACTGGAATCGGAATATCTGGAATCTCAGATATATCTGGTAATTTATTGTCACTATACTGATCATATTTGTGTCTGATCTGATTCTGAGCAGATAAATGTTGACCTGATAAACAATTTTACCCCATGTCAGATTTGCTCTAAATGCTTTGGGTTTTGAGTTATAAGCCAAAAACTGCATTTGACCCCATGTTTTATTTTTAGCCATGGCGGCAATCTTGGTTGGATGGCCGGGTCACCGGACACATTTTTCAAACTACTAACCCAAAAGATGATTGTGGCCAAGTTTGGATTAATTTGGCCAAGTAGTTTCAGAGGAGAAGATTTTTGTAAAAGATAACTAAGATTTACGAAAAATGGTTAAAAATTGATTATAAAGGGCAATAACTCCTAAAGGGGTCAACTGACCATTTCAGTCATGCTGACTTATTTGTAAATCTTACTTTAGTGAACATTATTGCTGTTTATAGTTTATCTCTATCTATAATAATATTCAAGATAATAACCAACCAGATGCTCCGCAGGGCGCAGCTTTATACGACCACAGAGGTTGAACCCTGAACGGTTGGGGCAAGTATGGACACAACATTCAAGCTGGATTCAGCTCTAAATTTGGATTGTGATTAAATAGTTGACACAGCATAGGTTTCTGACACAGAATGAATGTGGTCTAATGAACTTAAAATATTTTTTTTGCCTTTGAGCAATTCACTATGCTGTTCAATATTAATCCTCTCAAAAAAATGTTTGAAGAAATTTTCTTTTTATCTATGAAATCTGAAATGAGAAAAATTTAACCCCCACCCCCATTTGTTTTCACATCCCCCTTTCCCTTTTTCCAAAACTGATCTCAATTCAAATTACTAATGGAGTTTGCAACAATAACTACTCATTTAAATACATCATAAAATATTAAAATGTAAAATAAAGTGCTTGTTATCACTGAATGGTAAAGATTGTTTTAATTTATCAGTTGGTAGAAAAAGTGAATATAAATTTTATATTGTATAAAACAATGATTTACGTTGATTCAACTACTATTCTGGACAAAGAAAGATAACTCCAATTGAAATATTAATTATATATATCTGTATTGTATAAAACAAAGATTTAAGTTGATTCAACTACTAATCTAGACAAAGAAAGATAACTCCAATTGAAATTGCAATTAGATATTTCTTGCTATTGCGCAATACTGAGTATTTGAAAATATTTGCTATTGCACAATACTGTGCAATTGAAGATTTCTTGCTATTGCGCAATATGTGCAATTGAAAATTTCTTGCTATTGCACAATACTATGCAATTGAAGATTTCTTGCTATTGGTGAATATTGTGCAATTGAAAATTTCTTGCTATTGCACAAAACTTAATATAATTATTTTGGATCCTGATTTGAACCAACTTGAAAACTGGGCCCATAATCAAAAATCTAAGTACATGTTTAGATTCAGCATATCAAAAAAAACCAAGAATTCAATTTTTGTTAAAATCAAACTTAGTTTAATTTTGGACCTTTTGGACTTTAATGTAGACCGATTTGATAACGGGACCAAAAATTAAGAATCTACATACACAGTTAGATTTGGCATATCAAAGAACCCCAATTATTCAATTTTTGATGAAATCAAACAAAGTTTAATTTTGGACCCCGATTTGGACCAACTTGAAAACTGGGCCAATAATCAAAAATCTGAGTACATTTTTAGATTCAGCATATCAAAGAACCCCAAGGATTCAATTTTTGTTAAAATCAAACTAAGTTTAATTTTGGACCCTTTGGACCTTAATGTAGACCAATTTGAAAACGGGACCAAAAATTAAGAATCTACATACACAGTTAGATTCGGCATATCAAAGAACCCCAATTATTCAATGTTTGATGAAATCAAACAAAGTTCAATTTTGGACCCTTTGGGCCCCTTATTCCTAAACTGTTGGGACCAAAACTCCCAAAATCAAACCCAACCTTCCCTTTATGGTCATAAACCTTGTGTTTAAATTTCATAGATTTCTATTTACTTATACTAAAGTTATTGTGCGAAAACCAAGAATAATGCTTATTTGGGCCCTTTTTTGGCCCCTAATTCCTAAACTGTAGGAACCAAAACTCCCAAAATCAATCCCAACCTTCCTTTTGTGGTCATAAACCTTGTGTCAAAATTTCATAGATTTCTATTCACTTAAACTAAAGTTATAGTGTGAAAACCAAGAAAATGCTTATTTGGGCCCTTTTTGGCCCCTAATTCCTAAAATATTGGGACCAAAACTCCCAAAATCAATCCCAACCTTCCTTTTGTGGTCATAAACCTTGTGTTAAAATTTCATTGATTTCTATTCACTTTTACTATAGAAAGAGTGCGAAAACTAAAAGTATTCGGACGACGACGACGACGACGACAACGACGACAACGTGATAGCAATATACCACGAAAAATTAAAATTTTTGCGGTCGTATAATAAAATTTTTGAGGTCGTATAAAAACAGCAAAATTTCCTTAAAATTACCATTTCAGGGGCAGCAACCCAACAACGGAATGTCCGATTCATCTGAAAATTTCAGGGCAGATATATCTTGACCTGATGAACATTTTTACTCCTGTCAGATTTGCTCTAAATGCTTTGGTTTTTGAGTTATAAGCCAAAAACTGCATTTACCCCTATGTTTTAGCCATGGCAGCCATCTTGGTTGGTTGGCCGGGTCACCGGACACATTTTCTTAACTAGATACCCCAATGATGATTGTGGCCAAGTTTGGTTTGATTTGGCCCAGTAGTTTCAGAGGAGAAGATTTTTGTAAAAGTTAACGACGAAGGACTACGACGACGGACGACGGACGCCAAGTGATGAGAAAAGCTCACTTGGCCTTTTAGGCCAGGTGAGCTAAAAATCTATGGAAAAACACTGTAAAACTGAGATCATACTAATGAACTAGAGGCTCTAAAGAGCCTGTGTCGCTCACCTTGGTCTATGTGAATATTAAACAATGGACACAGATGAATTCATGACAAAATTGTGTTTTGGTGATGGTGATGTGTTTGTAGATCTTAGTTTACTAAACATTCTTGCTGCTTACAATTATCTCTATCTATAACAGTACTTTCTGTGGAAAATGTTATTGAAAATCTTCAAATTTTAAGAAAATTGTTAAAAATTGACTATGAAGGGCAATAACTCCTTAGGGGGTCAATTGACTATTTTGGTCATACTGACTTATTTTTAGTTCTTACTTTGCTGTACATTATTGCTGTTTACAGTTTATCTCTATCTATAATAATATTCAAGATAATAACAAAAAAACAGCAAAATTTCCTAAAAATCACCAATTCAGGGGCAGCAACCTAACAACCGATTATCCGATTCATCTGAAAATTCCAGGGCAGATAGATCGTGACCTGATCAACAATTTTACTTCCTGTCAGATTTGCTCTTAATGCTTTGGTTTTTGAGTTATAAGCCAAAAACTTCATTTTACCCCCATATTCTATTTTTAGCCATGGCGGCCATTTTGGCTTGTTGGCCAAGTTACCGGACACATTTTTTTAACTAGATACCCCAATGATGATTATGGCTAAGTTTGGTTAAGTTTGGCCTAGTAGTTTCAGAGGAAAAGATTTTTCTAAAAGATTACTAAGATTTACGAAAAATGGTTAAAAATTGACTATAAAGGGCAATAACTCCTAAAGTGGTCAACTGACCATTTTGGTCATGTTTACTTATTTGTAGATCTTACTCATGTTACTTTGCTGAACATTATTGCTGTTTACAGTTTATCTCTATCTATAATAATATTCAAGATAATAACCAAAAACAGCAAAATTTTCTTAAAATTACCATTTCAGGGGCAGCAACCCAACAACGGAATGTCCGATTCATCTGAAAATTTCAGGGCAGATAGATCTTGACCTGATGAACATTTTTACCCCTGTCAGATTTGCTGTAAATGCTTTGGTTTTTGAGTTATAAGCCAAAAACTGCATTTTACCCCTATGTTCTATTTTTAGCCATGGCGGCCATCTTGGTTGGTTGGGCGGGGCATCGGACACATTTTTTAACTATATACCCCAATGATGATTATGGCCAAGTTTGGTTAAATTTGGCCCAGTAGTTTCAGAGGAGAAGATTTTCTAAAAGATTACTAAGATTTACGAAAAATGGTTAAAAATTGACTATAAAGGGCAATAACTCCTAAAGTGGTCAACTGACCATTTTGGTCATGTAGACTTATTTATTTGTAGATCTTACTTTGCTGAACATTATTGCTGTTTACAGTTTATCTCAATCTAATTAAAAACCGATCTCTCATCGCTCCTGTTTCTGATATGTCGCGTGGGAGATCTAACGAAACCGGCTTTGAGGTCACATGTGAGTGAACTAAAAGTTATGAATTTATAAAGATATGCAAATGAGTTGACGACCTATTAATAAACCAATCAAAAAAGTTTATGAATTATTTTGACTGACGATTTCGTCGTAAATAAAATGAGTTACATCCCTTTGCCTTACGTTAAACTTCCAAGATCGTGGAAGACTCAATTTCATTGGTCGAAAAAGACACACCTGCGAGGTCACTCACATGTGACCTCAAAGCGGGTTTCATTAGATCTCCCACGCGACATATCAGAAACAGGAGCGATGAGAGATCGGTTTTTAATTAGATAGAGTTTATCTCTATCTATAATAATATTCAAGATAATAACCAAAAACAGCAAAATTTCCTTAAAATTACCATTTCAGGGGCAGCAACCCAACAACGAAATGTCCGATTCATCTGAAAATTTCAGGGCAGATAGATCTTGACCTGATAAACAATATAACCCCGTGTCAGATTTGCTCTAAATGCTTTGGTTTTTGAGTTATAAGCCAAAACCTGCATTTTACCCCTATGTTCTATTTTTAGCCATGGCGGCCATCTTGGTTGGTTGGCCAGGTCACCGGACACATTTTTTAAACAAGAAACCCCAATGATGATTGTGGCCAAGTTTGGTTAAATTTGGCCCAGTAGTTTCAGAGGAAAAGATTTTTGTAAAAGTTAACGCAGGACGGCCAGGTGAGCTAAAAAAGGTTTATAAAACAATTTTGATTTTGGGTCATTCGACCATGTCACAAAATAAGCATGCAAAAAACAGGGAATTCAACACTTCATTTATAAAATACTTTATTCAACAATAAACTTTTTCGTATGAAACTGTTTATATTATCGCTTCATCATACAGTGGATTGATTGGCTACCTGCATTAAACTTAAAATAATTTAAAATATGAAAAAAAAAATGCATTTTTCTGGGACACCCATTGAAACAGCACATTACTGAATACTTAGCCATGTATGCAACATGCATCTTTCGAGTCTGAATAGAAACCGGAAACCTGGATGTATCAATTTGATTGTAAACTACGAAATGAATTTGGAATTACAATACGATATTTATTTACACGAAATATTAAAAGTTTTTACTTTTTAACTTTTAAAGTAATTCTATATTATCGTTACAATACAGCAGTACTCGAGTTATTTGCGATGAAATAATAATTACTGTTTTACTTCTTATTTTGTACTTCTTAAAAAGGGGGATGCTGATTGCGTAAGTCAAAATAAAAGCACGTGTTATACTTGTAAAACTTTGTAACTGGACTATTAATTTATTTATTTAATCTGGATTATCATAAGCATTTGCGGAAACTTAATTAAATAATCGACAAATAAATCGTCTATCTTCAGATAATATTCTCCTGTCTGCTTTGTTGATCTACATGTACAAGCTCAGGTACAAGTGGTTAGCGATCTTAATCCGGATATCCCTCAGGCGATAGAACTGGATTACACTATAAAGAAAGCCTGAAGGTTATGCAATTACATGCATTTGATTATAATTGCTAAAAAAAAATGGCGTCAGGCTATAAAAACGATCACAGTTTTGAACGATGGCGCAAGACATTTGAACGATGGTGCAAGTCATTTGACGATGGCGCAAGACATTTGAACGATGGCGGGGCGCCATCGTTAAACAGGTCATGGAGATCCCTGGCTAATAGTTCTTCCAACAGGGCTAGTAAAATCCTGCTAACAATAAGCCCTGGGCTAGTGAGCTTTAACAAAATTTCTTAACCCCTGATACTCCAATCATGTGATAAGAATCATGAGAATACTAGGTTGTTTTATACCCCAATCATGTGATAAGAATACTACATTTTTTTAACCCCAATCATGTGATAAGAATACTACGTTGTTTTATACCCCAATCATGTGATAAGAATACTACATTTTTTTAACCCCAATCATGTGATAAGAATACTACATTGTTTTATACCCCAATCATGTGATAAGAATACTACATTTTTTTAACCCCAATCATGTGATAAGAATACTACATTGTTTTATACCCCAATCATGCCAATCATGTGATAAGAATACTACGTTGATTTATACTCCAATCATGTGATATAAAGAATACTATGTTGTTTTAAACCCCAATCATGTGATAAGAATACTATGTTGTTTTAAACTCCAATCATGTGATAAGAATTATGAGAATACTACGTTGATTTATACCCCAATCATGTGATAAAAATACTTTGTTATTTTTAACCCCAATCATGTGATAAGAATACTATGTTGTTTTTAACCCCAATCATGTGATAAGAATACTACGTTGTTTTATACCCCAATCATGTGATAAGAATACTTCTTTGTTTTATACCTCTATGTTCTATTTTTGGTTGGACACACTTTTTAAACTAGATACCCCAATGATGATTGTGGCCAAGTTTGGATTAATTCGTCTCAGTATTTTCAGAGGAGAAGATTTTTGTAAAAAGATTACTAAGATTTACAAAAAATTGTTAAAAATTGACTATAAAGGGCAACAACTCCTAAATGGGTCAACATTTCGGTCATGTTGACTTACTTCTAAATTTTACTTTGCTGAACATTATTGCTGTTTACACTTTATCTCTATCTATATTAAAGGGAAAATTCACGATTTTTTACTTATGGTTTAAATATGTTCATTATGACATAATATATATATTCACAAAGTTTTATCGCTATAAGTGCAGTAATAAAGGAGAAATTCAATAATTAATGAAAAAATATCAACTACTTCCTGTAGGTCGTGATGTTTTCTCCTGATTTTTGCATGCCGGGATTTAAAATACAATCATTAAAAGTCTTGGTTTTTAATCATATTTTAGCGTAATCGTAAGCGCGCCGATGACTTATGCTTTATCTAATAACCATCCGATAATAAGAAGATAAAACGCACAGACGTTCAATTGTACTCATTCGTGAGATAAATTATCTATGTTAAACGTATATATTCAAATTATTTTTGTAGACAACCCAAAAAGTTATAAATTTATTTTTAATAAATGCATTTTCGGACTGATAAGGTGAACAAATTAAAGTACAATAATCTGTAAAGACAATATGTTGGTGTACTCTTATTGACCTTTTACTATCTCTGCTATGACTAGGTTTATACGATGTGTGTATTCACGGTTCTGTGGCAATACTCGTAGATGGCTTGTTGAAAGGTAAATTGTTATTTGCACTTCGGTATTTAACCACGCCTCTAGGGCACACCTTGCCAGGTGTGACTGTCTATTCGGATCAGTGGTAGCATTTAATACACACATTAAAAATACATATTCAAGTTGGTGACAAATAAAAATTGATCGCCGTAGAATTATTTAATTATATTTGGTGCTGTTATTTATTTGAATTCAAATAAGTTAATTTACTAAGAAATACACAATTTTCGGTTAAAGACGGGAAACTTAATTCATATGTCAAAATGAAATGATATACAAGTCTTGTCCTTGATTTATGTCTCATAAAAAAGGGGGATTTAGAAATTAGAAATAGCTTTACTAAATCATTTTTATTGGTCTTTATTAGGCGAAAAAATATACGAGAACACTTACATTTAGACTTTTGAAAGCCATGTATTAATTAATATCTGAAACTATCTGAAGATAACTCTACCGAAGCGGAAAATAATATGTACGAATAAAGAAAAAAATACTTTAAATTTTGTACTTAAGAGGTTTAAAAAGTTGACAGGAAATATAAGGATCTTCATGGAATGGAATCGAAAAATTACGAATAGATATTCTTTTCAAGTGTGAAAAACGTCAACCAAATTTATTCATAATCGGGAACGTCCTTATTAAAATCTGAGACATCTATAATAGTCGTCGTCTCCCAACGTATATATATACTTAAATAACTATTTGACCAACGATGTTTAAAATTAAAAGACAACGAATTTAATGTTATCTTTCCCTATTTTTGAATGTTATTATAAGTCTGTTCAACTTGCAAGAATACCCCTAAAGCGGACAAATATCCGACAAGCAGTTTATTCTTTAAATTGCTGTCATTGGATATCAAGAAAGAAAATAAATCCTGAAATTGATACTCAATAGTTTTCCTAGAAAATATTCACATCCCTTGGGGATTATTAGTGTACGTCCAGTTGCATATATTTTACATGAATGTCGGAACAATTGTGATGATGACGAATTTCGTTCTTTATTCGAGAACAATCTAATTGGATATATAAATCTGTGAGTTTACTATGTTCTTAACTTCGATGAACCAAAGCAAGTTATAAATTGACCTGTATTTAAATCAAATTGTTTCTTTTTTTCTTCTTCTTCTTTTGGTATAATTGTACAATAGTCTACCGAATTCGTTGATTACATACTGTTGGCATACGTGGACTAGTCTATTTACAAAACTTTTACCACAATTTACACAAAATGTATGTTTCTTTCTTATGTTCAATGTATACATGTATACATATTTTAAATTGCGCTACTGACTATAGTTCCGTAACTTTCTACCCAGGCGTATGTATACACGAATCGTCGACAAGTGCGCACATTTTTTTAAATCAATAATTCTGGTATGTTCCAATCTGTCCTAAACTATTGACAACGAGTATTTTCCCAAATTAACCCTTGGAAAAATATGTAAATAGATTTGTATTTCTTCAAATTTTTTGTTTTGTATTATTTTTTTTTTATAAATAATATTCTTTACACCAGAAATGTTATTTATAAACAAGCGTATGAGTTCAGTAATGACTAGTATATTATATCACTTTCGGACACGCAAAACAAAAATATATATTATACATGCACCTGATAGTTCAAAATGGAAAGTTATAAGTTACGGTCGTGTACACTGATCAATACCTACAGAAGTGAAACGATGCATGAACTTGCAAGCCCGCCGGACAGGAAATCGATTGAATACCTGGACGTGTCACCTTACACCCCTTCCAATACCTTTGGGAGTAATACCTTTAGCCATGCTGGTGATCAGATGAGGGAAGATCCGAATTTATTTAAATAAAGTTTATTACTTTAAAGAATTATGAACGAATTAGATTTTCGACAACAATTTCCACGGAACACTTATTTATGATTTGAACTTTGACTTTTTAACTAATTACAATATTATCAGTTTAAAAATAACAGACTATATGGTTATTTAAAAAAATAAGACCATTTTCCGTATCAAGTTAGTCAGTCAGATAAAACAACCGTACGATTGACAAGATATCGACACGCAATTACGACTACATCGTTTACTGTAGTTTTGTTCCTTTGTGGTTTATAGACATATCGGGATTTTTCATCAGAGAAGGTGACAAAATGGCGGAGCACAGAGAACTGATACTCAAAATTTAAAATCGATGGTGATCTCTTATTTAGCGGAATAAAACTTTAATATCTATAAATTTGAGCATTTTTATACAGAATGGACATAATATCAATTTTTGATTTTTTTGCGAAGTTTCCCTTTAATATTCAAAATAATAACCAAAAACAGTAAAATTTCCTTAAAATTACCAATTTAGGGGCAGCAACCAAACAACTAGTTGTCCAATTCATCTTGACCTGATAAACAATTTTACCCCATGTCAGATTTGCTCTAAATGCTTTGATTTTTGAGTTATTTATAAGCCAAAAACTGCATTTTACCCCTATGTTCTATTTCTAGCCATGGCGGCCATCTTGGTTGGTTGGACGGGTCACCGGACAACTTTATTAAACTAGATACCCCAATGATGATTGTGGTCAAGTTTGATTTAATTTGGCCCAGTAGTTTCAGAGGAGAAGATTTTTGTAAACGACGGACGACGACTGAAGCGGGACTCAAAGTGATGGGAAAAGCTCACTTGGCCCTTGGGGCCAGGTGAGCTAAAAAAGGTAGGACTTTGTAACTACGTAAAAATTTCTAACCAGCAATGAAATTTCTTGTCAAAATTTGGTGTCAAAGTTCCCCCCAAAATTTGCTCTCAGACTCCAGACGTAAAAAATGGCTTCAGCGTTATGACGTCGTAGAAAGGCGTCCCAGAAAAAAAATGAAATAGCCTAGCCAGAAGTCATAGGGGTCTCATTAGGGGGTTCTGATCCTGGATCCCACATTGTTTTGTCAGATTCCCGTATCCCGCTTACACTATGTACGTAAGCAATTCTTATTTTGTTGTCATTTCTCGGGTCCCGCTAGACGTCATTTCCCATTTTCACAACACAATAGTTTGACTTTCAGGTGTCAGGCTTACAAAAAATAGGCAATCCCACGTCATGCTTAGACCCCAATGAGACCCAGTCATAATTATTTGGACTAGGTATGAACCTGAAATTTGAGCATGAATTGACAGCAAAATACGGTTTTGAAGAGGAGAGGTGAAAAAAGTAGTTGGGTACCTTCTCCTAAATATACGTTGATAGTGGTTCTTCCCATGTATAGAAAAAAAACTTGTTCAGACAAGCTTTTTATAAAAAAATACTTGTTTACAAAAATGTGGACAAACATCAGCGCCGCCTGGTGTCTAAAAACTATTCAACAGTTCAATGCACGTTTTGTACTGACTTTTAACTTTCAAATTTGGTTTCACAAATACTTTTACCTTGAAGAAAATAAAATTACTCAGTTAAATGTTCAATTGAAAATGTCTTCTCAGTCATTGTTCCGAACATGAATACAAAGAAGAAGAGATATGGAAACCCGGAAATATGTCAAACTGTGTTCAAACTGTAAAAAATATTTTTAAAATCACCTAAAATGAATGTGTCATTTCTTCACCCGAGTCAGATATAACAGAAATATTAAAAACTTACCCTTTAAAGCCATTGAAATGACGTCTTCTTGGTGAAAAAGAATTGTTTGCAGTCTGTCGATAGCAGTTAAATTCCGAGAAGAGCAGGAAGTTTTTGTCAAAACGAGACACTGAATAACGGTATTAATTAGGACAAGTCGGACCAAGAAAACTCGGACCAGCTTTAAAGAAACTCGGATAAGATTGACAGACAAATCGGACCAGTTTGAAACACCGATTGGGCCGAATTAAAGGCGATTCTTAACCTTTTCTAAAACAACTAGGAGCAATGGGAAACACTGATTGGGTCCATTTGAGAACGCTTCATAGTGGTTGATCAGAAGGGGGGAGGGGTTGCTAAACGGCGGAAACTGAACGGAAACGGAAACAAACATTTATATAGACGGAATTTAAGGGTGGAAATAAAGAACTATGAAAATCAATAGATCTTGTCTTGCTGGTAATTTTTGCTATTTAAAGTGTCTATCTATTTATCATATATAGGGCACTCTTTTTCAATATAACAGGCGAACATGCGAGTGAGAAAATTCGTCATAGAAGGGTGATAACTCCTTAAAAGAAGCCATGAGAATGAAAACGGGGAATTTGTCAAAGAGACAACAGCCCGACCAAAGAGCAGACAACATCCGAAGGCCACCGATGGGTCTTTAATGCAACGAGAAAATTTCGCACCCGGAGGTGGTATCAGCTGGCCCAGGCCCCTAAATAAAATTGTGTACTAGTTCAGTGAAAATGCGCGTCACACTGAACTCCAAAACATATAAATGAGATAAAAATTAAAAAAAAAAAAAAACAAGACTAACAAAGGCCAGAGGTTTCTGACTTGGGACAGGCGCAAAATGCAGCGGCGTTAAACATGTTTTGTGAGATCCCAACCTCCCCTATACCTCTAGCCAATGTAGAATAAACTACATATGAAGCAATACACACAGTAAAACTAATTTAAAAAGAAGTCCGCCGGTCCGATGTCAGATTAGACAAGTTTTTCACATCAGGTTTTCGTTATTCATAGCGTTTTTTTAAAAGACAGCACTTGCATGTTATCCCTATGTTTTAATTGTAGCTATGTCGGCTAACTTGGCTGACGGGCAGGGTTATCCAATACAGTTTTTAAACTAGATACACCAATGGTAATTGTTGCAAAGTTTAACCGAGACTATCAGGCGACTCCCTAAAAGACATATGTGCAATAACATTTGGCCCAGTAGTTTCAGAGACTGCGAAGTTTTGTAAAAGTTAACAAAGCAAAATCGTACGACGAACGCCAAGTGACGAGAAAAGCTCACTTAGCAGGACCAGGTCACATCAAAAAGAACTCTCTCAAAGTATACCACTAAAGACTAAAGCAGATCTTAGTACCAGCAGAAGAATTACTATAATTGTATCAACTAAGAAGACATCAACTAAATATGAACCACTAAATAAACCGTTACATCCAAAATGGAAAGACATAATAACTTAAGTATGGGCGAGAACAAAATTAGAATATTGATTCAATCGTACAAAGTATGAGGGCAAGAAAAAATAGGCCATAGAATGTAAAAAAAATAGACCTTAAAAATAGAGAATGGATTAGCAGCTATCATATTATTATTAACTATTTTTTAACAATCATCAATACTAGTGCGATACCTGATGAATGGACAACAGGATTCATTTGTGCATTTCCGCTAATTAAGTGTCTCAAACATGCATTCTCTGCAAGATGCTGAAACACATAGTATAGTCCAACATAATGTGTTAACGTCTAGATTAGTGTAATATCATCAATGCTTTACGTCTTAGATGCATGATTTTTTTATTAGTTGTCAGTGGCTTTGAACTAGCTGTCAGTTAACTGCGAACTAGTGCTCTCAGATCTGTACCTAGTATCTTTTTGTTATTGAGATGTACAAGTACCCGGCCACGTCCACTTGTATTTGTGTCTATTTGATGAGATAAGCCTTTTCAACTGATTTGTATAGTTCGTTCTTATGTTGTAATGTTATACCACTGTCCCAGGTTAGGGGAGGGTTGGAATCCTGCTAACATGTATAACCCTGCCACGTTATGTATTTATGTATAAAAAAAGAAGATGTGGTATGATTGCCAATGAGACAACTGCCACAAGAGACCAAAATGACACAGACATTAACAACTATAGGTCACCATACGGCCTTCAACATTGAAAAAGCCCATACCGCATAGTCAGCTATAAAAGGCCCCGATATGACAATGTAAAAGAATTCAAACGAGAAAACTAACAGTCTTATTTGTATAAAAAAATTAACGAAAAGCAAATATGTAACGCATAAACAAACGACAACCACTGAATAACTGCAGGCTGCCTGTCTTTTGTACATAAATTAGGCCGCTAGTTTTCTCGTTTGAATTGTTTAAAATTGTCATTTCGGGACCTTTTAAAGCTGACTATGTGGTATGGGTTTTGCTCATTGTTGAAGGCCGTACGTAGGCAAAGAGTCGTGGTAAATTAAACAACCTCAAACAGGTCCAACATGCCGTTGATTCTTGGGGAACCTCAAGGATCTTCTAGGTCAGGTCTTATTTAGTAATGCTATCAGTGATATCTTGGAAAATCGGGTCAGGTGTTATTTAGTAAATGGTATCAGTGATATCTTGAAAAATCGTGTGTATGGCCAGTAGAAACACCCAAACGATCAGATGCGTAGCGTGAAATAAAGTATCATTTCCGTCATAAAAATAGAACAGAGCAGAATGAGTTTTCAGTTTTCTTGACATAATCACTAAAGACTACCAATATACGTAAAAGTTCTTTTCAAATTTCAATATTCGTTTTGTGTGAATGTATATGAATACATGTCTGTGTTAACGGGTGTCACATGTGGAGCTGGATCTATTTACCTTGGTAGCTTTCAAATTTCAATATTACTTTTGTGTGAATGTATATGAATACATGTCTATGTTAACAGGCGTCACATGTGAAGCTGGATCTATTTACCCTTACGGAGCAGCTGAGATCACCCCAAGTTTTTGGTGGGGTTCATGTTGCTCAGCCTTTAGTTTATATGTTGCATTTTGTATACAATTAATTGTTTGTCTGTTTGTCTTTTGGTCTTTTTGACTTTTTTTCTTTTTTAGTCATGGCTTTGACGGTTTGTTTTCGACTTCTGAGCTTGAATAACCCTTTGGTATTTTTCGCCTATCTTTGTATGTTTTCTACTATAGTAGAACAGCATACCGAATAAGGGACACTATTTACAATTGTAATATTATGAAACAAAAGTCACGGCTGCTTGAGAGGAATTGAATTTTCAGAGTAGAATTAAGCGGCATGATATTCAACATGTTTAAAGCAGCGTGGACAATTTGATTTTGAAAACCTTAGGATATTACTACGACTAACTTGGTGAGGGCACTGTGCAAATCGTATATATCCATGTAGGCTTCTAATTGTTCGCCACTTTTTGCACATTAATTCGTATTTATTGATTTAAATTCAAGAAGATATAATGCTTTTCCTATGTAAATACCAAACAGCATACTTCCAAATTGCAAGGATTTACTATACAAATCCTTGAGTATTGTAAAAGAGCGAGAAAGGCTTTGTGTAGTGAGAGGGATTTTGTCATTTTTTTTCTTAAAAAAAATGAAGTACACACAAGTTTCTATTCTAGTTCCCTGGTTTCCATATTGCATTTTTTCCATACAACATTGTCCTGTTTCTTTTATGTTTTCCTTCCCGCATTATACAAGAAAAGATACAACGAAAATCACCAGTGCAGAACAACCCAGCTCAAGCTAGCAGCCACTTGCAGAACAACGCAACAAGATACAACACATCACTAATCTTAAATCAAGGCAATTAAAAAAGTAGCACAAAAAAAAGATGCAAAGGATGTATTACTTATTTATTAAAAGTTTATTACTTACTTATTAAAAGTTTATAACTTATTTCTTAAAATTTTATTACTTATTTATTAAAAGTTTATTACTTATTTCTTAAAAGTTTATTACTTATTTATTAAAAGTTTATTACTTCACAACCTATAAGAATCGAGGCCGATGTCAATGTTTTTTATGTCTATAGTTTATTACTTTACAACCTATAATAATCGAGGCCGATGTAAATCTTTTTTAAGGCCTGTAGAGAATTTTTTTGTGTTGTTGAGTTGCTATCTTATAGACATTGATCAAACTTAAAAAAAAAAAAAAAAAAAAAAAAGTCGAACAGACTATCCTGAATCGCACGAACGATTACACATGACCTTATCAAATATTTAAAAAAAACATACTGCAGTCTCATCATCTGGTAATTATTTCAAAACTTTTTGCTTTAAAATCTTTTATTTTCAATTTATTCCTCTGTTGTTGTTTTTTTTTCCTTTTAAACATGTGTATACAATATAAAACATGACTATGTAGATAAAATAACCAAAAAGAAAAGATGTTAATTCTTCCTGTTTCCGTTTTCCGTTCCTTATTCCGTTTCGTTTTCCGTTTCCGCCGTTTAGCAACACCCGGTACGTACGACCCGGCACACCGTTTCATTGATCCGATTCGTCTTTTAAACAAGTGTGATTTGTCTTAAAAAAAATAATCCGAGTTGTCTTCAAATGATTTTGACAAACTGTCAATGCTTTATACGTAACAGATCGTAACATAAATGTCTATACATAAATTATTATTATTAATTATTATATATATATATATATATATAATCATTATCAGTATTATAAAAAGATATGTCAAACGGAACCATTGATTCACATAAATTTGACAATGAATATTGACTGATTGCTGCAACTCCCCCAACAGGAGCATCTTTTACTTTGCCACCTCCGTGAGTGAGGGTCTGGAATTGGGGGATCATTAGAAACAGGCAAACGGTACCATCTGACTGGAACCACGCAAACCGCGTCACACCTGTATTATAAAAGGGGATAAACATGACTACAGACCTATATCCTGAACATGCATAGCTTGCAAATTACTTGAACATATTCTTGTAAGCAGCATGATGCAACATCTAGAAATCAATAACACACTTTATAAATTACAACATGGATTTAGGGCAAAACGATCATGTGAGTCCAAGTTATCTTTCTGATTCATGAATTATCACAAAAAAATGACAAGAACATACAAACAGATCTCATAATCATGGATTTTGCTAAAGCTTTTGACAAAGCACCACACAAAAGATTACTATACAAAATGAAATACTTTTGGCATATCAGAACAAATAATAAACTGGGTCGAATCCTTTCTTTCAAACAGAACTCGAACAGTACTTTTAGAAAACATGACTTTGTCATCTTCAAAAATACCAGTCATATCGGGTGTCCCACAAGGTACATTGCTAGGACCTATATTTTTCCTTATTTACATAAATGGCCTTTATACAACAATACATCCAAAATAGCAACACAAGACTCTTCGCAGATGACAGTATACTTTACAGACAAATTTAATCTCAAAACGACTGCATCAAGCTTCAAACCATTAAAGACTGGAACAAATTATCCTCCGACATAACTAAAAACACCACTACAGAAACCTTCAAGGATATACTCACTCACGATGTGCTCCTTGATACCTATCCACACCTGAAGTAAACAGGCAATCATGATTTTATCTTAAATTAAAAGTAAAATAAAAATTTAATATATTAGAAAAATTAAATAAAAACGAAAAATCCAAAAACAATAAAAAATTGTAAAAATTGATAATATATATAACAAATTTATAACATTACAAAAATATTTATTATGGGGGGAAAAAATTAATAAATTATAAATTTGGAAACCTTTACCAGACATGAGCCGGAAAGTAAACATCAGTTTGTTTATGGTTTTCTGAAACGGAAGAAGAGACGAAAGATGAATAGAAGAAAAAGAGGGGGGAGTCGTTGAACAACTTACCAATCAGTGACATGTGTAATTTTAGAAAGTCACATTTTCCTTCGTCACCTCCGTGACAAATATAATTTCAGAAGACAATTGGCAATGTTTTTTTGTAGAATAGTATATTTGTTTAGCACAATTTCAACTTGTATGCATACATGAGAACACAGACAGTTGGCAATGTTTTTTGTAGAATAGTATATTTGTTTTGCACAATTTTAACTTGTATGCATACATGCGAACACAGACAATTGGCAATGTTTTTTGTAGAATAGTATATTTGTTTAGCACAATTTCAACTTGTATGTATACATGCGAACACAGACAATTGGCAATGTTTTTTGTAGAATAGTATATTTGTTTAGCACAATTTCAACTTGTGTGTATACATGCGAACACAGACAATAATTTATTGGCAATGTTTTTTGTAGAATAGTATATTTGTTTTGCACAATTTCAACTTGTGTGTATACATGCGAACACAGACAATTGGCAATGTTTTTTGTAGAATAGTATATTTGTTTTGCACAATTTCAACTTGTGTGTATACATGCGAACACAGACAATTGGCAATGTTTTTTGTAGAATAGTATATTTGTTTTGCACAATTTCAACTTGTGTGTATACATGCGAACACAGACAATTGGCAATGTTTTTTTTGTAGAATAGTATATTTGTTTTGCACAATTTCAACTTGTGTGTATACATGCGAACACAGACAATTGGCAGTGTTTTTTGTAGAATAGTATATATTTGTTTTGCACAATTTCAACTTGTGTGTATACATGCTAACACAGACAATTGGCAATGTTTTTTGTAGAATAATATATTTGTTTTGAACAATTTCAACTTGTGTGTATACATGCTAACACAGACAATTGGCAATGTTTTTTGTAGAATAGTATAATTGTTTTGCACAATTTCAACTTGTGTGTATACATGCGAACACAGACAATTGGCAATGTTTTTTTGTAGAATAGTATATTTGTTTTGCACAATTTCAACTTGTATGTATACATGCGAACACAGACAATTGGCAATGTTTTTTGTAGAATAGTATATTTGTTTAGCACAATTTCAACTTGTGTGTATACATGCGAACACAGACAATTGGCAATGTTTTTTGTAGAATTGTATATTTGTTTTGCACAATTTCAACTTGTGTGTATACATGCGAACACAGACAATTGGCAATGTTTTTTTGTAGAATAGTATATTTGTTTTGCACAATTTCAACTTGTATGCATACATGCGAACACAGATATGTGCACTTTTATTGTTGGCTTTATTTCAAGAATATATAATTGACCTGTTCCTTTGGTAAATGCAGGATTTACAATTCCGAACACAAAAGTCTTAACACTTTCTGATATGTCAAATCCTCTGTTTGCTAAGCAATTATCTCCTAGTAAAAGCTTCGTGTTACTAGATCATCCAACCTCGCGTGCACCCAACCTTTAGACAGTATATAAGAGGGTGTATATGGGGTATACAGACAGAATAGAGAATAGTGGGGGAGGGGAGTAAAGAAAAGAGTAAAATGGGCAAAACAAATAACAAAAAAATAGAGAATAATATATTAATGGATGCTAAAATATAATGAATAACTGCAAAATTTAAAGAATTGGGTAAAAATATAATGATAACAGAAAAGAAAAATGTCCAGAATCCAGAAGTAATTGCAGAATAGCCATTATTTTTAAAAGATAAAGATTAACGCGCGAAAATATTAAAGAATACAGAAATGAACCAGGACCCCCCATCCACACCCTCATATAATGACACAGATAAACAAATCAAAAACATCACAGTTACTTGACCAGGCCTCAGCACGGGCAGGTATATTCTAAGGTGTTTAACACAGTAAAAACAATGTGACAAAAAACTTACCCTGTCACAGAAATATGTAACTTCATGCTGTCACAGAAATATGTAACTTTACGCTGTCACAAAAATATGTAACTTTACGCTGTCACAGAAATAAGTAACTTCATGCTGTCACAGAAATATGTGACTTTACACTGTCACAGAAATATGTAATTTTCCGCTGTCACAGAAATATGTAACTTAACTCTGTCACGGAAATATGTAACTTTACACTGTCACAGAAATATGCAACTTTACGCTGTCACGGAAATATGTAACTTAAATTTACACTGTCATAGAATTATGTAACTTTACGATGTCACAGAAATATGTAACTTTACACTGTCACAGAAATATGTAATTTTCCGCTGTCACAGAAATATGTAATTTTACGCTGTCACAGAAATATGTAACTTTACCCTGTCACAGAAATGTGTAATTTTATGCTGTCACAGAAACATGTAACTTACCCTGTAACAGAAATATGTAACTTTACACTGTCACAGAAGTATGCAACTTTACCCTGTCACAGAAATGTGTAAGTTTACGCTGTCACAGAAATATGTAACTTAACTCTGTCACAGAAATATGTAACTTTCCGCTGTCACAGAAATATGTAACTTTACGCTGTCACAGAAATATGTAACTTTACGCTGTCACAGAAATATGTAGCTTTCCGCTGTCACAGAAATATGTAACTTTACGCTGTCAAAGAAATATGTAACTTTACCCTGTCACATAAATACGTTACTTTACGCTGTCACAAAATTATGTAACTTTACGCTGTCACCAGTGGCGTAGCTAGGTAATTTTTACGTGTACGCCCGAATATTGGCGAGGAATCCGAGGACCCCAAACAGGTCCATGCCAAACAATTGCTGGTAGTTGGTTAGAGTTAGTGAGCTAAATCGCTGGAAGCCAACGAGTTATCCAGAATGGATACCATTCCTGCTATGAAAAACTCCTCAGTAGCAACATACTTAGATTCTAAATGGTTTATTAGTTATGTTGAATTATTCGTTTTGTTAATTTGAAATATAATGGTAATTGGATTTAGATAAAATGTCAAAACCAGTAACTTTAAAATATATGTTTAAAAAGAGCCGTGGGGTAAAGCACGCGACCAAAAAAAAAATGTGTCCAAATTTCGTAAATCAACATGTAATAACAAATTTTCAGCCATGTCATATTTGTTCAGGTGCAATACTAGATATCGTAAATTCTGTGGAACCCTGGTTCCCGTGTGGGATTTTTCCCGCAAAAAGTGAATCCATTTTTCAGTCCATTACAGGATTTGAAAAATAAAAAAATCGAACATTTTCTTAAGATAGTTTTTCTTGATCTGGACTATTAAGTTCGGCCCGAGTTTCGTGACAAACTTTGAAGGTTTATGCATTTTTAATTTAAAAAAAAAGCCGTACGGTCTGTCAGTATAATATTGAAAAATGAATAAACAAATTCACTTTCAAAACTTCAAACCAAAATATTTAAAAAATGCTCGCATTCTGCTAAATTTTCATTTAATTCGATTTGACAAAGAATTTGTTGTGTAAAAAATGTTAACCGTAAACTATAACTATTAGTACCTGTTAATTTTTTCTGTAAACCACGGGAAAATTAACTACATGATAAACAATATTATGCTCTCAGTCAGTTTACTCATTTGACCACAAATAGTTTCTTTTCAACTTCCGTAAAATTTCAAAAAGGTTTGGCAAAGTTATTGTTATTTAAAAAAAAAAGTTTAACATACTAAACCTAAATATTGACACTGCCGACGACATTAAGGAATGCTATGTCATGAATGTCTTGCTTTGGCGTCATAAATATGTCACAGGAGCGACAAAACTGTCATAAATATGTCACAGGAGCGACAAAACTGTCGACAACAAAACAAATCTCTGAAGATGATGAAGTGTTTTGGCGTCATAAATATGTCACAGGCGCGACAAAACTAGATGACAAATTTTTATCAAATAAATGCTACCATAAAATTCAGAAATATTTAATTTAAAAGCGTTATTTTTTATTTGACCATTATATTATTCATGCTTTTTAAAATTTTCCGATGGGTTGAACTTAAGGATTTGTATAGTATAATTTGTTCGGTCCTTCTAAAAAGCGCCCGGGGAAGAAAAAAAAAACGCCCCGAGAAAAAAATGATAATATTTTATAACAATAAATGTGTTCCTAAATAAATAAAAAGTAATTAATTAAAGACACTTGAATTGACTAGGATGACAAAGTTTGTCCTGCATATTTTTAGTTGTAATCTCTGTCTCTGTCACTCTTTTCGGTCCTGCCTTTTTTTCTTAGTTTATCCTGACTTTTTTTTACATAAAATGTCATCATGCCTTTTTTTTTTTTAACTCAAAACTCCTGTCCTGCCTTTTTTCAAATTTAATTCTACACCCCCGCCCCTTAAACAATCACATGGTAGCTCCACTACGGCTGCTTGACGGTGATTCAATGTTATTTGTTTTATACCAAACACCTGCTTTTAACATGCATAGTATAATTGTTTTATTTGCTGATTCTGATGTATACATGTGCCAGTAACTTTTATAAAATAATGTATTCATATATTATTGTTAAAACTGAAACATTCATACTTGTTGTTGTGCTTTTCATTCATTCATTCATTCATTCATTCATTCATTCATTCATTCATTCATTCATTCATTCATTCATTCATTCATTCATTCATTCATTCATTCATTCATTCATTCATTTTTCATTCATTCATTCATTCATTCATTCATTCATTCATTCATTCATTCATTTATTTCCTCTATCAAGAGATTCAGCGAACAACATCTATGTTAATAATTTAACATAATAAATTACAAAAGTTTACAAAACAGACAACCCAATACAATATTACAATATTACACTATTTACAATAACTATAGCATATTACTTTAAAAAGACCATTTTAAGACAATTGCTCTCACTAACGACAGTTCATGTACTTAGCACGCTACTGTATCACCCTTCTCGTTACTCTGCTATACTCAGCAACACAGAGTGCAACGTGAACGTGACACAAATTGAGAAAACAAACTGTCAGTGTCGATATTTACTGTTGTTATGTGCTTGCCCAAAAGATTGCAGTATAACTGTTCATCATCGTATGAAAACAGTTCGACAAATAATTGCAATGGAAACCTTTCAATAATGAAATCCCACCATGCATCTCTTATTGATTAACATGATTAAGTACCACAACAACTATACAACACGCATGTACGTACACATCTTGAAATGGTCTGTCGCATAGCTCGCAAGTACTTCCCGCGTTATTAGGGATGTCAGTTAGTAATTTTGTTATGAAGTATGCGTTTATGATTTCTCTTGATGATCTAGCGCATTTCCAGAAATCAGGGACTTTGATCGAGAGGTGAATATTTCTAAAACGAGAAAAGTTATTGTCACTCTGTATTCGACGAGTCCATTTATCAGTTTGTACTTTGTCTACCGTATTATTTACTATAATTTTCCAAGATTGTTTTGTAGGGAAAACTCCATCTCGCATAAAGATAATCACATATTCATGGAGATAATATCAGTTATATAAGATATCAATAGTTTCTTGAATAAACCCATAATGTTTACGTTCGGTGTCAATACAATAAGAGTACAGGTGCACAAGAAATAGTTTTTTCGTCAGGAATTTACCATTAAGGCTACAAAGCTTTTGTAAGAAATATAACTTCTTTATCTCTATAGTTGAAGTAATGGGATGCAATCCAAGTATTCTTTGACACATATCCGACCTAGTTGAAGTTCTAAAGTCTAAAATACGCTTGACTATAAAGTGCTGAAAACAATTCAACGTTGCTATATCGTTTGACATTAAATTAGTCCACATTTCACAACCATTCAGTACAGTAGGTAACACAATAGATTTATACAGTTTAAGTAGAACGCATGGATTTGCTGACTTGAGACATATATACGGCTAAGAGCGAAAAATGAGTTCTTCTACATGCGTTAGATGTCCTTTCTGTCGATCTAAATTTATAGTTTAGTTCAATACCCAAATGAGTATAATCCTCTGCTAACGGGAGAACACTGTTTGCAATATGCCAATCGTATTGTAACCGAACTTTTTTTCAATTTTGCTGGTTAACATCAAACATCAAATTTATGCAAATATTTATTCAGCCTCACTTTAGATTCAGAGTCAACTGGCACTGAATCTATCACATGGTATTTGTTCCCCACCTGGCCCTTACGACTCGTAGCTAGATTGGGCCGGATGCCAGGCTAGCATGCGGATTGGAAAAGTACGAATATTATTTATTGGTTTATAATACAATATCATAGATTATGATCGATTAACAGGTTAAATATACTGATCAGGAAAGCCTGAAATTTCGAACCAAAATCTGTGTTTTAAACAATTATGTACTGTAACATATACATGTTTAGTGCCAAGAATGTATGTATCGATATATGTCTTTAAAACAAAATTCTCACATTACCATTTTTGAGATATTTTTTTTTCTTTAAAACTGTCATTTTTTGTGACTTTATTCAACAACGCATTTTTTTTAACAATACTTTTTTAATCTAAATCTCGTATATTCTTTTCTCTCCTTTTTCAAAGGAAACCAATAATTTAAACAAAAAGATGCCCCCCTTTTTCCACAAAAAAAGAATTTGGTTATCATTGTCATATATAATATATAATCATTAATAAAACGCAATTGTATGTTATAAAACATAATCTGGAACTTAACTACATTTATCTATTAGTCCAAGCATACAGTAATATATATGACAGTATATTTTTTCCTATTTCAATGACCAAGAACCATAGATGTACATCTACATTGTATGCATGAACAAACATGTATACGGCTAGGAATCACATTATGGGTCACCATTTACAAGGAATTGTATATCTAATTCCTTGCCATTGATGAGGAAATGAATATATGTCTCTGATAGGATTAAAAGAAAAGAGAATAATGGGACAAATAAATATAAATAATAGAAAAAAGTGGTGATTGTTTGTTGCTTAACGTTCAGTGGCAAATATTACATGCATACTTAGGACAATTATAATACAGATCAATTGGCAGATCATTAAAGAATAGAGTGAAATGGTAAAAAGATGTCCACTATCACCACTACCACTACCATTACCTACCACACTCTCTGAATAAATATTTAGTTTTGATCTCATGGTGCCCCCAGATTTCAAGGTTCTGGATCCGCCCCTGTTACTTGTCTAACATTTAAAAAAAAAATCAATGTGCAATACGGTGACCTATAGTTGTTAATGTCTGTGTCATTTTGGTCTTTTGTGGATAGCTGTCTCATTGGCAATCATACCACATCTTCTTTTTTATATAACTTATTTCATCGACACAAAGTTGTCCTATGCAAATTCAATGTCTATTTATTTTCCCCGGGCGCTTTTTCTTCACCCGGGCGCTCCCGGGCGCTTTTTAGTAGAACCCGTATTGTTTACTATCCAAATCCTTGGTTGAATACAAAGTTCTTGAATTAATCTGTGACATGTGTATAGGTAGTCTAACCAGAGACGTGTGTATGTTTATATAATATAGATCAATATATGATATGGGTGTTGCTAAACGGCGGAAACAGAAAACGGAACCGAAATGGAAACGAAAAGATTTTTCATATATAGACGGAATTTAAGGGGTGAAATAAAGAACTATGAAAATCAATAAATCTTGTCTTGGTGGTAAGTTTTGCTATTTAAAGTTTATATCTATTTATTATATATATCAATATAACAGGCGAACGGTTGAAGTGAGAAAATTCGTCATATAAGGTCGATATAAACTCCTTTAAAAAGTCATTTGACGTGAATGAACATTTGGTAGAGATCAACATTCTTATAAAATGTAGAATGAAAACGAGTAATATGTCAATGAGGCAACAACCCGACCAAAGAGCAGACTACATCCGAAGCCACCATTGGGTCTTCAACGCAGCGAGAAAATTCCACACCCGGTGGTGGTATCAGCTGGCCCCTAAAAAGTTCAGTGAAAATGGGCGTCACACTAAACTCCAAAACATATAAATGAGATTAAATCAAAACATATACAAGACTAACAAAGGCCAAGGGTCCTGACCTGGGACAGGCGCAAAAATGTGGCGGGTTAAACTTGTTTTGTGATCCCAACCCTCCCCTATACCTCTATCCACACATATAAAGCAATACACACATATGAAGCAATACACACAGTTGAGCTCATTTTGAAAGAAGTCCGAGTCTGATGTCAGATTAGACATGTCTTTCAAATCAGGTTTTCGGTATTCATAGCGTTTTTAATAGACAATACCTGCACTTTATCCATATGTTTTAATTTTCACCATGTCGGCTAACTTGGCTGACAGACAGGGTTATCCGACACAATTTTTAAACTAGATACGCTAACATATATATAACATTAAAGTATATATGAGGAAAATATTCTGCGATAAGTGCCTTTGACATCAACTAAATATGTACCACTAAATAAACCTTTACATCCAAAATGGAGAGACATAATAACTTCAGTATGGGCGAGAACAAAGTTAGAATATGGATTCAATGTATAAAAAGTACGAGGGCCAGAAGAAATAGGCCATATAATGTAAAACAAAAATAGACCTAAACAATATAAAATGAATTAACAGCTATCATATTAGTATTCACCTATTTTTCAACAATCATCAATACCAGCTTGATACCCGATGAATGGACAACAGGAGACATTTGTGCATTTCCGCTATTTAAGTATCTCAAACATGCATTCTCTGCAAGATGCTCCAACATATAATATACTCCACCATAATGCGTTACCGTCTAGATTATTATAATATCATCAATGCTTTACATTTACGTCTTAGATGCATGATTTTTTTATTAGTTTGTTAGTGGCTTTGAACTAGCTGTGAGTTAACTGCGAGTCGGAGTGCTCTCAGATCTGTACCTAGTGTCTTTTTTGCTGGGATGTACATGTACCCAATCTAATTATAATGTTGATCTCTGATTACGTTATAATACTACATATGTAGTATAAGGTAATCAAAGATCAATATTTTAATTAGATTGTACATGTACCCGACAACATCCACTTATATTTGTGTCCATCTGATGAGTTAATCCTTTTCAACTTATTTTTATAGTTCGTTCTTATGTTGTAATGTTATACCACTGTCCCAGGGCCAGGTTATGGGGAGGGTTGTGATCCCGCTAATATGTTTAACCCCGCCGTATTTTGTATGTATGTGCCTGTCCCAGCCAGGAGCCTGTAATTCAATGGTTGTTGTTTGTTTATGTGTTACATATAATTATTTGTTTTTCGTTCGTTTATTTGGAACATAAATAAGGCCGTTGGTTTTCTCGTTTGAAATATTCTACATTGTCATTTCGGGACCTTTTATAGCTGACTATGCGGTATGGGCTTTTGGTCTCTTACGGTGAGTTGTCTCACTGGCAATCATACCCCATTTTCTTTTTATACATTTACGTAAATTTCTCAGTTGCAGCTATGTGCTGTCATCAAGGATTGCGCCAAAATATCTTTAAGGACACCTTACAGATATATTTATTTCATATTTTGAAAAAGCTCCATATAAACTATTAAACAGTTACAGGAAACCAGGTAAAACGCAATGTTGGATTTACATGTTTCTATGCTTCCGCAAGCAAAGAGATGTGGTAAATTGAACAACATCAAACAGGTCCAACAGGCCTTTGATTCTGGGGTATTTCAAGGAATTGTTCTGGATCAAGTGTTATTTAGTAAATGATATATATCAGTGCTATATTTAAAAATCGGGTGTCTGGCCGGTAGAAACATCCAAACGATCAGGTACGTAGTGTAAAATAAAGTATCATTTCCCTCATAAATAAGAACAGAGCAGAATGAGTTTTCAGTTGTCTTGACATAGCACCAAAATCATTAGAGTACCAATATGAAAAAAAGTAACTATCAAATTTCAATATTCCTTTTGTACTTTTGGGTGAATGAATATAAATACATGTCGATGTTAACGGGTGTCATATGTGAAGTTTGATCTATTTACCCTTCCGGAGCAGTTGTTAGTGTGGTTCGTGTTGCTCAGCCTTTAGTTTCTATGTTGTATGTGTTTTTTTGTTGTTTTTTTTTAGTTATGGTGTTGACAGTTTGTTTTCGACTTCTGAGTTTGAATAATCCTTTGGTATTCTTCGCCTATCTTTCTATGTTTTCTACTATAGTAAAACAGCATACTGAATGAGTGACACTATTTTCAATTGTAATAGTATGAAACAAAATTCACGGCTGCTTGAGAGGAATTTAATTTTAAGAGAAGAATTAAGCGGCATGATATTTAAAGCAGCGTGGACAAGTTGATTTAGAAAATATAAGGACATGACTACGACTAACTTGGTGAGAGCATTGTGCAAATCGTATATATCCATGCCTAACTTGGTGAGAGCATTGTGCAAATCGTATATATCCATGCAGGCTACTAATTTTTCGCCACTTTTTCCACATCAAATCGTATTTATTGATTTAAATTCATTCTATGAGATATCATGCTTTTCCTATGTAAATACCAAGCAGCATACTATACAAATCCTTGAGTATTGTAAAAGGGTGGTAAAAGCTTTATATAGTGAGAGATTTTGTCATTTTTTTTTTACTAAAATAAAATATATTAATATACAGGTTTCTATTCTAGTTCCCTAATTTTCATATCGAATTTTGTCAATACACCATTGTCCTATTAGGTTTCTTTTATGTTTTCTTTCCATTATACAAGAAAAGATACATCAAAAATCACCAATGCAGAACAACGCAACAAGATACACAACATCAATAATCTTGATTCAAGGCAATTAAAAAAAAAGAAAAAAAATGATGCAAAGGATTTCCCCAAAAGTATATTACTTCACAACCTACTTATAGAACCAGAGACATATAAAACACTATTGTATTATATGTTTCTGGTAGAATCGAGGCCGATGTCTTTCTGTTTATAGGCCAATAGAGATGTGTTTGTGTTGTTGGGTTGCTATCTTATTGACACTGATCAAACTTGATTTTTTTTTTTAGAAAATTCGAACAGACTATCCTAAATCGCATGAAAGACTTACGCATGACCTCATCAAATGATTTTAAAAACATAGTCTCATCTCCTTGTAATTATTTCAATATTTTATGCTTTAAAATCTTTTATCATTTTAAATTCAGTCTCTGGTGTGTTTTTTTTTTCTTATGAACATGTGTAATACTATATAAAACATGGTTATATATATAAAATAACCAAAAAGAAAAGATGTTAATTCTTTCTGTTTCCGTTTCCGTTCCGTATTCCGTTCCGTTTTCCGTTTCCGCCGTTTAGCATATATTATTTATATATATATATATATATGTATTTGGTATAACCAAATTAAAATCGTAACGTTAAGCCGGGGAGTTCGCTGCTCAGTTTCCAAATAATTAGTTTTCAAACCACTATATAGGGGATTAATAAAGGTAACAAAAGAGCTAAACAAATATATAGGTCAATGAGCTTTTTTTTGAGATATTAGCCATTGAAATGTTGGCGGAAAAATAGTCAATGGGCAATTTTTTAAACGGCATTCAAATGGATAAAACCAGAGGATTCCCGAAATCTGACAAACGTGACAAGCGAACTTCCACATGTATTCTTAATTCATCCCATCAGATAATGAAAACAATTAAACTCACGAAATTATGACCAAATAAACAACAAAACTTCCGACCTTTCTACTTCTTACGATACATCCATTTTTATTTTTTTTTTTATAAAAATCGCTTATAAAGTTAGAAAATCAGTGGCGATAATCCGACTCTAGTGACCTAGTAGCCTGGGGTCCTGGTTAATCTTGTCAGTAAAGTCAGGCGTGTATCAATGTACTGCCTGTCAATGATTGGTTAATACTGATTTTGTCGCGCAATGTTTGTTTTACATCTGTATCAAATCAATTTTTTTAGACTGTATTTATTTTTCTTTTATGAATTGATGTACAGTGTTATCATATCTTATTAATAGTATGATGATAATTAGTAAGCAGAAAAGGGTTCATTCTTATCAACAATCACCTGGTGAGAAAGTAAAAGTTTAAGAATTCACATGACCAAAGTGTGAATTGGATTTCAATTTTACGACTTAATTTACATGTACACATGTATCTCAGAGGGCAAAATATGGTAACACATGAGAAAAACTATAAAACTTAAAGGACAACAAAAAATGCAGGTTTTTTTTTTGTGGGGGGGGGGGGGGGTACATTTCAAATGATGTGTACATTTGCGAAGATACACCATCGTACATCTATTTTAAATTATAATAACATTAGACAATTACAATATTTATTAAGTTTGATTTTGTTTCGTTGACTCGTACCCCATATAATCCTTCCTTGTAAATCATGGATTAAACGTACAACATTTTTCAAAGTTAATTTCACATATTAGTATTTATTTATACTGTTTAATATATATTTATTTTTTTCTATATTACTGATAATGGGGACTGGTCAATCTGAGAGAAAAAATAATTGAACCAGAAGCAATGTTTCTTAATCATTGGTTGAAATCGCTGGTTTACATCAAACATCAAATATTTATGCAAATATTTATTCAGCCTCACTTTAAATTCAGAGCCAACTGGCACTGAATCGATCACGTGGTATTTGTTCCCCACCTTGCCCTTACGAGGCGCAGCTAGATATCGGGCCGGGATACCAGGCTAGTGACGTAGTTGCCTTGGTGATATCTAAATATTTCAAGATGGCAGCCAAGTGTTAATAAAGCCAAAACAATATCGTTTTAAAAAGGTTTGTCCTTAGAAGTGCGACATATCTTATTATTTATTTGTTACATGGTACCATCAAATCTACAGTCCGAGTAAGTAAGAAAAAATATCCGAAATGGAACAAGTTTACCGCTCTATTCTAGCAGGTGCTCGTTCAGCTGATCAGCGCCATGTCGCGTTATTTCCAAATCTTACAAATTTATAGAGACACTTTACTAGAGAAATATTTGCTTAAGGAGTTTTATTTAAAACCAAGTTCACCCAATACAGGTTACTTTAATTACACTTATATTTTGTTATTTCTGGTTTATGTCTTCTGATTAATTTGATCCTCTTTTGAGACAGAAAACCTGCTTTCTTCTTAAAATGTTTAGGAGCCATGGCCTTCTTTTTGATTATTTAAGTTTGCTTTATACAACATTCAGGTCATTTAAAAGAATATGTTTGTTTGCCCTAACCCTATCGGTATCAGGTCCATTCGCACCCAATACACTTTCGCACCTCACATGTTTCCCCCTGAAGTTTGTTCCCACCCTACATGTTTGCACCCAATTTTTATTTGAGTTTTAGATGAAGTCATAGATATTTGTATAGCAATACACTATCCAAAAACATGAATTATTCAACAAAAAAACAAAACATTGTTAGAATCCAAATTCCTTTTGAATCTCACTATATTTAGATGAAAAGAAAAAAAATACAGTATAGCAATACACTAACCATGCTTACCATTTATTCAACACCAAAAAAAAACGGTGCCAGAATCTCACTTTATTTACTAGAAATAATGCCAAAATATTTATAACAATATGCTTACCATGACATAAAAAACCCTTCAGAATCTCACTTTATTAAGAAAAAATGAAGAAAAAAAATATATATATACCAATACATTTACCAAAACTCATAGCAAACTATTAAATACAAAAACAATAAAAATTGGGCTCCAATGTCCTGATGTGAAAAGGTTTTTTTTTAATCAGATAGGCGTGAAGTCTAAAATTAGCATTAATTTGGCACTTAAATTTCTCTATGCTGAAAAAAGAAAAGAAAACACCTACCTATCTATTATCTCGACCTTTGGGTAGGGTTCGGGAAAGCCAAAATATTTTAAAGTGTGGCCTCAATTAGAAAATTATTAAATTTGTTTATTAGATAAAACACACATATATACATGTATATATAATCATTTTTTATAATGCATATAAAATTTCACGGGTATTACAAATAAAAACAGCACAATACATTTTCAAGTTATAATAGCCATCAGCATCCACTTGAATTTTTGTCCATCTGGTGAGTTACATGTAAGCCTTTTTCAACTGATTTTTATAGTTCGTTCTTATGTTGTACTGTGATACCACTGTCCCAGGTTATGGGGAGGGTTGGGATCCCGCTTACATGTTTAACCCCGCCATATTATTTATGTATGTGCCTGTCTCAAGTCAGGAGCCTGTCATTCAGTGGTTGTCGTTTGTTTATGTGTTACATATTTGTTTTTCGTTAATTTTTTTTTATATAAATAAGGCCGTTAGTTTTCTCGTTTAAATTGATTTACATTGTCATATCAGGGCCTTTTATAGCTAACTATGCGGTATGGGCTTTGCTCATTGTTGAAGGCCGTACGGTGACCTATAGTTGTTAATGTCTGTATCATTTTGGTCTCTTGTGGACAGTTGTCTCATTGGCTATCATACCACATCTTCTTTTTCATATGACATGTATATATCTAAATATTTTTGAATAAGAATTTCCAGAAAAAAACATGGGCAATATGCGTCTTCACATTTAGTATGGATGAACAATGTTGTCCTTAGTCCAATAATGGCTGTTACATCTCTATTGTCATTTTGAAACAATACAAGTCAATTCACAACAATTATTTTATGAGGCCCGGTCAGCTTCTCAAACCTCTTTCCAAACTTTTTTTTCACCTTCTACAGTGATGAAAAAGAACAGAATAGCAAAATCCAGAAAAAGTTGATGATTTTTTGAAACATAAAATGTCTTAAAACTTCCCCAGGTGCACAGGGTAGTCTATACTCAGAGGGTAAATATATCCATATTAGCCAAAAAGGTTATGATGAACCATAACATCAGTATAAAATAAATACAAAATGTGCAAACTTAAACTGAATGGTAGACTGACAACAACTAATCAGTAAAAGTGAACATGATGTGACAATGATTTTTAAGGTTCTACCATGCTAAGGTTAGAATTAATTTTTTTTCTATAAGAATCTGTTCACTACCCAACAGATTGTGTCCACTTTGAAAGGAAATACTCTAAATTTCTTAGCATGATCCTTATTTTGCCTATTAATTTTTTGTGTGTTGCCATCTCGAAGTGAAAAATTGAATTACCAATCTCAGCATAAAGAAAATTTAGATAACGTTGAACATTTGAAGTCGTGGTTACATATATCTAGCAAATAAATTGACATTTTTCTATCAAAAGGCCTGTTTTTTCTGTTACAGAATGTCGAAGAAGAAAGAAGACCCACCTAAGATCCATTTACCAAAGGAACAATCAGTCCAGTTTAGTAGAACCAATACAGACATGGTCAGTTATGAAGATCTATTGATTACTCAGTATCTTGAGGAACTGAGAAAAACGAAAGGAGAGATGAGGAAGAAGAAAGAGTAAGTCATGGGGGGTTGTAAAAACTAAGAAAAACGAAAGGAGAAATGAGGAAGAAGAAAGAGTAAGGGACGGTGCAATATTTATCAAGCAGGGGGGACCGGTGCAAATCGCAAAACCTGTTTGGAAAAAAGTATTGTCCCATGCTGATGTGATAGGAAAAAAAGTTAAGTCCCATGACCTCTATTCATTAAAAAAGTATGTGTCCCATGAATATCATGAATATATTGAGTGAATAAAAACACAATCTGTACCTTAAATAACATAAAGCAACAATATTTATTGTGATATAGATGTTTTCGACAATCATTTTAACATTCTCGACTAGTCTTGACCTTCAAATTTAGTTTTGACAGGTGTAAATCAGCTCATCTAACTAAATTAAATATTGATCTTACAAAAATCAAGCTTATTAGGTAGTTTGATTTATTGCTGTGAAATGAAAGAATTTAATTTTACAATAGGTAAAAATAAAAATTATTTATATATAAATTCAGATAGGCATCTTTAATTTTTTTTATAACTTTTTCAAATCAACTTGGATTTTCATCAAAATATGCAGCTATCTTAGAGATATATTAAGCTTACTGAATCTTAGGTCATTTTGTTTTTTGTTGTATTGCTGTCAAATTTAAGAATTAGATAAATCTAGGTAAAAAAAGCTAGAATTTGCAGTTCAAACAAAATAGAGATAGTACACTTTCCAATTTAAATGTTAAATTTGACAGCAATACAACAAAAAAACAAAATGACCTGGGATTCAGTAAGCTTAATATATATCTAAGATAGCTGCTTAGTTTGATGATAATCCAAGTTGATTTGAAAAAGTTATTAAAAAAATTAAAGTGTACTATCTGTATTTTGTTCGAACTGCAAATTCTACCTTTTTTGACCTAGATTAATTTAATTGTTAAATTTGACAGCAATACAACAAAAAACAAAATGACCTGGGATTCAGTAAGCTTAATATATATCAAAGATAGCTGCTTAGTTTGATGAAAATCCAAGTTGATTTGAAAAAGTTATTAAAAAAATTAAAGTGTACTATCTCTATTTTGTTCAAAATGCAAATTCTAGCTTTTTTTACCTAGATTAATTTAATTCTTGAATTTGACAGCAATACAACAAAAAACAAAATGACCTGGGATTCAGTAAGCTTAATATATATCTAAGATAGCTGCTTAGTTTGATGATAATCCAAGTTGATTTGAAAAAGTTATTAAAAAAATTAAAGTGTACTATCAGTATTTTGTTCGAACTGCAAATTCTACCTTTTTTGACCTAGATTAATTTAATTGTTAAATTTGACAGCACTACAACATAAAACAAAATGACCAGGGATTCAGTAAGCTTAATATATATCTAAGATAGCTGCATAGTTTGATGAAAATCCAAGTTGTTTTGAAAAAGTTATTCAAAAAATTAAAGGATACTATCTCTATTTTGTCTGAATTGCAAATCCTAGCTTTTTTTACCAAGATTACTGTAATTCTTAAACTTTACAGCAATACAACAAAAAACTAAATGACATGGGATTCAGTAAGCTTAATTTATATCTAAGATAGCTGCATAGTTTGATGAAAATCCAAGTTGATTTGAAAAAGTTATTAAAATAATTGAAGTGTACTATCTCTATTTTGTTCGAAATGCAAATTCTAGCATTTTTTACCTAGAATAATTTAATTCTTGAATTTGACAGCAATACAACAAAAAACAAAATGACCTGGGATTCGGTAAGCTTAATATATATCTAAGATAGCTGCATAGTTTGATTTGAAAAAGTTATAAAAAAAATTAAAGATGCCTATCTGAATTTATATAATAATTTTTATTTTTACCTATTGTAAAATTAAATTCTTTCATTTCACAGCAACAAATCAAACTACCTAATAAGCTTGAATTTTGTAAGATCAATATTTAATTTAGTTAGATGGGCTGATTTACACCAGTCAAAACTAAAATTGTTTATCATATTCTGTTTCTGTTTGAATGTTTCTTGTGTGTATTTTTGGGCTAATTAAAATAAAATGTTTACTACTTAAGCATTTGAAAAAAGTGTATGTCCCATGCATTAAGATAATGAAAAATCATCAGGTCCCACTACTTTGCACATTGAAAAAAGTACATGTCCCCTTACCATTTGCACCGGTCCCCCTGCTTGATAAATAATGCACCGTCCCTAAGTCATGTGGGGTTGTAAACAGAAAGAAAAACGAAAGGAGAAATGAGAAAGAAGAAAGATTAAGTCAGGGGGGGAGGGTAAAACAAAGAAAGTGATGTTAGCCTCTCAAGAAATGTATGCTCCACATTAGTATTATATAGTTATCTGCATTCCTTCATCACATTTTGCTAACTTGATTAAAAAGTTGGACCTTATAAGGATCTATGTTTTCTACAATCAAAGATGGCAAAAGACACTCATACTACCTAATAAATTACAAAATACTGTAAGTAATGATATTTATGAAAAGACGTAAACCATAAAGGACAAAAGGACAGGTTAATAATATCCTATATAATATATATATTATATATAATATATAATAGCAATATCCTTTAACTCTACTTTCCGCTATATAGATGATGTTCTTTCACTAAATAATTCAAAATTTGGTGACTAGGTGGAACGCATCTTTCCCATCGAGCTAGAGATTAAGGATACTACACATACAATTAAGTCGGCCTCATATCTTGACTTACATCTAAACATTGACTTTAAGGGTAGGTTAAAAACAAAACTTTACGAAAAAAAGAGATGATTTCAGCTTTCCAATTGTGAACTTTCCATTTCTTAGTAGCAACATTTAGCACCTGCATACGGGGTATATATCTCCCAATTTATTCGATATTCCCGTGCCTGCATTTCCTATCATGGTTTTCTTGATAAAGGGTTGCTGCTCACAAGGAAGCTATTAAAGCAAGAGTTCCAAATGGTGAAGTTGAAATCATCCCTTCATAAATTTTACGGACGCCATTACGAGTTGGTTGACCGTTATGGAATAACCGTTTCACAAATGATATCGGATATGTTCTTTACGTCAACTACAATCCCCTTCCCTTTCATGAATGTGACCTACCGAATTAGACTATTTATCGGATTTGTTATCACAAAAGCAACACGACGGGTGCTACATGTGGAGCAGGATCTGCTTACCCTTTCAGAGCACCTGAGATCACCCCTAGTTTTTTGGTGGGTTTCGTTTTGTTTATTCTGTAGTTTTCTATGTTGTGTCATGTGTGCTATTGTTTGTTTGTCTTTTTCATTTAGCCATGGCGTTCTCAGTTTGTTTTAGATTTATGAGTTTGTCTGCCCCTTTGGTATCTTTCGTCCCTCTCTTTAATAAAAGACGGATGAAAGATACCAGAGGGACATTTAAACTCATAGATTCAAAAATAAATTGACAACGCCATGGCTAAAAAAAAGAAGGATAAACAGACAAATAATAGTACACAAGACACAACAAAGAAAACTAAAGACTAAGCATCACGAACCCCACCAAAAAGTTGGGGTGATCTTATTTTTTGACAACTCACAGTAGACTTCGGTCTTCTTACATGTAGTTAGATATATAAGAAGATGCATTATAAGTGCCAAGGAGACAATCCTCCGTCCAAGTCACAATTTTTAAAAGTTAACCATTGTAGGTCAACGTACGAACTTCAATATGGATTCTTGGCTCACACCGAACAACAAGCTTTAAGGGCCCCCAAAATGACTAGTTTTAAACCATTCAAGCAGGTAAACAAATGTATAATCTATTTAAAAAAGAGAAACACTTTTATTTGTGTTTTGTTATTTGATTTTGCCATGTGATTATGGACTTTCCGAATTGATTTTCCTCTGAGTTCAGTATTTTTGTGAGTTTACTTTTTATATGTTAATGTTAGTCATGAATTTATTTATAAATGGATTTACTTGTATTTAAGTTTATCTTTGTGGTCACTATTTAAAGCTATAGTTTTATCTTTCCTTGATTGTTCCCTGCATAAATGGATAGAATTGTCATTCAAGGGCAACATCTGTTCTAATTAATTCAACTGACAGTTGTTGCCGTGACCTTATTTTCATGGTTCATTGGTCACACTTAGTTTTTAGTGATGAGATCTATTTCAAGATACTCTTGAGAATTGAGAAGTATGTCAACTATAATTGACTCTTAAAAGATTCGCACATTTCATTATAAAGAAGCTTGAAATTTGTTTCAGTGTTCCAAGATCACCTTATGTTCAGCGTGTATCTTCAGCATCAGAATATAAATATAGAAAGAGACGACCCATGTCAGCAACATATCCAGCCAGAACACCTTCAGGTAACAAACCAACAATAGATGCTAAATTTATCGCAGACCCTAATAATAGATGGAACCCGGCTACTATTAGGGAGAGAATGACAGTAACAACAGCGACAATAACTCACCGGGAAAACATTAGAAATCGTCAGTCAAGTACTCCAGCTAAAAATAAAGGGTGAATATCAAAGGCATTTAAGTACCGTAAAGGTTGAATGTAGTGCCATTATATTGGTACTTTGCTCCCAATTGATTTTTTTTTAGAACATGCAAAAAGCTGTACAATATTTTCAGACGTGGGCTTTCTGGCTTTGGGTAAAACACCAGACTTAATCATGTTGTTGACCCGTAAATTTACAAAATGAGCAACCTACTGCTTTAACATACTTCTTGATTTCTGTCAATCAGAATTAAATATAGATCCTATATTGACAGTTTACATGCAAGGATCTGACAGTGTTCTCTTTTAACATCAACCAATAAAAATGAGTTTCTGAAGATTTTGATAAATTCTTAATTTCATATTAATTGTTTTGGTCCTTCCTACACAATTGGAAATGCGTTTTTCAATTCTGCCGTCATACAAATATAATATACTATTATCATGATTATTTAAATTATAAACATACCGTATACTGACTGATTCGCGGATAAAGAAAAAAACATGGAAAAATGTGCGTAGCCTGCTGTTCAATATTAAAGCTATAGTTTTATCTTTTTTTGATAGTTGGAATTTTAGTAAATAGAAAACTGGAACGATGAATCCATATGAGATGTGGTGTAGTCCTTTTTTGTAATTTTTGTATTTTTCAGGTTGAAACATGTGAAATTACATTAGACAGTATTAGATACAACTTTGCCACTGCTGATCCAATTTCACTTTTTCAGGTTAAGAAACATACAGAGTATTTTTCTATATTAATCCAATATTTCAAATATTCTATTCCACCATATTTTTTGGGCAATATGCTCTTACATCTACATTTGCATCTATAGTATTCAATTAACGACAAGATATTATTTACTGTTTTACTGTTGACAAAATCCTCAGACACACCTAAAATGACCTCTTTTGCATGCACCGAAAGGCAAGAGGATGTCATCATTCCTAATCAAATCTTTAATGGATAGCCATAAGTGTTGTGTTATATTACATTCCCAAAAAATGTGAAAAATATTTTCACTAATTTCTGAACAAAATGTACATACTTCAGTTTCTTTTAATTTACATTTTAATTAGAAAAAAATACATAGTAGAATCCTACGAACAATCTTAAATTGAAACTTTTGTAAAAACGAATTTCTGGTTATAATGAAGGGCATCTACATATTTAAAGCTGTTTTCTATTTATTACAGGAAAACAACGATAACACTTTATCATCATCCGGAAATAATTGATAGAAAAATTTACAAGATTTTGGTTCTTTTTTAACTTTATCTACTTATACTTTTTTTCAACTTTATCAAGTTTAGAACTACTTTCTGTGATACTTTTCCATCTATTTGGAATATCACTTAAAATACCATTAAACTCTACAAAATTATATGATTTTCATAATTCTTCAAATGAGGATAATGTATTATTATCTGACATCATCATAAAAAATATACAATTTTCAATATATTTAAACTTTAAAATCATCTTGCCATTCATTTTGATGTTTGGTTTAAGCCATATGGACTGGGCCAGAATATCAGGATTTTTTCCAACTTTCAACTTGTTTTTCAACTTGGAAACCATTACCAGGATATCATGCCAAAAGTGATTGACTTTTCATGCTAAATAAAGCTTCCTTAATTAAGTGTAAATTGTTGTCTTTCAGATTTGTGTATATAACTAAGCAGAAAACTTTCCAAGGGCAGTAATTTTGAGGGTCTATCAATTTATACAGCCAAGACATTTTTACACTAAAACAAACAAAGTAAATATATAGTAGGCATCTAAAGACCGTTATCACAGTGTTGGGACATTATCATTGTTCTTTTCACTTTATCGGGTTTTCCTTTCCATAAAAAGAATGAAAAAAATATATTTTTAATCTCCTTCAAACCCCGTAATGTGGTGTAGTCGAACTAATAAATATTTCAATAAAATGGATAGTGGAGGGTAGAAATGGAAAAATGATCGCATCCATCTTAGGTGTAGTGTAGTCGTGCTAATGGCTATTTCGTGAGAATGGACAGGTGAGGGTGGGAAGAATAAATGATAACTCAATCTTAGATAGGATGTCGTTTTACTCATTGCTATTCCATTAAAATCGATAAGGAAGGTTAGGAAAGGAAAATGACCTACTCCAACTTAGATGTGGTGTAGTCTTATTAATGGCTATTTCATTTACAAATGGATAGGGTGGAAGAGAAGGAAAACATGACAACTAAAATTGAGAATGGAAACGGGGAATATGTCAAACAGACAATAACACGAACGACGAGCAGAAAACAGGCAATGCCGTAAATGGGTCATCAAATTCCTGGATGCGTGCTTTAGCTTAGATGTGGTGATGTCTTATTCTATATAAGAAAATGCCTGTAACAAGTCAGGAATATGACAGTTGTTATCCATTCGTTTGATTTGTTTCAGCTTTTGATTTTGCCATTTGCTCAGCGATTTTCCGTTTTGAATTTTCCTCGAAGTTCGGTATGCTTGTTGTTTTACTTTTAACTGAGGGCTTTTCTATTAAATGGATAAGGGAAGATACAACATGTAGGTAAACAATTAAAATCACTGACCTTAACACTGCTAAAATAAACAATGTAATGTTTGTTAACATCACAAAACCAATAGGGGGATTACAGTAAATACATATCTTTATAGGATATACAACAGAACAACATCGGCTCTAACTCAAAATATGAACTATTTTATGTTTAGGGCGTCTTGAAATCTTTTGACAGCTTCCGAAGTGCTAATTTTTCACCTTTTTCAGCTGGACCAAATCACTCATTTTAGTACGGCGGCTTTGTGAAAAATTGTGCACATCCTGCTACAAGCATGCAATTTGGCAGAGACCTTCCTCAACTATTACTCTTTTATTTCAGATAGGGAGGCATTTGAAAAAAAATGTCTCACTTCCGGTAAAATCCAAAATGGCGGACGTCATACTTAAATCAGCCCAATATCGAAGGCTAGTGTGTCAAAATGTGTTAATATCATGCTACTATCATAATATTTGGTACACACCTTTGTTTTTCACTACTTTTGGATAAATGAAATAGATTAGATGTCTTCAGAAACCCTACTTCCGGTTAAAATCCAACATGGCGGACATTGTACTTAAATAAGCTTATTTTTTAGGGAGCGTAATTGAACTGTGTTTTAACGTACTGCTACTATCATTACATTGTGCAGGAACCTTTCTTTGGTGCTTCTAATGGATACAATGTATAAGACATATGTCTTAAAAACCCTTACTTCCGGTAATATCCAAAATGGCGGACATAAAATTATCTATTTATTATTCAAATTTTCAACTTGTTTTAAAATGTAAAGAAAATGATTTTTTTTTATGCTGGTCATTAAACATTTGACTGTACGTTATCCCCAAAACTACTAATTCTATCATGTTGTAAATGTTTAAATATAAAGTTGACACTTCCGGTAAAAATATGACGTAAATTTCAAAGATGAGTCCTCAATCCATTTCTTCGATGTAGAGTTTTGGACAGATTGGTTAAAACAAAATAAAATCACTATAGTACTAAAACATATTTAAAATTACTACAATTTTCTGCCACAAATAACGATCACCACGACATGCACACATCACAGTACACGGGATACCCGATTTTCCACATTAAAAATGACCGCGGCATCCTTTTTTACATCCACAATGTACAAGCTTCTGACAAAATGATGAGGCCTCAGAAAGAGTTTTTTTTAAAAGGGACCCTCTTTGTCCCTGCGCAATCCATTAGTGCCTGGACTGGGTAGCATAAGAGCCAATCCCAAGCTCGTCTCACTAAACGCCTGCATTAGTATATTGCACGTTTTACATGCTTGAAAAGACTAGACCAAGTTGTGGGAATAGCCTCACTTATAATTAGCCTTCCTTTTTGTGCAAAAAATGATTTTCTTACTTTGTTAGCTCCATCTGATAAGTTTGTGCGATCTTACAGTAAAACCCCGGTGATTTAGGCTGATCAATCATCATTCTTTATGTCAAATCTTCAAATACCATCAATGTCTCCCACGCAGTCTTTTTTTCCTTCTCAAGCAAAGAGAGTACCGTATCACAACCGGTAAAAGTATGGGTCAGAAATAAGTGTGTGTGATCACTCTTTGTCTAGTGCATTTGAAAGGCTATTGATAGATATTAATCCAAAGTCTTTTGCCTTCCCAAACACAATCCATAGTTCGTCTGCCCCTATCTCACGGAATAGCAAAATAGTATTGACAGCATCATCAGTGACTGTTAATCATGACTCGTTTAAGTTCGTGTTTCACTGCATCAGACACATGCACCATGATTTTAGTGTCTGTTTCTTTATGTGAACATGGTGCTACACTTGAAACACATCAAGTGGTGGATAAAATAGAATATCCTGAGCATTTGATGCTACAAATACCATACTTATCAAAGACTTCGTCCACTCTTGTTACAGTTTCACGGTATTTTATTAAGGTAAGGACATAATACCCAATCATCATACTCATTAGGAAACACCTTGAAACTGTAACAACAGTGGATTTAGTGTCGGATTCAAACATAGACAATACTGGTAGTTTGAAAGCTGCTAAAAGAAGCAAGAGCAACATTTAGGGGAAAGGGAATACACAGACGAATCCAGGGTTAAAAAAAATCCTCAAAATTGGCAAAGTTTTCTGAGAGATGACGACAATAAGCAAGAACTTTTAAGTTTTCATGCACAGAAGCTTGCTCAATACAATTTTGAGTACAAGATAGTTGTAGCAACAAATGCTCAGGATATTCAATATTATCCACCACTTGACGATGTTTCAAGTTTAGAACCATGTTTACACGAAGAGACTGAGACTAGAATCAAGATCGGTGTGTCTGATGCAGTGAAACACAGACTTAACTGAGTCATGACTCGAACAGTCGATACTGATGTCATTGCTGTTTCGCTATTCCCTGACATAGGGGCAGAAACACTTTGGTTTGCATTTGGAAGGGGAAAAAGCTTAAGATATATATCTATTCATGACCTTAAAAATGCACTAGGCATTAAAAGATAACACGTTTGCTGGAAAAGGAACTGCGTTGGTGACATTAATGGCGTTTAAAGATGTGACTTTAGCATTTAGAATGAATATTGACCAGCCAACACCACCATATGGATTTGATAAATTTGAAAACGATACGTGGTTTTGTTGTAAGATCGAAAAAAACTTATCAGATTGGGTTAACAAAGCAAGAAAATATGTGTTTTTGGAATTTATGGATGTGAGGACCAATACCACAGTCTTTGTAAATGTGGGAAATCAGCTCTCCGATTTGTGAATTGCGGCCTAACGAGTATGCTGATTGAGTATTATGTCCTTACCTTAATAAAATACCTTGAAACTGTAATACGAGTGGATGAAGTCTTGGATGCGTATGGTCGTTACAGCAAAAAATGGTCAGGACATTCTATCTTATCCACCACGTGATGTATTTCAAGTTTAGCACCAAGTTCACATTTAGAGGCAGACACTAGAATCATGGTGCATGTGTCTGATGCAGTGAAACACGAACTTAAATGAGTCATGATTCGAACAGTCGTAATGATGATGCTGTCACTACTGTTTCGCTATTCCGTGACATAGGGGTAGACGAACTATGGATTGTTTTTGGGAGGGCAAAAGACTTTGGATTAATATCTATCAAATGCACCAGGCAATGAGTGATCTGACACACTTATTGTTATCCATGCCTTTACCTATTGTGATATGGTTCTCTCTTTGCTTGAAAGGAAAAAAAACTATGTGGGAGACATTGATTGCATTTGAAGATGTGACATAAAGAATGATGATTGATCAGACTAAATCACCGGGGTTTTACTGTTAGATCGCACAAACTTAACAGATGTGTATATCATGGTTAACAAAGCAAGAAAATAACTATTTGCGCAAAAGGAAAGGCTTTTTGAGACTATTCCCTCAATTTGGTCTAGTCTTTTCCAGCATGTAAATCATGCAGTATATTTAGGTAGGTGTTTAGGGAGACGAGCTTGGGATTGGCTCTTATGCTACCTACTCCAGGCGGGAAAAAAGAGGATCACTTTTAAAAAACTTTTTTAGAGGCCTCGTCATTTTGTCAGAAGCTTGTACATTGTGGATGTGAGAAAGGATGCCGCGGTCATATTTAATGAGGAAAATCGGGTATCCCGTGCACTGCGATGTGTGCATGTCGTGGTGATCGTTATATTTGGCCGAAAATTGTAGTAATTTTAAATATGTTTTAGTACTATAGTGATTTTATTTTGTTTTAACAAATCTATCCAAAACTCTACATCGAAGTAATGGATTGAGGACTCATCTTTGAAATTTACGTCATATTTTTACCGGAAGTGTCAACTTTATATTTAAACATTTACAACATGATAGAATTAGTAGTTTTTGGGATAACTTAAAGCCAAAAGTTTAATAACTAGCACAAAAAAAAAAATCATTTTCTTTACATTTAAAAAAAAGTTGAATATTTGAATAATTAATTGATATTTCTATGTCCGCCATTTTGGATATTACCGGAAATAAGGGTTTTTAAGACATATGTCTTATACATTATAACCATCAGAAGCACCAAAGAAAGGTTCCTGCACAATTTAATGATAGTAGCAATACGTGAAAACACATTTCAATTACGCTCCCTAAAAAATAAGCTTATTTAAGTACAATGTCCGCGATGTTGGATTTTAACCGGAAGTAGGGTTTTTGAAGACATCTAATCTATTAAGGTAGCACAATACAAAGATTTGTTTACTTCCAATCACTAACCTTTGAAATGCTGCAACTTTCTTATGAATGCATAGAAAAATATAAAATAGGTATATAGAGATAGACAAAAGATTAATCTTTTAAATGAATTCAATATTTTTATTATGCAATCATTATGTAATCAATTATTATGTAATAAGTGGCAAAATCTGGGTAAGTTCACTTGAATGAATTTAGCTCTATCATCTCTTTAGCTATACAGAAAATTTTAACCAAATCTTAATCAACACATCATGGGCTTCAAAAGGGTGTCTCAGATTGTCTCTATGGTATTCCATTCTCTCATAAATCTCTAATTAGTGTAAACATCCTGACCACATAAAAGAAGATAATGTTTAATTAGGTGTAAAATTTGTTCTATACATTCTATCTGAAATCTGAGACACCCTTTTGTAGATAATGGCCATAGGAACAACATATAATAAAATCAACCCTCTAGGGATACCTATGCAGAAGCTAAATTCATTTGAAAGTGGAAATTTGGTGAAAAATATTTTAGACACAGTTAACATTATAATTGGTTACATAATTGTTGCATAATACTAACATTGCATTATTTGGAAAGAGTAATCTGTTAGCTATCCAAAACTATCACTTTTATAAATTTTCAAGCATTATTAAGAAAGTTACAGCATTTTAAAACTTGGCAGTTGGAGTTGTAAAATCTTTGTATTGTGCTACCTTAAATATACCAAACGTAATACAAAACAAATGTGTTTACCAAATACTATGCTAGTAGCATGATAATAACACCTTTTCAAATACTAGCCTTCGATATTAGGCTGATTCAAGCGCAGGTGGCAGTTAGGTCCGCTGCTGTATGCCCTGAGGTAATCGGTGCCCTGAGGTAATCGTGGTAATGCGCCATTGATTAAATACGCACGAAAATATAGTTCTTATTTAGATAGATCTTAATACCAAATTTTAATGTGACCAAATACCAAAGATGTCAACAAACTTCCCAAATGATTTTATTATTGTATTCACCGATCATTTATTTCGTATGTATGTGTAGGGTGGGGATGGCTGGTAAAATTATAAACTTTTTTTTTCTTTTATAAAAGTTCAATTAATGATCTGAAGTATTCATTCATGACAGGGTTACCTGAGGTAACCCCAATTATAACAACAAATACAACCATTAAACTCAAGTCAACTGAGGTAACTTTATATATACATCACATAAACAATACAAATCTATGAAGTCCTACATTCTAAATTAAGAAATTGTGTTATTAAAATATAAATGTATACACTAGCAAAGTATGTACTAAAAATTCTTTCATAACAGGGTAACCTGCGGTAACCCAAACAATAACAGCAAATACAACCTATTTAACTCAAGTTAATTCAGATCACCTTTACATATACATCACATAAACAATATAATTTCAATGAATTCCTACATAACAAAAGAAGAAAATGGTTTGTTACAGCATAAATGCATATACTAGCAAAGTATCTACTAAATATTTTGTTATGACAGGGTTACCTCAGGTAACCCATAAAATAGCAACAAGTATTATCCATTGATATCAAGTTAACTAAAGTCGCTTTTCCGATATATCACATAAACAATACACATCTATGAGGCCTACATGTAAAATAAAGAAATTGTTTGATTACAACATAAATGTTTTCACTAGCAAACCATCTAATAAGCATTCTTTATAAGATGGGTACCTGAGGTAACCCCAGACATAATAACAAATATAACCCACTTAACTTAACTGAAGTAAACTGAGACCACCTTTACATGTACATCAAATAAACAATACAACTTTCATGAAGTCCTACATTTAAAATAAAGAAGTTTGTTTATTACAATAAGTGTAAACACTACCAAAGTATCTACGAAGTATTAATTCATGACAGGGTTACATGAGGTAACCCCAATAATTACAATAAATACAACCCATTAAACTCAAGTTAACTCAGGTTACATTTATATATACCTCGCATACACAATACAAATCTATGAAGTCCTACATTTTAGATTAAGAAATTGTGTCATTACAGAATAAATGCATATACCAACAAATTATCTACGAAGTATTCTTTCATAACAGAGATACCTCATGTTATTTCAAAAATAACAACAAATATAATCCATTCAAATTAAGATAACTAAAGTCGCCTTTCCTGAATATCATATAAACAATACTTATCTATGAAGTCCAAAATGAAATAGTAAATGGTTTATTAGAAGTTAAATGTATACTCTGGAAAACTATCTACGACGTATTCTTACGTGACAGGGTTACCTCAGATAACCAAAACAATCACAACAAAGATAACCCATCTAACTCAAGTTCACTCAGGTTACCTTTAAATATATATACATCACATAAACAATACAAATCTATGAAGTCCTACATTTCAAATTCAAAAATTGTGGAATTACAATATGAATGTATACACAAGCAAAGTATCAACTAAGAATTCTTTCATAGCAGGGTTACCTGAGGTAACTTAAACAATAACAGCAAATACAATCTATTTAACTCAAGTTAATTCAGATCACCTTTACATATACATCACATAAAAAATATAACTTCAAAGAATTCCTACATTAAAAATCAAGAGGTTGGTTTATTACACCATTAATGCATATACTAGCAAAGTATCTACTAAATATTCTGTCATGCACGGTTACCTCATGTAACTCATAAAATAGAAACAAGTATTATCCATTCATATCAAGTTAACTTAAGTCGCCTTTCCAATATATCACATAAACAATACCCATCTATGAAGTCCTACATTTCAAATAAAGAATTTTTTTGATTACAACATAAATGTTTACACTAGCAAACTAAAAAAGCATTCTTCATATCATGGGTACCTGAGGTAACCCCAGACATAATTACAAATATAACCCACTTAACTGAAGTTAACTGAGTTCATTTTTACATGTACATCACATAAGCAATACAACTTTCATGAAGTACTACATTTGAAATAAAGAAGTTAGTTTATTACAATTAATGTAAACACTAGCAAAGTATCTACGAATAATTCATTCATTGCAGGGTTACCTGAGACAGGGTTACCTCAGGTAACCTAATAATAACAACAAATACAACCCTTTTAACTCAAGTTTACTCAGGTAACATATATCTATACATCGCATAAACAATACAAATCTATGAAGTCCTACATTTTAAATTAAGAAATTGTGTAATTACAACATCAATGCATATACCAGAAAAGTATGTACGAAGTATTCTTTCATAACAGGGTTACCTCAGGTAACCCCAAAAATAACAGTAAATATAATCAATTCAAATAAAGTTAACTTAAGTTGCCTTTCCTAAATATCATATAAACAATACACATCTATGAAGTTCAAATTTATAAAAAAGTAAATCGTTTATTACAACTTAAATGTATATTCTGGAAAACTATCTACAAAGTATTCTTACATGACAGGATAACCTCGGGTAACCATACCAATAACATCAAATAAAAAATACAAATCTATGAAGTCCTACATTTTTAAATTCAGAAATTGTGTGATTAAAATACAAATGTATACACTAGCATAGTATCTACTAATATTTTTTTCATAACAGGGTTACCTGAGGTAAACCAAGCAATAACAGCAATTACAACAAATTTAACTCAAGTTAATTCAGATCACCTTTACATTTACATCACATAAACAATATAACTTCAATGAATTCCTACATTGAAAATGAAGAAGTTGGTTTATTACACCATAAATACATAATCTAACAAAGTATCTACTAAGTATTCTGTCATGACAGGGTTACCGCAGGTAACCCATAAAATAGCTACAAGTATAATCCATTTAAATCGAGTTAAGACAGATCGCATTTTCTAAATATCGCGTAAGCAATTTACATCTGTGAAGTCCTACATATAAAATAAAGAAATTGTTTGATTACAACATAAATGTTTACACTAGCAAACTATCTAATAAGCATTCTTTCATAACAGGGGTACCTGAGGTAACCCCAAATATAATTGCAAATATAACCCACTTAACTGAAGTTATTTGAGATCACCTTTACATATATATCTCATAAACAATATAACTTCAATGAATTTCTACATTCAAAATGAATAAGTTAGTTTATTACAATTAGTGTAAAGACTAGCAAAGTATCTTCGAAGTATTCATTCATGACAGGGTTACCTCAGGTAACCCCAATTATAACGACAAATACAATCCATTTAACTCAAGTGAACTCATGTAACATTTACATATAATCGCATAAACAATACAAATCTATGAAGTCCTACATTTTAAATTAAGAAATTGTGTAATTACAGCATAAATGCATATACCAGCAAAGTATCTACGAAGTATTCTTTCATAACAGGATTACCTCAGGTAACCCAAAAAATAACAACAAATATAATCGATTCAAATCAAATTAACATAAGGTTGCAGTCTTGTTATTGACTGCTCCATAGGCTTACATGCAAAACAGCTGATCTTAGAAAAGAAATCATGTTCATATCATGTATGTTCCAAAGTGAAATTGTGATTTAATTGAAAAAAGGGGGTCTTGCCACGAAGAATAAAACGTTACGCAATCGTGAAGTCAACTCATTTTTTTTCTACTGTCTGTTTGCTATTTTTACTAGACCTCACCACTTCAAGTAAACATGATATCCTTCCATTTTCCTGGAATGATATCCCAAAAAGATGCAAGATTTTTTAAAAAGTCTATATGTATGTTTCCATTCACCATAAACCTATAAACAAACAGAAAAAAATGAGTTCAGAAAAAAATTCAGTCTGCTAAATTATCTGTAAATCTCATTCTTGTCTATCTTTATGAATAACCTGACCATGCACAGTTGTACAGCGGTTAACTGAGGTAACCTGACCATGCACAAGAGTACAATGGTTCCCTGACGTAACATGACCATGCACATTAGTACAATGGTTCCCTGAGGAAACCTACCATGCACAGTAGTACAATGGTTCCTGAAGTATTCTGACCAGGCACAGTAGTGCAACTGTTCCCTGAGGTAACCTGACCATGCACAGAAGTACAATGGTTCCCTGAAGTAATCTGACCATGTACAGTAGTACAATGGTTCCCTGGGTAAACCTGACCATGCACAGTAGTACAATGGTTCCCTGAGGTAACATGACAATGCACAGTAGTACAATGGTTCCCTGAGGTAACCTGGCCATGCACAGTAGTACAGTGGTTCCCTGAGGTAACATGACCATGTACAGTAGTGCAATGGTTCCCTGAGGAAACCTGACAATGCACAGTAGTACAATGGTTCCCTGAGGTAACCTGACCATGCACAGTAGTACAATGGTTCCCTGAGATAAACTTACCATGCACAGTAGTACAATGGTTCCCTGAGGTAACCTGGCAATGCACAGAAGTACAATGGTTCCCTGCAGTAACCTGACCATGTACAGTAGTACAATGATTCCCTTGGGAAACCTGACCATGCACAGTAGTACAATGGTGACCTGAGGTAGCATGACAATGCACAATAGTACAATGGTTCCCTGAGATAACCTGACCATACACAGTAGTAATGTGGTTCCCTGAGGTAACATGACCATGTACAGTAGTAGAAGTAAAAACACAAAAATACTAAACTCCAAGGAAAAATCAAAAAGGAAAATCAAAAATCAAAAGGCAAAATCAAAAGTCCAAACACATAAAACAAATGGATAACAGAATGGTTCCCTGAGGAAACCTGACAATGCACAGAAGCACAATGGTTCCCTGAGGTAACCTGACCATGCACAGTAGTACAATGGTTCCCTGAGATAATAAACTGACCATGCACAGCAGTACAATGGTTCCCTGAGGTAACATGACCATGTACAGTAGTTCAATGGTTCCCTGAAGTAATCTGATCATGCACAGTAGTGCAATGATTCTCTGAAGTAACCTGACCATGCATGGTAGTGCAATGATTCCCTAATTACTTACCATGTACAGTAGTACAATTGTTCCCTGAAGTTATCTGACCATGCAGGGTAGTACAATGATTCCCTGAGGTTACCTACCATGCAGAGTAGTACAATGGTTTCCTGAAGAAACCTGACCATGCACAGTAGTGCATTGGTTCCCTGAGGTAACCTGACCATGCACAGTAGTACAATGATTCCTTGAGGTGAACTCACAATACACAGCAGTACAATGGTTCCCTGAGGTACCATGACCATGCACAGTAGAACAACGTTTCCCTGAGGAGACTTGAACATGCACAATAGTACAATGGTTCCCTGGACAGTAGTACAATGGTTCCCTGAGGTTACCTGACAATGCCCAGTTGTATTGTGGTAACCTGGTGTAACATGACCATGCACAGTAGTATAATGATTCTCTGAGGTTACCTACCATGCACAGTAGTACAATGGTTCACTTAAGTACTAGTAACCTGAATATACACAGTACAATGGTTCCCTGCAGATTAGTATAATGGTTCCCTGGGGTAACTTGACCATGCCCAGTTGTACAGTGGTTCCCTGAGGAAACCTGACAATGCACAGTTGTACAATGGTTCCCTGAGGTAACCTGACCATGCACAGTAGTACAATGGTTCCCTGAGATAAACTTACCATGCACAGTAGTAAAATGGTTCCCTGAGGTAACCTGGCAATGCACAGTAGTACAATGCTTTCCTGAGGTTACCTGACCATGCATAGTTGAACAGTGGTTCCCTGAGTAACCTGACAATGCATAGTTGAACAGTGGTTCCCTGAGTAACCTGACAATGCATAGTATTACAATGGTTTCCTGAGGTTAAATAACCATGCACAGTAGAACAATGATTTCCTGAGGAAACCTGACAATGCAGAGTAGTACAATGATCCCCTGAGGTACCTTACCATCACAGTAGTAGAATGGTTCCCTGAGGTAACCTGACCATGCACAGTAGTAGAGTGGTTCCCTGAGGAGACATGACAATGCACAGAAGTACAATGGTTTCCTGAAGTAACCTGGCAATGCACAGTAGTTCAATGTTTTCCTGAGGTTACCTGACCATGCATAGTTGTACAATGGTTCCCTGAGTAACCTAACAATGCACAGTATTACAATGGTTTCCTGGGGTAACTTAAACATGTACAGTAGTACAATTGTTCCCTGAGGTAACCTGACTATGCACAGTAGTACAATTTTTCCCTGAGGTAACCTGACTATGCACAGTAGTACTATGGTTCCCTGAGGTAAACTCACAATACACAACAGTACAATGGTTCCCTGAGGTACCATGACCATGTACAGTAGAACAATGATTCCTTAAGGTAACATAGCCATACACAGAAGTACAATGGTTCCCTGAGGTAACCTGACCATGAACAGTTGCACAGTGGTTCCCTGAGTAACCTGAACATGCACAGTAGTACAATGGTTTCCTGAGGTAACCTGACCATACACAGTAGTACAATGATTCCCTGGGGCAACTTACCATGCACAGTAGTACAATGGTGCCCTGAGGTAACCTGACCAGGCACAGTTGTACAATGGTTCCCTGAGGTAACCTGACCATGCACAGTAGTACAATGGTCAATGGTTCCCTAAAGTAACCTGACCATGTCAATAGTACAATGGTTCCCTGGGGAAACCTGACCATGCACAGTAGTACAAAGGTTCCCTGAGGTAACATGACAATGCACAGTAGTACAATGGTTCCCTGAGGAACCTGACCATACACAGTAGTACAGTGGTTCCCTGAGGTAACCGGACCATGCACAGTAGTGCAATGTTTCCCTCGGTACCATGACCATGCACAGTAGTACAATGGATCCCTGAGGTAACCAGACCATGCACAGTAGAACAATGGTTCCTTGAAGTAACCCGATCATCATGCACAGTAGTATCATGGTTCCCTGAGGTAACCTTACCATGCACAGTAGTACAGTGGTTCCCTGAGGTAACCTGGTCATGCATAGCAATTTACATATGACCTGAGGTAACCTTGTCATGTACAGTAATTTACAGATGACCTGAGGTAACCTGGTCATGTACAGTAATTTACAGATGACCTGAGGTAGCCTGTCCGTGAAAAAAAGAACATAGATGTTATCTGGACGGACTAAGCTGACGAAGGGAGTTATGAACATTCAATTGTGGTCACCTGATGTTTGTAGAAAATTAGCGTTTTGCAAAGTTTATCTGTGGTAACATGCAGCTGGTACAATGACCATGAAGTTGTGACCTTAGGTAACCTCACCATATTCTAACATACAGGGGTATTCTGAGGTTACATATTTATATACAGTAGTTAAGAAATGACATTAGTTAACATGTGCACTTGACCATGTATAGAAATGCAGAAGTGCGCTGAGGAAAACTAAAAAAATAGTGTTCTGTAAAGTTTATACAAAATGTGGTACCGTATAGCGGGTTATTTTCGCGGGGTGTAAATTTTCGCGGATAGAACAAAATCGCCAAAATAAATTCCGCCAATTTAAAAATGTACATGCAAAGGTAATGCTAAAAATGTTGAATCCGCCAAAATAATAACCGCCAAAATTTTTCGTATACCCTTTTCAATGAAAATCGCGAAATTTTACACCCGCGAAAATAACCCGCTATACGGTAATACGAGTATGTGCAGTAATACAGAGTAACCTCACCATGTACAGCAATACAGAGGTAATATTAGGTAACCTCACAATGTTCAATCATACAGAGGTGACCTGAGGTAGCCTCACAATGTGAGCAATCATAGATATGATCTGAGATACAGGAAATACACAGTAATTTAGAGATGACCTAAGGTTATCTGACCATGTACAAAAGTCCACTGGAGATGTGAGGTTTTTCCTTGAAAATATCCAACATCTCTCAAATAAGATTGATTAAGACAATTAACATTCTAAAAAAGCAGTTATATACTGTATAACCTGTGCTTGTAACTACGTTACTTTCAAAGTAATGTCAAATGAAAAAACAAATAGATTACTGTTCGTACTGCAATGTTTCTCTTTTTTAATAATGGTGAATAAAATCATTTTATTATGTACTGGCTGGTCATCATCGCGTATGATACGATTTTGATACTCATACACAGCTAATGAATATTATGCATGCATATAGATAAGATCAGCACGTGTAGCCATAGACTGAGAGTTGTAGATTTGTAGTGTAAATATATAGATGCCGTTTATAGAATACAAAATTAGATCAGAAACATAGTTATTAAAATAGAGAAAGGAAATGGTGAATATGTCAAAGCGACAACCACCCGACCATAGAGCAGACAACAGTCGAAGGCAACCAATGGGTCTCCAATGTAGCGATAATTCCCGCAGCTGTAGGTGTCCTTCAGCTGGCCCCTAAAAAGATGCATAATAGTTCAGTGATAATGGACGTCATACTAAACTCCGAATTATACACAAGAAACTAAAATTTAAAATCATACAAGCCTAACAAAGGCCAGAGGCTCCTGACTTGGGACATGCGCAAAATTGCGGCGGGGTTAAACATGTTTATGAGATCTCAACCCTCCCCTGATACATCTAGCCAGTGTAGAAAAGTAAAAGCATAACAATACGCACATTATAATTCAGTTCAAGAGAAGTCCGAGTCTGATGTCAAAAGATGTAACAAAAGAAAATAAATAAAATGACAATAGTACATAAATAACAACAGACTACTAGCAGTTAACTTACATGCCAGCTCCAGACCTCAATTAAACTGATTGAAAGATTATGTGTTCATCATATGAATATCAGGCACAATCCCTCCCGTTAGGGGTTTAGTATCATACTATCATAAAATATATGAGAAGAACATAACCCGTGTCATGCCAACAACTGTTTTTTTTTAGAAATAGATGTGTTTAGTTCCGATTCAAAGACTCTATCAGTGAATCAATATTAAAGCCAAAATATGCAATCTTTAATGACCTGACAACAGTATCGTAACTATATCCCTTTTTAATAAGTCTATTTAAAGGTTTTGTTAGTTTCTGAGGAGAATACTGACATTTTTGTTCTTTATATAGAATATTTCCATAACAAATTGGATGTGAAATACCTGAACGTATAAGATGTCTGCATGTTGAGTTAAATTTACGAATTATTTCCTTATACCGATGATAAAATTTAGTAAATGTTTTGACCAGTTTGTGATATCGAAAACCCTGGTGTAATAATTTTTTAGTAATACATAAATTTCTCTCGCTAAAATCTAATACGTTGTTACATACACGAGAGAATCGTACAAGTTGAGATATATAAACACCATAAGATGATGACAAGGGAACGTCACCATCTTCAAATGAATAATTAACAATAGGAAATGAAAAAACATCTCTCTTAGGCAGCAACCATTTGATTTTCTGGGGTGGGGCTATGGTTTTTTTTTGGAAAAAAAAGTTTGTTTCCAGGTTTTGGTGAAAAAAATAATTTGTTTTGGACCCTGAGTAAAAAAAATTGTTTGTTTCACCCTCAGCTGCCACTATATGTAATGCTAAAATTGAAAGAAAAAAATTGTCTTCGGTTTGTCGCTAAAAAAATAGATTGTTCTTCGCCGAAGGCGAAAAAAAAAGTTTGCACAGAAAAAAACCATAGCCCCACCCCCAGAAAATCAAATGGTTGCTGCCTTATCAACAATTTTTGTATTAATCTTCCCGTTTATGATATAGATATCAAGATCGAGGAAAGGGCAGTGGTCATTGTTATCATTAGCTTTAATTAAAGTAAGTTCTACAGGATAAATTTCTTTAGTATACATACGGAAGTCGTTATTATTGAGAGCCAATATATCATCCAAATATCTAAAAGTATTGTTAAATTTTTTGATCAAATATTGTTTTGATGGGTCTTTGCTAATTTAAGTCATAAATTGTAACTCATAACAATACAAAAACAGGTCCGCAATAATTGGTTCACAGTTAGTCCCCATTGGAATTCCAATAACTTGACGATATACGGAATCTCTAAAGCGAACAAAAATGTTATCAAATAAAAATTCAAGCGCATAAATAGTATCAAAGCATATCAATTGACATAGTTCTTTTGTTTATTGCTACTAAAAAATGATCGCAAAGAGTTTGAACATATGTACTCGCATTCCGACTTTTTAAATGCCCAGTTAATTAGGGATGTGAATTTCTTCTTAATAAGAATATGAGGCAAAGTGGTATATAGAGTAGAAAAATCTAAACTTTGAACAGATTTAAAATCACCATTATATGCATGCAATTTTTTGACACTCCAAAAGTAATTAATTCCACTATTTTCAAGGGCCTTATTTGAACAATTTATTTTCAGGTTTTTTATTGTACCAAGTGTACTAGTAAGTAAAACAGACAATTTAGTAGTTGAACAATGGACAGTGGCGGGTCCAGGGGTGTTCTGAGTATAGGCACCTTTTTTTTTTTAGATCAATGCATTTGAATGGAAACATATAGTTGGAACCCCCTCCTTGTGTCCTGAATTGAGAACCCCCCTTTTTTAAATGGATGGATCCGCCACTGCCCCTCATGCAGTCGGACAAGATGGACTGATTTTCAATAACCTATCTATTAAATGTTATCATTTTCTACTTATATATGTTACTTTAAAAGAAGTAACCAAAATCAATATATGCGTAATCTGTCCATATGTTAGTGTCATATATTATTAACTACTAGTATTTTAAAGCCAATCGAGTAAAATACGGATCTATAAATGTATGCTTTGCTTAATATACTTTGATATAATTGATAGAATACTTTTAACATATCGTTTGTTTGAACAACTTTTATGAGAAAAAAAAACGTATGTGCCTGCCCCAAGTCAGGAGTCTGTAATTCAGTGGTTGTCGTTTCTTTACTATTTGTTTTTGTTCATCTGTTTTATATAATTAAGGCCGTTAGTTTTCTCGTTTCAATTGGATTTCATTGTTATTTCTGAACCTTTTATAGATGACAATGCGATATGGACTTTGCTCATTGTTGAAGGCCGTACGGTGACCTACAGTTGTTAATTTCTGTGTCCTTTTGTGGACAGTTGTCTCATTGGGATTTATACCACAGCTTCTTTTTTATATGTATCATTATTGAACGCATACATATCGTCATCTAGGTTCTTCTATTTTAATTATATATATATATATATTTATATCTACTACCCCTTTCGAATAAACAAAGAATGGTACACAAAGAAGCTTTAAATAAAATACATTTCAAACAAAGATAAGAAAAAACCAACGAAAGTGTTAATTATTTAACAATTTTGCATTAGTGTTAATGCTAATCTTACAGTGCAAGATGCATACACTTAAATTCAAATAATGCCGTGACAGTTTATAGCGATATTTTTTGTAACAGCTCAGTGGCGGGTCCAGGGGTGTTCTGGGGATAGAAACCCTTTTTTTTTTTGGAGATCAATGCATTTGAATGGGAACATATAGTTGGAACCCCCTCCTTGTGTCCTGGATTGGGGACTCCCCCTTTAAAAAAAAAGGAATGAATCCGCCACTGCCCCTCATGTAGTCGAACAAGATGGACTGATTTTAATAACCTATCTATTAAATGTTATCATTTTCTACTTATGTTACTTTAAAAGAAGTAACCAAAATCAATATATTCGTAATCTGTCCATATGTAAGTGTCATATATTACCAAACACAATGATAGTCAAAGTTTCAACAGGACATTCACGAAACTTAGGCAGCAATCATTTCATTTTCAGGGGGGGGGGGGGGGCTATGTTTTTTTTTAAAGTTTGCTTCTAATTGTTCTGCCACTTTATGTAATGCTCAAATTGAAATGAAAGAAAAAAATGTTTTCGACCTGTCTCCAAAAAATAGTGAGCCCCCCCCCCCCCCCCCCCGAAAATCATATGTTTGCTGCCTTAGGCATGTGTGGATAACTTTTATTCTTTAATAGTTAGTTTAAATAATTGTATATACATTTATTTACATAAATCTCTATGAAACCAGTTTTTGACAACTATTATTATAAAAGTTTAAATCGCCATTCAAAAAGTGTTTTCTTTTTAATTATTTTAAGTCATTTACGTTTCACTAAATAAATATCTGTTCACGTTGCAATGATCACAAATAAACCAAATATTTGAATTTTTTTCGTGAATTATTTGTCGTAACTTATTGAAAAAATTGTATGTGTTCCTGTTTTCTCCTATTTTTCGCACATATACTGTCAGTCGAAATAGAAAGTACAATGATGTATTTTTAGTTTATTCTATTTTTAGATCATGTTATTACTACGCAAATGGGCACTATTGCCACGATTACCTGAGGGCACCGATTACCTCAGGGCATACAGCAGCGGACCTAACTGCCATCTGCGATTCAAGCATGACGTCCGCCATTTTGAATTTTACCGGAAGTGAGACATTTTTTTCAAATGACTCCCTATCTGAAATAAAAGAGTAATAGTTGAGGAAGGTCTATATGCCAAATTTCATGCTTGTAGCAGGATGTGCACAATTCGTCTGAAATATGCTTGTAGCCGCCGGACTATTTCCCTGAAAATTCTGAAACCAAATTTTTTTACAGTGTAATTTTACGGGGTTCTTGCAATTTGAGGCATAAAACATGGAGAAACAAATTTTGAAGGCGTATGAAAAATATTGGCAAGTAATCCACTGTCAACACTAGGAACTATATTTGTGGACAACGAATCAAGGGACGACAATTGTGGTCTGACAACGAAAATCAAGGGACGACAATTGTGGTCTCTGACCTAATAGGATAGAAAAAGTTGACCAATCTTTATAAAACTTGGTTTGACTAAAGCTTTATAAATTATAACACTGCTTACGAAGTTTGATAACAATAGGATATATATTATAGACAGTATGTTAAATGCTATACTCAACTTTGCGTGTTCAATTTTGACGTTAAAATTGTAAAATTTCAACTATCAACAGTTGGGGCTTTAAAATTTCAAGTATCGCAAAACAATACTTTTTAAATGCCTTATATTAATATTAATTCACATGTACTAAATGCAATAGAGTACTCCTTTAATTTGTTAGACTTACCATAATCATTCAAAAGTCAATTTTATATGAGCCTCCACTTAAAAATCGAGATTTTTCAGTGAAGGAGGGCCTTACATGAAGATGTAATATTTTCCAGCAATTTTAAATTTGTGAAGCGTTTTGGCTATAAATAATCCTTACAAATGTATTGAATGTACTTTAAATAAAAAGAAAAGTTACAAATAACATATCATATTAGTTTAAAAGGGTCTTAGACCAAGTAAGACTAGACTGGAAATAATTTAGGGTCAATTTAGGCCGTGCCACATATTTACATTAAACAATCCATAGTGAGGCTATAAGAAATAAAAAAAAATATTGTGTCTTTTTTTTTCATTTCTATACTCATGTGACATGATACAACAGTTCTGAGCACAAAAAGACTCTTGCATTTATCTTTTCTTGGAAACAGTATGGTCTGATAGAGTTTGGCCTTTTTAGTGAAAAACTTGCATGCAATTTTAGTCTCAACAGGCTCATATTTGAACCACTTGCTATCCTACAGAACAAAAGAAAGACATTATGTGAAATGAAACAGGTACAATACACATTGTAAAGTGATTTTGATACAAATTTAGTGAGGTCTATATTATGGACTTCAACTTTTATGCACCAAGCTTCCCACTTTTGACTTCATTCAAACAGGGCATTAGACAAGGGTCATTTATACAACACATTTTGCACATATTGTCTGAGATGACCTTCTTTTCTGTAGATTCAAAGTGCATAAATAAGTAATAGAACTGGATAAAGGCATAGAAACACAAATATTGACACATTCAAACCTGTCAGATAGAAAGTCAGGATGCCATTTATGCATCAACATTGAAAAAGCTATAAAATGCCTATTTTGACCATAACATACCAAAATTAGTCATTTTTGCAGAAATTCTATAATGCGGGGTTCACACATTGCCGATTATTACTCCAGTTTGAGATCAGACAGCGATACGACACGAAAAGTGAAAAAGTCGGATTAGTATCCTCAATTATCTGGAATGTCCTATTATTGTCTGAACGCAGTCGTTTTAGTTCGTAACAGATTCCTATTGGTCGGGAAGGGTCCGAATAGTTCGGTAAAGCACCCCAACAGTTAGGTGCGTCCCGTAACATTCGGGGAAATTCAGCCGATTTTGTGTAGTCGTATTACAATCGTGCCTATGTCGTGACAGATTCTGCCGTATCGGATCGAATTCCTAACAATGTTCTGTGTATTCGGGACGGTGTCCTGTGGAACGGGAATGATCTGGAGAAATTTGTTCGAACGGATAAATTCCGTCAGCGTCGGTTCACTGTCTTGTCACTATCTGATCTCTGTCGGATTACATTCGGTAGAATCGGGACGCAGTCGTGACAGACTCGGTCGAATTTTACCTGACGAAAGATACAAATCGGATTAGAAGCGGATTTAGAACGGGATTATCGGGATAAATTCGCTTGGAAACGGTTGAATATCGACGCTTCCTGAACAATATCTGATTGTTGTCGTGATTAAATTTTTAAAGTTTGAATTTACATCCACGATTCATAGGATCTTGATCAGACTTTTGATAAATTTTAATCGGGAATGGTCCTGTCAAGGACGGCAGTAAAAATCGTGAATGTGTGACCCCAGCTTAAAATAAAAGTTTACATCCTTTAGTTTCATGCTATTTGACAAATTGACACCATCAAATCATTTAGGGAAGTTGCCAAAGTACAGATTCTATATTTACAGATTTCACCTCTTAGTCTGAGACCACAATTTATTCGTAGTTCATATTCTTTTAGAACATGCATAAATGGAAATTAAAAAAATCCAACTGCGATTTCTCAATGAAATCTTTACAGTGTGCTGTACTACTTTTGGGACAAATTAAATATCAAAATTATTGAAAACTTCATCAGCTCTAACTCAAAATATGGACAATTTTATGTTTAGGGCGACTTGAAATCTTTTTACAGCTTCCAAAGTGCTAATTTTTAAACTTTGTCAGCTGGACCAAATTACTACTTTCCTTTAAAATTCTGAACCCAACTTTTTTTTGCAGTGTAATTTTACCTCCCTTCTTGCAAGTTGAGGCATTAAACATGGAGAAATAAATTTCGAAGGGGTATAAGAAATATTGGCAAGTAACCCACTGTCAACACTAGGGACTATATTTCTGGACAACGACAATCAAGGGACGACAATTGTGGCCTCGGACCAGTTTTACCTGACATTCACCGAATTTTCTGTTTCTTTGTTGAGCTTCACGTTCTAATGCTTAAGGCCATTTTTCAGATATTAAATCAAAAGGTCAACTTAAATACATGGAATATGAAATGTTTGTAAGGTGTATGTGTCATGCAGACAGACATAGTTCAACTGACCTCATTTTCAGTAATGATTCTGATTGATAATGTTAAGTTTAAGAGACACTTGTAAAAGAACCTTGATCTTAAATACTTTTACATCAAATTCAGCCATAATCAGCCATGATCAGCAAAGGAGGCCGGACATTTCAGCAAGCACACTATTGTAAACTGTATCACCATAAATAGTACTGTTAAATTATAATACATATATTAATTTACAGGACGATCCCAGTTAGTAATATGTCAAAGAACAGTTTGAAGAGAATACAATTAGTTTTGCTATTTCACCTTTTCACCATTACAAATTCTTATGCTTTGGTGGGTAATTTTGTTTCAGAAACGAAATCCAAAACATTTATTTTCGCATGTTCAATTGGTTAAACTAGTATAAAGAATGTGCTTAAAAATAAATGCATTAGTTATATTCAGAACACTTTGTACATGTAATGACTTACGTTCAGGTCTTTTAATGGTTTGGAAGTTTATGAGACTACATTCTGTAATTGCACTACTCCATTACACTTGATATTTTCAAAACTTAACCTCGATGACCTTTTCAATATAAAAACTATTGTAAAAAATCGCTGTTTAATTGAATTCATCCGTTTCTCCTATCCGTCGTTGGATATCTTTCTCAATTCAACATTCATCTTAAAGAACATCACAAATATTATATTTTCTTATTTTTCACAATGGTGAGCTATCCGTTATTACCACCGATTTCTGCAAGAGCGAATACCACAATTCCCATGATATATGCTGATAACCCATCGCAAAACTCCCAGTTAAAAATATATGGAAACAGTTACTTTAATAAAGAATGGCAGTATTTCGAATGCAATTGTTCTCTAACGTTTTGGTTTTTTTTTACATTATTTTGCTATTTACCGTCAACTAAAAAAAAAATTTATCTATGCGAATAGATATCAACGCGACAGCCCCTATCGGAAATACAATCAAAAGATGCAAAGTATTCAACCAAAAAAAAAAAAACAACAAAATTGAACAATAAACCGAGCAACAGTATAATAACTATGTATTTATATATAGCCCCTGTATAGGGTTGATAAAAAGTAAAATCACAAAAAAAATCCTAGGAAAATTCAAAACGTAAAGTCCCTAAACAAATGGCAAAAATAAATGCTTAAACACAGCAAACGAATGGATATCAACTGTCATATTCCTGACTTGATACAAGCATTTTCTTATGACAAAGGACTTGCTGTTACACATTATAAAAAAAAATAAGAAAATGAAAAGTCTTTCAAAAATGACGATAATACATTATAAATTTATTGCATTTAAGTCTATTTCAGGTTTTAATTTTATCAGGAATACTCAAATACAGCAGGATCCTTTTGAAGAATAATCAAGTCCATATTATGTCAACATTCCCTGATTTTAAACCTAAACGTTATAATGTTTTGTTATTTCTTTAATTTTTTGCTGTTTTCACATTTCTCGATCGGAGCGAAAAAAACATTCCTATTATGACGTCATGAAAAAAGGTGAACATGCCTGATGACGTCAAATATAATGAACACAACTTTCTCCAAATCGTTGAAAAAGAAAAATAAACATTGTTTAAGCATTGTCTAAAAATCATTAGAGAAACAGATTTCATCACTTTATCTTGTGTATTACGATATCTCTCTCTCTCGAGAGATGAATTTTAAATATTTAAAAAGCTCGGCAAGCCTCGCGTTTCGTATTTAAAATTAAACTGTCTCAAGGGGAGAAATTAAATTAGGGGAAGCTAGTGGTATAACACAATAGAAATGACACGTTATTAAATTAGTACAACCAAAGCATTTTAACCAACATGTCAAACGTATCAGTCTTATAATTTGATACGCCAGACGCCCGTTTCGTCTACATTAGACTCGTCAGTGACGCTCAGATCAAAATAGAAAGAAAGCCAAACAAGTATAAAGTTAAAGAGCATTGAGGACCCCAAATTCCAAAAAGTTGTGCCAAATATTGCAAAGGTAATCTTTGCCTGGGATAATAACATCCTATATTATTTCGAATAATTTATACTTTTGTAAACAGGACATTCAAATGACAATAGAATTGATATTCATGTCAACACCGAAGTGCTGACTACTAGGCTGGTAATACCATCGGGGACGAAACGTCCACCAGCAGTTGCATCGAGCCAGTGGTGTAAATAGTTATCAAAGGTACCAGGCTGATAATTTGATAGCACTAAAATCCAAAACTATTGAAACCAAGGATACGTGAACATTTGAGACGCTATCATAAAGAAATAAATTGCATTTGGTTCCACATACTTGACTCTCCTTATCGTAACTTATCAACAGATAACTTACCAGTAAAATGAACGAATGTGTGTTTATGTAGCTATTTATCCTTATTCTCATTAACAAATATAATTAATTTTAAACAACATATTACGTTGTTTGTAGGGTCAGCAGTATTGTCAAGGTTTAAGTACAATAATCCTTTTGTACTGTAATATAAATGTCTTTTAATTATGTTTTAAAACAAGAAACTGTTTTTTTTTTATTTTTCAGTTGTATGCAATTACTCGGAACTGCTTTTATACAATCACAAAATGTTAAGAATTTAGTAAGATTGAGAAGTATGTTTTACAACAGCTATGATTTAATTTTCTGCTTGTCAAAGACGGCTTTTAATTGTTTGTGTGATATTTTTGTTTTATTCGAACAAAAGGCGGGAAGGAGATATCCTTTTAACAATCATAATTCAATACACTAGCACGACTTTTATCGTAATGATCAATGTAAATGTCTATAGTCGTACTATTATATTCCCCAGTAAAACATGACATTCGACCTTAAAGATATCAATAGCTGTGAAAAACAATTAACTTCATTACTACAATCGTATCATTAAATCATATCTGCCACGGTACAGGGTCATATGAATCTTGTATATATTCATCATTATTTAAAATAGGTATATTTAAACAAATTAATAGAGTACCACGCGTATCGTGTAACGTTACACACAGAAAAATAAATTAAATAAATTAGAAAATTGTCTACAGCACGTGCCATATAAATAGTTCATGGTTAAAGTATCTCAAAATTTTTGTCTCTTTATTCAAAGCATCATGTGACTAGTTTTAACCATACTCATCATCTTTATATTATTTTGCGTTTTAAATTAAAAAAAAAAGCAAAAGGATTTCATGGTCCAATTGCTTGGTTTTCATAGTTATGTTGTCTTTTGTTAAATAGAACGTGCACATTTGAAACGGCATGTGCTAAAGTTAATTGGCTCTTGGTACTTGAAGCTTTACTACGTGCACATTTGAAACGGCGTATGCTAAAGATAATTGGCTTGTGTTACTCAAAGCTTTACTACGTGCACATTTGAAACGGCATATGCTAAAGTTAATTGGCTTTTCGTACTTGAAGCTTTACTACGTGCACATTTAAAACGGCGTATGCTAAAGTTAATTGGCTTTTGGTACTTAAAGCTTTTCTTTTTTATAACATCATTTATAAACGGATAACTTAGGAACTTTAATACCAACAACAAGTAAAATAAACGAGTGTGTGCTAAATAGCCATTCACCATAAGCAATTATATTTCTTCATATATTTAGTGAATTAAAAAGCATAAGATTTTAAGTACAAATTAAATGATATTTCTTAACAAGAAACTGTTCTTTTAGATTTCTGTAAATTCTGAAAATTATTTTGAGACATTTACAAAATGAAAAAAAAAAGATATGGAAAATTTTTACAGCTCCGTTTGCTTGTCAAATAAGGCTTTGTTTTCTTTGTTTTATGTTTTATATTATTCAAACAAAAAAGACTGAAAGAAGATATTCTTGAAGAATTTTAAAGTATCTTTAAAAACAATAGCCATTTTGATTAAAATCTTTTTTTCAACAGGACATATTTCTGTCTTTGTCACGTTTGTCTTTGAACGAGTACGTAGAGTCTATTTAACAACGAATTAAAAACAAGGTCACCCCTGATAAAAACAACGATGTGTTGTCAGATGTATAGAATACAAGTTAATTATGTATAAAGAACAAAACACAACGAAATACAAAACTAATCTCTAAACTTCATGTCATGTCTGTGATACGTCATATGATATCATGTGAAAGGAGTAAATACTTTTGTTATAATCGTTTTATAAATTACAAAAATATAACATTCAGTGTGTGGACATGATATAATGTTCTAGAAGGTCGGTTATTTCACTGAAATCGATTTTTTTTATCTTATAAGTGTGGTTTTACCACTGTATCCTCACACTGATTGAATGGAAAATCGAAAAACATTGCAGCAATGCCTGTTCATTTTGTGTTGTATGTATCTCGTAAATAAACTGTAATTGTGTGATCCCCCCTTTTAGCACTGCGACAGATATCCTACTGTTCAATTTAAATGTCTATAGTTGTCCAGTTTAATTCGTCAGCTAAAGATTACCTTTGATCTAAACGATATGAATAACTTTGTAAAACAAAATATTTAATTTTTACAATCATATCATTAACTTCTATCGACCACAGTCAAGGGTCATGTGTATCTTCTGTATATAAACATGGTGTTCACATAAGTTAAGAATTGCAATTGTTTTAAAAAGATAAAAGACAACCACGCACTCATAAGTTAACAATTTAAAAAAAAAGTACGAAACATATGACCAGTTAATGGTAATATTATCGTAAAATTTTTTAAAAGTATTACGTGAATAGCTTTTAATTATAATCTTCATAATGTTAATATAATTTGGAGTAGAAAATAACTGATCAATCATATTTCCATATCCACATTGTTAACGATAAACTATGTGATGAAGAGGAAGTCACTAATAACGTATGGTACCTTTCAATAACACCAGCTATTTTCAATAACAAGTTTAGCGACACGAAAATAACAGTGTTATTAAATGTTTTTGTTGCTAAACGATCGAGGGTGCAAACCATGTTACTGTTTTGTCTGTTTGTACAACGGATCCTCGCATTAATTACCTATGTTGTGTCTTGTGTACTATTATGTGTCTATTTTCCCCATTTTTTTAGCCGAGACGTTGTCAGTTTTTTTTCGATCTATGCGTATGACTATCCCTCTGATATCTTTTAAACTTTTTTTAAAACTCTTTGGTAAATTAGTTTTAACCTTAAGTTAACAGATATACAATGTGTCGTAAATATTAAAATAAAATAAAATAAGTGAACACTGTATGACGTGTTAAGGTTAACGTCGTTTCTTGTTTCTTGTATCTTGGAGCACAAATACGGCTATCTTAAACAATGTTATCATACCACTGTTTATAGCGATCAAATGTACGCGTATTGCTTTATGTGTTCATGTGACTCGGTCAGTTATCATACCACTGTTATAGCTTTCAAATGTACGCGTATTGCTTTATGTGTTCAAGTGACTCGGTCAGTTATCATACCACTTGTTATAGCTTTCAAATGTATGTGTATTACTTTATGTGTTAACGGGACTCGGTCAGTTATCATACCACTTTTTATAGCTTCCAAATGTATGTGTATTGCTTTATGTGTTCAAGGGACTCGGTCAGTTATCATACCACTGTTTATAGCTTCCAAATGTACGTGTATTGCTTTATATGTTAAAGGGACTCGGTTAGCAGTCAGGGGCGTTACTTAAACAAGTAACTTTTTAAGTTACTTATATAGGTAATTTTTGTTTTTTAAAAATATAAAAATTACTCAATAGAGTTATTTTAAATTTCAATAGAAGCCCGGACTAAATGTAGTTTTCATGAACTTTTACTTTGTTTTATATCATAAATTAAAGAATTTGTAAGATTTGAGGGGAGAATAGACATAAAGGGTTACATTAAAAATAAGGCAAAAATGTTACTTGAATAAGTTATTTTTTACATCTTTGAAAGAATTAATAAAAACACTTATTTAAGGGACATATGTAATTGTTTTGGGTTTCAAATTATGAATAATCTCAAGTTTTAATTGATTCATAAGTTTCTATCTATTTATATCTGTCTACCTTCAAGATTTTGAAGGAAAACGATATTTTAAGTCCCAAGAGACAAATCTTTGACCAAGAAGCGTCGATATGAAAATAAGTGCGTCAGAAAAGCAATTAGTAATTCAAAAAGATTAGATTTTATATTTCATGGGAAAAATAACCAGATGACTGTAAAAATTTGTTAAAACTAGTAAAATTTGTATAGTTGGTCACCTATAAAAATAATATTTGGAAAAGTTTCTTATAAAAGTAATGTTTTAAAATAGCTTCGTTTTTAACATTACTTATATAGGTAATTTTAAAAGTTACTTGTTTAAGTAATGCCCCTGACTGGTTAGTTTCTCTTTGTAACCTTGACTTGTCTCTTCGAAATCAATTAGCGGGAATAAAACCAAAAAAAGTACCGTCGTATAATTTATCCACACTGTATTTGTTATGTTGGGAAACATGGGTATTAGGAAAATGTATTAATAGTCGAAGAAATGATCGAACGTCACGTTTAATAAATGGAGAGGAGGCCAGACGAATTGTTGGAATTATAATAAGATTGGTTCAATCGAAGCTGAGCTCTTCGCTGTTTACAGCCTTACCGAAATTGATATATCACAGCTGTGATTCATTTTCTGTTGTATAAATGTCAATTCTAATGCAATTCGTTGGTAACGATAACTTTTATTGGACGTTGACAAATATTTTGAAGGGGGTTAATTCCACGTTCTACCAGTCCGTAACTAAGAAAGCCAACATTTTAAATTCTGATTTTTTTTTGGTATGTAATTTCTCACAAAATAAACATGACAGTCACATTTCGAGCCTCACAATCTTCTTTTTGTCAACGTTGAAACCATTCTGACGCGTATTCAAGGTACAAATACGTATAATTGTTATGTTTGACACCGTGAGTATACATATGACGCCACATTGTTTAGTTGCTAAAGACAATGCAACAGTTTCGCTTTAGAAGTTGGTAGGTAAACTCAATTTGCGACAGTAAAATCTACGTTTTGCGAAGGCCAAGCTTAAAATACAATACAGTTATATCCTAAATTGGGCTTGGTAAGGTGTTTATAAACTATGATTGTTTTATTCGATAAAAAGCAGGAAGTAGATGTCTGTTTGACTTCTAGACTATTTGATAAAATACAATAACCGTATTGTTTATAAGCTTTGTTCAACAGGAATATGTCTTTCTTGTTACATTTTTCTTTGAAAAAAATACGTTGACGTTTATTGATGTTCAATAATTAAACTCATCATAGATACATGGTAACTCCCGATGAGAAAAAAGTAATAGTATAGTCCCTTGTAATGAAATTCAATAGTAAATATAAATCAATTGCTTTAAAAAAGCAATTGTAGGTGGTCTTTCCCCCTTTAGAATTAATTGAATTGGGGGGGGGGGTTGTTTGTTTGTTTGATTGTTTGCTTGTTTGTTCGTTCCTGTATGGGGTCTATATTATTGTTACCGGAGAAGTTTCATGTTTAGTTTGGAAAGTTTTTCTTTTATTTAAGGTACAGCGCGCGCGCCACATCACGTGACACGGGTTTATAATAACGAAAAGATAGTCTTTTTATTTCTTTTTAGGTGGGGACTTTGAACAGACAACATGTATAGAGACGGAATAAACACAATGTAATTTCTTTTGTCATTGTAGGAAATTGACATTTTGATGACAGTTCACAAGCAGTGCATGTTTTGGATTTAATTGATCCGGTGTAACTTTAAAACACATTTATTGATCATTTTCTGATATTGTACATTTTTCAGCACCTGTTTGTAACACAGATTAGTATTTCAATCTCGGAGCGGACATTTTATTGTAGGTTTTTACTGAGATTTACGGACCTAGCAAGCGATTTTTACGCATTGCCATTTCTTTTCTCTAGGAAAAGCTTTGAGAGATATCTGCACCAAGTTTTTTTATAAACTTTCAGTACATGTATGCCCTGCTGACTGGAAATTTTGAGGTCGATTGTACTTGTAGTTTCAGAGTACATGTGGATTTTTTTTCAGAAGTGACGCAAGAACAATATTGAATTTCGATTTTTCATGAAACATGATTTATTGATCATGATCATGATTGATTGATTGATTGATTGATTGATTGATTGATTGGTTGGTTGATTAGTTGGTTGGTTGGTTAAACACGTTGCTTAAACATGTTGCTTAAACACGTTGGTTAAACGCATTGGATAGGCTCAAAATTGGATCCCGTATTTAACGCATGAAACGGAAACATGCATTGATTGATTGATTGATTGGTTGGTTGGTTGGTTGGTTAAACACGTTGGTTAAACATGTTGGTTAAACACGTTGGTTAAACATATTGGTTAAACACGTTGGCTGGTTAAACACGTTGGATAGGCTCAATTTAAACAAGCGAAAAAAAAACCATCTTGGATCCCGTATTTAACACATGGAACGGAAACATGCATTGATTGGTTGGTTGGTTAAACACGTTGGTTAAACATGTTGGTTAAACACGTTGGTTAAACATATTGGTGAAACACGTTGGCTGGTTAAACACGTTGGATAGGCTCAATTTAAACAAGCGAAAAAAAACATCTTGGATCCCGTATTTCACACATGAAACGGAAACATTAATTGATTGATTGATTGGTTGGTTGGTTGGTTGGTTGGTTAAACACGTTGGTTAAACATGTTGGTTAAACACATTGGTTAAACATATTGGTTAAACATGTTGGTTAAACACGTTTGATAGGCTCAATTAAAACAAGCGAAAAAAAAGAGACCTTGAATCCCGTATCAAACACATGAAACGGAAACATTGATTGATTGATTGATTGATTGGTTGGTTGGTTGGTTGGTTGGTTGGTTGGTTGGTTGATTGAAATTCAAACACACATAAAACTGTTTAAATAGTGCCAAAACCACATAATTTGATGACCTTGACCTTTGACCTTGTAACCTTCGTCAAGGTCATTGCTCCACAAGGTCATTGTAAAAGACCCTATGGGTCAAGGACCTTTTGTTTAAGAGTTTTGACTAAAAATGGCTTTTTAAAAACCATCGATGGGAGTTATGTCCCTTACATGATAGTAAAATCAATATAGTCATAATGTAAAAAAGTTGCCCCTTGAAGTACCAAGCATTTTTCACTGCTTAATTTTTTTGTATCTATAACCGTTCAAGAGTTATAGGGAAATCAAAGACATGTGAAAATCTAAAATATGACCTTGACCTTTGACCTTGACCTAATTTTCTAAGTTAGGAATCAGGGGACTCAAATAAAAACATTCCAGGGTTATACGGTTAAAGGTTTATGAGTTAAAAAAACATACCGACAAATTTATTCCGTAAAGGTACATAACTCCTATAAAATTTCATCGAATCGCTTCGATCCAAATTAGCCAAAAATTCCTGAGGATGTAACGAACAATTTGTAAAAAGAATTTTGTCGCTTTCTTATTTTGTTACGAAGGAGATGCACACACATGACAAACAGTGAATAGGGAGATAACTCTTACAAAGAAAATGGTTCGGCTTAGCAGGGTGAAATTTAAAAGCGCATAAACTATACGATACAATATGAAAAAAATCTAAGCGACATATTGCGAAACAAACATTTATCGCAAGAACAAAATTTGGCGGAAGAAAAAAAAAAAAAAAATAATAATAATAATTAAAAACCAATTGTTCAGAGAACAATTGAAGGTCTTTCCATCAAAACAATGTATTTTGATATGAAAAGTTGTGAAACTAAGTTTAAAATGTCATTTCAATCGTCAAATGATAGCTCCTAGTAAGCTGATTCCAAAAATATATTGTTTCCATACATTTTTTTTTTAAATAAGGGAGATAATTTGTTACTTCCGGTTTGAAAAATGTTACTTCCGATTATATTTGAATATTTACTTGACACTGATTCCAAAAATATCTGGTTCTATATACTTTTATATTAATAAAGTACAAAAAAATAGCTATTTCCGGTTTACAAAAGGTCACTTCCGGTTGTTTTTTACAAGGTTAAATGGTTTGATATCTTTTTCTAAAAGTTGTATATCTTTATCATGTATACATATAGAATTAAAGCAAAGGTCAAAATCTAGAACGTCAAATTAAGCTATGACCTTGAGATCAATTTCAAGGTCATAAACCAAGGACCTCAAATCAAAAGACCATAGGTCTTTATTATATTTAGTTAATGAGTTATATCACCAAACTCGTATTTTTAAATACAAGAGGGGAGAAAACTCCCTTTTACATTCAACGTACGCTTGCAATCAAAATTTACATCTTACGACATGTCGCAACTAACAATTTAGTAAAAATAATTTGTTGATATCTTATACAGTCTTTGGATATAAGTGAAAATAAGCCAAATTCAAATATAAGAATATGACCTTGACCTTTGACCTTGACCTAATTTTCATTTTTTTGGACCAGGGACCTCAAATCAAAAGATCCTAGGTCTCTATCACTTATGATTTATAAGATAGAAATTCATATCACTTATATCAGATGCATAAGGGGAAATAACTCTCATATGGAGCGGTCATATCGCTTCGGTCAAAATAGGACAAATCATGCGAAGGATATAACGAACAATTTTGTAAAATAAATTTGTCATAATCTTTTACGGTTGCGAAGGAGATGCGCTAACAAGGAAAACAGTGTTTGGGGAGATAACTCCTACAAAGAAAAGTATTCGTTTACGCAGGGTAAATTTCAAAAGCGCATAAACTGTTCGATATCATATACCAAATATCTAAGCGACATATTGCGAAACAAATGTTTATCGCAAGAACAAAATTAGGCGGAAGAAAAAAAAAAAAAAAAAAAAATAATCAGAAGAAAAACAATAGGTCTTTCCACAGAAAAGTGGAAAGACCTAATAATAATAATCAGAACAAATACAATAGGCTTTCCACAGAAAAGTGGAAAGACCTAATAATATGGAAAAAACTGGAGTTGTCGTTCGTTTTACGTTGATAGGATAGATAGTACACAACCTACATTCAGTTGTAAGTGGAGGGTTAAAAAAAAGGGGGGGGGCAAAAGGGGGTCTCGGGGAGATTTTTTTTTTTTTTTTTATTAACGGAACAGAATGGTTAAAAAGGTTTTTTACAATATAAATCAATTGCTTTAAAAAAGCAATTGTAGGGGGTCTTTCCCCCTTTAAAATTAATTGAATGGGGGGGGGGGGTTGTTTGTTTGTTTGTTTGTTTGTTTGTTTGTTTGTTTGTTTGTTTGTTTGTTTCTGTATGGGGTCTATATTATTGTTACCGGAGAAGTTTCATGTTTAGTTTGGAAAGTTTTTCTTTTATTTTAGGTACAGCGCGCGCGCCACATCACGTGACACGGGTTTATAATAACGAAAAGATAGTCTTTTTATTCCTTTTTAGGTGGGGACTTTGAACAGACAACATGTATAGAGACGGAATGCACACAATGTAATTTCTTTTGTCATTGTAGGAAATTGACATTTTGATGACAGTTTACAAGCAGTGCATGATTTGGATTTATTTGATCCGGTTTAACTTTAAAACACATTTATTGATTATTTTCTGATAATGTACATTTTTCAGCACCTGTTTGTAACACAGATTAGTATTTCAATCTCGGAGCGGACATTTTATTGTAGGCTTTTACTGAAATTTCGGACCTAGCAAGCAATTTTTACGGCATTGCAATTTCTTTTCTCTAGGAAAAGCTTTGAGAGATATCTGCACCAAGTTTTTTTATAAACTTTTAGTACATGTATGCCCTGCTGACTGCAAATTTTGAGGTCGATTGTATTTGTGGTTTCAGAGAACATGTGGATTTTTTTTTCAGAAGTGACGCAAGAACAATATTAAATTTCAATTTTTCATGAAACATGATTGATTGATCATGATCATGATTGATTGATCATGATCATGATTGATTGATTGATTGATTGATTGATTGATTAGTTGGTTGGTTGGTTGGTTGGTTGGTAGGTAAAACACGTTGGATAGGGCCAATTGAAACAGCGAAAAAGAAACAAAAAAGATCTTGGACCCTATATTAAACACACGAGACGGAAACATGATTGATTGATTGATTGATTGATTGATAGATTGATTGGTTGGTTGGTTGGTTGGTTGGTTGGTTGGTTGGTTGGTTAAACACCTTGGATAGGGCCAATTGAAACAGCGAAAAAGAAACAAAGATCTTGGACCCTATATTAAACACACGAGACGAGACGGAAACATGATTGATTGATCATGATTGATTGATTGATTGATTGATTGATTGATTGATTGATTGATTGATTGATTGATTGATTGGTTGGTTGGTTGGTTGGTTGGTTGGTTGGTTGGTTGGTTGGTTAAACACGTTTGAAAGGGTCAATTGAAACAGCGAAAAAGAAACAAAGGAGATCTTGAACCCTATATTAAACACATGAGACGGAAACATGATTGATTGGTTGATTAATCATGATCATGATTGGTTGATTGATCATGATTGGTTGATTGATCATGATCATGATTTGTTGATTGATCATTATTGATTGATCATGATTGGTTGGTTGGCAAACACACATAAAATTCTTCAAGTCGTGCCCCAAATCACATATGTACATGACCTTGACCTTTGACCTTGTGACCTTTGTCAAGGTCATTGCTTCACAATGTCATTGCAAAAGACCCTATGGGTCAAGGACCTTTTGTTTAAGAGTTTTGCCTAATAATGGCTTTTTATAAACCATCAGTGGGGGTTATGTCCCTTACATAATGGTAAAACTAATACAGTCATAATGTAACAAAGTTGCCTCTTGAAGTACTGAACATTTTTCACTGCTTAAATTTTCTGTATCTATAACCATTCAAGAATTATAGGGAAATCAAAGACATATGAAAATCTAAAATATGACCTTGACCTTTGACCTTGACCTAATTTTCTAAGTTAGGACCCAGGGGACTCAAATAAAAACATTCCAGGGTTATACGGTTAACGGTTAATGAGTTAAAAAAACATACCGACAAATTTATTCCGTAAAGGTACATAACTCCTATAAAATTTCATCGAATCGCTTCGATCCAAATTAGCCAAAAATTCCTGAGGATGTAACGAACAATTTGTGAAAAGAATTTTGGCGCTATCTTTTTTTGTTACGAAGGAGATGCACACACATGATAAACAGTGAATAGGGAGATAACTCTCACAAAGAAAATGGTTCGGCTTAGCAGGGTGAAATTTAAAAGCGCATAAACTATACGATACCATATGAGAAATATCTAAGCGACATATTGCGAAACAAACATTTATCGCAAGAAAAAAATTTGGCGGAAGAAAAAAAAAAAAAAAATAATAATAATAATAATAATAATAATAATCAGAACAAATACAATAGGCTTTCCACAGAAAAGTGGAAAGACCTAATAATCAGAACAAATACAATAGGCTTTCCACAGAAAAGTGGAAAGACCTAATAATATGGATAAAACTGGAGTTGTCGTTCGTTTTACGTTGATAGGATAGATAGCACACAACCTACATTCAGTTGTAAGTGGAGGGTTAAAAAAAAAAGGGGGGGGGGCAAAAGGGGGTCTCGGGGAGATTTTTTTTTTTTTTTTATTAACGGAACAGAATGGTTAAAAAGGTTTTTTACAATATAAATCAATTGCTTTAAAAAAGCAATTGTAGGTGGTCTTTCCCCCTTTAGAATTAATTGAATTGGGGGGGGGGGGGGTTGTTTGTTTGTTTGATTGTTTGCTTGTTTGTTCGTTCCTGTATGGGGTCTATATTATTGTTACCGGAGAAGTTTCATGTTTAGTTTGGAAAGTTTTTCTTTTATTTAAGGTACAGCGCGCGCGCCACATCACGTGACACGGGTTTATAATAACGAAAAGATAGTCTTTTTATTTCTTTTTAGGTGGGGACTTTGAACAGACAACATGTATAGAGACGGAATAAACACAATGTAATTTCTTTTGTCATTGTAGGAAATTGACATTTTGATGACAGTTCACAAGCAGTGCATGTTTTGGATTTAATTGATCCGGTGTAACTTTAAAACACATTTATTGATCATTTTCTGATATTGTACATTTTTCAGCACCTGTTTGTAACACAGATTAGTATTTCAATCTCGGAGCGGACATTTTATTGTAGGTTTTTACTGAGATTTACGGACCTAGCAAGCGATTTTTACGCATTGCCATTTCTTTTCTCTAGGAAAAGCTTTGAGAGATATCTGCACCAAGTTTTTTTATAAACTTTCAGTACATGTATGCCCTGCTGACTGGAAATTTTGAGGTCGATTGTACTTGTAGTTTCAGAGTACATGTGGATTTTTTTTCAGAAGTGACGCAAGAACAATATTGAATTTCGATTTTTCATGAAACATGATTTATTGATCATGATCATGATTGATTGATTGATTGATTGATTGATTGATTGATTGGTTGGTTGATTAGTTGGTTGGTTGGTTGGTTGGTTAAACACGTTGCTTAAACATGTTGCTTAAACACGTTGGTTAAACGCATTGGATAGGCTCAAAATTGGATCCCGTATTTAACGCATGAAACGGAAACATGCATTGATTGATTGATTGATTGGTTGGTTGGTTGGTTGGTTAAACACGTTGGTTAAACATGTTGGTTAAACACGTTGGTTAAACATATTGGTTAAACACGTTGGCTGGTTAAACACGTTGGATAGGCTCAATTTAAACAAGCGAAAAAAAAAACCATCTTGGATCCCGTATTTAACACATGGAACGGAAACATGCATTGATTGGTTGGTTGGTTAAACACGTTGGTTAAACATGTTGGTTAAACACGTTGGTTAAACATATTGGTGAAACACGTTGGCTGGTTAAACACGTTGGATAGGCTCAATTTAAACAAGCGAAAAAAAACATCTTGGATCCCGTATTTCACACATGAAACGGAAACATTAATTGATTGATTGATTGGTTGGTTGGTTGGTTGGTTGGTTAAACACGTTGGTTAAACACGTTGGTTAAACACATTGGTTAAACATATTGGTTAAACATGTTGGTTAAACACGTTTGATAGGCTCAATTAAAACAAGCGAAAAAAAAGAGACCTTGAATCCCGTATCAAACACATGAAACGGAAACATTGATTGATTGATTGATTGATTGGTTGGTTGGTTGGTTGGTTGGTTGGTTGGTTGGTTGGTTGATTGAAATTCAAACACACATAAAACTGTTTAAATAGTGCCAAAACCACATAATTTGATGACCTTGACCTTTGACCTTGTAACCTTCGTCAAGGTCATTGCTCCACAAGGTCATTGTAAAAGACCCTATGGGTCAAGGACCTTTTGTTTAAGAGTTTTGACTAAAAATGGCTTTTTAAAAACCATCGATGGGAGTTATGTCCCTTACATGATAGTAAAATCAATATAGTCATAATGTAAAAAAGTTGCCCCTTGAAGTACCAAGCATTTTTCACTGCTTAATTTTTTTGTATCTATAACCGTTCAAGAGTTATAGGGAAATCAAAGACATGTGAAAATCTAAAATATGACCTTGACCTTTGACCTTGACCTAATTTTCTAAGTTAGGAATCAGGGGACTCAAATAAAAACATTCCAGGGTTATACGGTTAAAGGTTTATGAGTTAAAAAAACATACCGACAAATTTATTCCGTAAAGGTACATAACTCCTATAAAATTTCATCGAATCGCTTCGATCCAAATTAGCCAAAAATTCCTGAGGATGTAACGAACAATTTGTAAAAAGAATTTTGTCGCTTTCTTATTTTGTTACGAAGGAGATGCACACACATGACAAACAGTGAATAGGGAGATAACTCTTACAAAGAAAATGGTTCGGCTTAGCAGGGTGAAATTTAAAAGCGCATAAACTATACGATACAATATGAAAAAAATCTAAGCGACATATTGCGAAACAAACATTTATCGCAAGAACAAAATTTGGCGGAAGAAAAAAAAAAAAAAAATAATAATAATAATAATCAGAACAAATACAATAGGCTTTCCACAGAAAAGTGGAAAGACCTAATAAGCATGTAAAAGGTCGATAAAGAAATTAAACCTAAGCTTCATAACGTTATTTTCCTGTGGATTATACCACATTTTATATCTTGTCAAAGTGTACAGATATGTGTTGTTCAATGTTCATAAATACGCATACATGTTAAATAGTTTTTGGATGTGATATATTGTTCTACAAAATTGGGAGCGTAATCATATAATTTAGTATTACGGCATACGAATTATATATGTAAATGTTAATTTCGCTTTCGAATTTTCTATGACTGTTTTGCAATAATACGTGGATTGTGAAAGCATTATAAACATACATTGATGCAATGAAATTCTATCAATTTTGCAACAATGCAAAACATTGTTGTTTTTTTTTAATTTTAATTTTGGTATCACTTATTAACAATTTTCAATTATCAATCCAATTTTCCACATAAACACTTCGACATATATCGTACTGATCAATTTATAGTTCTATAGTCGTAACACTATAATCTTCAACAGAAAATGGCATTTAGATATCAGTAACCTTGTAAAACATCTTAATTCTATCTTATTCATTCTTATGTGACGTCATTTTTCATTTTTTGATGATCTGTTTTACTAATTCAAATGACGTCATTTTTTCGTCATTTTTCAGTTTCAAATAGGACGTCACTTGGCGTAGAGGTTTAAACGTATTCGGATGTGTCTACTTTTGTGTTTCAAATGTCTGGTTATGTAAATGTATTTCAGTTGTTTCCTGTAATTAGTTAATACTTCAGCTTTATCATGTACATCTTTTGAATATTCATTTTATTAAATTTACTGTTTGCAAAAGTATAAATTACTCTAAATTATAGGGATTTTCTGGTAACTTAGCAGAAAACCCTTGCCGTTTTTGGCACAACCTTTTTGATCTTTTGGTCCTCGATGCTGTTCAACTTTGTACTCGTTTCGGCTTTCAAACTTTTGTATCTGTGCGTCACACATAGGTCTTGTGTGGACAAAATACACTTCTGGCGTATTAAAATTTTGAACTTGTTGCCTTTTGTTGGCTGTTGGTCGTGTGATTCTTTGTCAATTGTGTTCTCCAATTTATTTATATTGTAGTCCTGTATTGTCATTTTGATGTTATATTTCACATGGCCATAAAAGTGCGAGGTTTGGCATGCCACAAAACCAGGTTCAACCCACCATTTTTTCCTTTAAAAATGCCCTGTACCAAGTCAGGAATATGGTCATTGTTATATTATGGTTCGTTTCTGTGTGTATTACATTATAACGTTGTGTCGTTTGTTTTCTCCTATTTTTGAGTGTAAATTCACATTGCGATAAGACGTGTCACGGTACTTGTCTATCCCAAATTCATGTATTTGGTTTTGATGTTATATATATCTGTTATATTTGTTATTCTCGTGGGATTTTGTCTATGTGTGTTACATTTTAGTGTTATGTCGTTGTTCTCCTCTTATATTTAATGCGTTTCCCTCGGTTTTAGTTTGTTATCCCGATTTTGTTTTTTGTCCATGGATTTATGAGTTTTGAACAGCGGTATACTACTGTTGCCTTTAAATTGCTGAACAAACTGCTTTCGGCCAAATTTCAGGGTAATACGAACCATTTATATATTTAACATATATTTACAGTTTATCAAATTGCCAATTGTTTAAGAAATAATATATAATATATTCTATAAAAATGTATACACATACTAAACACGTATTCTCTTAACCAGAGCAACATGTTTTCCGTATACATTGTTTATCTTGTTGCATGGAAAAATCAACAAAAACTTGACAGAGTAAATTATGACGTTATCGAGTAATTTTTACATTGGGACGTTGTCAATCTTTGGTAGCAAAGACTTTTAATTCTTATGAAAAATTTTAATAATTTCAAGTCATTATTTTAAATGTGTGAAAAACGTAGTGGGATCATGTAAATGTTTATAGATGTTAGATGTAGCTCTAATGCTGTATTTAATAAATCTCTACAATTTCCTATATGATTTGGTCTTCTAATGGTTAATATTCTAATTTACTGTTTGTATCGTCCAGGGTGAAATATGTCAGAAATATTCATTTTAAAAACTTGGAATTGTAGTCATCATACAATCGCATATGTTTAACTAGTTGAACAATTAGAGACATGTGTTTCTACAGTTAAACAAAACGAATCTTCTTTTTTTTCTCCCCACATTTTAAGCAATGTCACTTGGCCCATTGGGATTGAGATTGAAAAACTTGAGTTTATAAATGTTTTCACTTAAGGTAGCAATACAAAAATTTTTCATTCCCAATCAGACACCTTTAAACTGATGTAATTCCACTCATCTTTCTTTAAATGTTATAAATGAGGTACGAAAAGAAAGAAGAAGGATTAATCTTTCAAATTGTGTTAATTTCATTATGACATAATTGTAATATAATTAATTGTTATGTAATAAGTTGCCATATTGTGATGTCCATACTTAAATGAATTTAGATTCTTTGTTATTCATAGCATCCCAAAATATTTTAAAGATTCTTGTAAAACACAGTTGGACCTCCAAAACTGGGTCTCAGATTTATCCTATTGCATGTCATTCTCTCATAAATCTTCAATGAAGATTGCAACATCAATTCATAAGAGACCACTAAATTCAATCGGGTATAAAATTTGTTCTATTGATGTTTTTGGAAATCTGAATTTTTTATATCAAAAAACCATCGATATGATTTAAGACAAAGATGGCAGTCATATAATAAAATATAGCAGTATCTTTGACTTATATGTGATTTTGGCTTAGCAAACAATTAAATTCATCTCAATTGCATTCCACTGAATTTGCTACATGGTATTTATTGAACGAGTACATCTACAAATGATAAATCGTGCATTTATGTTTCATTTATTCAACAATTCAATGTTCTCGTTTAAATACACCGTGCTTGTTATTACATAAAATAGTTCATGGAAATTATACAGCCTTTCTTCGTACAAATGCTAGCATTCGTCTGAAATTTCCCACAATGCAATTCGTTGATATAAGACAATATCCTCTTTTATATAAGAAAAGTTTTTATCGATTCGCTTCTTCCATAGACTGAATCCTATGTTGAGTCTATTTAAACATTCATTTTTTTTTATTTTGTATTAAAGTAGTATGTTACGTATGATATACTTACTACATACTAACCTCGATTGTTTGGTGAACCGAACTATTTTGCTATCTGCTATTTTCTAATGTTGTGTCTCGTAACTTTGATTTCCTTTTTTTATCTTACTGATTGATTTAAATATCTATAGTCGTACTAGTATATTCGTCAGTAGAACATGACAGTTGACCTAACAGATATCAATAGCTATAAATGACAATTAATTTAATTACCACAATCGTATCTTTAACTCATATCTGCCGCGGTGCAGGATAAATAATCTTGGATATATTCACCAAAGGGTATTGTTATACAAATTGAAAGACTATCACTTGTATCGTATAATGTTACACACACAAAAAAATGAAAAATGATTTAAAAAGTTGTCTACAGCACGTAACATAATACTTGTTCAGGATTTAAACATCTCAATATGCTTCTCTCTTTATTCATAACATTATCTTTATATAATTTTCTATTCAAGCCTTGACCGCTATGTTGTCTTTATTTAATATAATGCCATGTAAACGATATACTTTGTATAACAATGTAGAAAATCTTGTAACGTGTTCATATGAAAAAGTGTGAAAACCAAGGATGTTTAACACGTGCACATTTGAAATCAGTTGGCTTTAAGTTCTTGAAGATTTGGTTTCGATAATGTAATCAATCAACGGATGACTTAGGTAATTTAATGCGTACATAAAGATACAATTATCGAGTGTGTGCTATGTAGCTATTTATCATGACTATTGAAAACAATCAGAAGTTCAGAACATTATGTTATTTTATCAGTGTTGTTTGTAGAGTTAACAATTGTATTTCTTCATATATTTAAACCTCCTCAAATTAAAAAGATAAGGTTTTAAGTACAAATTGAATGATACTTCTGAAAAAGAAACTGTTCCTTTTTTTCTTTAAATACTTTAAAATATTTTGAAACATTTACAAAATGAACAAAAAAATATTAATATAATGAAAATGTTTACAACAGCTGTATTTTGCTTGTCAAATAAATAAATAAAAATAAATAAATAATCTTTATTTCAAGAGGATGATCCCATTAGTTAAAACTAATCTTCCTGAGAGTCCTCAAAATAATAATAACATATTTATAAGTACATAGAGTATTATAAAGTTATATTATACACAATATACAATTGTATTTAAATAATAATGAAAAAGCATATTAATTTGCACAATTGATGAAAAATTTGTAACATTTTGTTTTAAAAGATACAAGTGTATTACTCATTTTTATTTCATTTGGTAAACTGTTCCATATTTGAGAACCTGAATATGTAAATGTTTTCTTTAAAAAATTTGTTTTTGGTTTTGGAAGATTTAATACTTTTTCATCAGCTGAACGTAAATTATAATTTTGATTATCAGTAAAATGAAAATTTTCTTGTAAATATTTAGGAACCATACCATTTAATGATTTAAATACAAGTATTGCCTTTTGGTATTGAATGCGTTTTTCCACATTTAACCAGCGTAAACTATTAAACAATAAACTGGATGATGTCATTATGTCAGCTTCTACTATAACCCTAGCAGATTTCTTTAATAACTTATTAAGTTTATTTATTCCACTTTCACAACAGCTTCCCCATATATTGCAACAATAATCAAATAATGGCAGAATATAAGCATTAAAATAGATAATACGTATATGCATAGGTAAATATTTTCTTATCTTTTGTAATAAATTGATTCTGTTTGATATAGTACATGACATTTTATCTATCTGCTGATTCCAATTTAGGTTTTTGTCAATATATAAACCAAGAAGTTTTTCACAATCTACATTTTCTATTTGTTCATTTGAAATATTGATATCTAAACTGTTTCCAGTTGAACAAAGTCTTTGTTTTGAACCAACAATCATTGATTTACACTTTTTGGCATTTAATTTCATACAATTTTGCGCACACCAGTTTTCAATTACATGAATATCATTTTGAAGGTTAGAAGTTAACTGAAGTAAATTATTACCTTTGCAATGTAATGTAGAATCATCTGCATATAAATCTATTAATGAATGTTCTATATTAAGTGGTAAATCATTGATATATAAAATAAATAACAAAGGGCCCAGGATAGAACCTTGTGGTACCCCAGTTTTTATGCATTTAGTATTAGACATGACGTTATTGACCTTAACTTGTTGGCTTCGTTCAAACAAGTATGACTTAAACCAGTCTAGTGTACAATTTGAAACATTATAATATTCAAGTTTTTTCAATAAAATTATATGATTAACCAGATCAAAAGCTTTCTTTAAATCTAAAAATATAACTCCGTTTATCTCTCCATTATCTATATTTGCCAACCATTCATCTACTAATTTAGTAAGTGCAGTAGTACACGAATGTTTAGGTCTGAAACCTGACTGTGTAGTATTAAGAAGGTCATACTACATACTTTGTCCTCTTTGTGTTACGTTTTTATTATTCAAACAAAAAGGACGGAAAGACGATATCCTTGAAGAATTTAAAGTATATTTCAATACACAAGCCTTATTGGTTAAATCTTTATTCAACAGGACATAATTCTGTCTATGTAACGTTTGTCCTAAACCGAGTACGTTTAAGTTTATTTAACATAGAATTAAAAGCAATGTCACACCTGATAAAAATTAGAAATTCCAACAACAAAAAATCGTTGTTGCTTATAACATGTATAAAAAGCAAACAATGCAATACCTTGTAAACTGTATGCCTCCACTTTTTCTAAAACTGAAGTCAAGGTTAAAGTGCAATATATTTTTTTACGACATTAAACAAACGTCTTTTAATTATATGTTGAAACAAGTAATGTTTCTTCTAAAGTTTTATGTCAACTCTAGAAATTGTTTTAATTTGTTTCAAATATTTTAAAAATAAAAAAATAGATACCAACATACTATTTCTGACGGTCCGGAAAAAGATATTTATTACTGACTGGACACGAATATCTAGTTTTCTCACTTTTTTAACCCAGCAATCTTGGTATATATTTTTTTTAACAACTGCACATAATCGCGTTTTTTTATGGATTCAACCATTGTAAACCAGTTAGAACTGTGAATGTATTTCACCTGCATAAGATTTATTTCGAAATGATTATTTCATTTTGTATTTACACTGGTTTTACAACAAGAACTCTACTTTCCAATTGTTACCATTTATAAGTAGAAACAGTTTTTGAAAGTGGAATGTTATAATATTGAGAAAAAATGCTTTCCCAAACATTCTTAGTTCATTTGCAACAAATCTATTGTTGTCTGTTGACTGTACACTTTTCAATATATGACAAGCAAGTCTTTTCTAGATTTGGAACGAGTTAGGGCTTGGGAAGATATGCAGACATTTTAAATACATATAATATTTTCAACTATAGATACATATTTTGTTCAATACGCGGGGTTCGTATTTAATTGAAATCTTGAAAGCAGCCCATGTTTACGAGGATTGGCGCTGGTAATTTGCATATTTTGACTAAATATGTTGGTTGTTCCAAGAGCAGTCATTGGACGCAAGTAAAGTTGAACACCCTATAGAAGTATTTTCACAAATGTTTCAGGCAAAACTCTTTGGTAAATCAAGTTTCATATTTGAAACATAATTTTCAATCATCTGACTATTTATATAAACTTCTTCGTTCGTAAAGAAAACAAAATGTACTCACTGATATTTTTCAAATTTTCAAATTCGTCTTTTCATTCACAGTATTACTCTTCCCAACGGTAACTGAAATAAAAAAGTTTTGTACAGACGATGCTATATTTAGCTGATATGAAACAAATGACAAACAGTTTGAACATATTAAAATACAAACACGTTCACAAGAAAACATTTACTTTACAATTCTTACTGATTTGTATCCCCTTTTATCAGGCATATCACAATCTATATAAAGGCAACAGTAGTAGTAGTATACCACTGTTCAAACTCATAAATCCATGGACAAAAAACAAAATCGGGGTGACAAACTAAAACTGAGGGAAACGCATTAAATATAAGAGGAGACACATTTAAATAGGAAATATTAAAACATTTAAATAGGAAATCTGTCATTTACCAGATCAGGTTTTATAGTGTAGCTACGCTTATCTCAAGCTAATTGTTTGTAGTAAAACAGTTTTAAATAAATTATTGAAAAAATACACGGATAAATACAAAACTAAATCCTCAATACTTTTTGAACAGAAACAACTTGTTTTTTCATATAAAATGTGCATATTTCTGTCTTTGTTACGTTTGTCTTTAAACGAGTACGAACAGTATATTTTACAATAAATTAAAAGCAAGGTCACCCCTGTTAAAAAGACGATGTTTTGTCATATGTAATAATACAAGTCAATTATGTATAAAGTACAAAAACCCAACGAAATACAAAGTTAATCGCTAAACTTCATGTCGATTATATAATATTTCATATGATATCATGTGAAAGGAGTAAAGCCATTTGTTATTATCTATTTACCAACTAAAAAGTGACATTCAGTGTTCGCACATGTTATAATGATCTAAAAGGCCGGTCGATTAAATTGATATTTCTTTTTTAATTTTTATCTTATCAGTGTTGTGTATCTTTGTGACACCACTATATCATCAAATTGATGGAATGGCAATTAAAAAAAATCTTCTAGCATTGTCTGTCCATTTCGTTTATGTATCGCGTAAATAACATGTAATTGTTTGATCCCCCCTTTTTACACTGCGATATTTTACTATTCAATTTAAATTTCTATAGTTGAACAATTATATTCGTCAACTAAAGATGACAATTGATATGAATAACTTTGTCAAACAACATATTTATTTTTTACAATCATATCATCAACTTCTATCGACCAGTGAGGGGTCATATATACCTTTTATATATTAACATGGTGTTCGCAATGACAACAAATGAGATTTGACCTGAAAGATATCAATAGCTTTGTAAAACAGCTTAAATGTCTAAACGATACAAGCAAATCATTCAATAAATCAGCCAAATTCACGGTCATATAAACCCTTTATATTTTAACCATAAATTTACAATTTATTAAAATGTCAATTGTTTAAACAGGATAAAATACTACAATGAATAACGTGTAACGTTACACACAGATATAAGTTAACGTATTTGGAAAACTGTCTCTAGTACGTACCATATAAATAGCGCAGGGTAGTATCATATCAAAATTTTTCTCTTTTTATCAAATACAATGTTTAAATACTTTTTTAACTTTTATCATAATTTTTCTATAATTTGGAGTTCTCATTATTTGTTTGGATAATTAGGACAACACACGTCATGGAAACATTGTTTCTCGGTAAACCTCTAACTTGTGTCAAGCTTTGATAGTTGGCTTGTCTTTTAAATTCTCATAAGGTGACTTTTATATTTTCTCTATATACTAGTATTTATAATTCCTTATGCAAACAATATCAATTAACATAAAATAACTTGTTACAGTTCTCTGGTTCTTAGGGGTAAGTAGTTAAATAAATTACTACTAAATTGAAAATGAGGCAAAATATATTATCATACTTCAATTTATTCTTTATGCAAACTATATTTTGAACAAGGGATCTAAAATGATTTAAGTTCTTTATCTTGATTAATTTGATTTAATACTTTCTCACTTTTACAGTTACCAACATGTTATTTCTGGCGGTCTCGAATAAGCTATTTATTACTGACCGGACACGAATAACTAGTTTCTCACTTCTTTAACGCAGCCGTGTTACACTTTTCAAAGTTAGAATCTTGCATACTTTTTTATGGATTGAAACATTGTAAACAAGGTACAACTTCTAATGAGTTTTTCACCTGCATAAAGTTTGGTTGGGAATGGGTTTTCAGCTTAGTTTTCAGCGTTCCCAATCAGTCTTAGTCCATTTGCAACGTCATCATCGTTGTTAGTTATGACTGTACATTTGTTTATAATTGACAAGCACGTCTTCTTTTTTAGATTAGGAACGATTTAAGGCGTATCACAATATGGATACCTTGTAAATACATATAGCGTTTTCACCTATAGAGACATATTTTGTTCAGTTTTCTAGGTACAAATTTTATTGAAATGTTGAAAGCAGCCCATGTTTACGGGGATTTACGCTGGTAATTTTCATATTTTAACTAACACATCCTATGGTTGTTCGTAGAGTAGTCATCTACATATACCTGAAATAGGATAAATGAATGATGTATTATAACAATTGTGCATATGTGCCCTGTGTTCTATGTTGCTAAGTATCTTTGTTCAGATCAACAATAAGAACACCAACTATTACGATATGTCATTTGTAGAAAACCGGCCATTCTTCAACAAGCCTTCACAAAATAATCATGTTAATATCACACCTATTTATAACACTGAAGTCAAACCTAAGGTGTAGCAGTCCTTTTTTCAAACACGAGACCGGAATGCAATATATATTTAACTGCTACAATGTTTTATAAATACAACATGAATAATAGCAATATTGATTTAAATCTTGTTGACAGGACATATTTTTTTTTTTGGAAGCATTTTGTATTTTAACGATTACTATACAGTCTATTCAAAGTACAATGATATCGAAGAAACCGGTCAAATTATGATGCGTTGCAATAACACTCAATATTGTAAAACAAAATGAATACACATTTCTAATGCATTTATTTTGTATCAATGGTTCTGATTGGATAATAGTTAGCGTAAAATTCTCTAAGGAAGCCGATATTTTGAATTGCTGAATGTATTGACATGTAATTTCTACAATAATAAGCCAAAAAACTCACATGTTGCACCTACAAATCTTCTTTTTATAAGATTTTATTACATTTTGAAGCGGCACAGAAGCCAGAAAACGCCCGGTGTTTATGTTTGACTCCGGAAGCATACATATGACGTCACCTAGTGTAGGGACCAAAGAAGATAACATCTTTTCGCGGAGTTTTCTTTAATGAAGATTTTACACTGAAATAATGATTGAAATCTAATTATGAACTTGTTTTGCATTAGAATAGAGATTACTATATTGTATTTGAAGCTTTAAGGACGTCCATCGGTAGTTTTACGGTCGCAAATTTAGTTTACCTTCGTTATAAATGAAACTTTATAACGCTAATATCTTAGGTAGTATAACACATATGCCATCGTACAAAGGAGAATAGACATCGGATTTTCAATTTTAATAAAAACTACCAATGTTAAGGACGTCATATACTATTACAAAAAAGTTTGTATGTATGCCATTTGATTTCATTTTGCAACAAACGGAGTATGTTAATAGAAATGTTACTTTTCAATATAATATTTGTGTTTTCCAATAATGTGAGGTTTGTCAATATAGTATCTATACATTAGTTTAATAACAATTCGAACGATTGTGCAACAGTGAAAACTGTTGTCAGTTTTCATTTATGCATCCGAAGATAAAAAGTAATTTGATAACCCAATTTTTCTCACAAGTACAACATATGACGTACTCAATTACAAACCGCACAGAACCCCCATGGGTAGTAAAGGTCTTTAAAAACCACCTTCATAATCGTTCAGATCAATGTAACGTGTCTATATAGTGTCATATAGTATTATATGATGATGACATTTGTCCTTGATGGTTTAGATACATGAAACTTTGAAAAACATTGTGTTTCATGTTTAAAGTCGTATCATTCACTTTTATCGGTCACGATCAATGGTTATACGATCCTTTAAAATAACCACCACGTGTTCATTATGCTTAAGAAAAATACTTATTGTAGAAAAATACAATACAATCCACATCGTAAAATGTTACACACGGAAACAATAAATGAAAGAATTTGGAAAAAGGCCAGTTTGTACCATATGAATAAATTAAGAGTAATATATTCTCCTTATGCTTCCCTATTTATTTAGTACTGCGTGACTTGTATCTACCCGTAATCATAACCTTTATATGTAATGTAGAATTCACAATCTGTGTTTTTAATAATAAAAAGTTATTGAGGCAACGTTGTTTTCTCTATTAACCTGGTACGTTCTTTAACTATTGTTAGCTATGTTTAGATACAGTGTCAAAACTAAACAAGAAAATGCGGCATACCTTCGACTTGATGACAAAATGAACTATTCACAGAAAGATTGGTAGCACAAATAAATTCTTATCTGCGAATAATCCTATATTTTGTTTATTTCTTTTTGGGTGATTCACAAAATACTTAATTGTTTGACCCCCTTTTACTACTGTGACAAATATCCTACTGTTCATTTTGTTCATGTATCTCGTAAATAAGATGTAATTGTTGACCCCCCTTTTTACCACTGCTACAAATATCCTATTGTCATTTTAAATGTCTATAGTCGTACAATTAAAGTCGTCAGCTATAGATGACATTTGATCCTAACATTATGAATAACTTGTAAAACAACGTATTGAAGTTTTACAGTCATATCATTAACTTTTATCGACCCCAGTGAAGGGTGATATATCTTCTTTTTATATATTAACATGTTGTATTATAATTCAGAATGGCAATTGTTATAAAAATATCATACACATCGTACAAGGTTGCACACGGGCGAATAAGTTAAACATATCACCAGTTATGGGTGTCCTCTTTTTTAAGCATTACGTGAATAGTAATCTTCATAATATTGATATAGTTTGGAGTAAAAGTAAGTGAACTGTGAAATACGGCCAATGAATCCAATACTAATTTTATCTTCGAGATTCCATACCTCAACGTGATAATAATTTTGCAATATATAACAGGATTTCTGTAGAATGGTATATTAAAATTGTACCAGTACATACTGTACGTACCCATAGACATTTTAGGTCATGATGAAGTATGTGACTAGAAGTACTTGAAAGGATAATCAAACGTTTTGGTGTAACCGTAGCATTTTAACCAACATTATGATTAATTAAATATGAAATGCATTAAGCAAGGGTGTTTTAAACCTAGAATACTCCAAAAGCTACTAACAATGTTACTGAAAAAAAATAAGCATGCACTAGGTTCTTGAAAACGAGAGGCAACTTATACAATTCAAACCCAAAAGACCAAAACTCACTTACAATGCCATTGCTTTGATAAGAAAAAGACCAACAGACACACAATAGTGCACGCAATACAACACTGCGAATTATATACCAAGCAACGAGAAACCCGACCAAAAGCTAAGGTTGATATCAAGTACTCCGGACGGGAAAGTAGATTATTATCTGGCTGATTATTACTTAACATATCAACTATTTGCATGTGTGTGTAGCTTTTTAATGTTTATTTGTAGCAACAATCAGAAATTCCAACACAAAAAAAACTTGCTGTTGCTTATAGAAAGCTAACTATGCAATTCAAAATAATGTTTGGGGCGTGATATAATGTTCTATTTTGCCATGTGATTATGCACTGTCCGATTAGATTTTCCTCAGTATTTTTGTAATTTTACTTTTTTTTAGAAATGTGGGCAGTAAATCATATGATTTATTTATATGGCAGTCACAACATGTAAATGAAAAATTTGTTTTAAATTATATAATGAGCGTTTAGATATAACATTTGGTTTGTAAATGCAGTATATCAATACATTGATTAAATGACAAGTCAGACATATTTACAGCAGTGCAAACTAATGAATGTTTTATTATTTAAATTTTTGTGATCCTTAATTAAGATTCATGTTAATTATCAATCCAATGTTCCACATAATTACTTTGAAAAATAATGATCAACTAAAAGTTCTATAGTCAAGATAGTTGTAATAGAATATTCTTTAGCAAAAGATGACATTTGATCTTTGCTTTGTTAAACAGTTTAAATGTCTGAACGATAGAAACGAATCATTCAATAATACCGGTCACAGTTCAGAGTCAAATGAACAATTTGGTAAAAGGTCACTTGTTAAAAAAGGATAAAAGACTACAATGAATAACGTATAACGTTACACACAGAAAAAAAGGTTAACGTATTTGGAAAACTATCTCCAGTACGTACCATATAAAAAGCGCGGGGTATTATCATCTCAAAATGTTTCTCTCATCTTATACAATGTTTGAATACTTTTTAATTTTTATCTCATTTTTTCTACAATTTCGAATTCTCGATATTTGTTAAGATAATTTGGACAAAATTCGTCATGGCTACATTGTTTCACTGCTAACATCTGACCTGTTTCCAGCTCTGGTAGCTGGCTTGTCTTAAATTCTAATAAGGTAACAGACATTTTATGTTTACTCTCTCTATATATAATTGTTTATGCAAACAAAATCAATTAACATTAATTAACTTATTAGAGCACCTTGATTCTTGGGGGTAAGTGGTAAAAAAAAAATCAATACTAAACTGAAAAGGAGGCAAAATCTATTATCATACTTCAATTTTTTCGTTATGCAATATACCTTTGGACAAGGGATCTGAAATGATTTAACTTCTTAATCTTGAATTTATATCAATTTAATTTAATACTGTCTTACTTTCACGGCTACCAAAATGTTATTTCTGACGGTCCCGAATAAGCTTGTTATTACTGACCAGACACGAATAACTAGTTTCTCACTTCTTTAACGCAGCCTTGTTATACTTTTCAAAAGAACTGCAAATAGTTAGAATTGTTCATGTTTTTTATGGATTGAAACATTGTGAACAAGGTAGAACTTCTAATGAGTTTCACTTGCATCAAGTTTGGTCGGGACTAGGTTTTCAGCATTATTTCGAATCGATCCTTTACTCAGATAACACAACGCGAACTCGACTTTTTCAAAAGAAACATTTTTTTAATTTTTTGGGTCCTCAATGCTCTTTAACTTTGTATTTGTTTGGCTTTATAATTTTTTTATCTGAGCGTCACTGATGAGTCTTCTGAAGACAAAACGCGCGTCTGGCGTACTAAATTATAATGCTGGTATCTTTGATAACTATTTGAAAGTGTAATGTTAATAGAAATGTTACTTTCAATATGATATTTGTGTTTTCCAATAATGTGAGGTTTGTCAATATAGTATCTATACATTGGTTTAATAACAATTCGAACGATTGTGCAACAGTAAAAACTGTTGTTTGTTTTCATTTATGCATCCTTAAATAAACAAGTACAACTATGACGTACTCAATTACCGACCGCGCAGGAACCCCATGGGTAGTAAAGGTCTTTAAAATCCACCTTCATAATCGTTCAGATCAATGTAACGTGTCTATAGCCGTAGTATTATATGATGATGACATTTGTCCTTGATGGTTTAGACACATGAAACTTTGAAAAAAAAATTGTATTTCATGTTTAAAGTCGTATCATTCACTTCTATCGGTCACGATCAATGGTTATACGATCATTTAAAATAACTACCACGTGTTCATTATGCTTAAGAAAAACACTTATTGTAGAAAAATACAATACAATCCACATCGTAAAATGTTAAACACGGAAACAATAAATGAAAGAATTTGGAAAAAGGTCAGTTTGTACCATATGCATAATTCAGAGTAATATTATCTCCTTATGCTTCCTTCTTTATTTAGTATTACGTGACTTGTGTATACCCGTAATCATAACTTTTATATGCAATGTAGAATTCACAATCTGTGTTTTTAATAATAAAAAGTTATTGAGGCAACATTGTTTTCTCTATTAACCTTGTACTTCCTTTAATCATTGTTAGCGATGTTTAGATTAAGTGTCAAAACTATACAAGAAAATGCAGCATATCTTCAACTTAACGAAAAAATGCACTATTCACAGAAAGATTGGTAGCACAAATAAAATCTTATCTGCGAATAATCCTATATTTTGTTTATTTCTTTTTTTGGTGATTCATAAAAGATTTAATTGTTTGACCCCATTTACCTACTGTGACAAATATCCTACTGTTCATTATGTTAATGTATCTCGTTAATAAGATGTAATTGTTTGACCCCTCTTTTTACCACTGCAACAAATATCTTACTGTTTATTTTAAATGTCTATAGTCGTACAATTATAATCGTCAGCTAAAGATTGATCTTAACATTATGACTAACTTGTAAAACAACGTCTTTATTTTTTACAATCATATCATTAACTTATATCGACCCCAGTCAAGGGTGATATATCTTCTTTTGATATATTAACATGGCGTTTATTATAATTCAGAATGGCAATTGTTATAAAAATATCATGCACATCATACAAGTTTACACACGGGAAAATAAGCTAATGAATTTGGGAAAATGTACGAAACATAGGACTAGTTATCGGTGTTCTCTTTTTAAGCCTTACGTGAATAGTAATCTTCATAATGTTGATATAATTTAGAGTAATACGTAAGTGAACTGTAATATACGGCCAATGAATCCAATGTTAATTTTATCTTCGAGATCCCATACCTCAATGTAATAATAATTTTGCAATATATAACAGGATTTCTGTAGAATGGTATGTTAAAATTGTACCAGTACATACTGTACATACTCATAGACTTTTTAAGTCATGATAAAGTAGGTGACTAGAAGTACTTGAAAAGACAATCAAACGTTTTGAATTGGATGTAATCGTAGCATTTTAACCAAAATTATAGGTAATCAAATCTAAAATACGATAAACTAGATGTGTAAAACTTAAAATACTTTAGAAGCTACAAAAAACTGTATATGACAAAAAACAGCTTGCATTAGGTTCTTGAAAATGAAAGGCAAAATATACCATTTCAACTGAAAAGTCGAATATAAATGAATAACGCCATAACTAAATAAGAAAAAAGACCAACAGACAAATAATAGTGATGTCAAAAGAAAAATAACATATAGACTATACTTCATAACGGTATTTATTATTTGAAAAAAAACATGATACCCCAAGTTTTATCATGACAAAAAATTCCAGTTTCTGTTTGTCAATATATACTCAGACATGACATACGATGTTTGGGACACGACATACAGTGTTGGAAAGGTGGGCAGTGGATCATATGATTTATTTTACGGCATTCAAGATATTAGAATGTGCCACATAAACACTTTGAAATGTACTGATCAATTTAAAGTTGTATAGTCGTAGTTTGATACTATTTAGCAAAAGATGACATTTAACTTTAGAGATATCAATTGCTTTATAAAACAGCGCAAATGTCCACACCATACAAATGAATCATTCTATAATATCAGCCAAAGTGCAGGGTCATATGAACTCTTTACATTTTAACCATATGTTTACAATTTATTAAAATATAAATTTTTGAAGAAGAAAAAAAGTACAATGAATAACGTAAAATGTTAGACACAATCGAATACATTAAAGAATTCGGTATTGTTTCTCTTGTACATACAATATAAATAGCTCATGATAATATCATTTCAATAACATTAACGGTACCAATTTTCCTGCACTAGATGCGCATTTCGACAATAAATGTCTCTTCAGTGATGCTCGTGGCCAAAATATTTGAAATCCAAAGCTTATTTGAAAGATGAAGAGCTATAATTCAAAAGATCCAAAAAGTATAGCCAAATCCGTGAAAGAAATCAGAGCTTTGCATGAGGGCGATACATTCCTTAATGTATAATAATTTCTAATATTTTATAACAGCTAATTTTAATAACACAAAAAATCCGTATGTTCATGCCAGTACCGAAGTACTGGCTACTGAGCTGGTGATACCCTCGGGGACTAACAATCCACCAGTAGAGGCATCGACCCATTTTATCAAATACAATATGTGGATGCCTTTTAAACTTTATCATAATTTTTCCATAATTTTGAGATCTCAATATTTGTTTGGATTAATACATCATCGATAAATTGTTTCTTGGTTTATCTATGAATTGTTTAAAACTTTAATAGTTGGTTTGCTAATAAGGTGACAGCCATTTTATGTTTACTCTACACATTTATAATTGTTTGTGCACAGCATATCAACACTCATTAAATAACAAGTTTGAATTCAATGGTTATTGGGGTAAGTAGTAAAACAAATCACTACTAGACTGAAAATGAGACAAACTATTTTATCATACTTTAATTTTTTCGTCTTGCAAAAACAGTTTGAACAAGGGATCTGAAATGATTAAGTTCGTATCTTGATTTTATATTACTTTAATTTCACATGTTTTCATTTTCACAGTTACCAACATACTATTTCTGACGTGCTCGAATAAGCGATTCATTCCTGACTGGAAACGAATAACTAGTGTCTCACTTGGTTAAACCAGCCGTATTGATATATAACAACTGCACATACTCATGCATTCTTTTACGAATTGAAACTTTGTAAACGAGTTAGAATTTCTAATGTATTTCACCTGCGTAACGTTTCTTTAGGACTTGGTTTTCAGTTTTATTTCGAATTGATAAATTACTCGGTTGATACATTTTGTACAACAAGAACTCAACTTTCAAATTATTACCAAATATAAATAAAAACAGTTTTTAAAAGTGTAATGTTATATTATTGAGGAGACACGTTTCCAAAACAGTCTTAGTCCCTTATCAACACATTTACTATTTTCTGTTCTGACTGTACAATTTTCGATAGATGACAAGCAATTTTTTTTGGATTTAAAACATTTGAAGGTTTGGGAAAATATGCAGACCTTTTAAATACATATAGTATTTTCACCTATATACACATGTTTTGTTCAGTATTTTGGGTTCATATTTTAATGACATGTTGAAAGCAGCCCGTGTTCACGAGGATTGCCGCTGGTAATTTCCATAGTGTGACTTACACAACCTTTGGTTGTTCGTAGAGTAGTCATTGGAAGCAGGTACAGTTAAATATCCTGCTAAAGTTTTGTCAGGCAAACATCTTTGTTAAACCAAGATTCATTTATGAAACACTATGTTCAATCGTTCTGACTATTTATATAAACTTCAACGTCAGAAAAATAAAAGTTAACTAACTTGAATTGTTCAAAATCTTCTATTTAGTCACAATACCACTTTTCTCAACTACAATTAAAATCAAAATGGACTGTACAGGCAATGCATGTTATATACAAAAGGTGGACGAAAGATACCCGAGGGACAGTCAATCTTATATATCGACAATAAACTGACAACGCCATGGCTAAAAATGAAAAGGACAAACAGACAAACAATAGTAAACATAATAAAACATAGAAAAACTAAATAATAAGCAATACGAACCCCACCTAAACCTAGGTGCTCCAAAAGGGGTAAACCGATCTTGGTGTACATGTGACACCCGTCGTCTTGCTCATGTTATAACAAATCCGGTAAATGGTCTCAATCACTAGATCATATTGATGAAAAGGAAGGGGATTGTTGTTATGACGTAATGAACATATCCGATATCATCTGTGAAATGGTTATTCCATAACGGTCAACTAACTCATAATGGCGTCTTTAAAATTTACGAAGGGATCATTTCAACTGCACCATTTGGAACTCTTGGTTTAATAGCTTCCTTGTGAGCAGCAACCCTCTATCAAGAAAATCATGATAGAAAATACAAGCATGGGAATTTCATATCAATTTGGAGATATATACCCCGTATGCAGGTACTGCTGGAATTTTGCTACTAAGAAATGTAAAGTTCACAATTGGAAAGCTGAAATCATTTCTTGTGTCGTAAAGTTTTGTTTTCAACCGACTCTCATTGTCAAGATATGAGGCCGACTTATCTGTGTATACAAAGTGTTACTCATTAAAATAAATACACACAGTTTGACAGATGTTATCCTTTAAAATGTATACCTGTTCACATGAAACACTAGAAATGAATAAAGTTGAAGAGCATTGAGGACCAAAAGTTCTAGAAAAGTTGCGCCAAATACGGATGAGGTAATCTGTGACAGGGATAAGAAAATCATCATTTTTGTAGATATGAATTTTTGGAAAAAAATATAATTGAGGCGAATTATTGAACAAATGCATGGATATATACCAAACTAAGTCCTCAGTAAATTTTTAACAACAGCACTGGTTTTTTTCTTTGTTAATCTTTGTTTAACTTGTTCTATTGAAACTCAATAAGAAAGTGAATGCGATGATCGTATCAAGTGATGTTTACAATAGAACGATGTCAATTCTGTTTTTTTTTTTTTCTATTTTTTTAAATTTTTAAATGGATAGACAATCTAATAGAAAATTGTAAATCTGCAAAGTCAGATGCAGCTCCTTGCTTGAATGTGATTTAGAGTTCAGCAGTTATTGTGTACTTTAGAAGCCTCCATAGGAAAATATATTTCGGAAATATTCATTTTGAAAATCGTAGAGAGGGGCGAAAGACATATAAGGGACATTCAAACTCATCATGGTCATTGATCGAAAATCAAGTGACAACGCCACGGTTTAAAAAAAGAGAAACAGACAAATTTTAGCAAAGATAAAGAATATTAAAAATATATTGGACTATGCTGAATTTTCAAATTTTACATGTTTTTTTTTGTTTTTTTTTTTTTTTTTAACGATAACAAATATTTTTATTCAATTATTTCCTGCTATATAAATACCTAAGTAGCCCAGGTCGCATACTTAGGGACCCCTGCTTTTTAACAGCCTCACTTGACCAGGGAAAATATCAAATGAGTTTAAACTTCCCATAGTTTACATAAATTTTACATGTTAAATAAGGGATAGTCTTGTTGGTATTATATCTTGGATTTTTCTTTTAACAAAAACTTCTACATGTCTTCTATTTAATACTAAATGTAAAGCAGATATATTGACTGTGAAATCTTTTCTTCCGGACATGTTGATGTTAACTTTTGGATTAAAACAAGTACTTTACAGTTTATACCGGATACAGTGATACCAATAAAAACCAGTCACATTATAGTACGTTGAATAAAATACAATAACGTCAAAAAAACGTCAATAAACAAAAACATAAAAATAAAATATATTTACAACGCTTATATCTTATGTGGTATACATTATATGGTAGTTTTTCAAGGAAAACAGACATTTGTTTTTTTTAAAGTTTACGAAAACTTATATATGCTATACAGTTGTTTTGTGGGTATTTTTTGTTTTAGAAGTGTCGTCACTTAGCCAATTGATTTTATTTTACAACACACCAAAGACATACATAGAAATTTAGTTTTACAATATCATATTAGAGTTTTGCGATAATGTGCGGTTTGTCAGATTGCTGCATCAATATATAGATGACATGATAGTTCAAACGCTTTTGCAGCAGTGCAAAGTTTCATTTTTTTCCATGTGTGTATCCCTTAAATAAAAAGAAATGTATTACTCCAAATTTTCTACATATCGGACCTATCAATGTAAAATGTCTAAAGTCGTATTATATTTATAAGTTAAAGATGACATTTGTCCTTGATGGAATAGATACATTTGTAAAACAACGTATTTTATGTTTACATTCATATCATTATATCCGCCAGGATGAAAGGTCCTACGAACCTTTTGTATAATCTTCACGTGTTCACTAAACTTAAGAATGGCACATGTTATAGAAAACTAAAATACAATGTACATCGTATTATTCTAAACACGGACACAAACCTAAGGAATTTAGAAAATTTTCTACAGTTTATACCATATGGGTGATATTATCTCACAATGCTTCCCTATTCGTTTATAGTATAGCGTGACTAGTATTTAACCATTATTATATTCTTGTTATAATTTCGGGTTTATAATTTGTGTTTTTAAAAATAAAATTAAAAAAATGAGTCCCCCTTTTAAAACCTCTGACTTGTTTCAAACATTGCTACGTGTGTTGACTAATAACCTCTGACTTGTTTCAAACATTGCTAGTTGTGTTGTATAATGTTGAAATAAGATGGCAGTCATTTAGTATCTACATTATACAGGAAAACTCAGCAAACCTTTAGTTAAATATAAGAATGCACTTGTCACTGGAAGTTTGGAAGTACAATTTAAATTTGTCTAAGAAACATGCCAATTACTTCATTTTTTCTTCTTCTGATTTACATTAGATTGCAAACGACCAAAGTCCCTGAGCTTTCATTTTATTTCAAAGTTACCCAAATATGTGATATTATTTACACAGTTACAGCTACGCACAGGAGAGTGTGTGTACCTTGTCTTTGTGTTATAAATGTCCAAATACGTAATTTTTTTTATTTTCAGCCGCATTCTATTTTCATATACAATTTTAAATAACTGTTGTTATAAAGTATAGTGCATCATTTTCTTGGAGTGAGTTCCTTCTGAATAACAATTTGTGGATATATTTTTTTTTAGCTTTAGTTCTGATCAAATTTACTTGATGTGCTTCAAATGAGGTTTTATTACTGAAAAGAACTATTATTCCAATACTTTTATCTTTATTCCAGTTTTATCCTGCATCTTATTATTTGTCCTGACTTGAAAATATCGATAGATGACAAACATCTTATTAGATATTTAGATAAAGAATTATTGACAGCGTGAACAAATATACGGATATTTTTCGGGTAAAACATAGTAAAAGTATTTCGACCTATATGTGTATATATTATTTTTTTTTAGTATTTGGGGATTTTATGTCACTTAAATATGATCGAATATGGCTCACTTCTCCTTCTTGTTGAAATGTTAAAATTAAAAACATATGAACTCACGGGGATTGACGTCTCTGTAAAAATGACTTCGTCACAAAAACTTGATGCGGTTGATGGTCTCAAAATGTTGACCAAAATATGTTTGTGGATTCTTTGCTTTGCGTTAATCAATGTCAGCCCACTAAGCAGCGATTTATTTTCGCAGTTTACTCAATTTTGTCGTTTTATGAGATAAGTCCCAAAAGCAATATATTAGCGATGAAGTCGCGAAAAGAAATTCCTCGCAAAAACATGTTGGTTAACAGTATCATGAAATAGTTAATTTCTTACTAAACTATTCTCTCTTAAACGCAGTGGTAACATTTTAAACAATTTTCACAATCTTATTCTCTCTTTAACGCAGTGATAACATATTTACAACCACTGGGTAGATGCCACTGCTGGTGGAGATTTATTTCCCCGAGGGTATCACAAGCTCAGTAGTCAGCACTTTTTGTACTGACATGAATTGTCATTGGTATGTTTATATTTATAAATTTACTGTTTACACATTTTTGAATTTTTTGAAATTCTAAGGCTTTTCTACTTCAGGCATAGATTACCTTAGCTGTATTTGGCAAATCTTTTAGGAATTTTGGTTCTCAATGCTCTTCAACTTCGTACTTTATTTGGCCTTTTTAACTCTTTTGGGATTCGAGCGTCACTGGTGAGTCTGTTGTAGACAAAACGCGCGTCTGGTGTATATACTAAATTTAGTCCTGGTATCTATGATGAGTTTATTTAAACAATTTTCACAATTTGTTTTTCTGTTTATATCAACTTCGAGGTCAGCAAGGTCAGCGAATAGAAACAAAAATACTTACTTGGTTTTTTTCAGGATCTGTAATCCTGTGACCAAATACACAATGTTAATCTTCTCAACGGGAACTTCAATGGTTGGTTAATTGTACAGACGAACATATATACCAAGTTCTAATCAACTGATGAAAAATAGAAAACAGTGTAGAAGAAGATATCCGGTTATATACATTGTATATATACGCAAACGTCGGCGGGAATCATTTCAAATGAATGAAATAAAACATTGAATTAACCAACCATTTATACCGGTTTTTGTCCCCTTGTCACGTGATCAAGCAGAACACTATTGTCTATAAAACATTTAAATAAGAATAGTTATTGTTTAGAACTATCATGTGTTTCAATGTATACAAGTGTATTTGTTATTTTTAAAAAAGTCATTTAAAACAAGTTCCTTGGTCCATTAACCTATTAAGAAAACTATAAGACATAAGCATATCTGTATACTCAACTTTGTCCTCTATACACGCGGATCAATAACGTTTAACCAACAAACAACAGTTCTTTCGGTGTTAACTGACGAATGTTTAGCTGCTGTTTGCTTTTTTTACCTAAGTCTACCAATCGTAAACTGGACAAATTATCAACAAAAATCATTTAACCCATGAAAGCTCAGAATTCTTAAACATTATATATATCTGTGTAAGTGTGTTTCATTGCTGGTGAAGGTTTAGGAATTATGGATCCTCATTGTTCTTCAATAATGTAGTTTCTTTAGCCTTTTAATGTTTTTGACGAATTTTCACAACTCCTGGGTAGATACCACTGCTGTTTGAAGTTTCAACAGCACTCATGTATTGCAATGCATGTTCATTGATACTTACAAAACTATAGATGTGATTGGGAAATTAAGCTGTTCCTGCTGAGTTATATTTAAATTCATTGATCAATTTGATAAACTGATACTTAAAGTTTATCAATGTACAGTACAGCCTGTGACTTCCTCTTAGTTATGTCCACCCTCTTGCATGGTCAACATCCAATGGTGAACATTTATTGGGGTATTCAATCTTGAGATGTTGGCCATTTATTGGGGGGTCATAAATCATGGGCAGATTTTTTATCTAATTATGTTACCTGTTAAAATCAATCAGGGTTGAAGTTTTCAGCTGGTATGTTTCATTAAAATTTACCTGTACAGGTAACTTGGGTTTCTTTTAAAATTGACATTTCACCTTTTTTTGAAAATGTAGAATAAAATATTGTTTTACTCTGTTAATTTATTATTATTTTTTTGTCTTTAATGTTATTTAAATTTTTTATTTTTTAATTGTTTTTTTTTCATTTTTGTTTGTTTTGTTTCTTACTGTTTTGTTTCTTATTCTTTTAATTTCTTCTTAGTAAGAATCTTGAGTCGAAATGGCAAAAAGTCAAAGCTAAAGTTATTGACTAGCATTTGAAATAAACAGACTTTTAATAATTGTTTTTTAAGTAAAAGGTTTATATAAATATACATGATGTACACTGTATTCAATTGTTTGTTAACATTATTAAATGAGTTATTACTATTAATAATAACTAATAATCATGCAAGTGATATTTTAAATAAAAAAAATGAAAGTAATTAAACAATTTGGTTTCTTAACAAAATAAGATGATCAATATCAATCCTTTTACAATAGATTTTGATAACATCTAATATTCAGGAAAACTACAAGTACCATTATATGATTTAGGAAAAAACTAATTTTGTTTATTTAAATTTTCTTCAAATCTCAAAACAAGAGTTGTGCACAAACAATCACCGAAAAGACTTATTTTTCCAAATGTCCACCTAGTTATCATCAAATTTTGATAAATGTTCATTAAAAATGCTAATCATAATGAAAAATGTTCTTATATATCTGAATCAAGTGAATCTTATGAAAAGAAATTATTTAAAGAAATTGTCTTGAAACTTATTAAGTATGTTATCTTCAGTTTGGTTAATTTCTTTTAAAATTTGTCTCCAGAAAAAATAAAGTGCACTTCTAAAGATGGTGACACTTTAATGGTTTATTAATTAAATCATATTTTTTTTTCAGTGTATTATATTGTCGATAGTGCTGGACTGGCATGATACATATTCTTGGTATACATTTACAAAGAATATTTCAATCAACCTAGGCCTTTTAGATAATTGCAGGGACTTGAATGAATTAAGACTTTTAAAGTCCTTAATAAAAAATGAATTTAAAGAAAAATCTAAAAATAATAACTTATGATAAAAACTGTAAACTTGATTGTGTCAATTGAGGTAGAGAATTTTTGGTCATAATTTAGAAATAGAAAATAGTGGACAATATAAAATTCCTAGAAAGGATAGAATGTGTAAACTGTGCCTCTTGTAGGTCAATGAAGAACACCTATTCCTTGATTGTAAAATTAACAAAACAACTTTGAGATATAAATCCATTTGAAAATTATTTACCTTCTCATTATAATGTCTCTAACCCAAGAACAAAAAGTAAAAGAAATGCTTAACCTCTAAAACATGGATCATGTTTAAAATATCAGATGATCAAGTTTTGCTGTACTGAATATTTCTAATACTTATAAATATTTTATTCAATAAAGAAATAATGAATTGCCTAAATTTTATTTAGCATAAGTCCTAAAGACAATCTTAATCATATGTTAAGATCAGTCTATCTACAATAATAAACCATTTTGATTTTAGAAATTTAATTTGAGAAACACCTTGTCAATAGAAAAAGGCAGGCATTGTAAATGTTTGCAGTATATTTGAAAATGAGATTAATTTATTCTTCACTACCAAAAAATAGACTTAATATAAAAAATAACTTAAACTGATCAAAAATTATTTAAAAGGTATAATATCAAAACTAATAGTCAGGAGACAATTATTTTTTAATTAAGCTGTTTGTTTCACTAGTTTTATTGTTTCATTTTATTTTTGAATTTCTTGTCATAATCACAGTTATTAAATTTGACAAACACATACATGTATATTTTACCTGAGACACCTGACCTGTAAGTTAAATAATTTTAACACTTCAATGCATTCAAGATTTCCCTTTATCCTTGACTAGTTTTTGAGTAATACCTTGTGTATTAAAATAGCAACAGGGGGTATGATGATGAACATATAGGGCCACCATGGTGAACATATTTTTTATGGCCACCATTAATAAGATAAAGTCACAGGTAGTACTGTAACATAATGACCTTTTGAACACTGTATTCATTGGTTCTAAAATGTCTAACATGGATTGTGTTTTTCAATGATTACAATATTACAATATTACCTAATATGCATTGATATATATGCACAGCTTTATCTTGAATTTTGTTGATACTGTAGACTCATATTTTGGTAGTGCACAAGGTAATGCGTTTCTTATACTGTTTACGGCGGCTTTATAGAAACAGCTGTTATATGTCTACTTATTGATAAGGTTGTGCCTCGTACCATGTTGTTGTGTTAAGCCACATTGGTACCAGATTTTACAGTTGATTAAATATGATGTGCTGTTACACCACTCTCCTAGGTTAACGGATGATTGAGCACTCACAAACATAGTTTAACAATCAAAATGTGGTAAAACTAGAGTTAACTTTAAAGAAATAGTTGAGAACAGCTGTGATTAAATTTTCTTTTGTATGTACTAGTATGTTAAATTATGTGTAGTCCTGTTTGTGTTACATTTTTGTTCATTTCAAAGAAAAGGTGGGAATAATATATTTTTTGAACTGCTTGAATGTTTTATTAAATATAATGTGTACAGAAGCAATATTTATTGATATTCTTTTAAACAAAACTAATTTATTTGTTACCTTTATCTGTGCTTGTTAAATTTGGCGTTTATATAGTGTTTTGAGAAAACGTGATACACATGAATACCATTCACATTATAGTACGTTAAACAAAACTCAATCAAATAAATACACAATTATAATTGATATATTACAACGCTCATATATTATGAAGTATGCAACGTATGGTATCAGGACATTTGTTCAGTGGTTTAGACGTCATATACGTTTCCTAAAAGGTGGTCGATCAGAATACTGTATCAATATATTGATTAAATAATAATTCGAACGATTTACATCCGTGCAAAATGTTGTTTGTTATCATCTGTGTGTATTCGAATAAAAGGCATTTACTAATTAATTTTCCCAATTAACGCCTCCACATATATCATACTGAGCAATCGTATATAATCTTCATATCTTATTTGTCAGCTGAAGATGACATCTGACCTTAATGGTAAAGATATCTTTGAAAATTTGATTTTGACAATCGTATTAAACACTAATGTCTGTCGGTAACGATCAAGGGTCATACGAACCTTTTATATAATCACCACGTGTTCACTATACGTAAGAATGACACTTGTTATACAAATATCAAATACAATGCACATCGTATAATGTAACACTCGAAACAAATAACTTAAAGAATTTAGCAAATATCTCAGGGTAATATTATCTCCTAATGCTTCCCTCTTCGTTTACGGTATCGCGTGACTAGTATTTGACCATTATCATAGTCTTGTTATAATGTCGGGTTTATAATTCGTGTTTTTGTTTTAAATAAAACAAAGAAATTGATGCCCCAATTGATTATTTAATAACCTCGGACTATTTTTGTTCAGTCGATGATAGCTACAATGTATGTTGTCTCATGTTGAAATAAGATGACAGTCGTTAAATACCAACCCTCTACGAGGATATTCATCATACATTTTAATGAACATAAGCATGCACTAATCGCCAAAAGTTTTGCAGTTCAAACAAAATCTGATTTGAGAATTATCCCATATATTTTTGTTTTATGATTTATAACAGGGAATTTAAAGTGATTCAAGTCATTAAGTATTCATTTGATTTCAACGTTACAAAAATATGTTTTTATTATTTACTGTGCTAAATTGTGTACTTTTCCGGTATTTTTATTCTGTCCAAAAAAAGAGTGATTCCATATTGTTTATCGTCATTAGTGACAACAAGACTTCCTGAATAGTTTGAATGACGAGTTCATTTTTCATACGAGGATGACTTCATGCAAGAGCTTCTGATGACGACTGCAAAGAAGCTCCCATTATCTTGAAACTTCACTTTCCACTATTTAGATGATGTCATCTCACTTAATAGTGTCAAATTTGTGACAATGTTGGACTCGTATTTTCCATTGAAATTAAAAAAAGACTCTACAGATAAAGTTTACTCTATCACGTTTCTTAAAATCTACGATGAGGGTTGGTTAAGAAAAAGTTTTACGACGAAAAAGATGAGCATAATTCAACCCATGAGAACACTCCTTACTACGAAATGTTATACTTTTCATTTCTATGTAACACCATTATAGCAACGCCTGTATATCTATACTTCTCAAGGAGGAGACCGATTTCATTGAGCCTCAACTCCTCTGAAACAATGACAAATTGGAAATATTTATGATATGAGGTATAAATGTTGGGTTTTGTATTTCCTTAATTTGTCTTTGCACGCTCAGTCGACATCCTAACCTTGGAATTAAACAAAACCCTTTATTTAAAACTTGCCCTATTGTATCACGATTTTCGCGGCATCTTGTTGTGGAGTATATATATCCAAGTTGATACAATGTTCCAGAGCTTGCATTTACTTTCACGATTGTCGTGATAGTGCGTAACTGCTCACAATAAAGATATTAAATGAAGGCAACTATAATGTACATCTATTCAATAATCATCAATCGATTTACTATATAGTAACTAAAACAGATCCGGGTCACAAACCAAAACCGAGGGAAACGCATCAACTTTAAGGGGAACACAACGAAATAACAGAATCAGTGAACTGCTACAAAACAAACACCAACATACAAAGAAACAGATTATTTGATACCAACTGCCATATGCCTAGTGTTTTATATGTTGTGTTTTGTATACTATTGCTTGTCTTGTTCGTTTTTGCCTGAATTGTCAGTTAGTTATTATGTATGATTTGATGTCCCTTAAATTTCGTCAATCTCCAAGTAGTAAAAATTTTAAAAATTGTAGATCATTTTACCAAAGAGGAAATCCTGGATAATCATAGGTCTGTTCTATATTACTTTGGAATTTCAACCAAAGATGAAGAACCGGATCTTCCTTCACTGTATTGGATACCTAAACTAACTAAGTGTCCTTACAAACAACAGTATATTGCTGGGTCTTTCAAGTGCTCCACGAAACCATTTTCTAAATTATTAACATCTATTTCATCAGCAATCAAAGACAGGCTTTAACGTTATTGTGAAACTGCCTATTCTAGAGGTGGCGTGAATCAGATGTGGATACCTAAGAATTCAAAAGATCTTTTAGAGTACATACAATCTAACACTCTTTCATCTTGTAACAGTATTAAAACATTTGACTTTTCTCCTCTTTACCCAAGTATTCAACATTCCAAACTAAAAGACAAATTGAAAGAGTTGGTATTGCTTTGCTTCATGGCCAACGTAATTACAAGTATATTTTCTTACGGAGGGATAAATCCTATTTTAAAAAGGATCGCTCTGATTCAAACAAAATTTCTCTGAAACTGATATTATGAAGATTCTTGATTTCTTGATTGACAACATATTTGTTACGTTCGGAGGACGTGTTTTTCAACAGACTGTCGGCATTCCAATGGGAACAAATTGTGCCCTCTTCTACTTTCTGACTTGTTTCTTTATTATTATGAGGCTGACTTCATGCAGGAACTTCTTCGGAAGAAAGATAAGAAGTTAGCGATATCCTTTAACTCAACTTTCCGCTATATAGATGATGTTCGTTCACTAAATAATTCAAAATTTGGTGACTACAATGTATGTGGAACGCATTTATTCCATCGAACTAGAGATAAAGGATACTACAGATACAATTAAGTCAGCCTCATATCTTGACTTACATCTATAAATTGACAATTAGGGTCGGTTGAAAACAAAACTTTACGACAAAATGAATGATTTCAGCTTTCCAATTGTGAACTTTCCATTTCTAAGTGGCAACAGTCCAGCAGCACCTGCATACGGGGTATATATCTCCCAAATTATACGATATTCCCGTGCTTGCATTTCTTTGATAGAGTTTCATGATTTTTCTTGATAGAGTGTTGCTGCTCACAAGGAAGCTATTTAATAAAGAGTTCCAAATGGTGAAGTTGAAATCATCCCTTCGTAAATTTTACGGACGCCATCACTAATTGACCGTTATGAAATAACCGTTTCACAAATGATATCGGATATGTTCCTTACGTCGTAACAACAATCCCCTTCCCTTTAATGAATGTGACCTACCGAATTAGACTAACTACCGGATAACAAATAAACAACACGACGGGTGCCACATTTGGAGCAGGATCTGCTTACCCTTCCGGAGCACCTGAGATCACCCCTAGTTTTTGGTGGGGTTCGTGTTGTTTATTCTTTGGTTTTCTATCTTGTGTTATGTGTTCTATTGTTTGTCTGTTTGTGTTTTTATTTTATTTTTAGCCATGGCGTTGTCAGTTTATTTTAGATTTATGAGTTTGACTGTCCCTTTGGTATCTTTCGTCCTTCTATTAAGTCGAATAATGAAAACCATCTAAGTCTCCAGAAAAATACATTCTCGACTATTTTTCTTCGCGTAATTGTTTCTTTCGTCGAATTCGCGGAAAGAAATAGGTCGCACAATTTTGTTGGTTTACAATAGCGTGCGATGATAATTTAAAGCATAGATATTCATTTTTTAGCTCAAAAATAATATTTGAAATCAGTTAATATTAACTTTGAGGTAAGAATGGTCATAATCGACGATATATCCAAACGTCTGCAGAAAACATTTCAAATGAATGAAATACATATCTATTTAACCAACCATGTATACCGGTTTGTGTCCCCTTTTCACGTGATCAATCATAACACAATTGTCTATAAACCATTCAATTAGGAAAGTCATTGTTCAGAACTATAATGTGTTTTAATTTATCCTAGCAGATTTGTTCTTCAAGTCTTTCAAAACAAGTTCTTTGTTCTAATAAAATATTGAGGAAATAATTAATAAATGCATATGTGTTTTCTCAACTATAATCCTATGTGCACTTGATTTTATATTTGTTTTCGTATCCACAACGTTTAATTCACAAACAACATTCGATGTTTGTTAGTGTTTTTACCGAAGTCTACCAATCGAAACTTGATAAACAATCAACAAAAATTCATTGAACACCTCAGTCAGGGTAAGTGTGTTACATTGATGTTGATGGTTTTAGAATCCTTTAACATAATATATCTGTCAGCGTAAGTGTGTTACATTGATGTTGAAGGTTTTAGAATCCTTTAACATAATATATCTGTCAGCGTAAGTGTGTTACATTGATGTTGAAGGTTTTAGAATCCTTTAACATAATATATCTGCCAGGGTAAGTGTATTACATTGATGTTGATGGTTTAGACTCATTTAACATAATATATCTGTCAGCGTAAGTGTGTTACATTGATGTTGATGGTTTAGAATCCTTTAACATAATATATCTGTCAGGGTAAGTGTATTACATCGATGTTGATGGTTTTCGAATCCTTTAACATACTATATCTGTCAGCGTAAGTGTATTACTTTGATGTTGATGGTTTAGAATCCTTTAACATAATATATCTGTCAACGTAAGTGTATAACATTGATGTTGATGGTTTAGAATCCTTTAACATAATATATCTGTCAACCTAAGTGTGTTACATTGATGTTGAAGGTTTTAGAATCCTTTAACATAATATATCTGTCAGCGTAAGTGTATTACATTGATGTTGATGGTTTAGACTCCTTTAACATAATATATCTGTCAGCGTAAGTGTGTTACATTGATGTTCAGGGTTTTAGAATCCTTTAACATAATATATCAGTCAGGGTAAGTGTGTTACATTAATGTTGAAGGTTTTAGAATCCTTTAACATAATATATCAGTCAGGGTAAGTGTGTTACATTGATGTTGATGCTTTTAGAATCATTTAACATAATATATCTATCAGCGTAAGTGTTTTACATTGATGTTGAAGGTTTTAGAATCCTGTAATATAATATATCTGTTTAATGCTTAGTGTGTTACATTGATGTTGATGGTTTGAATCTTAAACATAATATATCTGTCAGGGTAAGTGTGTTACATTGATGTCGATGGTTTTAGAATCCTTTAACTTAATATATCTGTCAGCGTAAGTGTATAACATTGATGTTGATGGTTTAGAATCCTTTAACATAATATATCTGTCAGCGTAATAAGTGTATTACATCGATGTTGATGGTTTAGAATCCTTTAACATAATATATCAGTCAGGTAAGTGTGTTACATTGATGTTGATGGTTTAAGAATCCTTTAACATAATATATCTGTCAGCATAAATGTGTTACATTGATGTTGATGGTTTAAAATCCTTTAACATACTATACCTGTCAGCGTAAGTGTGTTACATTGGTGTTGATGGTTTAGAATCCTTTAACATAATATATCTGTCAGCATAAGTGTATTACATTGATGTTGATGTTTTTAGAATCCTTTAACATAATATATCTCTCAGGGTAAGTGTATTAAATTGATGTTGATGGTTTATAATCCTTTAACATAATATATCTGTCAGCGTAAGTGTGTTACATTGCTGTTGATGGTTCAGAATCATTTAACATAATATATCTGTCAGGGTAAGTGTGTTACTTTGATGTTGATGGTTTTAGAATCCTTTAACATAATATATCTGTCAGCGTAAGTGTGTTACATTGATGTTGATGGTTTTAGATTTTTTTAACATAATATATCTGTCAGCGTAAGTGTATTACATTGATGTTGATGGTTTAGAATCCTTTAACATAAAATATCTGTCAACGTAAGTGTATTACATTGATGTTGATGGTTTAGAATCCTTTAACATAATGGTTTCAGAATTTTAAACATAATTGTCCTCGTACTTTGGATGCCTTTACATGTTGTGATAAAGTTGTTTGTTGTAGACGCTACGCGCATTTGGCAAGCAAAATATGCACTTAGTTGTAACAACCAATGCTGTGTTGGGTTTTAACCAGCATTGGTGTATTGCAATGCATTATCATTTATATCTACATAACTATATCTGTGTTTAGGAATCTGTTCCTGCAGAGTTAGCATTTTGATAAACTGATTCTTAAAGTTTAGCAGTGTAACATAATGAAATATTTGAACATTTTATGTATTGGTATTGATATTGATTGTGTTTTTTGAATGATTAAAATATAACTTAATATGTATTGACATGTATAGTTATGATAACTCTTTTTATCCTGCAATTGGCTATCTTACTATACAGATACAGCCCTTCAGACATCGATATGCTGTATCTGTATACTATACATAAATCGCTTTAAAGCTCCGCCCACTGCCGAACTACGTTTGCTGTAACCTGCGTGATCTCAGAATGTGTATTGCAGTCGCATTAAAATGACGTATTGTTTGACCTTAAGCGAATTATCGATTACTTTTATAAGATCTGTTTGTTTTCAAACATTTCTTTAGAGCAATAAGAATTAAACCAATGTTCTGATAACAGACAAACATGAACAGCAGTATTTTCTACGATGACAATCATCTATTTCAAAACTTGAATGTGTACATCTGTAACAAAATCAACCATGTCAATTTCATCATGCATGTTAAGTGAATGTCAAGTGTACTACAAAATTCTGAAGCGTAGGATAACTCGTACACTTCTGTTTTAAATTGTACAATGTTTTGTTATTTGTTTTTACTGTTAACATTATTTGATATGTTAGAATGGATAATTATTCACCTTGAGTGATGTATTATTGTTGACAATTCGAGATTTTTGTTTTCGAACCCGTCTTCAGCTGAATGTGTGATTTTAATATTTCTACGCGGGCCTCAAGAATGAAGGTAAACAACAAAATGGAATTATAAGATCAGGGGTTTTCTTCTGATTGTTACATTCCCTATATTTGAAGTTTTGTATATAGTCTCGTAAGTCTAATCATTTGAATTGTTTTACTTGTTAATGTTGGTTTTATTCATGGTCGACTGTTTCATTTATAGAGAATGAAATAATTTTATAATATATGATTTTCAGTTAAGATAAAGTCCGTTTACATTTATGCCTTTACATTACCTAGTCAGTAATTTGAATAATGTTGTCAATTTGTGTCGTGTATTAGAACTTTTAATTTTGCCATTTTATCAAAGACGTTCTGTTTTGGATTTAACTAGGTGTTCGTTATTTTTTTCATTTTGGTTATAAAAGTTTTATGTAATAACGCATAGACATTCAGGTATACGAATCATATGCATTTTTTTCTAATTTAAAGCATCGTATGGTTGTACGAAATTAATTTTTTTTTAAAACTCATGATTCATGTTTCAGTTCTGTGATATTGTTTACCTCTTGAAAATACAATTTATAAACTGAGAGTTTATTTATCACTCCATGACTTTGATAATTTGTATTTGAATTTTGATTAGTTATACAGTGAACGTAATGTTACGAGAACTTCGGGGTGTCATTTGATCTCTATTATATATAAATAAAAAAAAAGAAGATGTGGTATTATTGCCAATGAGACAACTCTACACAAGAGACCAACGGACACATGAAAACTACATGTAATCTGCTATAGAGTTATGACCATTCATGGTCCTACATATACTATCTACTTTAGACATGACAAAAGGTCTTATTTTTTTAGATTGTCTATGAATTTTTTATACTTAATTTGAGATACATGTATGTACAAAAAACAAGGTGTAGTATGCTTGCCAATGAGACAACTCTTCACAAGAGACCAAATGACAAAGAAATGTTAACAACTATAGGTCACCTTACCGCCTTCAACAATGAACAAAGCCCATACCGCATAGTCAGCTATTAAAGGCCCCGAAATGACACTGTAAAACAATTTAAACGAGAAAACTAATGGCCTTATTTATTTTAAAAACTGAACGAACAACAAATATGTAACAAATAAACAAACGGCAACCACTGAATTCCGTTTTTTTTTTATTTGCTAGACATAGACCATGTATCCTTTTAAGTCGGCTGGCTTGTATGATCATATGTGTAAAGTATGGAAGTAAACATAATGGCCTGTTTCCATTTAACTAAACAACATGTTTTAACAAATGCCATATCAAACTTTTAATATCTAAGCTTAATCCATATACATGTAAATGTAAGATTAAATATGACATCACGAAAGATCGAAATTTATTGCAATTTGAAGAAAAATGTAAACACTGGTTCAAAGTTGAACACTAGCTTCTTGCGTTTATCAACCACGCCGAAATATCTTTTGATAAAGAATTTAGATGTAACGTATGACATCATATATCAATATAATTAATTTGATGTGAATAATATTCATTTGGAATTTTACACAAATTTTGAAAGCGTTTCGCACATATGAAACTTTTTAATTATCAAGTTAAAGAGAAATTTGACAGTATGGAAATGCTGCAATTAAATTATTTCTTTTTGTAGATGTCTAACCAATAAACCGGTGTCGGAAATTACAAATACAAAACGGGTATAAAGAATAACATGCCTTTGGTGATTCCAACTAGATTGAAATGATAAGAGGTGAGTATTAAAATATATATCATTGTTTTTCCACATTAAAAGTGTGCGAGATTTTGCCACAATTTCTTTTAAATGTGCTCTAGCATCTTTGTCTACTAAAATCTATAGTTTTTTTTTATATTAAAATTATAATTATTTTCTATCTGAACTCATGTTAAAAAATACATGGTACCTCTCAATAGATATTTAAAGAAAAAATAATAGCATTGCACAGTGATTATTTGTTCACATATGACACTAGTGTTCTTTACAAAATTAACCAAGTAATGTTAATACAATATGGTTTCTTTTCTGTTGTAGATGCTGTAGTTACAAGTTTCGAATGTACAATGGAGACCACAATATGGAACAACAGTGCAAGATGCCTAGAATATGCCCCTGAAATAACTGGGAATGTACCTAGCAGAAGGACTATTTTTTTTAACATAAAATTAAGTAATCAGATTGTGTTTGTTTGAAATTATTAGATGCATATGTGGGCAACTTGTTGTATAATTACTGTTGTATGTCACAAAAATGTTTTGAGTGTGAACAGAATAGATGAAGGTACATCATGTACAATTTCTATCAATAAAAATGAAGGCACAAAAATATATGTTTACTGAACAACATACTACATGTACATCAACAACCAAAACATGACTATCCAACTTAATAGAACATATAGTTTTGCGAAACTTTTATTACACATTAAAGGGCATTTATGGATATAATAAATGGTAATAATTTCAGCAGTTTACAAACCTCAATTCAACCAATGCTCAACATCCTATTCTCAACATTTATCACACTAACAGTCTACCTGGCCACAATTCCCAGCTATTTTCAACATATACTGACCACAGTTCAACCAACATTCGACATGTTATCAGCATACACTGACCACAGTTCAACCAGCATTCGACCTTATTTAAGCATACACTGACCACAGTTCAACCGAAATTCGACCTGATTTCAACATACTTTTTCAATGCTATATTTTTAACTCCATATCAATTTTCAATCCAACAATACTTTTCAATATTGATTCAACGTTGACATCTGACCTTTATTCAGTGTTGAATCAATGTTGTTGTGCCAGCTGGGAATGTACTTTTAGACGGACATATATTGTATTTAGGAACAGAGTGTTGTGTATGTGACAATCTGATGTTGGTTTTTTTTTAATCCGAATCGTAATAAAATGCAAAGAGGGATAATGAGTCAATGAAATTTTACCAAATCAAAAGAATAACAATTTTAAGTTAAATCAGTTGCACTAATTAAAAGTGTGATTTATTTCCAAGGGAAAAAAACGATATTTCATTCCTCTAATATCAAACAATAACGGTTGTTGTCCAGACGTTATCATTGACCTAGCGTTAAACTAAACTGAGAATGTATATGTTCATACCATTACCTACTTTAATTTCTCTAAAAAGTTAAAGTTATAAAATCAATAATTAATCGAAGTTTTCACATCTTCCCAAAATATTCCAATAGTGAATGAATGTGTTGTTTTGTATTTGGTCAATAGTTTTTTTTTTCTCATTTGGAATCTAGTATTTCTTCAATTACACCTAAGGTTGACAAAAATAAAATAAACCGGTTTGTGCTAATCCTTCAATCTAAGTTAGTGATAGATTAGTGAATATACTGATATTTTTAGTTACTTTAATGTCGGTCGACTATTTTAATCCAGCTGAAGTTCAGTTTAAATTATGAGCTGTCATGCACTTCAAGAAAATGTAAATGAAGGCAACAGTAGTATGCATTTGTTCAAACATCGAGCAAATGAACTATAAGAGGAAAACAACGAAACAACACAAATATTGAACTGCTACAAAAGCAAACGCCAAAATACATAGAAACGGACTATTTGATAACAACTGTAATATTCCTGACTTGGTACAGGACACTTTAAGAAAACAACAGAAGAGTTTACCCTGGTTTTTAGGCTAGCAAAACGCTTATATGGCAATGTTAAAATATCGCGTAAGTGACAACACAACAATAAGGGACTGGAATACAGAACAAATAAACGCATGAACACCCAGGACAGAGACAAATTTTAATAAATAAAATTATAGTAAATTACAACATGTAAACCTCAAATGTAACAACAAACACTTTATATCAATTTACGACAGTACACCAATACAGCACAATATAACAGTACGTTACACGAAAATATCAACGCCACACAAAGTGACGTCACAGCTTATATATTCATTTTGTATGTTAAAGAATGATCAGCCTATTTTTTTAAACTGCAAACCCACTCCAATATATGCAATTAAAGAACAAATCTTTAATATCAACAATAAACGCAATTACAAATGACAACTTTGTTCATACCATCAAATAATGTTTAACTAGTTTGAATATGTTTCAATTTTTTTCATATTGACTCTGCATTGTTTATTCAAAAAAAATCCTCTGCTATATTATTTTAAAATAAATAGAAAATGTGTCCATAAGGACACAGATGAATCCCCTGCTTGCATAAAACGTTACAAAGGGACACATACATCCAGAACAGTAAGAGTGTATTACCCAACTTTGTACCTGATTTGAGTGTTATGGCAAAAAAACCTTGTGTATAACATGTATTAGATGTTGTTTTTGTGTCACCAACATTCAAATTTGACGTCTGTTGTGTGGTAATAACCATTTTGTATAAATTTCACATTTATTTGAGGCAAACTAACGTTAGTCATGTTAGAGCACTTTTCTTTATTTGTACAGGGGCATACCTTGAGCGATGAAAGCGATACAAGCAAATTCGAATTGTATCTGTGTTATGTGACAATAGGCATTATGTGTAAGTTTCTTAACATTTGCTTGTGGCAAACTAAAGTTAGAGAAAAGAAACCAATTTATGGACGTACGTACGGACGGACTGACGTACTGACGGGAAAGGGTAAAACGTAATGCCTCCTCCACTACGTTGGGGGAATAATAAGCATTGACTTTACCCTAAAAAGTAATTGGAAATTGAATAGCTATCAATGTAATCCACAATGCTAACTGGACAAAACTATGTATAGATTAAAACAACCAGAAATATAGTAAACAGAACTAAGTTAAAATTGTTGCTTCAAATGTTATATATTTAACATAAAAAGTTTGATAAAGTTAAATGCAAAATTTGTTATTTAATGTTCATCCATAGATTACGAAAAAAACCTTAATGTAAAAACTTTGATTTAGATGCTATCGCTTGATCATCAAACACCTCTATTCAATATCATTATGTATGACAAAGTCATTGACACCTAATACGCTAAGCAACAGACTATACTTACCTGTTGTCGACATGGTGGACATCAGTACTGTCGACAACATTATTTTGTCTCCTTAAAGCAAGATTCATCGCAGGCTTGAACAAATATTATAAGTTTATAGATTGAGACCGTTGACGATTGATTCAAATGAGGCTGGGTAAATTGGAAAGGAAATGAAGAAAGGTTTAACAGTGTTTGTCAGAATTGTAAATTATGTAATGGTTTCTTTATAACCCACCATTTTTTCCTTTAAATATTTCCTGTACCAAGTCAGGAATATGGCCATTGTTATATTATAGTTCGTTTCTGTGTGTGTTACATTTTAACGTTGTGTTTCCGTTGTGTCGTTTGTTTTCTCTTATGTTTGAGTGTGAATTCACATTACTATAAGACGTGTCACGGTACTATTCTATCCCAAATTCATGTATTTAGTTTTGATGTTATATTTGTTGCCTAATGCTTAGTCCGTTTCTGTGTGCGTTACATTTTAATGTTGTGTCGTTGTTCTCCTCTTATATTTAATGCGTTTCCCTCAGTTTTAGTTTGTTACCCCGAGTGTAGTGTAATGATGTAACTGTGCATTATGAATATGGTTTAAGTGTATGGTGTTTTATGTATATGGTTTCATTGTGCATCGTGTTAAGAACGGGGGAGCTTAAACAACGGATCATGAACTCATCCATTTTCAATTCTGAAATTATTGCGTGAATTTATCATTGCGATTTTTTTTAAATGGACAATAGTGCAAGAATGATTATTGCGATTTCAGGAAAATATACATACAATATTTGATATTAAATATCACAATGCGAGTATTTGTTAATGCGATACTCAATCAGTTGTATTGATGAATAATAAAAATCTCGATATAATTTCAGAACTTACAGTATCAGATAAATATACAATAAAGTATACATTACCTGGGCATGCTACTCCACATGTAATTTCTGCCTGAAAAGTTATCAGAAAATAAGTTAATTGAAAATAAAGGAAAGAACAAACGTTTGCTTGAAAAACGTCAACACAACTTTTATTTCAGCATTTAATGTTATTGCTAGTTTGTAAATATTGCTATTGGTCTAGTCTTATGTATCTTATGTTGTGTGTTAGTATCATATTTTCACTGTTTTGTTTTTATTTTTTATGTAATCAGTTTTCTGGTAAATTTCCAAAAATGTCTGCAATGTTTTGTTCTTAAAGGATTGTGTATGCTTTTCATCAAATCTATATGAGGCAAACATAAACTAGAGTGAGGAAATGACAAAAAATAAATGCAATTTTTCCGAAAGGGATGTACGCACGTAACGGGACCAGTTATTGTTATTGTTTGAGGCAAACTAAAGTTAGAGAACGGAAATCAATTTATGGACGTTCGTACTGACGGACTAAAGTACTGACGGACAAGGGTAAAACGTAATGCCCCCTCCACTACGTTGGGGGAATAATAAGCATTGACTTTACCCTAAAAAGTAATTGGAAATGGAATAGCTACCAATGTAATCAACAATGTTAACTGGACAAAACTATGTATAGATTAAAACAACCAGAATTATAGTAAACAGAATTAAGTTAAAATTGTTGCTTCAAATGTTATATATTTAACTTAAAAAGTTTGATAAAGTTAAATGCAAAATGTGTCATTTAATGTTCATCCATAGATTACGAAAAAACCCTTAATGTTAAAACTTTGATTTAGATGCTATCCCTTGATCATCAAACACCTCTATTCAATATCATTGTGTATGACAAAGTCATTGACACCTAATACGCTAAGCAACAGACTATACTTACCTGTTGTCGACATGGTGGATATCAGTACTGTCGACAACATTATTTTGTCTCCTTGAAGCAAGATTCATCGCAGGATTGAACAAATATTATAAGTTTATAAAGTGAGACAGTTGACGATTGATTCAAATGAGGCTGGGTAAATTGGAAAGGAAATGAAGAAAGGTTTAACAGTGTTTGTCAGAATTGTAAATTATGTAAAGGTTTCTTTATAAACCACCATTTTTTCCTTTAAATATTTCCTGTACCAAGTCAGGAATATGGCCATTGTTATATTATAGTTCGTTTCTGTGTGTGTTACATTTTAACGTTGTGTTTCCGTTGTGTCGTTTGTTTTCTCTTATTTTTGAGTGTGAATTCACATTACTATAAGACGTGTCACGGTACTTATCTATCCCAAATTCATGTATTTGGTTTTGATGTTATATTTGTTGTCTAATGCTTAGTCCGTTTCTGTGTGCGTTACATTTCAATGTTGTGTCGTTGTTCTCCTCTTATATTTAATGCGTTTCCCTCAGTTTTATTTTGTTACCCCGAGTGTAGTGTAATGGTGTAACAGTGCATAATGACTATGTTTTAAATGTATGGTGTAATATGTATATGGTTTCATTGTGCATCGTGTTAAGAACGGGGGAGCTTACACAACGGATCATGAACTCATCCATTTTAAATTCTGAAATTATTGCGTGAATTTATCATTGCGATCTTTTTTAAATGGACAATAATGCAAGAATGATTATTGCGATTTCAGGAAAATATACATACAGTATTTTATATTAGATATCACAATGCGAGTTTTTATTATTGCGATACTCAATCAGTCGCATTTTTAATTAATAAAAAACTCATAATAATTTCTGAATTTACAGTATCAGATAGATATACAATAATGTATACATTACCTGGGCATGCTACTCCACATGTAATTTCTGCCTGAAAAGTTATCAGAATATAAGTTAATTGAAAATAAAGGAAAGAACAAACGTTTGCTTGAAAAACTTCAACACAACTTTTTTTTCAGCATTTAATGTTATTGCTAGTTTGTAAATATTGCTATTGTTCTAGTCTTAGGTATCTTATTGCAGTGTGTTATTATCAAATGTTCACTGTTTTGTTTTTATTTTTTATGTAATCAGTTTTCTTGTCAGTTTCCAAAAATGTTTGCAATGTTTTGTTCTTAAAGTATTGTTTATGCTTTTCATCAAATCTATATGAGGCAAACATAAACGAGAGTGCGGAAATGACAAAAAAATAAATGCAAATTTTCAGAAAGGGACATAACAATGATTACTCTAGAACAGTAAGGGACTTGTATCCAAAATTCAAATTCTGTCTCCGAGTTTTTTGGATGAGGAAACCCTAAGTTAAGGTGCGGAAACGAAATTTGGAGGAATGGAACGACGGACGGTCAAGGTAAACACTTAATGTCTCTTTCATCATCAATGTATATGTTCATAAAACATTCACAATATCCCAATCTCACTATCACATATCCAATTTAGTATGACCACAACTTCATTGTAAACTACCGTAGCCAATTTTGATTTACCAGAAACAAGACGGTTAAACCCATGTGTGAACGAACGGCCATACAGACCAGAAAAACGTAGCCAGGATATAAATCAATAGCTGATAAAAGACTGTAGGGAGAATAATGAAATAATGCATATTCTATATATATATATATCCATTTAATTTTTTTAATAAATGAATCTATTCATCAGAGATTACCATGTTTCATCAACCTTCCTATCATTAAAAATGAAAACTTGCAAGACAACTCTTTACTGTTTGATCTAATAGTATACTATATTATCACCTGTGTATATAGTGTTAAACATATCGCTTATATAATATTCAAATCATTTGATTTGTCCTCCTTATAATATTTATAAACCACAAGATGCTAGTTTCAATAATTTTGGTTAATGACACCACACTTTTTATCAAAATATGGTTGACTTCTCCTTTATGCTTAGAGAAAAACAACAAGATTGTCATCAAAAAAAATATTCAGAACGATAAATCATTTCAGTTTGTTCATCTCAACATTATTTCATAGGTTACCACTTATTATTCAGCATATTCAGGTAAACTTTATCTGCACATAAATTCTGCATGATGATTTAAAAATGGTGTCAGGACATGACCATGTCATAGTAAATGAATAAAAAAGGCAATGGTATACTCTAGAAATGAAAAACATGAGCTTCGGTGGTAATTGACATTTTTGAGGAATTATTTGTTTAAATGAAACATTCGCTTTTGTATTGCGATTTACTATACTTATACATGTTCTTACATTTCATTATCAAACTGTATAACAAAGATTACAATTTGCTCTTTAGCTTTTCATAACTGATATCATCAGTGATATCTAAATATTTAAATGTTGGTTACATGAATGTAATAAAAACTACAGTCTGTGAAATGCAACACAACATAAATGATTACATACTTAACTGTCAGTTAAACTATTTTGTATATATAACATAACTATATGTTTGTCCTTACCTGGTATTTACCTTTTGTAAGGCCCAGGAATATAAGATCTCATTGGTGTGCTCAATGCTGTGTTCTTGGCATATCCATGGACCATCTTGTTCTTGATGTTCTGACAATGGCAGGAGACAAGGATCTACTGGTGAACTGCAACACAAACTCATATTTTCTCGAGTGTAGCTGCTAAACTTTCCCTAATACAAGATTATATATCTCTCATTATATCCAAACCTCAAATCAAGTGATAATTAAGTCAATTGTTAAAATAATTAATTTAATTTAAAAAACGGGTATATACTTAAAATCATGGAAGGACTCGTATATAATCGCACTTCATAAGAAGGGAGACAAATCTGATCCCAATAATCACAGAGGTATATCTTTAATCTGTAATCTACCGAAAATATTCCCTCCTGTTTGCTGATGAGCTGCTTTTACTCTTAGAATCTAAGGAGAATCTCCAAAATAGTCTAAAGTTTTCATGCTTTGTGAAAACTGGCAGCTTTCTCTAAACATAAATAAAACAAAAAGTATGGTCTTTTCAACAACAAAGCAAAAGACTGAGACATCTATACTTGTATATAAAAACAAGAAAATAGAGAATGTGTTATAATATCCTTACTTAGGTCTGCTGATAAAAGCAAATGGTATTCTCGGTCATAGTACAGCTGAATTAACAAAAAACACAAAACAGGTTTTGTTTTCTATTAAAACATATACTAATTCTCTTGGCAGCCTTCATATCACCTTAGTGAGACCTATATTGACTTATAATTCTAAAATAACATATTTAGACTCATATATAACATATTTCAAAGCTAAAAAAAAAAGAGCTTTGGTTTCTGGAAAAAATGTGGACTCATTTAATTTTGTTGACAAGACTCCAATAAAAAACTTGCATCTTGGTTATTACATGTTTACCCTTGGCACTAATAAGAGCGCCTCAAATTTTGGTACAAAGAATGAATTGGGAAGACTGCTTATTTGATGTCATATAAAAACCCACACTATCATGTATTTAGCAAGGCTTTTCACCTCAAATTTGAATCCCTTATTACATGAATCTTTTCAATCAACTAAAACTTTGGATTCTAGTGGGTCCTATTCATGGTTCACTTTTGCAAAATATATTCTTTCTAAATCTAACATTAATATAGACTAAAAACCTGTGATAATTGAAAACAATTAAAAACATATTAAAAACCATATTAAACCCCAAATAAACTCACACTTCAATAACCTGATGATGGATAAGTTGAGATCTATTGATGATAAAAGTAAATTATTTTTTTATAAAGGACTTGATCCAAATCTATTGATAAAACCTAATTCTCTAACTCAAACTTTGAATTCTTAAAATTAATTACAAAACTTAGAATCAGTGATCATTCATTATTAATTGGAAAAGGAAGGCAATTTAAAATTCCTCGCGAAGAGAGACTTTGCAAAAAATGCAAAGTACTAGATGATGAGAAACATTTCTTAATAAATTGTTGTCACAATACAAATATTAGATTAGTTAGTATATTTTAATTGCATTAACATTGAAAATAATTCATTTGCGAATCTCACTGACAATGACAAAGTTATAATTATACTTAACCCATCAACACCAACACAAGTGAATAAACTAGGATCCTTTTCAAAAAGGTCAATGGAACTGAGGACAGGGGACCCTTTAATATTTACCCGAATTTGTATATATATATATTGAGTAACTTAGTTATTATCTTCATTTGTTTTTGTTGTTGTTATATGTCACAAACTGTAAAGTTTATATGGCAATTTACAAGACGAACAACAATCATCTCATCATCACAGTTAACATACATATCTAGAGATGAGTCTATATTAAAAACCGCTGACTTATGGAACAGTATTTCACCGTTTTGCTGTCCGTAGGTTTTCACTGCAAATATACTCAAGCAGTTACTGGTGAATCTAAAGTACAAAACTGGTGAATCATTGACGAAGATGAGCTGAATGCTATTGCGATATTTCTCTGACCGAATTTAAACTAACATACCCAGTTGTATCATTGGTTCTAACCATGCTAGCAAGTAGAAGAGTTCAGCTGGTATACGTTTGTGTGTCTTATCATATCGCATTGGTTCAACCAGTATATCAAGATGTGTCATGACTCCCAGTTAATAATCTTTATGTTTTTGAAAAGACTTGTACTTTTTCTTCTGCCAGATATCGTCTACTGACTTTTTCGCGATTAAACCTTTCTGACTCATTAATTCCCATGATACCGAATTTTCTATTAGTAACGAGTGACTTAAAGGCATCAATCAGGTGTGTCGGTGAAATAAGGATGTGTTGATCCTAGTCTGATTCATCAAAATACAAGATTCGACCTACAGAATGCTGAAATTTGATATGTTTGACTTTTTGATTTTGCCAATCGTAAAAGGACTTTCCGTTTTGAATTTTCTTTGGACTTAAGTATATTATATGTTTGTTGTTTCCTTTTTACTTAGAATTACCAAAATACAATAAATAATAAAAAGTCCATTCAATTAATTGAATTTGTCAAACTATTGATCATCAGAAGTAATTATAAGTAATGATAGCAGAAACTAGTGATTTATATCTGAGAAATTTAAACTTTTAAGTAATTTATTTTAGTAATTTTTAGTAATGCATATTACTAATTATTAGTAATACGCAAATCAGTAATAGTCTTTGAAATTTCAAGTATTATAAGTAGCTGCAAGTCTTACAAGTAATTCATGGAAATAACCCAAGTTAACCATTGCATATCAGTAATAAAACATGTATCTTAATAAAACATGTATCTTAATAAAACATGTATCTTAATAAAACATGTATCTTAATAAAACATGTATCTTAATAAAACATGTGCTTTTTCAATCTGATTAAAGTATATTGACCGAAGGTGTGGTCTGAAACATGTGTCAATCAATATTAAAAGTCTAAAAATGTTTAAACGTTATCGTATTATTCAAGAGTTGTCACTTTAAAATGAGAAGATGTGGTAATTTTGTTAATAAGACAATTTTCCAACCGGGATCATATGAAGAATTTGAAGCCATAGGTTAACGCACTGCCATTAATGATCAAAACACAAACTACAAAGTGAGCTATTGATAGCCCCCAACCGACAAATGTAAAACAAATCAAACAAGAAAAACAGTGATTCATGTACAAAATAATTGCCGAAAAACAAATGTGATATACAGCAACAAAAACAAAAGTAACCTGCTTCACTGATCCATAAAATAGGGACAAGGTCAAGTGAAAACTTTATGACAGCCATAATGACTTTACAAGGTTCGCACACACAAAATGAAGTTATCTAGTTGCAATATACTTATATAAAGAAAAAAATTAAAATTACAAAAAATCTGAATTGTTTTTCAAATAGTCACTGATCAATGAAAATGATGTCAAAGACAATGTACATATGACGAAAATATACTTTATAACATAACTTATTTATCATGTTTATATGCAAAGTATGTAGCATTCTGGTCTTCTACAATCTGAAATATTAAGCTTTCAAGAAATAAGTTGACACCGCCGTCTGATGTTTGGAATCATCATGATCATATGTACTATTCTGGATTGGATCGGCAAGGATTTTAACATAGTTGTGCCAACCATTGATCACTTCCTCATTTTCATGTTTTATCTGATACATGTAAATCAAAAATAGAAATGTTTTTGTTATTTCTTAACCAAGTTCTGCCCGATGAGATTCAAAAATTTTAGGGATCACTGTTTTGTGATTTGTGAAAATACCACTTCTGAACAGAATCAACAGACTTCAGTCCAATCAGACGTCTTGCTGTACTCCTTTTACACTCCAAATTGTGTTTATAAGCGTCAAAATCGGTTCACCTAACAGACTATAGCGGAAACATTATGAAAGTCACACTCTTTTTTTATCTGCTGTCCTGATTCTTTTTAATCAGTTTTACATCTCCCTTGCATCGAGATAGTCAAGGATAAGCATAAAACAATGTGTGATCTGTTTAGATTTGAAAGATACAATGTACATGTTTTCCTTTGCTTTTGGCAGGATGTGTTTGCTTCCAAAATGTATGGACTTCAACAATATATAGAGTTAAAGGGAAAGGGGCAGATAACCCCATTAAAAAGATACAAAATTAATGTCTACTACTACATAATTTTGTTTCTAGGGTTTTCATTAGAGTTCAATGACCTCGATTTTGGAGATATTAGGTCGCCGTAAAGTCTTTCAATAATGAGTAGAACCTATACCGTACAGTAAGCTATAAACGGTACGTATTCGAAGCTCTGATAATGTTTGTGTTCATAAAAGAACATCATGAAAAGACTGAAATGAAATCAGATAAAAATCCGCAATTCCTCTGGCTTATATAATAGAACGATAATTTTTTTTCTCAAAAAAACAAATCGATCCCATCTAAAGCGTATAAATCAGATACGATGATTAAAGTAGTTACGGATCCAGAATTTTAGGTTAGGGGGAGGGGGGCAACATTTAATCTTCCCCGAGCGAAGCTAGGTCAAAATTTAGTTTGAGGTAATTTAATTATCGAAATATTTTTTATTCAGCTGCAGACAATCCATGCTTTGCAAATTTAAGAAGGGGCGCACGCCCCAGCCTGAATCCGCCCCAGAATTGAGGCCAGGGTCGTTACAACATTAAGGCAAATGAGGCAAATGCCTCATAATGCCAGGTATTAAAAAAAATGCTAAAATAAAGAAATGTCTGCATATCAAATTGCTTTTAGAGCGAGTGTCTTGCAAGAAGAAAGTTCTGTTTACCAGCTGACTTTGTTTTTTTTTCGAGATCCATGTTTCTAATTTATTTTTAGTTTTCAGTATTAGTTGCTCTGTACTTATGTCTGTTTTGTTGAAGGAATGTACAAAAACACTGCCACGTACTGGCTGTTATTGTGATCTGATCAGTTAAGCCTGTTCAACTGATTTTTAAAGTTTGTTTATATATTCTGTATGTGCCTGTTCCATGTCAGCAGCCTGTAATTCAGAGGTGTCGTATGTTGCTGTATATCATTTTGTATTTCATTAAATTTTTTATGACATAAATCAGGCAGTTATGATATAGTTTTCTCGTTTGAATTGTTTTACATTCGTAATTTCGGGGCCTTTTATAGCTGACTATGCGGTATGTGTTTTACTCATTGTTGAAGGCCGTACGGTAACATTTAGTTGTTAACTTTTATGCCATTTTGTCTTTGGTGGAGAGTTGTCGCATTTGCAACTATACCATATCTTCTTATTTTTATCTCTATGCTCATTTTAACATGCGTAGTCATTATATTTGTCAACATTTTACACTGCGTTCATGCTCGGTATAACTATATTGACAAATATAATGCCTACCAATTTTAAAATGAGTTGTTGGTCGCTACCCCATTATTTATAATTGGGGGTCGCAGGTCGAGAAGATAGTATTGGTTTTATATGTCTCCAAATTGACAAAACGAAATTACAATATATGCAGTTAGGTAAGATTTAAATCTCTGTATGTACTAAACTATATGCATCTGGAACTGGAGAAATCGCAAAAAACGTGCGTTGATTTACAAGAAGAAGTGAACATAGTGTGAACGGAAACGTTAAATGATGCTTGATGAAGGAATTCAATTGAGAATTGAAACGGGGAATGCGTCAAAGAGACAACAACCCGACCAAAGAGTAGAAAACACCGCTAGGCCACCAATGGGTCTTCAGATGTATTAACGTTTAATATATGTTTTTCCATAAGTTGATAATTCAACATTCTCTCTAAATGCCTTACCTTCAAGTTCTGTCGCTGATTTATTAAATTGTTGTAATGAGTTATAAGATCATTATGGAACGGGGAAACCACATTAGTAAACAATATCAGATGTACGACGTAAACGATAGTTTTTACGGTCATCCATTATCAATCGACTAATTAATGTGACGTCCGCGCTGTAAATGATAGTTAGGTTTTTGCAAATGCATTTACGGTCGTAAAACGAAATTAGCTCGCAAAAGAAATTCTACTCCGTCCCGATAAATTACAACCTGATTCGTAAATCTCGTTTCCATGGTTTCGTCCAGTCCAATATGATTTTACGTGTTGACCATATTGTAGAGAGAGAAAGAGAGAGAGAGATGAATTTGCCGGTATTTCTTTTTGTATTGTCGTGCATCATTTTAAAGTTCTTAGTGTAACTTCGAATATCTACATGTATTTTGTTTTTGTAAATGTTGATACAGTAATCATAGAAAAACGGCTATATTGTTAATTGCTTTGCATTGAAAGTGATAAATTCAAAATTACTGATCGTTACGGGGAGGGGACTGAAAAACTCCATTCCCAATCCCCTATAAAATATGTATACATATCACGTTACATTATTTACTGTTCTTAAGAAGCTTGTTCGATAGTCTCTCTCGTGGTACTCGACTTTACGAGGAGCAAAACCACTGTGGAACGATATATTTTTTGTATCATATACTTAGAGTAAATAACTTATATTTTTTACAATATGATCACAGCATTAACTTTACGTGAATTCCCGAAATGGTGCTTAGTGGGCTGAATTAAAAAAAATGCTTCCGGTTATTATTGCTACATGGACTCTCATTCGACATTTAGCTTCATATTCTGGCTTGCGGGTTGATATGTAACGTTATTGCAAGGGACGTCACTCGGCAAATTCCGGAAAATTCACCTCAACGGTACGTTTTCAGTGAAAAATAACCAAACTTAGTATGATAAAAAGCAAATAAAAGAAAACAGCATGATAGTTTATGTGAAATGCAAAACAAATGATACAAAAATTAGACAATATACGTATAGTGTCTTGAAATATGAAATTTATTTGTATGAGGCTTAGAAACGGGGGAAATGCGAGGTTCTACCGAGCATTTCTACTGTTTCGTGCCGAATACAAATAAATTTCATATTTCAACACACTATACGTATATTGTTTTTATACTGAAATCGATAAAAAAAAATTAAAAAAAAAAAAAAATATGCAACAAATATTGATTTCCCTCTTGGGGTACCATTTTGGGGTATTTCCCTATGACCGTAGCCCAGGCGGTAAGAAATTGACATTTTAATGAATTAAACAGGGAAAATGAACTTAATTAATAACATTCAATAAACATGGTATATAAATTACCAATTTGAAGACATAACAAGTTTAAATTCATAAAAGTTTGATCATTGTTACTACACGTTGTCATGGTTGTGATTTGACGTTGTTGATGAAATACAGTAGTTCCGGTAAGTAGGCGGGGCTTAAAGGTTAGTTGAGGTCATTGACGTATAAAGCTTACGTTTATACGTATAGCTTGATCTGTATAGTAAAATAGCTGATTGCAGTATAAATGCATATATTTAAATATAGTTTTGGTCTGTATTTCTTATCCTGAAGTATATGTCATTTTTCATATCATTCATATTAGATGTATTACATTTACATTTGGCGTCCGTTGTCCGTAAACCTTTCACTTTATGAACTTCTACTTGAGAACCACTTAAAAGGATCGATATATTAAACTGTTATTTTCCTCCATTGTTTAAACATCTGATAAAAAGATCATAACATGTAATTTTTCATATCGGATGTATTATCAGTCCTTGGATCAATATCAACCCTCGAGCATTTGACTTTTTGACTGATATTGAACCTTGGGCTGATGATACATCCGATATAAAAAAATGCCATGTAATAATCTGATAGTATTGATCGCAAAGAATATAAAACGTTTGCGGATAACTCCTTTTTACGCATTTACATGAAATAAAAATGTATTTATAGATTTCTTTAATTGCCCATTTTAATGAATATATCATTAATAAAATAAAACGAGAGGCATACATACACCAATGAGACAGCAACTCAACATGAACTGGATCTTTCATCACTGTATTGGATACCTAAACTACATAAGTGTCCTTACAAAAAACGGTATATTGCTGGGTTGTCCAAATGCTCCACGAATCTCTTTCTAATTTATATAATCAACCTTATCAGCAAACAAAGCCGGTCTTCAAAGTTATTGGGAAACTACCTACTATCTAGAGGTGGCTAAATCAGATGTGGATGCTTTAAAAAAAATCTTAAGATCTCTTAGAGTATATGCAATTCAAGACACTTTCATCTTGCAATAGTACTAACACATTTGATTTGACTTTTCTGCACTTTGGACAAGTATTCCACATTCCAAACTAAAAGACAAATTGAAAGAGTTGGTCCTGCTTTGTTTCATAAAAAAAGAATGACCAATGTAGATACAATTATCTTGTCTTAGTGAGGGACAAATCCTACTTTGTTAAAAATCACTCTGATTCAAACAAAATATTCTCTGTAACTGACGTTATCAAGACGCTTGATTTCTTGATTGATAACATGGAAACAAACTGTGCCCCTCTTCTTGCCGACTTGTTCCTTTGTTCATATGAAGCTGACTTCATACAGGAACTTCTTAGGAAGAAAGAAAACAAGTTAGCAGTATCCCTTAACTTTACTTTCCGTTATACAGATGATGTGTTCTTTCAAAATTAGGTGACTATGTTAAACGCATATATCCCATCGAACTTAAGATAAAGGATACAACAAAAACAGTTACGGTTGCTGTTCACAAGGAAGCTATCAAACCAAGAGTTCCAAGTGGTGAAGATAAAATCATCACAACTTAATTGTTTCGGACGCCATCATGCGTTGTTTGGCCGTTAGGGAATACCCGTTTCACAGATGACAGCGGATATGTTCCTAATGTCGTTACTACAATCGCGTTCACTTTTTCCGTATGTGACATATCGAATTATACTTATTACCGGATTTATACTAACATGAGCAACACGACGGGTGCTACATGTGAAGCAGGATCTGCTTACCCTGCCAGTGCACCTGACATCATTCCAAGATTTTGTTGGGGTTTGTGTTGCTCAGGCTTCAGTTTTCTATGTTGTGGTTTGTGTATTATTGTTTGTCTGTTGGTCTTTTTCTTTTTAGCCATGGCGTTTTCAATTTATTTTTGACTTATGAGTTTGAATGTCCCTCTGGTATCTTTCGCCTCTTTTGTAAATATTGTAAATTCAGAAATAAATTGATGCATTTTTTTTTTCGAATCACCAACTGCTTGTATAAATGCTGCATTCATTAAATGCAATTGTCAAAATTTGGTGTAGAAAATCACTAGTCTACTGTGTGCTGCTGGTTAAGAAAGGAATACAAATAAGCGCAATACGACAGAAGTGTTAATTATAAAATGTATGTGTCGCCTGAACTATAATATAAATTGTCAAGCGACACAAATATTTATAAAACAGACAACACATTATAACTTTGCGTTTGTTTTTTTTAAATATTCCATATGTACACACACCTCTTCTATCCGTCAAAATGTAATCTTCAATTTTATGTGTCTGGTCTCTGACTTTTCTGGCAATATCAGTTGTATTTGATTCTTACTACGGAAGCGTATTAGCGCCACACATTTTTTTATTTATAATTTTCTTCCTATCTTTGCGTTATGACGCAAACCTTTGCGATATAACGCAAACCTTTGCGATATAACGCAAACCTTTGCGATATAACGTAAACCTTTGCGATATAACGCAAACCTTTGCGATATAACGCAAACCTTTGCGATATAACGCAAACCTTTGCGAAATAACGCAAACCTTTGCGTTTAACGCAAACATCTTGATTTCAATTATTCATTAAGTTTTGTATATGCCCGTCTGTCATTAAATTTCTGTTGTGATTTAGTTAGGAAAAGAACCATAAATACAAGAAAAAGTCGTTAAAATAAATATGCATAGGAATCAGAAAAGTATATATTTTAACAAGAAAATAGATATGTTATATGCATATTTTATTTGAAAGGCCAACATTTTTAAAATTTTGATAAGTAGATTATAAGAGCAAAAATAATGTCATACAATTGTAAAACTGTCAAATAGACAAAATGATCGTTCTGCTGTAAAATGAGTAATTGAGAAAAAAAAATTATTTTCAATTTTGATGTAAGAAATCGTTTTTTTAAATTTCAGAATATGATAAAGATTCTTTGATAAAAAGTCATGAAATTTTCAATCTAGAGTTGTCACTTGGTAGCAATTTATATGGAGAGAACATAATTTTATTAATAAAACGTCTTCATAATATTCATTTATTGCAAAAGGGTAGTTAACCAACCTTACACAATCCTCAAACGAGAGCTTACTTTGGAAGTATATTTATATTCGGCTATAGCTATATTAGCAGGGTTGGTTTTTTTTCTTCGGTATAACTTTAATTTACTCAATTTTCATTGTAATATATGTACATGTATTACATGTACATCATTTTGGGGGCACTTGATAGCTTGATGTTCGTTGTGAGCCATTGCTCCGTGTTGATGACCGTACTTTGAGCTATAATGGTTTACTTTTACAAATTATGACTTAGATGGAGAGTTTTCTCATCGGCACTCATACCATATATTCTTATATCTATTATCCTTCTCATTATTAGTTAAAAAGTAAAGCAGTTTACTTTGCAATGAGTACAAAGAAGATGAATTTTAATATATGCAGCCTCCTCCATTAATAACTGCTGCTTCCTTTGAATCTTAAATAAGAAATAAGATAAAACAAATGTTTGCGTTACATCGCAAATGTTTGCGTTAAAACGCAAATGTAAACACAATATGTGGGGATTAATTTTGTTTTCCCGCACACTTTGTTATATTATATCAACAATCTTTAATATACAAATTAAAGTAAAATAAGCCGTTTTCTCTCTCTTCTGTTTGTTTAATTATTTAAAGGCTTTTGAAAGTAAGATATTTTACACGTTTGCCGATAGATTCCTCATTTTTGGCATTTGTAAGGCAGTTTCCTTCTGACAAAACATTGACCAAACGCTTCGACCAAACTAGCTATAACACCAGTATGGCATCATTTCAAATACTTTATTTACGATTCGAAGGCATCTTTTTGAAATGTTATTAGTGTGGAAAAGCGTTGACCGAAGCACATTTTATATGAAGCGCAGAATAAACATGTGTGCACGGTCAACACTTTTACAACCCTGCAAACGAACAAATAGAATCATTCAATTCTTTAATTGATATATATATATAATATACCTTGATTTTTTTTATGACTCAAAATGACCAGCAGCTGTACACCAACAGAAAAAAAAAATATTCCTCAGAAAACTTATGATGATGATCCAGCTTCTTACTGTCCAGCAGCTGTACACCAGCAGAAATGTTTAAATTCCATACCTCAGTACTTATGATGATCCAGCATCTTACTGTCCAGCAGCTGTACACCAGCAGAAATGTTTAAATTCCATACCTCAGTACTTATGATGATCCAGCATCTTACTGTCCAGCAGCTGTACACCAGCAGAAATGTTTAAATTCCATACCTCAGTACTTATGATGATTCAGCATCTCACTGTCCAGTAGCTGTACACCAGCAGAAATGTTTAAATTCCATACCTCAGTACTTATGATGATCCAGCATCTTACTGTCCAGCAGGTGTACACCAGCAGAAATGTTTAAATTCCATACCTCAATACTTATGATGATCCAGCTTCTTACTGTCCAGCAGCTGTACACTAGCAGAAATGTTTTAATTCCATACCTCAGTACTTAGGATGATCCAGCATCTTAATTACTATCCAGTAGCTGTACACCAGCAGAAATGTTATAATTCCATACCTCAGTACTTATGATGATCCAGCATCTAACTGTCCAGTAACTGTGCACCAGTAGACATATTTTAATTCCATACCTCAGTACTTATGTTGATCCAGCATCTTACTGTCCAGTAACTGTGTACCAGTAGACATATTTTAATTCCATACCTCAGTACTTATGATGATCCAGCATCTTACTGTCCAGTAGCTGTACACAAGCAGAAATGTTATAATTCCATACCTCAGTACTTATGATGATCCAGCATCTTACTGTCCAGCAGCTGTACACCAGCAGAAATGTATCAATACCATACCTCAGTACTTATGATGTAAATGTAGTACGCACCCAAGATCAGATATCTATTTGTTTTATATTGAAAGTTTGCTCTCAAATACATTTTAAAATTTTTACTATAAATTATGTATCACAATATAAAATGTCATTTTCATCGATGATTTATTGAATAACTAAAACTATAAAAATCAGTTGAAAAAGGCATAACTTTTAAGATCCTTTTTGTGTTTTCAATAAAACATCGATGAAAATGACATTTGATATTGTGATACATAATTTATAGTAAAAATAGTAAAATGTATTTGAAAGCAGACTTTCAATATAAAAGAAATGAATATCCGATCTTACTCATATGTATGAACTTAAGGAGATATAGAAACCATCATTGAGACAGCAACCAAAAAAACAAAAATATGCAAAAGGCAAGTGTCTATACAATATGTCAAGCTCTAAATTTGCCCAGAAAAGGAAGAAGGTTTGGTACCATTAAAACGTTTAATCCAGCTGCAACTGTTTGCACCTGTCCCAAGTCAGGAATCTGATGTACAGTAGTTGTCGTTTGTTTATGTAGTTCATACGTGTTTCTCGATTCTCGTTTGTATATAGATTAGAACGTTGGTTTTCCCGTTTGAAAGGTTTTACATTACTAATTTTTGGGGCCCTTTATAGCTTGCTGTTCGGTGTGATCCATGGCTCCGTGTTGAAGGCCGTACCTTGACCTATAATGGTTTACTTTTATAAAATGTTATTTAGATAGAGTTGTCTCATTGGCACTCATACCACATCTTCCTATATCTATTTTGATGAGGTTGATACTTATAGAATATAGATTGTTTTTCAAACGAGAAGCCTGATATGAAAAATTATCCTAAAAAAAGATCAAAGCAGACTTTCAGAAAACAGCGAAAGTGATTTATCAACCCCACATATACGATATTTACTGAGGCCTACAGCACTTCTCTATGGTTGATAGAATATACGATATTCACTGAGGCCTACAACATTTATCTAGGATTGATAGAATATACGATATTCACTGAGGCCTACATCACTTCTCTAGGGTTGATAGAATATACGATATTTACTGAGGCCTACAGCACTTCTCTAGGGTTGATAGAATATACGATATTCGCTGAGGCCTACAGCACTTCTCTAGGGTTGATTGAATATACGATATTCACTGAGGCCTACAGCACTTCTCTATGGTTGATAGAACATACGATATTCACTGTGGCCTACAACACTTTTCTAGGGTTAATAGAATATATGATATTTGCTGTGGCCTATAGCACTTCTCTAGGGCTTATAGAATTTACGATATTCAATGTGGCCTATAGCAGTTCTCTAGGGTTGATCGAATATACGATATTCACTGAGGCCTACAGCACTTCTATAGGGTTGATAAAATATACGATATTTACTGAGGCCTACAGCACTTATCTAGGGTTGATATAATATACGATATTCAATGTGGCCTACAGCACTTCTCTATGGATGATAGAAGATACAATATGCACTGTGGCCTACAGCACTTTTTTAGGGTTGATAGAATATACGATATCCGCTGTGGCCTATAGCACTTCTCTAGGGCTCATATAACTTACAATATTCACTGTGGCCTATACCAGTTCTCTAGGGTTGATAGAATATACGATATTCGCTGAGGCCTACATCACTTCCCTAGGGTTGATAGAATATACGATATTTACTGAGGCCTACAGCACTTCTCTAGGGTTGATAGAATATACGACGATATTCACTGAGGCCTACATCACTTCTCTATGGTTGATAGAACATACGATATTCAATGTGGACTACAACACTTCTCTAGGGATGATAGAATATACGATATTCACTGTGGCCAACAGCACTTTTCTAGGGTTAATAGAATATATGATATTTGCTGTGGCCTATAGCACTTCTCTAGGGCTTATAGAATTTACGATATTCAATGTGGCCTATAGCAGTTCTCTAGGGTTGATCGAATATACGATATTCACTGAGGCCTACATCACTTCTATAGGGTTGATAGAATATACGATATTTACTGAGGCCTACAGCACTTATTTAGGGTTGATATAATATACGATATTCACTGAGGCCTACATCACTTCTCTAGGGTTGATAGAATATACAATATTCACTGAGGCCTACATCACTTCTCTAGGGTTGATAGAATATACGATATTCACTGAGGCCTACATCTCTTCTCTAGGGCTAATAAAATATATACGATATTCACTGTGGCCTACAGCACCTCTCTAGGGTTGATAGAATATACGATATTGACTGAGGCCTACAGCACTTTTCTAGGGTTGATAGAATATACGATATTCACTGAGGCCTACATCACTTCTCTAGGGTTGATAGAATATACGATATTCACTGAGGCCTACATCACTTCTCTAGGGTTGATAGAATATACGATATTCACTGTGGCTTACAGCACTTCTCTAGGGTTGATAGAATACACGATATTCACTGAGGCCTACATCATTTTTCAAGGGTTGATAGAATATACGATATTCACTGAGGCCTACAGCACTTCTCTAGGGTTGATTGAATATACGATATTCACTGAGGCCTACAGCACTTCTCTATGGTTGATAGAACATACGATATTCACTGTGGCCTACAACACTTTTCTAGGGTTAATAGAATATATGATATTTGCTGTGGCCTATAGCACTTCTCTAGGGCTTATAGAATTTACGATATTCAATGTGGCCTATAGCAGTTCTCTAGGGTTGATCGAATATACGATATTCACTGAGGCCTACAGCACTTCTATAGGGTTGATAAAATATACGATATTTACTGAGGCCTACAGCACTTATCTAGGGTTGATATAATATACGATATTCAATGTGGCCTACAGCACTTCTCTATGGATGATAGAAGATACAATATTCACTGTGGCCTACATCAATTTTTTTAGGGTTGATAGAATATACGATATCCGCTGTGGCCTATAGCACTTCTCTAGGGCTCATAGAACTTACAATATTCACTGTGGCCTATAACAGTTCTCTATGGTTGATAGAATATACGATATTCGCTGAGGCCTACATCACTTCCCTAGGGTTGATAGAATATACGATATTTACTGAGGCCTACAGCACTTCTCTAGGGTTGATAGAATATACGACGATATTCACTGAGGCCTACATCACTTCTCTATGGTTGATAGAACATACGATATTCAATGTGGACTACAACACTTCTCTAGGGATGATAGAATATACGATATTCACTGTGGCCAACAGCACTTTTCTAGGGTTAATAGAATATATGATATTTGCTGTGGCCTATAGCACTTCTCTAGGGCTTATAGAATTTACGATATTCAATGTGGCTTATAGCAGTTCTCTAGGGTTGATCGAATATACGATATTCACTGAGGCCTACATCACTTCTATAGGGTTGATAGAATATACGATATTTACTGAGGCCTACAGCACTTATTTAGGGTTGATATAATATACGATATTCACTGAGGCCTACATCACTTCTCTAGGGTTGATAGAATATACAATATTCACTGAGGCCTACATCACTTCTCTAGGGTTGATAGAATATACGATATTCACTGAGGCCTACATCTCTTCTCTAGGGCTAATAAAATATATACGATATTCACTGTGGCCTACAGCACCTCTCTAGGGTTGATAGAATATACGATATTGACTGAGGCCTACAGCACTTTTCTAGGGTTGATAGAATATACGATATTCACTGAGGCCTACATCACTTCTCTAGGGTTGATAGAATATACGATATTCACTGAGGCCTACATCACTTCTCTAGGGTTGATAGAATATACGATATTCACTGTGGCTTACAGCACTTCTCTAGGGTTGATAGAATACACGATATTCACTGAAGCCTACATCATTTTTCAAGGGTTGATAGAATATACGATATTCACTGAGGCCAACAGCACTTCTCTAGGGTTGATAGAATATACGATATGCACTGAGGCCTACAGCACTTCTCTATGGTTGATAGAACATACGATATTCCCTGAGGCCTACAGCACTTCTCTAGGGATGATAGAATATACGATATTCACTGTGGCCTATATCAGTTCTCTAGGGTTGATAGAATATACGATATTCACTTAGGCCTACAGCACTTCTCTAGGGTTGATAGAATATACGATATTTACTGAGGCCTACAGCACTTCTCTAGGGTTGATAGAATATACGATATTCACTGAGGCCTACAGCACTTCTCTATGGATGATAGAAGATACAATATTCACTGTGGCCTACAGCACTTTGTTTAGGGTTGATAGAATATACGATATCCGCTGTGGCCTATAGCACTTCTCTAGGGCTCATAGAACTTACAATATTCACTGTGGCCTATAACAGTTCTCTATGGTTGATAGAATATACGATATTCGATGAGGCCTACATCACTTCCCTAGGGTTGATAGAATATACGATATTTACTGAGGCCTACAGCACTTCTCTAGGGTTGATAGAATATACGACGATATTCACTGAGGCCTACATCACTTCTCTATGGTTGATAGAACATACGATATTCAATGTGGACTACAACACTTCTCTAGGGATGATAGAATATACGATATTCACTGTGGCCAACAGCACTTTTCTAGGGTTAATAGAATATATGATATTTGCTGTGGCCTATAGCACTTCTCTAGGGCTTATAGAATTTACGATATTCAATGTGGCTTATAGCAGTTCTCTAGGGTTGATCGAATATACGATATTCACTGAGGCCTACATCACTTCTATAGGGTTGATAGAATATACGATATTTACTGAGGCCTACAGCACTTATTTAGGGTTGATATAATATACGATATTCACTGAGGCCTACATCACTTCTCTAGGGTTGATAGAATATACAATATTCACTGAGGCCTACATCACTTCTCTAGGGTTGATAGAATATACGATATTCACTGAGGCCTACATCTCTTCTCTAGGGCTAATAAAATATATACGATATTCACTGTGGCCTACAGCACCTCTCTAGGGTTGATAGAATATACGATATTGACTGAGGCCTACAGCACTTTTCTAGGGTTGATAGAATATACGATATTCACTGAGGCCTACATCACTTCTCTAGGGTTGATAGAATATACGATATTCACTGAGGCCTTCGTCACTTCTCTAGGGTTGATAGAATATACGATATTCACTGTGGCTTACAGCACTTCTCTAGGGTTGATAGAATACACGATATTCACTGAAGCCTACATCATTTTTCAAGGGTTGATAGAATATACGATATTCACTGAGGCCAACAGCACTTCTCTAGGGTTGATAGAATATACGATATGCACTGAGGCCTACAGCACTTCTCTATGGTTGATAGAACATACGATATTCCCTGAGGCCTACAGCACTTCTCTAGGGATGATAGAATATACGATATTCACTGTGGCCTATATCAGTTCTCTAGGGTTGATAGAATATACGATATTCACTTAGGCCTACAGCACTTCTCTAGGGTTGATAGAATATACGATATTTACTGAGGCCTACAGCACTTCTCTAGGGTTGATAGAATATACAATATTCACTGAGGCCTACAGCACTTTTCTAGGGTTGATAGAATATAAGATATTCACTGAGGCCTACAACACTTGTTTAGGGTTGATGGAACATACGATAATCACTGAGGCCTGCAAAACTTGTCTAGGGTTGATGGAATATACAATATTCACTGAGGCCTACAGCACTTCTCTATGGTTGATAGAACATACGATATTCACGTGGCCTACAGCACTTCTCTAGGGATGATAGAAGATACAATATTCACTGTGGCCTACAGCACTTTTCTAGGGTTGATAGAATATACGATATCCGCTGTGGCCTATAGCACTTCTCTAGGGCTTATATAACTTACAATATTCACTCTGGCCTATAACAGTTCTCTAGGGTTGATAGAATATACGATATTCACTGAGGCCTACATCACTTCTTCAGGGTTGATAGAATATACGATATTTACTGAAGCCTACAGTACTTCTCTAGGGTTGATAGAATATACGATATTCACTGAGGCCTACAGCACTTCTCTAGGGTTGATAGAATATTCGATATTCACTGCGGCCTACAGCACTTCTCGATGGTTGATAGAACATACGATATTCACTGTGGCCTACAGCACTTCTCTAGGGATAATAGAATATACGATATTCACTGTGGCCAACAGCACTTTTCTAGGGTTAATAGAATATACGATATTCACTGTGACCTATAGCACTTCTCTAGGGCTTATAGAACTTACAATATTCACTGTGGCCGATAACAGTTCTCTAGGGTTGATAGAATATACGATATTCACTGAGGCCTACATCACTTCTATAGGGTTGATAGAGTATACGATATTCACTGTGGCCTACAGCACTTATATAGGGTTGATATACTATACGATATTCACTGAGGCCTTCATCACTTCTTTAGGGTTGATAGAATATACAATATTCACTGAGGCCAACATCACTTATCTAGGGTTGATAGAATATACGATATTCAATGAGGCCTACATCACTTCTCTAGGGCTGATAGAATATACGATATTCACTGTGGCGTACAGCACCTCTCTAGGGTTGATAGAATATACGATATTCACTGAGGCCTACAGCACTTTTCTAGGGTTGATAGAATATACAATATTCACTGAGGCCTACATCACTTCTCTAGGGTTGATAGAATATACGATATTCACTGAGGCCTACATCACTTCTCTAGGGCTGATAGAATATAAGATATTCACTGTGGCGTACAGCACCTCTCTAGGGTTGATAGAATATACGATATTCACTGAGGCCTACAGCACTTTTCTAGGGTTGATAGAATATACAATATTCACTGAGGCCTACATCACTTCTCTAGGGTTGATAGAATATACGATATTCACTGAGGCCTACATCACTTCTCTAGGGTTGATAGAATATACGATATTCAATGTGGCCTACAGCACTTCTCTAGGGTTGATAGAATACACGATATTCACTGAGGCCTACATCACTTTTCAAGGGTTGATAGAATATACGATATTTACTGAGGCCAGCAGCACTTCTCTAGGGTTGATAGAATATACGATATGCACTGAGGCCTACAGCACTTCTCTATGGTTGATAGAACATACGATATTCACTGAGGCCTACAGCACTTCTCTAGTGATGATAGAACATACGATATTCACTGTGGCCTACAGCACTTTTCTAGGGTTGATAGCATATACGATATTCGTTGTGGCCTATAGCACTTCTCTAGGGCTTATAGAACTTACGATATTCACTGTGGCCTGTAGCAGTTCTCTAGGGTTGATAGAATATACGATATTCACTGTGGCCTACAGCACTTTTCTAGGGTTTATAGAATATACGATATTCACTGACGCCTACAAAACTTGTTTAGGTTTGAAGGAATATACAATATTCACTGTGGACTACAGCACTTCTCTAGGGTTGATAGAATATGCGATATTCACTGAGGCCTACAGCACTTCTCTAGGGTTGATAGAACATACGATATTCACTGTTACATATTTTTATATAGTATAAATAATTAATACATGAAAGTCAAATGGAAACAAAAAAATATACATCAACATATATCTTTTTTATTATGAATGATTTGTATGATATTTTCTTTATAAATTAACATTGACAATTTATTAATCTTCAAAACTCCAATCCTCCTTCGAATTGTCATTAATGCACTCGAATGCGTTTTTTTTTCACTGCAGTCTACTTGACTGGTCTTTTATTTGTTCATCACTCATCCCCCATCTTTATCCCAATTAGAACTTATTATGCTTGCTTACTGCACCTTTGTCCAGAAACACATCACATCATTTCTATAGATGTGGCTTCGATTGATGTTTTTTCTTCACATGATACATGAAAGCCTGTACTCTCTTTTGACCTATTCATTCAAGAAACTTGCATTACATAATGGGTACTGATTGTACACAGTTCAGAGAGAAAACAGGTTTTGTTATCCTCTTCGTGGCACGCTTTTCCAATAGAAAGTATTGGATGTCAAAAACTGATTTAATGTGTGTTTGTCTACTTAAAACGCATGGATTGAAGAAAATCCCTGTCATTGTTTTTTTATATGTTTTTGTTTGGCGGATATAAACGACCAAAATGGCAAAACGATTCACGGTAAATTCGAATTTTCTTAGGATCCGAAAAAATCAACGACTAGGTCAGTATGTATATTAGCTTTAACGTGCCTATTTATTAACTTATTATTGATTATCGGAGGTGTTGAACTAAATCCCGGACCTAACCACTAAGTCGAAAATTCTGATAGTACCGTTAGTGGAAACTCGTTTGATCTCACCTCACTTTTTTGAAAATAACATATCCTTTATTCATTTAAACGTCCAAAGTTTAGTCCCTAAGCTAAAAAGATTATCAATAGAATATACTGAATTTGATTTGATGTCATTTACTGAGAGCTGGCTTAATCCATCTGTACATGATACCGACATTTCAATTCCATCATATAAATTGTTTCGTAATGATAGAACTAATCGCGTCGGTGTAGGCGTGGTAGTGTATATAAAAGAAAATATTAACTGCGTCCATAGACCCGACTTGCAGATAGGTAGTTTAGAATGCGTCTTGTCAGAATTAAAACCAAAAAGCAAATCCTATTTATATGGAACATTTTACATTTGTTTTACATACCCCCAAATAAATCAAAACAAACATGGGAAATTTTGTATCATTCAGTTAGCTATTTCTACTAATAAAAACATAATCCTCACAGGCGATTTGAATATAAACCAAAATGACAACAATCCCAATGACAAAATTACAAACGTAATTGCTCAATATAATCTTAATCAATTAATTGAAGAAAACACTTATTTTACTGAATACAGCTCGTCAATTTTAGATTTAGTCATTGTAAGTGTTATGAATATGGTATACTCGGAACTACATATATTATTACCCATGTACACTCGGAAGACTACCACGTCATATTAAGGAATTCCGGGGTTTCCCATGATATATTTGACATTCATTACCCCAGTTGTTATCCAGATCGGACGTCCCCACATTGATGAGCGACCTTCTAGATGACAAATGACTCAAACCTAGGATTGTTATACTTAGGTAATATAACACATACACATAATCCTATAAAATCATTACAGTGGTGTCAGAAGTGGGCACGAATACACTGATATACACTAATAATCGGTGACATCCATTCGCGCCATATTTTTTCTTTGTTTTCGCGAGAGGAAAATCTTTGTTTCTTCTCTTCCGCGATTGTATTATTTTATGGCGCGCTGATTTATCAGTACTATTGATATTTGCGCGAGTGATATATTCGTTTCATATTTTCATTGTGATTATCAGACTTTCCGTGTGATAATAAATCCCATCCCCCTTTTTGTAACACATTTACCAAATACACAGATTTGCATACACCTTGAGAAAAAGACAAAATAACCTTATAAACAAACTACTAGTGGATAGTTTTTGATTATCCATTTGGTTTATTTCAGGTTTTGTTTATTTATATTAATACAAACCAACATATTTTTTTTCATTCATTGATATTCCGTTGAGCGTCAGATCTTCTGATGTCAGATATCATTTATATGTTTTTCTTTTGTTTGTCATAAATTATTGATACAACTGTGCGTCAGATCTTCTAATGTCATAGTTGTTATCAATTTTTTTTTTCATTTTGTGTAATTGTCTTGTCGGTTTTACCGTCTGAAAAGTTTTCACTCATTAAAGAATGTGTCGATAATAAAACTTGTACTGTACTACTACTTGTTGTTAATTGTCATTGTTTACAATTTCATGCCTGTGTTTAAATAGTTTTTTTTTATCTGAGTTTATGAATTTGTATGTTTGATATTAATGAGAAAGACAAATATTAACATATTTGCTTGTGCATATTATATGTTTATTTACATTTATGCATATGTGGAAGTTTTTAATATTTAGGTCCATTGACTTATATGATGATATAATCAGGGTTATTAAAATTAGTAAATTTCTGAATCAGCTTTGCACGTCAGATCCTCTGATGTCATAGGTGTTTTCAGATTATTTTTTGTTATATACACATGATACACTTGTGTTTTAATTTGAAAATCAGAATAAAATCAAAATACCAATTTGTCTAAAATTGTGATTGTATGTACAGGTGTTTGTGATTTTGTTTTTAAATCTTGTTTGTGGGTGTAGTGTTATTGTATATTGTAGTGTTACACAATTTGTATTGTATATATTTTGTGTGTAATTCCTTGTAATTTTTGTTTTTTAAAGCTTTTATTGTAATCTTAGTTAGTAAATCACAACTCAATTCAAAATATGAGTAGCTCAAGTAATTTTGACGGAACAGTGCCACTCGGATGGTCTCTGCTGAAAGCCGATATTGAATCTACAGCTTTCGTGAAAGGATGGAATAGTAAAATAAAATTGCAAACATTGGTTTTGAGAATTTCTGGAAAAGCACTGAAGTTCTATAATAACAGGTCATATACAGTAGAAGCAGACTACGACACATTTTGCAAACTCTTTAACGACCGATTTGACTCAGTTGGCAACCCATTACTCATTAGGGAAAATCTAGAGAATATCTATCCATATCCAGATGAGTTGTTGGACGAATTTACAGACCGGATTGAAGCGTTGGTAGAAGGGGCATTCCAAAATGAATCAGAAAATGTAGAAGAACATCTGATTATAGAATATCTTTCTAATGCTTTTTGTGAGGAAGAAGGAAAATAACTAGTACAAGCTGTCGCCGAAGGTTCAGTTTACGAGGCAAAATGTTACCTCTGTACATTAAGTAAAGTACCATCTAAGAGATATTTAAAACTGAAAAGTTTATGAAAACCTAAAATGACAAATAATAGATGATATTAATTTCAAGATTGAAAAGACCGAAGACCATGATCCTATTGTAAGAAGACAAGAAACAGATGAAATTGTTGATTCCAAAGAGATAACTAGAACAATTAACATCAATGAACCAGAATGTTATACCCCATCTAAACATTGGAGTGAAGTGAAATGTAATGGAGCAATGAAAAAGAAAGGAGCTGATACCAATTTGATAGAAAAGACGGAAGTCCACAGTCCCGTTATGATAGGACAAGGAACAGAGAAAACGGATCAAGGAAAGACAATCGAGAAAGTATTAGACCCAGTAATAGAACACCATGCAACACCATGCCATTCCAACATTGTGAAGGAAGATACAGTTTACACAATCGAAAGTCCCAATCCCAATTACGAAGCGTATTGGTTAGGTGAGGATGATGATAAAATGCACACAGAGGAAAGTTCCAGTTCCAAGTACGACACAGATTGTTTAGGTGAAGATGATGATAAAATACAAACAGATGAAACTCCCAGTTCCAACTGCAAGTCAGGTGCAATATGTGATACCGAGGAAAAGGGACAGAAAAAACTGAACGAACAAAAACGTGATTGTGATAACAAAATAAATATAAGTAAAGTCAATGCAGTTTAACCATGCAAAGAAACATCGATGTTAATAACTCGACACAACCTCCATCTACTTGTTCAAGCAATGGTTAAAGACAATAATGACATAGATAAAAAGAAGTCAACAAACAGACAGGAACATATTTTAGAAGAAAACATAAATATCAATGAAGATTCACAGTGTATACTAAAATACGACCAGGTCATGCAATCGCAACCCAAACACGAGGAAGGAGGACATAAAGACTTGAAACATTTTATCAAGTTAAATTCATCCCAAAATCAGTTAAGTCAATCAGAACTAGAATTGCTTAGTAACACCATTGACCGCCTTACTCCAAATAATATATACTGCCAAAATAACCTGTTGACTCTTGAACTCAAGTATAAACAATATCGTTACTGGATGACCCGTAAGCATGATGAAGGAGAAGATAGGGAAAGAGATAGTAATAAAGAGGGAAACAGTTTTGAAGATACTCTGAGTAACTGCGTCAAAAAACAAATTCTAAAGAAAGCACAATATACACAAACTGATGACCTATCATTGGAAAAAACATCCAATCTTACAAAAAGAAAGGAGGTGAACGATCAAAGTACACAAACATCAAATGATAAACAAACTCCAATACACTTTGATCAAGAACATGAATGGAACATGCATTTTGCTCAGACAGCCATCAACCATCGCAATACAGTCAAAGCAGGAGATGAACATATTGATCCTGGTTTTCTTGAAGGAACACAATTAAAAGGAAAAACACGTACAGAAAAACTTCAGGAAGCAAAGAGATGTACAAGAGCATACGAGAACAACAATATAGGTCGAGATAGTTTGAAACATACAGAAAAGAAAGCTTACGTAAAGACTAAAACGTCCAACTACAAGAAAATAAAAAAGGAACAACAGATTAAAAAGATAAAGCACAAGTTAATCACCGACAAAAAAGAAAGTTATACAAGTAAAAGAAATATGATGAGCACAATTAAAAGAAAGGACAAACTCGTAGAAATGAGAGTGTTACCAAAAACAATGAGTTGGGGTAAAGACGTGAAACTTAGATGGAAGAGACCTAAGGCTAAAAGATTCCATAGTAAAACATTGGGGAGATCGGATTGGAACTTGAACCTTGACAAAAATGATGTTCATACTGAATGTTTGGTGACGGGCACACCATTTGGTATTGCTACAATCAACGATTGAGATACTGTTGCCAAGCATTAGTTTCTTGAGTTGTGTTTTTATGGTTTTAATTTGATTTAACATAGATGTATATAGTTACTGTATTAATTTTATCAGAATTAAATTTATATTGATTGTTATAGTTACTGCCATGCATACGTGTGCTAGTGTTGGTTCTGAATACTAGCGTATAATTTATTTGAATTGATATTTGAGATATATAATTACAATGTATATATATAAGTTTATGACATAAATTTCTTTAGATATTCGTCACTGGACTTGAATGAGCAAAAGACAATCCATCCAAATATTCATTTCAAAGTAATGTATCAATGGAAGCATCACTAATTTGAGCTTAATCATGGTTTATGTCGGCAATCATTTTATTCATATTAATCATTGATGTGGTTCTTTCTAATATCCTATCTTCCAAGATTTCTACTGGTAGGATCATGACAACGACGAAGTGAACTATTTCACCCCAACGCAATTAAAGTTGTATTCATGTATGCGTACCCAGCTAATGTTTTTGGAGTAGAATCGTTATTGTTATTGAAGAGGGAGGAAGTGGAAAGGATATTTATTTCAAAGTCATATTTTGCATTTACGTTTTAAAAGACATGCATCCTGTATTCTTTGGATAATTCTACTTCCACCAAATATATGTTATCCTCCGGATAGACGAAGTTCAACTTGTTCAGCAACCACAAGATGCCGTGATGAAAATTAAGCTGTGTTTTTAATATAATTGTATAGACGTTTTAAAATAAGCATTGACAATACATTATATTTCATAATCTTCATAATCAATTTTGTATATATGGAGATTGTTTTATATATATATATATGTGTGTACAGAAGAACAAGGTTGACTGAAATTCTATTATTAAAGCGGTATGCATACGGCATCACATTTGATAAATCATCTACATGTATCAACTACAACTGTACTCTCTAGTGGTTTCAAATTAAGGATATATTTTCTCGCATATAAACTTCAAACAGTAATTCTACAGAACGGGTCCAATTCTACGAAAGAGGAAGGAATGTTATGAATATGGCATACTAGGAACTACATAATACTATAACAAATCTACACTCGGAAGACAACCACGTCATATTAAGGAATTCCGGAGTTCCCCATGATATATTTGACAGTCATAACCTAGTTGTTATCCAGATCAGACGTCCCCACATTGATGATCGACCTTCTAGATGACAAATGACTCAAGCCTAGGATTGTTATACTTAAGTAATATAACACATACAGAAAAGTCATAACCCTATAAAATCCTTACACAAGCAATCCAAATAGTATTCTTTAATAGTTATCCCATGAGGACGGAGTGTGTCAGTGTAAGATCACCCCGATGGCCGGTGGCCAGAGGGTGATCTAACACTGACACACCGAGTCTGAGTGGGATAACTATTTTACATCCCAGTTGTTTAAGTTAGATGAAAAACCATTTACAATTCATAAAATCTAGTTCAGAACACCACACAACCATTACAATATACTTTATATATTACTATATGATGTATACCCTTTATGACCCCCAAACACGATGAGTAGATATCAAACAATGTCAACTCGCCCCACTTGCAGTCGGCCCACACTATATCGCCACTTTATAAAAAAGTCGCCCCACTCTTGTTTACCGACTCGCCCCACTTTTGAAAAAGTGTAAAATCAAATTGAACAATCAGTCTGAAAAGTCACTTATTAACGCAAAAAATTTAAACCCCACTGAATAAAGGTCTGACAACTCGCCCCACTTATAAACAGATCTTGCTTCCTTTATGTATGTCAAATTACTCTTAGTTTGTACCCAATCTCCTGGTGTAGTGGTATGTGTCGTGGCTTGATATGCTAAAGGTCCTGAGTTCGAATCCCAGCATATACATTGGTTTTTCTGTACGTGAATTTTGATAGATAGTCTTTTTCGTATAATCAATTATAAGTTTATAGTGGATTTGACATTCCCACCAAAATGTTACAGAACAAAGGAAAGCATGCATAACAAAGAAATTCAAACTGGGGTGATCTGGTAGGGGTGATCCGGCTCTAGCTCCTTTGTTCTAACATGAGTGATCAGAGCCGGATCACCCCTGTTAGAACAAAGAAGCTGGGATGTAATTACTTAGATGTCGGTCCACCTCTGTTATAGATAATGCATATTTTAAGGTTTTTCTTGTCGTAGAACACACCGAGGGGTGTCAGGATTGATCAATTGAAAGACCGACCGGAGGGAGGTCTTTCTTTGAACAATCCTGACACCCTGAGGTGTGTTCTACGACAAGAAAAACCTTAAAATATGCATCATCTGACTTATATACCGTAAAAAAAAAAAATTATAAAGATTTGTAAAATTTAGTATCCTATGATAACTAGAACAATTAACATCAATGAACCAGAATGTTATACCCCATCTAAACATTGGAGTGAAGTGGAATGTAATGGAGCAATGAAAAAGAAAGGAGCTGATACCAATTTGATAGAAAAGACGGAAGTCCACAGTCCCGTTATGATAGGACAAGGAACAGAGAAAACGGATCAAGGAAAGACAATCGAGAAAGTATTAGACCCAGTAATAGAACACCATGCAACACCATGTCATTCCAACATTGTGAAGGAAGATACAGTTTACACAATCGAAAGTCCCAATCCCAATTACGAAGCGTATTGGTTAGGTGAGGATGATGATAAAATGCACACAGAGGAAAGTTCCAGTTCCAAGTACGACACAGATTGTTTAGGTGAAGATGATGATAAAATACAAACAGATGAAACTCCCAGTTCCAACTGCAAGTCAGGTGCAATATGTGATACCGAGGAAAAGGGACAGAAAAAACTGAACGAACAAAAACGTGATTGTGATAACAAAATAAATATAAGTAAAGTCAATGCAGTTTAACCATGCAAAGAAACATCGATGTTAATAACTCGACACAACCTCCATCTACTTGTTCAAGCAATGGTTAAAGACAATAATGACATAGATAAAAAGAAGTCAACAAACAGACAGGAACATATTTTAGAAGAAAACATAAATATCAATGAAGATTCACAGTGTATACTAAAATACGACCAGGTCATGCAATCGCAACCCAAACACGAGGAAGGAGGACATAAAGACTTGAAACATTTTATCAAGTTAAATTCATCCCAAAATCAGTTAAGTCAATCAGAACTAGAATTGCTTAGTAACACCATTGACCGCCTTACTCCAAATAATATATACTGCCAAAATAACCTGTTGACTCTTGAACTCAAGTATAAACACTATCGTTACTGGATGACCCGGTAAGCATGATGAAGGAGAAGATAGGGAAAGAGATAGTAATAAAGAGGGAAACAGTTTTGAAGATACTCTGAGTAACTGCGTCAAAAAACAAATTCTAAAGAAAGCACAATATACACAAACTGATGACCTATCATTGGAAAAAACATCCAATCTTACAAAAAGAAAGGAGGTGAACGATCAAAGTACACAAACATCAGATGATAAACAAACTCCAATACACTTTGATCAAGAACATGAATGGAACATGCATTTTGCTCAGACAGCCATCAACCATCGCAATACAGTCAAAGCAGGAGATGAACATATTGATCCTGGTTTTCTTGAAGGAACACAATTAAAAGGAAAAACACGTACAGAAAAACTTCAGGAAGCAAAGAGATGTACAAGAGCATACGAGAACAACAATATAGGTCGAGATAGTTTGAAACATACAGAAAAGAAAGCTTACGTAAAGACTAAAACGTCCAACTACAAGAAAATAAAAAAGGAACAACAGATTAAAAAGATAAAGCACAAGTTAATCACCGACAAAAAAGAAAGTTATACAAGTAAAAGAAATATGATGAGCACAATTAAAAGAAAGGACAAACTCGTAGAAATGAGAGTGTTACCAAAAACAATGAGTTGGGGTAAAGACGTGAAACTTAGTTGGAAGAGACCTAAGGCTAAAAGATTCCATAGTAAAACATTGGGGAGATCGGATTGGAACTTGAACCTTGACAAAAATGATGTTCATACTGAATGTTTGGTGACGGGCACACCATTTGGTATTGCTACAATCGACGATTGAGATACTGTTGCCAAGCATTAGTTTCTTGAGTTGTGTTTTTATGGTTTTAATTTGATTTAACATAGATGTATATAGTTACTGTATTAATTTTATCAGAATTAAATTTATATTGATTGCTATAGTTACTGCCATGCATACGTGTGCTAGTGTTGGTTCTGAATACTAGCGTATAATTTATTTGAATTGATATTTGAGATATATAATTACAATGTATATATATAAGTTTATGACATAAATTTCTTTAGATATTCGTCACTGGATTTGAATGAGCAAAAGACAATCCATCCAAATATTCATTTCAAAGTAATGTATCAATGGAAGCATCACTAATTTGAGCTTAATCATGGTTTATGTCGGCAATCATTTTATTCATATTAATCATTGATGTGGTTCTTTCTAATATCCTATCTTCCAAGATTTCTACTGGTAGGATCATGACAACGACGAAGTGAACTATTTCACCCCAACGCAATTAAAGTTGTATTCATGTATGCGTACCCAGCTAATGTTTTTGGAGTAGAATCGTTATTGTTATTGAAGAGGGAGGAAGTGGAAAGGATATTTATTTCAAAGTCATATTTTGCATTTACGTTTTAAAAGACATGCATCCTGTATTCTTTGGATAATTCTACTTCCACCAAATATATGTTATCCTCCGGATAGACGAAGTTCAACTTGTTCAGCAACCACAAGATGCCGTGATGAAAATTAAGCTGTGTTTTTAATATAATTGTATAGACGTTTTAAAATAAGCATTGACAATACATTATATTTCATAATCTTCATAATCAATTTTGTATATATGGAGATTGTTTTATATATATATATATGTGTGTACAGAAGAACAAGGTTGACTGAAATTCTATTATTAAAGCGGTATGCATACGGCATCACATTTGATAATTCATCTACATGTATCAACTACAACTGTACTGTCTAGTGGTTTCAAATTAAGGATATATTTTCTCGCATATAAACTTCAAACAGTAATTCTACAGAACGGGTCCAATTCTACGAAAGAGGAAGGAATGTTATGAATATGGCATACTAGGAACTACATAATACTATAACAAATCTACACTCGGAAGACAACCACGTCATATTAAGGAATTCCGGAGTTCCCCATGATATATTTGACAGTCATAACCTAGTTGTTATCCAGATCAGACGTCCCCACATTGATGATCGACCTTCTAGATGACAAATGACTCAAGCCTAGGATTGTTATACTTAAGTAATATAACACATACAGAAAAGTCATAACCCTATAAAATCCTTACACAAGCAATCCAAATAGTATTCTTTAATAGTTATCCCATGAGGACGGAGTGTGTCAGTGTAAGATCACCCCGATGGCCGGTGGCCAGAGGGTGATCTAACACTGACACACCGAGTCTGAACGGGATAACTATTTTACATCCCAGTTGTTTAAGTTAGATGAAAAACCATTTACAATTCATAAAATCTAGTTCAGAACACCACACAACCATTACAATATACTTTATATATTACTATATGATGTATACCCTTTATGACCCCCAAACACGATGAGTAGATATCAAACAATGTCAACTCGCCCCACTTGCAGTCGGCCCACACTATATCGCCACTTTATAAAAAAGTCGCCCCACTCTTGTTTACCGACTCGCCCCACTTTTGAAAAAGTGTAAAATCAAATTGAACAATCAGTCTGAAAAGACACTTATTAACGCAAAAAATTTAAACCCCACTGAATAAAGGTCTGACAACTCGCCCCACTTATAAACAGATCTTGCTTCCTTTATGTATGTCAAATTACTCTTAGTTTGTACCCAATCTCCTGGTGTAGTGGTATGTGTCGTGGCTTGATATGCTAAAGGTCCTGAGTTCGAATCCCAGCATATACATTGGTTTTTCTGTACGTAAATTTTGATAGATAGTCTTTTTCGTATAATCAATTATAAGTTTATAGTGGATTTGACATTCCCACCAAAATGTTACAGAACAAAGGAAAGCATGCATAACAAAGAAACTCAAACTGGGGTGATCTGGTAGGGGTGATCCGGCTCTAGCTCCTTTGTTCTAACATGAGTGATCAGAGCCGGATCACCCCTGTTAGAACAAAGAAGCTGGGATGTAATTACACAGATGTCGGTCCACCTCTGTTATAGATAATGCATATTTTAAGGTTTTTCTTGTCGTAGAACACACCGAGGGGTGTCAGGATTGATCAATTGAAAGACCGACCGGAGGGAGGTCTTTCTTTGAACAATCCTGACACCCTGAGGCGTGTTCTACGACAAGAAAAACCTTAAAATATGCATCATCTGACTTATATACCGTAAAAAAAAAAAATTATAAAGATTTGTAAAATTTAGTATCCTATGTTACCGACAACACTAAAGTGGGATATTTCTTTCTAATGCGTTCAGGTTTAAATACTCCCTGTGGCTTATTTAGAATGTGAAATAAAACTTACTAAATAATTTAGATATAAACCTTTTAAAAATATTATCCATACACAATTAACATATTACTTTAACTGCATGAAGTAAGACACAAATGTATTTTTACCATCCGATAACAGTGTATGACAAATACAAGACACATTGTAAGTACTTTATTGTACCACTAAGCTTATGAAAAAGGGGAGGGGGTATTTTTTTTCTATTTGTTATGTTATTTCTATCGCGGAAAAGTTGTTATTTTTTTAACAATTTTACATGAATCGAATGAAAAATTCAAAAAGATTGTCTCTTGAATAGCAATACATTTTATTAAAAGATAATCAGGATATAATTATATACACTCCGCACCCGACCCTTTCGTGAGTTACGTTAATGTCATTCAATAGAATATAAGATTATCTTATTAGTTGATCATTTGAGTAAAAGGTATACATAAATTTTAAAAAGTTAAGAACTGACACGAAGACGAATATAAATACATGTAGGTCACAGTATGATTTCCTATTCAGTGTGTATCGTCAAAAACATGCTTGAAATATTTGCCACTGGACGTTAAGCAAGCAACCAAAAATCAATCAACCTATTCAGTTTGAAACTTACACACGAATATGTTACATCTGGATTTATTCTATGAAAGTCTACATTAAAATTCATCTGACATATATGATAATGTTTCTTTATTGTAGCGATAAATTAGCAAAACTTCAAGTTATTTGCCTCTTAAATTAAAATGCGGGACTACAATGACGGTTTCTTTTACACCTATTATCGATTGAACTTTAAAAAATAAATTTCCAAATACAAGAAATAGGCAACAAAAAAACTGTTAGACGAATAAAGCTTTGAAGTAAATCATAGATTGCATGTTTATCAAGGAAAATAATGACCTCACACAGGTCATTATTTTATGCCATTGTCATTGAAAGATGGTATCGTTCTGAAAGAAAATTACTCCATATAGGTATATAAACTTGAACAAACGCGTTATCATTTGCCAGTTATAGGTATTATTAATTGTATTAAAAAGAATGATCATCCCATTAGGCGAAAAATTTACCTGTACGATCGTGGTGATTATGAAACATATAGACAACGCCTTTCGGACATAAATTGGGACTCTTTGTTCATCGCAGATGATGTTGAAAAAACTACCATAAACATAACTAAAGTTATTCTCGAAATAGCCGAGCAAGTAATCCATAACCGATTTATAAATGTAAAAAAGGCGACCCCCCATGGGTAACTACAATGCTGAAAAAAATTATAAAAAAAACAAATAGATCCCATAAGAAAGCTAAACAATCTAACACACCCTATCAGTGGGAAAAATTAAAAAAATTAGAAATAAATGTGATACTGCTGTTATAAACGCCAAAACAGATTACAAGAAGAAATTATCTGATAAAGTTATGAACGAACCCGTTAATAGTAAAAACTGGTCTAAAATGGTCAAATCATTATTTGGAAAGCAACATAAAGAAATTCCTTTACTAAAAGTAAATGACGAATTAATAGATGATCGTAAAAAATGGCTGATATTTTTTATGTATATTTTAGTGATCAGTCGAACATCGATGATTGTAACGTCCAACTGCCAAATTTAGAAACGTTTACTTCAGAATTAACCACAATAGAAATTACAGAAAAAGAGGTTGAGGACATATTGTTAATTTTAGACACGTCTAAAGGCTAGTGGACCCGATTGCGTAAGTCCTCGGTTATTGAAAGAAGCAAGTAATATTGTTAAACGTCTTTTTTGTAAATTATTTAACATGTCTCTTTCTGTTGGTAGGTTTTCCAGTGACTGGAAACTTGCCAATGTTATTCCTGTTTTCAAAAAAAAAGTGTTCTCGGTAAAGTTATGGAAAGATGTGTATTTAAGCATATTTACAATTTCTTGCTTGAAAATAATATTTTGACGGACAACCAGTCAGGATTTACACCTGGTGACTAGGTTATCAATCAATTATTATATTTGACAAATGAATTTGGGAGGGCTTTAGATGAGGGTAAGGAAATTCGGGTTATATTTTGTGATATAAGTAAAGCTTTTGATAGAGTTTGGCATAAGGGGTTGATTCGTAAATTAGAAGCAATTGGTATATCAGGTCAGTTGCTTCACTGGGTCAAAGACTACTTAAGAGGCAGGAAGCAACAGTGGTTATTAACAATAAAACGTCAGGATGGCGAGACATTAATGCCGGTGTTTCTCGGGGATCAATCCTTGGTCCTCTCTTCTTTTTAATATCTATAAATGATATTGTAGCTTAAATTCAGTCAGAAATAAAACTTTTTGCAGATGACACAAACCTGTAATTTATAGTGGACAATCCAGTAAATGATGCATTAAAGATAAATGAAGATTTAGAGAAAATTCACTACTGGTCTGAGAAGTGGTTGGTTAATTTTAATGCAAAAAAAAATGAGAGCATGAAACTTAAAAAACCATTGCATCCACAGCTTTTCATCAATAATTTCCCCTTAAACTCTGTAAATGAACACAAGCATCTTGGTGTGATACTGTCAAACGACGGTCATTGGCACAAGCATATCGATGTGATGGTTAAGAAAGCTTATTCCCGCTTAAATATACTTAGAAAATTTCATTCATTTTAAATAGTAAAACTTAAGAACAATTTTATTACTCTTATAGAAAGCCGGTTCTTGAATATGCTGATGTAGGTTGGGATACATCTACATTAATTTTAGTTCATTAAGTAGAAAGCGTCCAAATAGAGGCTGCAAGGATTGTGACTGGAGGAACACGGTTAACATCTATTTATTTACTTTATAGGAAACGGAATGGGAACAACTAAAAAATAGACGAGAGGCCCACAGACTTACATATTTGTACAAAATGTCTAACAATATTACGCCATCTTATCTTAATAATATTTTACCTGAACGGTTCCGTAATGTACATGATTATAATACGCGTAATGCGAATGATTTTCAACCTATTGCAGCTAGAACAACATTTTACTCTAACTATTTTCTCTCATCAACAGTAAAATCCTGGAACTCGCAGACAATTGAACTACAAAACAGTCCGTCCCTTCTCGCTTTCAAAAAAAGTAACCGTGAAATTAAGGCGGTATTTTGTTATTGTGGTTCCAGATCCGGTCAAATATATCATGCGAGAATAAGAATGAACTGTAGTGGACTCAACATACACCTCTGTGACAGAAACTTGATACAATCCCCGAAGTGTGTTTGTGAAGACCCTGAAACAACGGATCACTATCTATTAAAATGCAAAATATTCAACGTACCTCGCAAAAGACACATTCACAATCAAATAATTCTAATTACTCACTCCTCCCCTATATAAAAAATATTGTTTCATTCTTCAATATCACTTTAAAAACACCTTTAACTCCTTTCCTTTGCTATACAAATTTTTTTTCTTATGAATTTCCTTTTGTTACTGTTATCATTGACTCTATTCTGTTAAATATTTATTCGTTTGCTATTTAGCATGTGTTCATAGCTTGTAATTGTATTTTCGAATTTAGGGAGACGGATTTATATAAGAGCACTGCTCTTGTTTCCTAATCCCAATTTTTGAATCTTTTGTATATTTCGTATTTATGGCTTTACCCTTGTAGCTATATATATATATATAATGATTTCTTTAATAAAATATGTTTACAGTAAGGTCTGTCTCTCGGATATTACAAGCAGTAGTACAATTAAATGGTGTATGGAATGATTGCAAGGGGTACATGTCAGTCTGGCAGGTTTTTATCAAACCTTTACCGTTTTCCTCATTTTTATGGTTTATTGGTCAATGTTCGGTTTTGTGTTTTGGTCTATTTTTTCAGTACCAAAAGTTATATGTAAACTTTCTTTGGTGTATAGAATGATTGTGAGATTTACATGTCTGTCAAGCCAGTATCATCTGACCTTGAACTTGTTTTCATGGTTCATTGTTAAGATTTTTTTGTGTTTTTGTCAGTTTTCAATTACTAATAGCAACTTGTCAGCTTTAATTGGTATTTGGAATAATTATAAAATGTATATGTCTGTCTGGCAGGTAACATCGGACCTTGACCATACCTTCATGGTTCATTGGTCAATGTTAAGTTAGTGTGTTTCTTGTCTGTGTTTTAATTACCATAAGTAAAACGTCACTATATTTGGCGAATGGAATAATTGTAAGGTGGACATGTCTTTCTGAAAAGATTTATCTGACCTTGACATTATTGTCTTGAATCTTTTCTTTTTGGTTATTTTATCTACATAGACATGTTTTATATAGTAAAACACATGTTTACAAGAAAGAAAAACATGAATCAAATCAAAATGAAAGATTTTAAAGCATAAAGTATTGAAATAATTAGGAGGAGATGATGAGACTATGTTTTTGAAATATCTGATAAGGTTATACGTTCGTCGTTCATGCGATTCAGTATAGTCTGCTCGTCTTTTCTTATTGAAAAATGTTGGATAAATGTCATTAAGATAGTAACCCAACAACACGAAAAAAATTCAAACGGCCTAAAAAGATGGACATTGGCCTCGATTCTATAGATAGGTTGTAAAGTAATACAATTTTGGGGAAATGCTTTTGATCGGCTTTTCTTTGTTTCTTTTTTTAATTTGCCTTGCATCAAAATTAGTGATGTGGTGTATCTTGTTGCGTTGTTCTGCATTGGTTATTTTCGTTGTATCTTTTCTTGTATAATGGAAAGAAAACGTTAAAGAAACCGAATGGGACGATTTTGCATGGACAACAACCGATAAGGAAACCCTGGAAGTAGAATCGAAACTGGAATACACTTAAAATTGACAAAATCACTCACTATACAAAGCCTTTCTCAGCCGATTACAATACTGAAGTACGCTGTTTGGTATTAACGTCGGAAACGCATTACATCTCCTGAAATTTCAAATCAATAAATACGAATTGATGTGAAACAAGTGGCGGAAAATTAGTAGCCTACATGGATAAAGATTTGCATAGTGCCCTTACCAAGTAAGTCGTAGTCATGTTCTAGGGTTTTCAAACTAAAATTGTCCACATTGCTTTAAATATCATGCCGCTAACCGGTTCTTCTTTGAAAATTCAATCCCTTTAAAGTACCCCTATTTGTGACATTTTTACCTATTGTGTTCATTTTGTTCACACATCGTTGTCAATATAATGGTATTTGATTCGACTGTCATACAAGTGAGAGGTTAAGCTAGCTTAAAAACCATGGTTAATCAACTATTTTCTACATAAGAAAATTCTGTACCAAGTCAGGAATATGAAAGTTGTTATCTATTCGTTTGGTGTGTTTGAGCTTTTGATTTTGCCATTTTATTAGGGACTTTCCGTTTTGAATTTTCCTCGGAGTTCAGTATTTTTGTGATTTTACTTTTTACTACAGTTGAAAACATTAAAAGACAGTCGAAAGATACCAAAAGGGACATTCAAACTCACAGCTCGAAAATAACAACGCATATGAAAGAGTAAACATTGTGTTTAACCTGGTATCCTGTTACTGTTTAATTTCGATTTAAGTAGTTTATATGGGGCTTTTTCAAAATATAACATGAATATATCTATAACGTGTTCTTACCGATGTTATTGGCGCAGTCATTGTTGACAGCACATAGTTGCAACTGGGATATTTACGAAAAGCATCGATGATATTATAATATTCTAGCCGGTTACACATTATGTTGGAGCATACTTGATGTAAGATCATCTTGCAGAGAATGCATGCTTGAGATACTTAGCGCAAATACACAAATGTCTGCTGTTGTTCATTCATCAGGTATTAAGCTTGTATTAATGACTGTTGAAAAATTGGTAAGGAATGATATGATACCTTTTAATTCATTTTATATGTTTTGGACAATCTATGGCTTGTTTTCTTCTGGCCCTCATAATTTTGATGTATTCTAATTTTTTTCTGGTCCCTACTTAAGTAATTATATCTTTCCATTTTGGAGATAACTGTTTGTTTAGTGGTACATATTTAGTTGATGTCTTCATAGTTGATACAATTATAGTGAATAGTTCATTCAATGTTTCTGCTCTGTCATGGACGTGTACTGCTGGCGGACTTACCCGGCCACGTCCACTTGTATTTTTAGTATTTTTATTTTTATCCATCTAATGAGTTAAGCCTTTTTCAACTGATTGTTATAGTTCGTTCTTATGTTGTACTGTTACACTATTGTCCCAGGTTAGGGGGAGGATTGGGATCCCGCTAACATGTTTAACCTTGCCACATTCTGTATATATCAGTGCCTGTCCGACGTCAGTAGCCTGTAATTCAGTGGTTGTCGTTTGTTTAAGTGTTACATAATTGTTTTTCGTTCATTTTTTGTACATGAATTAGACCGTTATTTTTCTCGTATAAATTGTTTTACATTGTCATTTCGGGGCATTTTATAGCTGACTATGCGGTATGGGCTTTGCTCATGGTTGAAGGTCGTACAGTGACCTATAGTTGTTAATTTCTGTGTCATTTGGTCTCTCATGAAGATTTGATTCATTGGCAATCATACCACATCTTCTTTTTTTTATATTTGCTTCAGTGTTTAGTTGTGGTTTACTTTGAAAGTTCGTTTTCGTGAGCTGAACTGGTCCTACCGAGTGAGCTTTTCTCGTCACTCGTGACTCTTCCGTTTTCGTCTTAATTAACTTTTCAAAAATCTTTTCGGAAATTACTGGGCCAAATATATGTTACAGAACACTTGTCTTAAAGGAAGTCGTCTGACAGCTTTGGTTAAACTTGGCAACAATCATCTTTGGTGTTACTGTGTATCTAGTTTTAAAAGTGTGCTGGATAACCCTGCCTGCAACTGCTGCCAGCCAAGATAGCCGACATGGCTATAATTAAAACATAGGGATAAAATGCGAGTGCTGTCTATCGAAAACCGTTATGAATAGTTAAAACCTTATGTGAAAGACATGTTTAGAATGTTGAGCTCTACCTAATGTCCATTTACGTCAAAACGGTCAAATGGTTTCTGATAGAAGTTATCGCCCTGATATAACGAATTTTACCACATTCCATGATTGCCTATTATATTGAATAACGAGTCGACTAACAATTTCGCCGGACATTTTGACCTTGTAGATCTTGTCTTGGTTGTATTTTTTGCTTTTAAAAGTTCTTTCTTTTTATTATAGAAGAATATAGCAAGACACTTTCAAACAAAAAATTATCAGCAAGATAAGATCTACTGACAAGTCAAAATTTCCGTTATAGTAAGTAGACTTTTTAAAGTAATGATTGCCCTTAAATGACGACTTGTTTTTTATCCTCTCTTGTGTTTTGGGTTAAAAACTAAAAAAGATAGAGTGATTTTTGTCATGAACTATTCAAGTCTATAATGTTGGAGGGTTTCTAATGTTTAAATGCACATAAACCTAGATGAATGACACGTGCTATTTAAAGCCTTGTATTTTTTTTATAGCTGTTATGTATTTCCAAAACTGTTTGCTATTTTTTTGATATCGAACTCATATTCTATTGTCAACATAATTGTTACATGTGATTTCGTTCCATCAGTCGTTATTGATTTTCGTAGTTCTTTCCATTTCCCCCCTTTAATTCCGTCCATAAAAATATTTCTTTCCGTTTCCATTCCATTTTCTGTTTCCGCCGTATAGCAACACCCGGCAGTACGTTAGTCGTCACGAAGTTGGTTTCCATTTTCTAATTTTAGTTTGCCTCAACCGAATGTTATGAAACAGATACACAATGCTTATTACAACAAAACAGAGATCAAGTTTGAATTTTGATGGCGTCACTTTAACTGTTACCGAGTTATGCCTGTTTTGCTTTACTTGAGAAATGGTTAAAACCGAGAACCAGATCAGTTAAGAACAGTATAGTTTGCCTTAAATAGCCTGGTTAACTTAATAAATTTTTAAAAGTGACCATTTGATCTTAGGAAATCCTTTCTGGAGCCCTTTTTTCTGTCATACATACCAAATAATATTTTTCGACTTTCATGTAGAATTTTTTTTATCATTTCTGTTAATATAAAAAAGAAGATGTGGTATAATTGCCAATGAGACAACTCTTCACAAGAGACCAAAATGACACAGAAATTAACAACTATAAAGTATCATACGGTCTTCAACAATGAGCAAAGCCCATGCTGCATAGTCAGCTGTAAAAGGTCCCGAAATGACAATGTAAAACAATTCAAACAAGAAAACCTAGCGGCCTAATTTATGTACAAAAAGTGAATGAAAAACACATACACAGACGACAACAACTGAATTACAGGCTCCTAGCTTGGGACAGGCACATACATGTAGAGCATGTAGCGGGGTTAAATATGTAAGCAGGATCCCAACTATATATAAATTCATTCTCAAGTAAATCTTCATATAGACAAATTAGTAATGATTAAGAATTTGACATATTGTGTATACACCTATAACTAATAGTATTGTTGAAATCTGTATGTTGCCTGCTAAATGTCATAAGTTGTTTCTGTCGTTTGATTGCTGTGTTATTTAGGTATAACCTACATCTCCTACAGTTTTAGTTCCGTTTTGGTGTACTTTCAAATAGGTGTATGAAAAATCATAACTGAATATAGATTTATTGCTTTTCTTTCCCTCAATAATATGCTTAGAGAAAGATGAACCAAGGAGAAATGTAACTCAATTTAGAAAGTTAAATAAACAGAAAAAAAAGGGTTTCACTTTCCAATCTTAAACTCTCCCTATTTTTTTCCATTTATCGTTCAATAACTCAAAAATGCTTTTAGCATTTTTCATAAAACTTTGGTGAATTGTTTATATTTATTGACGGGAGCTCACTTTAAATTTGTATACGTTTTAGGTTACGGAGAAATGTGATTTTTTTCATAAAAAAGGGGGGAAATTCCAGTTTTCAGACAATGCTTTGAGCAGTTATGAAACTTTGGTGACGGGTTTATATCTATTAACATAACCTCCCTTTAGTTTTTCATGAATTTGTGATTTGACATTGAGAAGTTATTAAACTTATTCTTTGAAAAATTGACGGGCGTGACATGCGCTCATGGCACAGCTGTTTATTTTTATTTTATGGAATTCGGCCCCTTTTAAAGTCTAGGATTAGCCCCTTAAGGTAAGAGTACATTTGAACAGTGCAGTATATCTGAGGTAGTTAATGTACACCTTAGCTGTGCCTTATCCTGATTGTAGCACAGTAATAACAAAGAGATTTTACCTTTGTTATGTGTGAAGTGTTCTTAAAACACCATGACTTTATATGTTTTTTTGGGTCTGTCTGTCCATCTGTCTGTCCTTGTCACTCCAGTTTCAGTTAGGAAATGCTTAAATCAAATGTTTCTATTAATGGTTTGTAAGCTTATATTTATAAGTGATCTTTCAAGTTGAGTCTCTTCTGTTTGAATTAAATTTGTGAGAGTTATTGCGCTAGGAAAATTAGAATTTTGCCAACACTTCTTAATTTCTTACCAGTGGTAAAGGACATTATAGCAATACTTTCAAAAATTATATGTACCTTGACAATAGCTAGAATGTGCTACACTCAAATAAACACGAAACGAAGCTACGTATTTTCATGCCAGTGCCCGGATTATTGTTTATTTTAGACTTTTAATAGTTTGGGTAAATATTTTACATTGTTATAAATCAAATATTGGAAATTAGACTAAAATCGGTGAACATGAATTGGACAGCTAGTGCCTCTTTAAACCTGGTTTTATAGCTAAACCTTTCAATTTTCCTTATAAGGATCTATGAAAGATTCAACGAAAAACTTCCCAACCTCCACTCCTCCCCCAAAATGCTACAGTGTATATAGTCTTGTCAAGGAGCAACGGCAGCCATGACAGTGCTGAGAGTGAAACAAAGCAAAGCATGCAGTTATATTCCCATTAGAAAAATGAACATTATTAACCTAATCATATATATTTTTTTACATAAAATTATATTATATATCATTTGATTGGCTATTATGGGTGATATTTGTTACCATGGCAACTGTTGTAAGAATACTAACGATTGTATTTAGAGTTTATATATGCTTCTATGTATTTTCATAAAGGTTTGGAAACAATTGAGAACATTGAATTTCTTATACTGCAGAATTCAACAAATAATAACTCTGTTTCCAAGGGGAAAATACGTTAACATGGTGATAAAATTCAAGAGAGCCCCAAGCAATGTTTTATTTATTTTGGTCAGTTAGTATTCAAACTTTGTTAGTACAATGCTAGCTTTACATATTTTCATTTTTCGGAAAAACAAACGAGAAAATTTGATAATTTCACAAAACTTCATGATTCAGAAACTAGAGGCTCTGAAGAGCCTGTGTCGCTCACCTTTGTCTATGTGCGACACAGATGGATTAATGACAAAATTGTGTGTTGGTGATGGTGATGTGTTTGTAGATCTTACTTTACTGAACATTCTTGCTTCTTACAATTATCTCAATTTATAATGAACTTGGCCCATTAGTTACAGAAGAAAATATTTTGATAAAATTTACAAAAATTTACAAAATTTACAAAAATTGACTTTAAAGGGCTATAACTCCGTAAGGGGTCAACTGACCTTTTTGGTCATTTTGACTTATTTGTGGATCTTACTTTACTGAAAATTATTGCTGTTTACAGTTTATATCTATCTATAATAATAATCAAGATAATAACTAAAAACAGCAAAATTTCCTTAAAAATTTCCAATTTAGGGGCAGCAACCCAACAACCAGTTGTCCGATTCATCTGTAAATTTCAGGGCAGATAGATCTTGACTTGCAAAACAATGTAACCCTCATGTCTGAATTGCTCTTAATGCTTTGGTTTCAGAGTTATAAGCCAAAATCTACATTTTACCCCTATGTTTTATTTTTAGCCATTGTGGCCATCTTGGTTGGTTGGCAGGGTCACCGCACACAGTTTTTAAACTAGATTCTGTAATGGTGATTATGGCCAAGTATGGTTAAATTTGGACCAGTAGTTTTAGAGGAGAAGTTTTTTGTAAAAGATTAGAATAAATTAGGAAAAATTTGTAAACAAGAGTGCACACGCTGAAATGTCTCGCCTTCTATACTAATCATTGATATTATGTTGATAGTCTTAAGTATAAATCTAAGCTTTATTACAACTGTCACATAAACTTTACATTAACCAAGATAACTAAACAAAGACCAATGAACCTTGAAAAAGAGGTCCAGGTCAGATGAACCATGCCAGGCAGACAGGTACAGCTAACAATGCTTCTATACAACATATATAGTTGACACATTACTTATAGTTTAAGAAAAATAGACCAAAACACAAAAACTTAACACTGTGCAATGAACCGTGAGAATGAGGTCACGGTTAAATAAAACCTGCTCGACTGACAGAAAGATCATAAAATATTTCCATACACCAAATATAGTTGACCTATGGCATATAGCATTAGATAAAAAGACCAAAACTCAAAAACTTAACTTTGACCACTGAACCATGAAAATGAGGTCAAGGTCACATGACATCTGCCGCTAGACATGTACACTTAACAATCATTCCATACAACAAATATAGTAGACCTATTGCATATGGTATGAGAAAAACAGACCAAAACACAAAAATTTAACTATAACCACTGAACCATGAAAATGAGGTCAAGGTCAGATGACACCTGCCAGTTGGACATGTACACCTTACAGTCCTTCCATACACCGAATATACTAGCCCTATTGCTTATAGTATCTGAGATATGGACTTGACCACCAAAACTTAACCTTGTTCACTGATCCATGAAATGAGGTCGAGGTCAAGTGAAAACTGTCTGACGGGCATGAGGACCTTGCAAGGTACGCACACATCAAATATAGTTATCCTATTACTTATAATAAGAGAGAATTCAACATTACAAAAAAATTGAACTTTTTTTTCAAGTGGTCACTGAACCATGAAAATGAGGTCAAGGACATTGGACATGTGACTGACGGAAACTTCGTAACATGAAGCATCTATATACAAAGTATGAAGCATCCAGGTCTTCCACCTTCTAAAATATAAAGCTTTTAAGAAGTGAGCTAACGCCGCCGCCGTAGCCGCCGCCGCCGCCGGATCACTATCCCTATGTCGAGCTTTCTGCAACAAAAGTTGCAGGCTCGACAAAAATGACTATAAAGGGCAATAACTCCTTAAGGGGTCAACTGACCATTTTAGTCATTTGACTTATTTGTAGATCTTACTTTGCTGAACATTATTGCAGTTTACAGTTTATCTCTATCTATAATAATATTCAAGATAATAGCCAAAAAACGGTATATTTTCCTTAGAATTGCCTATTTAGGGGCAGCAACCCAACAACCCGTTGTCCGATTCGTCTGAAAATTTCAGGGCAGATAGATCTTGACTTGCAAAACAATTTAACCCTCATGTCAGATTTGCTCTATATGCGTTGGTTTTAGAGTTATAAGCCAAAATCTACATTTTACCCCTATGTTCTATTTTTAGCCATGGCAACCATCTTGGTTGGTTGGCCGGGTCACGCCACACATTTTTTAAACTAGATACCCCAGTGATGATTGTGGCCAAGTTTGGTTTAATTTGGCCCAGTAGTTTCAGAGGAGAAGATTTTTGTAAAAGCTAACGACGGACGACGACGGACGCCGGACGCAAAGTGATGAGAAAGCTTACTTGGCCCTTCGGGCCAGGTGAGCTAAAATTAATGTTTTTTTTGTACATTTTAAGAAAAAAACAAAAAGTCGTGGTTGAACTGCAATATTAAGTAAGCTCTGAAACTAGAACCAAGTAATATCGATGTTATTTATGAAATTTCTTGAAAAAAAATTGATTCTATTCATAATCAGGCTCTCCGACCAAACGTTATCTTTTCAAGAATCTACATCATGTATGATTTTTTTTTTTAAAACCTACACCCCCCCCCCCCCCCCCCTGAGGTAGTTAATGTACACCTTAGCTGTGCCTTATCCTGATTGTAGCACAGTAATAACAAAGAGATTTTACCTTTGTTATGTGTGAAGTGTTCTTAAAACACCATGACTTTATATGTTTTTTTGGGTCTGTCTGTCCATCTGTCTGTCCTTGTCACTCCAGTTTCAGTTAGGAAATGCTTAAATCAAATGTTTCTATTAATGGTTTGTAAGCTTATATTTATAAGTGATCTTTCAAGTTGAGTCTCTTCTGTTTGAATTAAATTTGTGAGAGTTATTGCGCTAGGAAAATTAGAATTTTGCCAACATTTCTTAATTTCTTACCAGTGGTAAAGGACATTATAGCAATACTTTCAAAAATTGTATGTACCTTGACAATAGCTAGAATGTGCTACACTCAAATAAACACGAAACGAAGCTACGTATTTTCATGCCAGTGCCCGGATTATTGTTTATTTTAGACTTTTAATAGTTTGGGTAAATATTTTACATTGTTATAAATCAAATATTGGAAATTAGACTAAAATCGGTGAACATGAATTGGACAGCTAGTGCCTCTTTAAACCTGGTTTTATAGCTAAACCTTTCAATTTTCCTTATAAGGATCTATGAAAGATTCAACGAAAAACTTCCCAACCTCCACTCCTCCCCCAAAATGCTACAGTGTATATAGTCTTGTCAAGGAGCAACGGCAGCCATGACAGTGCTGAGAGTGAAACAAAGCAAAGCATGCAGTTATATTCCCATTAGAAAAATTAACATTATTAACCTAATCATATATATTTTTTTACATAAAATTATATTATATATCATTTGATTGGCTATTATGGGTGATATTTGTTACCATGGCAACTGTTGTAAGAATACTAACGATTGTATTTAGAGTTTATATATGCTTCTATGTATTTTCATAAAGGTTTGGAAACAATTGAGAACATTGAATTTCTTATACTGCAGAATTCAACAAATAATAACTCTGTTTCCAAGGGGAAAATACGTTAACATGGTGATAAAATTCAAGAGAGCCCCAAGCAATGTTTTATTTATTTTGGTCAGTTAGTATTCAAACTTTGTTAGTACAATGCTAGCTTTACATATTTTCATTTTTCGGAAAAACAAACGAGAAAATTTGATAATTTCACAAAACTTCATGATTCAGAAACTAGAGGCTCTGAAGAGCCTGTGTCGCTCACCTTTGTCTATGTGCGACACAGATGGATTAATGACAAAATTGTGTGTTGGTGATGGTGATGTGTTTGTAGATCTTACTTTACTGAACATTCTTGCTTCTTACAATTATCTCAATTTATAATGAACTTGGCCCATTAGTTACAGAAGAAATTATTTTGATAAAATTTACAAAAATTTACAAAATTTACAAAAATTGACTTTAAAGGGCTATAACTCCGTAAGGGGTCAACTGACCTTTTTGGTCATTTTGACTTATTTGTGGATCTTACTTTACTGAAAATTATTGCTGTTTACAGTTTATATCTATCTATAATAATATTCAAGATAATAACTAAAAACAGCAAAATTTCCTTAAAAATTTCCAATTTAGGGGCAGCAACCCAACAACCAGTTGTCCGATTCATCTGTAAATTTCAGGGCAGATAGATCTTGACTTGCAAAACAATGTAACCCTCATGTCTGAATTGCTCTTAATGCTTTGGTTTCAGAGTTATAAGCCAAAATCTACATTTTACCCCTATGTTTTATTTTTAGCCATTGTGGCCATCTTGGTTAGTTGGCAGGGTCACCGCACACAGTTTTTAAACTAGATTCTGTAATGGTGATTATGGCAAAGTATGGTTAAATTTGGACCAGTAGTTTTAGAGGAGAAGTTTTTTGTAAAAGATTAGAATAAATTAGGAAAAATTTGTAAACAAGAGTGCACACGCTGAAATGTCTCGCCTTCTATACTAATCATTGATATTATGTTGATAGTCTTAAGTATAAATCTAAGCTTTATTACAACTGTCACATAAACTTTACATTAACCAAGATAACTAAACAAAGACCAATGAACCTTGAAAAAGAGGTCCAGGTCAGATGAACCATGCCAGGCAGACAGGTACAGCTAACAATGCTTCTATACAACATATATAGTTGACACATTACTTATAGTTTAAGAAAAATAGACCAAAACACAAAAACTTAACACTGTGCAATGAACCGTGAAAATGAGGTCACGGTTAAATAAAACCTGCTCGACTGACATAAAGATCATAAAATATTTCCATACACCAAATATAGTTGACCTATGGCATATAGCATTAGATAAAAAGACCAAAACTCAAAAACTTAACTTTGACCACTGAACCATGAAAATGAGGTCAAGGTCACATGACATCTGCCGCTAGACATGTACACTTAACAATCATTCCATACAACAAATATAGTAGACCTATTGCATATGGTATGAGAAAAACAGACCAAAACACAAAAATTTAACTATAACCACTGAACCATGAAAATGAGGTCAAGGTCAGATGACACCTGCCAGTTGGACATGTACACCTTACAGTCCTTCCATACACCGAATATACTAGCCCTATTGCTTATAGTATCTGAGATATGGACTTGACCACCAAAACTTAACCTTGTTCACTGATCCATGAAATGAGGTCGAGGTCAAGTGAAAACTGTCTGACGGGCATGAGGACCTTGCAAGGTACGCACACATCAAATATAGTTATCCTATTACTTATAATAAGAGAGAATTCAACATTACAAAAAATTTGAACTTTTTTTTCAAGTGGTCACTGAACCATGAAAATGAGGTCAAGGACATTGGACATGTGACTGACGGAAACTTCGTAACATGAAGCATCTATATACAAAGTATGAAGCATCCAGGTCTTCCACCTTCTAAAATATAAAGCTTTTAAGAAGTGAGCTAACGCCGCCGCCGTAGCCGCCGCCGCCGCCGGATCACTATCCCTATGTCGAGCTTTCTGCAACAAAAGTTGCAGGCTCGACAAAAATGACTATAAAGGGCAATAACTCCTTGAGGGGTCAACTGACCATTTTAGTCATTTGACTTATTTGTAGATCTTACTTTGCTGAACATTATTGCAGTTTACAGTTTATCTCTATCTATAATAATATTCAAGATAATAGCCAAAAAACGGTATATTTTCCTTAGAATTGCCTATTTAGGGGCAGCAACCTAACAACCCGTTGTCCGATTCGTCTGAAAATTTCAGGGCAGATAGATCTTGACTTGCAAAAAAATTTAACCCTCATGTCAGATTTGCTCTATATGCGTTGGTTTTAGAGTTATAAGCCAAAATCTACATTTTACCCCTATGTTCTATTTTTAGCCATGGCGACCATCTTGGTTGGTTGGCCGGGTCACGCCACACATTTTTTAAACTAGATACCCCAGTGATGATTGTGGCCAAGTTTGGTTTAATTTGGCCCAGTAGTTTCAGAGGAGAAGATTTTTGTAAAAGCTAACGAAGGACGACGACGGACGCCGGACGCAAAGTGATGAGAAAGCTTACTTGGCCCTTCGGGCCAGGTGAGCTAAAATTAATGTTTTTTTTGTACATTTTAAGAAAAAAACAAAAAGTCGTGGTTGAACTGCAATATTAAGTAAGCTCTGAAACTAGAACCAAGTAATATCGATGTTATTTATGAAATTTCTTGAAAAAAAATTGATTCTATTCATAAGCAGGCTCTCCGACCAAACGTTATCTTTTCAAGAATCTACATCATGTATGATTTTTTTTTTAAACCTACACCCCCCCCCCCCCCCCCCCCTGAGGTAGTTAATGTACACCTTAGCTGTGCCTTATCCTGATTGTAGCACAGTAATAACAAAGAGATTTTACCTTTGTTATGTGTGAAGTGTTCTTAAAACACCATGACTTTATATGTTTTTTTGGGTCTGTCTGTCCATCTGTCTGTCCTTGTCACTCCAGTTTCAGTTAGGAAATGCTTAAATCAAATGTTTCTATTAATGGTTTGTAAGCTTATATTTATAAGTGATCTTTCAAGTTGAGTCTCTTCTGTTTGAATTAAATTTGTGAGAGTTATTGCGCTAGGAAAATTAGAATTTTGCCAACATTTCTTAATTTCTTACCAGTGGTAAAGGACATTATAGCAATACTTTCAAAAATTATATGTACCTTGACAATAGCTAGAATGTGCTACACTCAAATAAACACGAAACGAAGCTACGTATTTTCATGCCAGTGCCCGGATTATTGTTTATTTTAGACTTTTAATAGTTTGGGTAAATATTTTACATTGTTATAAATCAAATATTGGAAATTAGACTAAAATCGGTGAACATGAATTGGACAGCTAGTGCCTCTTTAAACCTGGTTTTATAGCTAAACCTTTCAATTTTCCTTATAAGGATCTATGAAAGATTCAACGAAAAACTTCCCAACCTCCACTCCTCCCCCAAAATGCTACAGTGTATATAGTCTTGTCAAGGAGCAACGGCAGCCATGACAGTGCTGAGAGTGAAACAAAGCAAAGCATGCAGTTATATTCCCATTAGAAAAATGAACATTATTAACCTAATCATATATATTTTTTTACATAAAATTATATTATATATCATTTGATTGGCTATTATGGGTGATATTTGTTACCATGGCAACTGTTGTAAGAATACTAACGATTGTATTTAGAGTTTATATATGCTTCTATGTATTTTCATAAAGGTTTGGAAACAATTGAGAACATTGAATTTCTTATACTGCAGAATTCAACAAATAATAACTCTGTTTCCAAGGGGAAAATACGTTAACATGGTGATAAAATTCAAGAGAGCCCCAAGCAATGTTTTATTTATTTTGGTCAGTTAGTATTCAAACTTTGTTAGTACAATGCTAGCTTTACATATTTTCATTTTTCGGAAAAACAAACGAGAAAATTTGATAATTTCACAAAACTTCATGATTCAGAAACTAGAGGCTCTGAAGAGCCTGTGTCGCTCACCTTTGTCTATGTGCGACACAGATGGATTAATGACAAAATTGTGTGTTGGTGATGGTGATGTGTTTGTAGATCTTACTTTACTGAACATTCTTGCTTCTTACAATTATCTCAATTTATAATGAACTTGGCCCATTAGTTACAGAAGAAAATATTTTGATAAAATTTACAAAAATTTACAAAATTTACAAAAATTGACTTTAAAGGGCTATAACTCCGTAAGGGGTCAACTGACCTTTTTGGTCATTTTGACTTATTTGTGGATTTTACTTTACTGAAAATTATTGCTGTTTACAGTTTATATCTATCTATAATAATATTCAAGATAATAACTAAAAACAGCAAAATTTCCTTAAAAATTTCCAATTTAGGGGCAGCAACCCAACAACCAGTTGTCCGATTCATCTGTAAATTTCAGGGCAGATAGATCTTGACTTGCAAAACAATGTTACCCTCATGTCTGAATTGCTCTTAATGCTTTGGTTTCAGAGTTATAAGCCAAAATCTACATTTTACCCCATTGTTTTATTTTTAGCCATTGTGGCCATCTTGGTTGGTTGGCAGGGTCACCGCACACAGTTTTTAAACTAGATTCTGTAATGGTGATTATGGCCAAGTATGGTTAAATTTGGACCAGTAGTTTTAGAGGAGAAGTTTTTTGTAAAAGATTAGAATAAATTAGGAAAAATTTGTAAACAAGAGTGCACACGCTGAAATGTCTCGCCTTCTATACTAATCATTGATATTATGTTGATAGTCTTAAGTATAAATCTAAGCTTTATTACAACTGTCACATAAACTTTACATTAACCAAAATAACTAAAAAAAGACCAATGAACCTTGAAAAAGAGGTCCAGGTCAGATGAACCATGCCAGGCAGACAGGTACAGCTAACAATGCTTCTATACAACATATATAGTTGACACATTACTTATAGTTTAAGAAAAATAGACCAAAACACAAAAACTTAACACTGTGCAATGAACCGTGAAAATGAGGTCACGGTTAAATAAAACCTGCTCGACTGACATAAAGATCATAAAATATTTCCATACACCAAATATAGTTGACCTATGGCATATAGCATTAGATAAAAAGACCAAAACTCAAAAACTTAACTTTGACCACTGAACCATGAAAATGAGGTCAAGGTCACATGACATCTGCCGCTAGACATGTACACTTAACAATCATTCCATACAACAAATATAGTAGACCTATTGCATATGGTATGAGAAAAACAGACCAAAACACAAAAATTTAACTATAACCACTGAACCATGAAAATGAGGTCAAGGTCAGATGACACCTGCCAGTTGGACATGTACACCTTACAGTCCTTCCATACACCGAATATACTAGCCCTATTGCTTATAGTATCTGAGATATGGACTTGACCACCAAAACTTAACCTTGTTCACTGATCCATGAAATGAGGTCGAGGTCAAGTGAAAACTGTCTGACGGGCATGAGGACCTTGCAAGGTACGCACACATCAAATATAGTTATCCTATTACTTATAATAAGAGAGAATTCAACATTACAAAAAATTTGAACTTTTTTTTCAAGTGGTCACTGAACCATGAAAATGAGGTCAAGGACATTGGACATGTGACTGACAGAAACTTCGTAACATGAAGTATCTATATACAAAGTATGAAGCATCCAGGTCTTCCACCTTCTAAAATATAAAGCTTTTAAGAAGTGAGCTAACGCCGCCGCCGGATCACTATCCCTATGTCGAGCTTTCTGCAACAAAAGTTGCAGGCTCGACAAAAATAACTATAAAGGGCAATAACTCCTTGAGGGGTCAACTGACCATTTTAGTCATTTGACTTATTTGTAGATCTTACTTTGCTGAACATTATTGCAGTTTACAGTTTATCTCTATCTATAATAATATTCAAGATAATAGCCAAAAAACGGTATATTTTCCTTAGAATTGCCTATTTAGGGGCAGCAACCCAACAACCCGTTGTCCGATTCGTCTGAAAATTTCAGGGCAGATAGATCTTGACTTGCAAAACAATTTAACCCTCATGTCAGATTTGCTCTATATGCGTTGGTTTTAGAGTTATAAGCCAAAATCTACATTTTACCCCTATGTTCTATTTTTAGCCATGGCGACCATCTTGGTTGGTTGGCCGGGTCACGCCACACATTTTTTAAACTAGATACCCCAGTGATGATTGTGGCCAAGTTTGGTTTAATTTGGCCCAGTAGTTTCAGAGGAGAAGATTTTTGTAAAAGCTAACGACGGACGACGACGGACGCCGGACGCAAAGTGATGAGAAAGCTTACTTGGCCCTTCGGGCCAGGTGAGCTAAAATTAATGTTTTTTTTGTACATTTTAAGAAAAAAACAAAAAGTCGTGGTTGAACTGCAATATTAAGTAAGCTCTGAAACTAGAACCAAGTAATATCGATGTTATTTATGAAATTTCTTGAAAAAAAATTGATTCTATTCATAATCAGGCTCTCCGACCAAACGTTATCTTTTCAAGAATCTACATCATGTATGATTTTTTTTTTAAAACCTACACCCCCCCCCCCCGCTTTTTTTCCAAACCTTCGGTTCCAACCCCAATGTTACATTATATATTACATTTGTTGAACATTCTGAAAAGAACAGACAAGACTGTGAGTCAAGCATAACATGCAGTCATATTCCAATTTGAATATAAACACCCTCTATATATGTATTTTTTACATGAATTTCTATTGATCTATCTTAAAATAGATGTTGTTATGGGTAATATGTATTTCCATGGTAACCAATGAAGTCAGCAACTCTTAACGATGGTAATTTAGAGTTAGCATATGCTTATATGTATTTTCTTATCAGTTTTGAAACAAATCAGTACATTAAAGCTCTAAAACTGCAATATTCTGCAAAAAAAAATCCGTATCCAAGGGAAAAAGCGGTTGCTATGGTGATAGAACTAAAAAAAGTCCCACGCATTTTTTCTATTTAATTTGCTAAAGTAGTATCCAAACTTCATAACTACAGTGCTAACTATGCTGTACACATTTGTACTTTTCTAAAAAAAAAAACACCGAAGAAAATTTGATAATTTCGTAAAAATCCCAAATTCAGAAAAGTTGAAAATATGCATTTTTTGGCAAAATTTTTCAAAAATTTACAAATTTGGTTTTCATGCAATATTAACTAAATTGAAGCTTAAACCAAGTTGTATCAATGTTATATATGGAAATTAATGAAAAATGCTTGATTCTATTTATAGTCAGGCTATAAATTGTAGTGATTTAGTTGAAGATGAAACATACTGCAATGACGCATTGCCTAATATGATGTTATTGGAATAAAAAAGATGACTTAGACCTATCGACCAGGGAAATAAAGATATAATGTAGACAATCCGTTTACTTTTCTACATTGGTTAGAGGTATAGGGGGAGGGTTGAGATCTCACAAACATGTTTAACCCCGCCGCATTTTTGCGCCTGTCCCAAGTCAAGAGCCTCTGGCCTTTGTTAGTCTTGTATTATTTTAATTTTAGTTACTTGTGTACAATTTGGATCTCAACCCTCCCCCTATAACTCTAGTCAATGTACAAAAGTAAATGCATAACAATACGCACATTAAAATTCAGTTCAAGAGAAGTCCGAGTCTGATGTCAGAAGATGTAACCAAAGAAAATAAACAAAATGACAATAATACATAAATAACAACAGACTACTAGCAGTTAACTAACATGCCAGCTCCAGACTTCAATTAAACTGACTGAAAGATTATGATTTCATCATATGAACATCAGGCACAATCCTTCCCGTTAGGGGTTTAGTATCATACCATCATAACATACATGAGAAGAACATAACCCGTGTCATGCCAACAACTGGTTTTTCGAATAAATGTGTTTAGTTCCGATGCAAAGACCTTATAAGTCAATCAATATTAACGCCAAAATATGCAATCTTTAATGACCTGACAACAGTATTGTAACTATATCCCTTCTTAATAAGTCTATTCAAAGGTTTTGTTAGTTTTTGAGGTGAATACTGACACCTTTGTGCTTTATAAAGAATATTTCCATAAAAAATTGGATGTGAAATATTTGAACGTATAAGAAGTCTGCATGTTGAGCTATATTTACGAATGATGTCCTTATACCGATAATAAAATTTAGTAAATGTTTTGACTAGTGTGTGATATCGAAAACCCTGGTGTAATAATTTTTCAGTAATATATAAATTTCTCTCGTTCAAATCTAAAACATTGTTACATATACGAGCGAATCGTACAAAATGAGATATATAAACACCGTAAGATGGTGACAAGGGAACGTCACCATCTAAAAATGGATAATTAACGATAGGAAATGAAAAATCATCTCTTTTATCATAAATTTTAGTATTCAGCTCTCCGTTAGTGATATAGATATCAAGATCGAGGAAAGGGCAGTGGTCCTTGTTAGTATTAGCTTTATTTAAAGTAAGTTCAACAGGATAAATTTCTTTAATATACACACTGAAGTCGTCATTATTGAGAGCCAAACTATCATTCAAATATCTAAAAGTATTATTAAATTTGTTTATCAGATGTTGTTTCGATAGGTCTTTGCTTATTTTTGTCATAAATTGTTACTCATAGCAATACAAAAACAGGTCCGCAATAAGTGGTGCACAGTTAGTCCCCATTGGAATTCCGATAATCTGACGATTTACGGAATCCCCAAAGCGAACAAAAATGTTATCTAGTAAAAATTCAAGGGCATATATAGTATCAAAGCATGTCCAATTGACATAGTTTTTTTTTTGTTTATTGCTACTAAAAAATGACCTAAAAGAGTTTGAACATATATATTCACATTCTGACTTTTTAAATGCCCATTTAATTAGGTGTGTGAATTTTTTCTTAATGAGAATGTGATGCAATGTGGTATACAGTGTAGAAAAATCAAAACTTTGAACAGATTTAAAATCACCAATATAAGCATGCAATTTATCAAGTACTTCCAACGAGTTCCTGACACTCCAAAAGTAATTAATTCCACTATTTTCGAAGGCCTTATTTGAACAATTTATTATCAGGTTTTTTATTGTACCAAGTGTGCTGGTAAGAAGAATAGACAATTTAGTAGTGGAACAATGGCTTGAAGACAAAATAAATCTATATTTATAAGGTGTTTTGTGTAGCTTCGGAAGCCAGTACATAGTTAGGACTTTCATTGTATTTGGCTCTGCTTCTAAAGCGGTAGCTAAAAGTTTATGTTTGTTACAGATGTCGTTTTCTGAAAAAGGAGTCAGTTGGAATGTTGGTGAATTGGTGATTTCTTTTTTCAGAACCTCAATGTAAAATTTACGTCAAACAATAATAATATTATTAGCAGCTTTATCGGCAGGGACAAAAACAAATTTCTTGGCTAGTTCTTTTAGTTTATGTTTGATACGAGAAATAGTTTTTTGTGGTTATTGTTAATAGTAAAATGTTCTTTAAAATGTTGAATACGTTTATCAACTATCTGCATTACTGAATTAAAAAAAGAGTCCAAAGATTTTTTGTCAGCTTTTTCCCGTTTTATCCATTTCATACAGTAAGTATGGAGTGAGTCGTGGATGATATTACGACACTCATTTCAATTAATAATTGACGGGGAACGATATTTAGGTCCTTTACTGAGGAATGATTTTAACTCTCGGTCTTGAACGATGTTAAGATCTCCTGTTATAACATGGGAAATGGGTCCATAAATATATTCGGAGGTACTACAATTACATGAAGTAGGTGTATTTTCCTTGATATTAACATCTTTACACAGTTGACTTTAATTAAACACAAATTTCCGGGTAGATTTCTTGTAAAGATAACAAATAAGAGGTAGGTCAGTATTGTCAAAATATCCAGGAATTTGTTCTTTAACAGAATGGTCGTTAAATATACCGGCAATATTTACAAAATCAAAACCTTTATTGACATACTTTATTTCAATAAAATGTTTTTTTATGATCTTCAGGGCGATTAATTTTGGGAAATAGTTTAGAATAACAATATGCCATTATAATTTGAACAATTTCATACTTAGGACTGCTACTGTGAAAGTACTTTAATTCGTGGGTATCAATTTTCGTGGTTTGAGCAATATTTACATGTTCGTGGGTTTTTAAATTCGTGGATTTTAGTTTTCTAAAAAACAAATTAAAATTAATACCGTAAGAAACGAAGGTTACAAATAGCCTGGATTGAAGGAAATTGCAAAATAAACATTGACCGTCGTGTAAATCGTAGTGATAACACTAATTAACTCGTAATAAAGTGATCAACAGATTGAAGACGACGAAAGGTGTTATTAATGCCATAAACATGTCACCTAAAGAAAACAGTAACATACACAAATGCTATAAACGTATCTTTAATTGTCAAATAATTCTTATCAAAATCAAGCCCAGCATGAAATTATTATTTCCCATATGTACGAGAACTAATGAGGATATAAAATGAACACTTTATCATACTAGCATATCAATACCAGAAATCTGACTTTCATTGATCATAAATATTTTTTATGAGAATTAAATGTACAGTTCAGGTTATTTAAGATTAAATGGGTATAATCCTGCATGCATTTATAGTTCTGTGACTGCTATTAAAGTATTCTCAGATTTGGCGTTTTCCATATATTCTCTAGATCATATCAGTAGTCAAACCTACCGATAGGGATCTTTCCATGTCTTGATTTTTGACAATGATTGTTTTATTTCGTTGGACACTTAAATTCGTGGATAAAGTCATCCACGAAAACCACGAAAATTGGTACCCCACGAATAAAAGTACTTTCACAGTATATGAAATTGTGTTGCAATCCTCCAAAATTTTATTTAACTTATTAACCGGCAATGAACAGAGTGTTGTTAACAGATAATTTGAAATAGAAATTAGGTCCGAAATATTGGTATGATTAATCCGAAATTTTCATTGATTGCGATTTGTCCTACGACCATGAGAAAGTTTTTAACAACAGTTTTAGAAACTATATGTTTATCTGATACTTGTAGTAAAAGTTTCACTGTAAAACCTTATCTTTTAACATACAATCAATGGTCAGTAAAGCAGGTGAGACATTTCAGCACGTGCAATAACGACTACTATTTAAGCCTCGGTCACACCTTACCGGATAGCACGAACGGACGCCTAACGGATGAAAATAAATGTTGTCCGTTGACAAAATTGTTATCCATTCGGAGTCCATTGATGTACTGACCGAATAAAACGGACGTGTAACGGATGCATAACGGACACACACCGGGTATGTAACGTACGAGAAACGGACACGTACCGGACAGAACGGATGTCGAACGTACATCCAACGGACGAGTAACGCATAAAACGGACACCTAACGGAAGCGTACCGGATAAAACGGATGAACAAGATAATTTATACGGAAAAATCAAAGGCGACAATAATAATACATGTAAATCGCATAAATATTCAAAATGTTTCTGTGTAACTGGTTTTGGTTTGTTCTTCAAAATTTCGCCAAAGGGCAGTGTCTGGCCTGAATAAGAACTGCTTGATTGTGAAGACGTGCCTATACTCTAAGATCGATTATGAATAATAAGAATACATGAACCTTAAGAAATCTGACATACCAATAATTGGCTTTTCTGACGCAAAATTTTCAATTAGCATTTATCCGTTTCAGATCCGTTCATCATCGGTTTTATCCGTTATACGTCCGGTAGAAGTCCGTTTCTCGTCCGTTCAACATCCGTTTTATCTGTTAAACGTCCGGTAGAATTTATCTTCCAGACCTCCAACGAATGTATAACGAACACGTAACGGATACAAAACGGAAACGAAACGGACGAGTACCGTACAAAACGGACACCTAACGGACGTTCAACGGACATTTTCACCGTTGGACGTCCGTTCAAAGTTTTGAACATGCTCAAAATGCTCAAAATTTTCAACCGGACAGAACGGACGTCAACGGATAAAACGTACGCTTAACGAACATGCAACGGATATGGACGGACGTCTAACGGATAAGAACGGACGTCTAACGGACATGAACGGATTGAAAAAAAGTTATCCGTTCGAGCTATCCGGTAAAGTGTGACCGAGGCTTTAGGTCAACATTCCTTGTAGTACATTGTAACATGTTGATCTTTCTATAAATTCCTGATAATCTCGCTCAAAATGGGAGACATAGGGATTTAAATTGGGCGGCTGTGTTAGCTTAAACTGCAATATTCTGCAAATAATAACTCCGTTTCCAAGGGAAAAATCGGTTGCTATGGTGATAAAACTAAAGAAAGTCCCACGCATTTTTCTATTTAATTTGCTGAAGTAGTATCCAAACTTCATAACTACAGTGCTTACTATGCTGTACACATTTGCACTTTTCTAAAAAAATACCGAAGAAAATTTGAAAATTTCGCAAAAATCCCAAATTCAGAAAAGTTGAAAATATGCATTTTTTGGCAAAATTTTTCAAAAATTTACAAATTTGGTTTACATGCAATATTAACTAAAATGAAGCTTAAA